>NC_086448.1:598578036-599228869 GCF_028390025.1 Pseudophryne corroboree
GGCAAGCAGGACTTTTGCCCGGGGCGCCGCCTTCCGGAGGGCGCTGGCGCCATACGGAGGGCGCCGCACCATGGCAAGATCCGCCACTGCTGCCCGCTGTGTCCCCCGTCCGCCTCAAATGCCCGCTGCCCGCTGCCGTCCCCTGTGAAGGGAACTAGACGCTATGCGTCTAGTTTCCCTTCGTGGAGAGTAACTTTGCTGAGCGGTGCGCGATGACGTCATCGCGCACCGCACAGCAAAGGTCCTCTCCACGAAGGGAACTAGACGCATAGCGTCTAGTTTCCCTTCGTGGAGAGGACCTTTTGCTGTGCGGTGCGCGATGACGCCATCGCGCATCGCTCAGCAATCAAGCGGCGCTAGAATGTACAGGGGGCGTAACTGACCACGCCCCCTGTATTAGGCCACGCCCCCTTTCCTGCCCGGGGCGCTATGCGCCCTTGAACCGGCCCTGTATGAGATGCATGTATTTATGTGATGTATTTGTGATATACATCAATATCCTTATATGGGAATAAGGCATTTATGTGATGTATACTGTTCATTTACAGTATAACAGTTATTGGATGCATGCATGTACTGTAAGTTATGTATGTGAGATACCACAAGGTAAAACCAATTTATCTGGGAGCGCACAATTCAAAACATATATATAAAAAATACACTTCAATTACACACATACACAAATGAAAAAAAATAGATTAAGATTATAATTAGAACACTGTTCTCTATCTCCTCTTCTCCAACGGAAAAAGGATTTATAAACTGTATAGGGAAATTCCTTTGGTTAATCCATACACATAAATAAATACTCTGACTCTGATTTGTATCCTTTTTAGTGGATTAATTCAAACAGAGTCTCATATATTTATTTATCCATAGAGATCATGGCCTATATTTACTAATAATCCGAGTTTGACCGATTTGTGTTGTTTTTTCTAAGTCCCAACACGGGAATTCACTTAGCACAAATCTCGGCAGTGTTTGGGCTATTCGTAATGGTTTTAACGGCAAAGTTCAAAAATACGAATGAACAGACCATCGGTCAAACGCGGCTGTTATTTCATACAACACGGGTATTAACTATTCATTCGTATTTGGGTGTTAGTCTCTGAGTGCTCAATTGCGGTCGTATTTTTTTGCGATTCGTTAAAAAAAGCGGCAAAAAAATAGACCTGCTTTTTTCAGGCGTGTTTACATGTGTTGCAACTAACAAATCACTCACACCTGAATTAAGATGCCTATAAAAGGATCTTAGGCCCATTTCAATCCACCTACACTCAGAAATGGCAGCAGGACTGTGGGCCAGTGATATTTTGTGTGCTGTGGGATTCCTCAGACTCAGATATCAGCCTATAAGTAACCAGGGCCAAGAAACTGAACATGGTCAGCAGGTTGTACAGGTTCCGCGGAGGCCTCGTTTTTTTAAGGGGCGTTTAAACTTGAACGCATTGTCCGATGATACGGTCATACAGATGTTCCGTCTAAATCGTAACAACATTTTCCGTCTGTATGACCTTGTCAAACTGGGCCTAGACCCTGAGACAGCACGCTCTTGCTCTGTCTCAGGCCTGCACAAACTCCTGGCTGTGTTGCACTTTATGGCTACTGGCAGCTTTCAGGCTGTGTCTGGGGATGTCATAGGAATCTCACAGCCCTCATTTTCTAGAATATTAACACAGGTGATGTATACCTAACTACCTCCTCTGTTTTTGGTTGGTTTTAATTACTCGGTGGCCAGTTCTGTCCTAAAATCTCATGTTTCATTTTCTTTCAAATATACACACAGGTGTTGGCTGTTTTGCAGCCCCACACTGATGCCTCAATATGCTTCCCTACCCAAAAGACTCAGTGGCATGCCGTCAGGGTAGATTTCTATGAGCTGGCTGGCATGCCCAATGTGCTGGGAGCCATAGATTGCACACACATTCAGCTGAGACCACCTAGGGGCAGGCAGCACATCTATACTAATCGTCATCTAGAGCACTCCACAAATGTGCAGGTGGTTTGTGATGCAAATCTCAAAATAATGAGTGTTGTTGCTGGTTACCCTGGGGGCTGCCATGACTCCTTCATCCTCAGTCAGTCATCCCTCTTTGATAAGTTTGAGGATGGACAAATGCCAGATGGATGGCTGCTGGGTATGTAATTTTATATGTGTAGGCCTGTGTCTACTTTGTCCAAATACAGGGGCAGATGTATTAACCTGGAGAAGGCATAAGGAAGGGATAAACCAGTGATATGTGCAAGGTGATAAAGGCACCAGCCAATCAGCTCCAATATGTTAATTATCATTTAGGAACAGATTGTCCGCTGCCTTTATTACCTTGCACATATCACTGGTTTATCACTTCCTTATGCCTTCTCCAGGTTAATACATCTGCCCCACAGTGTGTTACTTATGTGTTGCTGTATCTTAACGTGAATCATGTTACTATATCTGTCTTTTAGGTGATGGAGGATATGGCTGTTTCTCTTGGCTTCTAACTCCATTGTCCCGACCTGATACCCCTGCTGAACACAATTACAATCATGCACATATGTACACGCGGAATGTGATAGAAAGATGTTTTGGTGTGCTGAAATCTAGGTTTCGGTGTCTGGATCAGTCTGGTGGCCTTTTGTTGTATAGTCCCTTGAAAGTGACTCAAATTGTGTTCTGCTGCTGCTTTCTTCATAACATGTGTTTGCAACAACATCTGCCACATGTTGAGGAGGAGGAGGATGAAGAAGGAAGCCAGCAAGCAGAGGAATTAGAGACATCTGGTGATACTTGGAGTACAGATGTAGGGAGGCAGGTTAGGCAAGACCTCATAAATCGTTATTTTTAAGGTAAGTTTGGTTTGCTTCTTTCATTTGTTGTGTAAGCCTAAATATATGTTGCCCCATTTTTCATTTAAAAACCATTACTCAGAATGTGTCTGTCTCCTTGAGACATACAAACATACCCTCGCTTTATGCAAAACAAATGTAGCATGTGTCTTGTGTTTATTTTAAAACTCAAAACAACAGATTATGAGTGGCATGCATGAAGTCTGGATAAGTGTTATTAAACTTGCACAGATAATTTATTACAAGCACACATAATCCACATAGTAATTTATTTAGTATTTTACTTTATGATTGTGTGTAACGTCCTAATACACAGGTTCTCAAACTCGGCCCTCAGGACCCCACACAGTGCATGTTTTGCAGGTAACCCAGTAGAAGCATAGTATTAATTACTCACAGACACATTTTAAAAGGTTCACAGGTGGAGCTAATTATGTCTCTTGTGATTCTGTGAGGAGACCTGCAAAACATGCACTGTGTGGGGTCCTGAGGACCGAGTTTGAAAACCTGTGTCCTAATTAAACACTCCTCCACATATAATATGTTAGCCTTGAGTAATACATGTGTCCCTATGTGTGATGCTCCATCGTATTTAAGGGACACAAACTTAGTATCATACAAAATAATTTATTTCGTAATGTTTGCTGCAGTAAACTTGCTGATTTGTAAGTCAATACACAGTTTGCCACATATATCCATTATTATAAACATTATTTGTGCTTATTAAAAAAATTACAATTTCTTTGTTTCTGCATGATGTGTAAGAAACTGATTACTCATTTTTAACACACACAAACATGGCCCAACAATAATGACATTCATTTTGGCACTGAATTATCTAAATTCGATCACAACATATTCGGACCTTTTTAGCCAACTCAATTGTGTTATTCTTGTAATGTTGTATAGAGAAGAAAGGTAAAAGAGTTAACAATCACATTGTAATTTGTATTGGTCATAGATGAATCTGCATGGCTGCCAATTAGTCTGCCTGCAGGATATGAGAATGATTGGAATCTAGAAAGAGTAATGATTAGAAAAAAATCAAGTGGTCTTGTTACTGCATGCTAAAGACATTATGCATGGCTGCCAATTAGTCTGCCTGCAGGATATAAGAATGATTGGAATCTAGAAAGAGTAATGATTAGAAAAAAATCAAGTGGTCTTGTTACTGCATGCTAAAGACATTCTGCATGGCTGCCAATTAGTCTGCCTGCAGGATATAAGAATGTTTGGAATCTAGAAAGAGTAATGATTAGAAAAAAATCAAGTGGTCTTGTTACTGCATGCTAAAGACATTCTGCATGGCTGCCAATTAGTCTGCCTGCAGGATATAAGAATGATTGGAATCTAGAAAGAGTAATGATTAGAAAAAATCAAGTGGTCTTGTTACTGCATGCTAACATCAATGTGCAGTTCAAATAACTTTGTCCTCCTCCTAAAAAATTCAAAGATGTGAAAGAATAAATGTGTTGGCCAAAATCCTGTTATTGTTTGT
Source organism: Pseudophryne corroboree (assembly GCF_028390025.1). Classification (NCBI taxonomy): domain Eukaryota; kingdom Metazoa; phylum Chordata; class Amphibia; order Anura; family Myobatrachidae; genus Pseudophryne; species Pseudophryne corroboree. The sequence continues at coordinate 598,582,364 of NC_086448.1, forward strand.
AACACTTACAATTAATGATGTTCAAAAAATTTACAAGGTGGTAAGTGTAATAGATATTGTCACAAACCTACACCTACTAACTATGATTATTTACTTCTCTATACAGAGATCGGTGTATCTATTTTTTATTTTTTGGGGGTTGGCTGCATGGACTGGCCTTTGCCTTTACCACTGTCGTGTTGGCGTGCTCTGGTGGAGCGCCTTGGTGGTGAGGACACTGGCGATAGAATAGGAGTAGTCGTACCAGAACTGCTGCTTGGTTGCTTATGGTGCTGGGATCTGAGTGTTTCATTGAGGTTAGTGAGGGTGGCATTAAGTTCACGTGTTGCAGCATTTTGATTCTCTAAAATTCTGGTGATAGATTCATTGATCATTTGATTGTTTTCTAAGATGTTGATGTAGCTTTGCTGTTGTCTGTGCTGTTCTTCCATTATGCGTTGTAAGTTGCCCATGACATGTGTAATGTCTGCACGCATGATTTCCATGGTATTAGCAATTCTGGTGGTTGGTTTATTTTGGCGACTGATATTTCTGCTGATTCTTCTGAGGTGAGCTGGTAGGTTTGCAAAAATTTGGGTCTGCCTACGCAGGCAATCTTGATTAGTGGCCTGCTGTGTAGCCCAACTGTCCCAAAACTCTTGATCAGGGCCTTGTGCTACTGGTGTTGTTGGGCTGTGTTGTGGTGGTGGAGTGCTTTGCTGTGGTGGTGTACTCACAGGTGCTGGGTGGCTGATTCCTTGGATTAATGGCTGCATTTGTAACATGATTGTCTCATCCATGTCACTGTGTTGCTGCTGTTGCGTCTGGATGCTGGTACCAGTACTAGAATCTGGAATTGGAACCATTTTTGCGTAAGTTTGACATATGTTTGAAAAATGTAAGCAAACCAATAAACATGAAACACATATAGTTAAATGGTGCATTCATATATCCAGCATAGCAACATCATCACTCAGAACTACAAAACAGACATATTCCTGTTTGTGGCAAATGTGTCTGGTTACTTCATTATTAAAACAAGCACATGAGTTGTATGGTAGTTCAGACATACTCCACCATAAAAACACACTTAAAATCTTAATTTTTGGCCTTATAGTGTTTAAATCTTAAACTTAGTAATGTTTTGGCATGTTGGTGCCAATGTTACGACAAACACATAAGTTAAATTGAGGAAAATAATATTACTATTTTGCAAGCTTACACATGTGTTTATTTTGCAGCATCTTCAACACAATCTGCTGCTGTATGGCTGAAGTGGACATACACATCTTTAATGGATGTGGACAAGGCCATTTTGCTCAGAATCCATTTGATGTTTTTTTGTTTTCGGTAAGTGTAGCAGATTTCTTGGAATTTAGAGTTAATTAGTCTCATTAAATGGATTATTATGAGATGATTAATTTATTTCATCATTACAGTTTCTTACTCACAATCAAGATGAGGGGAGTGTGGTTGGCGTCTTGGAGGTGTGACCAAAATTTGGAGTGGTGGGACCGAAGAAATTGTAGACAATCTTCGTGGCGGAGTAGACTGCTGTGGTTGTGATTGGACATCAGACCTTGCTTTCTTTGTTGCCACATGTATTTTTGTTTGGTGTGCTACAGGAGTCCTCCTTCTGCTGGTCAAAACTTCTTGGGATAGACCTGGGATTTAAAGTGTTCTTTTGTTATGGCCATTCCTTTACAAACATAACCTATACTACAATGGACACTTTACCTGCTTCCGCAGCGTCATCATCATCAGATGTAATGGGAGTGACTGTAGGCCGACCAGTACTGCTTTTTTTCAACACTGTAAATAATGAAACAAATAAAAGAACTCATTTCTTCATGCTATTGTTGATACATCCACCCATTATGTTTACAAACATTAAATCTTTCTCAAATGGATGCTTATTTATGTGTGCATAATTTCTGTACAAAACCATAAATGTTTTAAATAAATGCACACATTGGCCAATAGCCATATGCACTATGGAAAGTGCAACACAGGAAATAATGTACAGGACACAGACATAGGACATAGGGGCAGATTTAATAATCCTGGTGAAATGATAAAGTGGTTGTTAATAAAGCACCAGCCAATCAGCTCCTAAGTGACATTTTGCAAACCCAGCCTGTAATATGGAAGTTATGAGCTGATTGTTTGGTAATTTATCAACTTCAACTTTATCACTTCACCAGGCTTAATAAATCTGCTCCACAATTACTAATACATACACTAACAACCCAAAACACAGACATCTTCATTGAAAAATTTTATGTCATTAATGAAAGATGCAATATAGAAAATGCTCTGTGATGTGGCACTACAAACACACATTAGCACAATATGAGCCAAAAACCAAAACACATTTAAAAAAAACCATCATAATAGTACGGTAACTAAGTCTGCAGTGTTGTGTCAGGGTACAAATACAGACTCTAAATGTACCAAAAAATAGTGGTTTTGTCTTAAACAAGATTACATACAGTACTAATGAAATGACACATGTAACTGGCTTCAAAGCCACTTTACACTACTCCAGCCTCTAACATGTCAACCACTGATTTTCAAACATTGCACATGGATAACTGAAATCAAAAACATAGGCCAACTTGCAAACTGGCAAATGTGCCAAAGGAAAACATTATTGCTGTACAATTCAATGACACACCAAGTCCAAACTACACATGGAAAATGTACTGTAAAAAACCACATGACATACTATAAAGTACCATGTTATATTGGCTTTGGTAAAAAAAAAATGTTTTTGCTGACGCACACATGAAGATGGGAGTAATATGCAATGTCACATGACACACATTAACAAAAAACATAAAGACAGAAGTATTGTAATGGAGTGATAAGACAAATACACATGCTCACCATCCTTCCTGGGCAGATCGGAATCACGGACATGGGTTGCAGACACTTCAGGAGGTATTAAACTCCGCATGGGCTCCTCATAGTCCAGATATCTGGCAATATAGGGCTGTCCACCACCGGTTTTGCGAGCCGACTTCGCCTCCTTGGCCATTTTGTACTCGACACGTCGCTTTATGTCATAGTACCGTTTGCGGCACGTGTCCTCCTTCCGCTTGACCACCCCCTCACTATTTACAGCAGCAACAACTTTCACCCACAACAAACACCGTCTTCTTCCGTGTTGGCACCTTGGCGGACTCAGGCCCAAATAGCTGCCGCTGATACTTCATCAGCTCCCGCACCAATGCCACATTTTCTGCATAACTAAACTTTACATTCCGCCCAGTCTTAGTAGTGGTGCGTGGCTGCGGAGCTGTCTGACTGTCACTATCACTGTCACTTGAGGCTGCTGCAGCAACCTCACCCACCTCCTCCACCTCACTAACCTCACTCTCACTCACCTCCTCCACCTGACCAACCTCCTCCCCCTCACTCACACCCACCACCTCACTCACCTCTGAGTCAGACATAATTGTGTGGTTAAACAATTTACACAGAAAAAAGAAAAACAAACAACACACTCCTCCACTACCACTGCACAACACACACACACACACACACACACACACACACACACACACACACACACACACACACACACACACAAGACAAGGGACTCTAAATCAAAAAAACTTGGACAAAAAATGAGACAAAACCAAAAAAACAAGACTAAAAGAATGACAAGACTACTTTCAAACACTATACTACACTCAGAAATCGCACAAAAAACTCACCAAACAAACTACTCACCAACCTACGCAGCACAACCTCCCTCCTCACCACTAACTAAACCCATGAGGTGCGGACGGTTTGGGGCGTATTTATATGGTTGCGCACTGACATTCCTACATCTGAAACACAACCAATCACGAACGGGGATGAAAAACGAAACTAAAAGTGAAAATGCGTCCGTGGTTGAAAAATAACCCTGCCGCGTTTAACATAGAAAATAAACCTGTAAAAACAACAAAAACATGTACGCAAATGACAATGACGGCCGTAAATGTGCCAAAAAAAATGACTGGCATCGACATTGGAAAACACGAAAACCATAAACTCGACTGCTTAGTAACTTTGCGTATATAGGGGGTCATTCCGAGTTGTTCGCTCGCAAGTGGATTTTAGCAGATTTGCACATGCTAAGCCGCCGCCTACTGGGAGTGAATCTTAGCATCTTAAAATTGCGAACGATGTATTCGCAATATTGCGATTACACACCTCGTAGCAGTTTCTGAGTAACTTCAACCTTACTCGGCATCTGCGATCAGTTCAGTGCTTGTCGTTCCTGGTTTGACGTCACAAACACACCCAGCGTTCGCCCAGACACTCCCCCGTTTCTCCGGCCACTCCTGCGTTTTTTCCGGAAACGGTAGCGTTTCTTCCCACACGCCCATAAAACGGCCTGTTTCCGCCCAGTAACACCCATTTCCTGTCAATCACACTACGATCGCCAGAACAATGAAAAAGCTGTGAGTAAAAATCCTAACAGCATAGCAAATTTACTTGGCGCAGTCGCAGTGCGGACATTGCGCATACGCATTAAGCGGAAAATCGCTGCGATGCGATAAAACTTACCGAGCGAACAACTCGGAATGACCCCCATAGTTTCAAAAAGTTGCCTGAAAATGTACCCGATACAAAACGAGTTAAAACACTACACAAACCGACTCAAACACGAATATTAGTAAATATAGGCCCATGTCTCTTTCTAAATAATTAGCAGCCAGAGTATAAACGCCCTGCAGCTGTTAAGGGGCAATTGAGAAACACCTTTTTATAGGTTAATTCTCTGTAGTATTATATTTCACTAATAAATTATATACTATATTATAAATTGGTGAAATATAAAAACAGAAAGTAGTGAAAAGAAATTAAATTATCAGTGTATAAAAATTAGTGATGAGCGGGTTCGGTTTCTCGGAATCCGAACCCCCCCCCGAACTTCACCCATTTTACATGGTTCCGAGGCAGACTCGGATCCTCCCGCCTTGCTCGGTTAAATGGAGCGCGCCCGAATGTCATCATCCCGCTGTCGGATTCTCGCGAGATTCGTATTCTATATAAGGAGCCGCGCGTCGTCGCCATTTTCACTCGTGCATTGCAGATGATAGGGAGAGGACGTGCAGCGTTCTCTCAGTTTCTGTGTTCAGTGTGCTGCAAATATCTGTGCTCAGTGTGCTGCAAATATCTGTGCTCAGTGTGCTTGCAAATATCTGTGCTCAGTGTGCTGAAAATATCTACGTTCTCTGCCTGAAAAACGCTCCATATCTGTGCTGCATTGTAGTATAGGAGGACAGTGCAGAATTTTGCTGACCAGTGACCACCATAATTATATAGCAGTACGGTAAAGTAGTCCACTGCTCTACCTACCTCTGTGTCGTCAAGTATACTATCCATCCATACCTGTGGTGCATTTTAGTTGTGCGCAGTATTATATAGTAGGAGGACAGTGCAGAGTTTTGCTGACCACCAGTATATAATATATAGCAGTACGGTGCAGTAGGCCACTGCTCTACCTACCTCTGTGTCGTCAAGTATACTATCCATCCATACTTGTGGTGCATTTTAGTTGTGTGCAGTATTATATAGTAGGAGGACAGTGCAGAATTTTGCTGACCACCAGTATATAATATATAGCAGTACGGTACAGTAGGCCAATGCTCTACCTACCTCTGTGTCGTCAAGTATACTATCCATCCAAGCCTGTGGTGCATTTTAGTTGTGCAATGTATTATATAGTAGGAGGACAGTGCAAAATTTTGCTGACCACCAGTATATAATATATAGCAGTACGGTATAGTAGGCCACTGCTCTACCTACCTCTGTGTCGTCAAGTATACTATCCATCCATACCTGTGGTGCATTTTAGTTGTGCACAGTATATATAGTAGGAGGACAGTGCAGAATTTTGCTGACAACCAGTATATAATATTTAGCAGTACGGTACAGTAGGCCGTTGCTATTGATATATATTACTGTCATATAATTCCACACATTAAAAAATGGAGAACAAAAATGTGGAGGGTAAAATAGGGAAAGATCAAGATCCACTTCCACCTCGTGCTGAAGCTGCTGCCACTAGTCATTGCCGAGACGATGAAATGCCATCAACGTCGTCTTCCAAGGCCGATGCTCAATGTCATAGTAGAGAGCATGAAAACTCCAAAAAACAAAAGTTCAGTAAAATGACCCAAAAATCTAAATTAAAAGCGTCTGATGAGAAGCGTAAACTTGCCAATATGCCATTTGCGACACGGAGTGGCAAGGAACGGCTGAGGCCCTGGCCTATGTTCATGGCTAGTGGTTCAGATTCACATGAGGATAGAAGCACTCATCCTCTCGCTAGAAAAATGAAAAGACTTTAGCTGGCAAAAGCACAGCAAAGAACTGTGTGTTCTTCTAAATCACAAATCCCCAAGGAGAGTCCAATTGTGTCGGTTGCGATGCCTGACCTTCCCAACACTGGACGGGAAGAGGTGGCGCCTTCCACCATTTGCACGCCCCCTGCAAGTGCTGGAAGGAGCACCCGCAGTCCAGTTCCTGATAGTCTAATTGAAGATGTCACTGTTGAAGTACACCAGGATGAGGATATGGGTGTTGCTAGCGCTGAGGAGGAAATTGACAAGGAGGATTCTGATGGTGAGGTGGTTTGTTTAAGTCAGGCACCCGGGGAGACACCTGTTGTCCGTGGGACGAATATGGCCATTGACATGCCTGGTCAAATTACAAAAAAAATCACCTCATCAGTGTGGAATTATTTTAACAGAAATGCGGACAAAATTTGTCAAGCCGTGTGTTGCCTTTGTCAAGCTGTAATAAGTAGGGGTAAGGACATTTACCACCTAGGAACATCCTCCCTTATGCGTCACCTGGAGCGCATTCATCAGAAGTCATTGACAAGTTCAAAAACTTTGGGTGACAGCAGAAGCAGTCCACTGACAACTAAATCCCTTCCTCTTGTAACCAAGCTCCTGCAAACCACACCACCAACTCCCTCAATGTCAATTTCCTCCTTAGACAGGAAAGCCAATAGTCCTGCAGGCCATGTCACTGTCAAGTCTGACGAGTCCTCTCCTGCCTGGGATTCCTCCGATGCATCCTTGAGTGTGACGCCTACTGCTACTGGCGCTGCTGTTGTTGCTGCTGGGAGTCGATCGTCATCCCTTATGGGAAGTCGGAAGACCACTTGTACTACTTCCAGTAAGCAATTGACTGTCCAACAGTCCTTTGCAAGGAAGATGAAATATCACAGCAGTCATCCTGCTGCAAAGCAGATAACTCAGGCCTTGGCAGCCTGGGTGGTGTTAAACGTGTGTCCGGTATCCATCGTTATTTCACAGGAAATTAGAGAATTTATTGAGTTAGTGTGTCCCCGGTACCAAATACCATCTATGTTCCACTTCTCTAGGCAGGCGATACCGAGAATGTACACAGACCTCAGAAAAAGAGTCACCAGTGTCCTAAAAAATGCAGTTGTACCCAATGTCCACTTAACCACAGACATGTGGACAAGTGGAGCAGGGCAGACTCAGGACTATATGACTGTGACAGCCCACTGGGTAGATGTATTGCCTCCCGCAGCAAGAACAGCAGCGGCGCCACCAGTAGCAGCATCTCGCAAATGTTAACTCATTCCTAGGCAAGCTACGCTTTGTATCACCGCTTTCCAAAAGAGGCACACAGCTGACAACCTCTTACGGAAACTGAGGAACATCATCGCAGAATGGCTTACCACAATTGGACTCCCCTGGGGATTTGTGACATTGGACAACGCCACCAACATTGTGCGTGCATTACATGTGGGCAAATTCCAGCACGTCCCATGTTTTGCACATACATTGAAGTTGGTGGTGCCGAATTATTAAAAAAATGACAGGGGCGTGCAAGAGATGCTGTCGGTGGCCCGAAGAATTGTGGGCCACTTTCGGCATTCAACCACCGCGTGCCGAAGACTGGAGCGCCAGCAAACACTCCTGAACCTGCCCCGCCATCATCTGAAGCAAGAGGTGGTAACGAGGTGGAATTCAACCCTCTATTTGCTTCAGAGGATGGAGGAGCAGCAAAAGGCCATTCAAGCCTATACAGCTACCTACGATATATGCAAAGGAGGGGGAATGCACCTGACTCAAGCGCAGTGGAGAATTAATTCAACGTTGTGCAAGGTTCTGCAACCCTTTGAACTTGCCACACGTGAAGTCAGTTCAGACACTGCCAGCCTGAGTCAGGTCATTCCCCTCATCAGGCTTTTGCAGAAGAAGCTGGAGACATTGAAGGAGGAGCTAAAACAGAGCGATTCCGCTAGGCATGTGGGACTTGTGGATGGAGCCCTTAATTCGCTTAAACAGGATTCAAGGGTGGTCAATCTGTTGAAACATTTTGGCCACCGTGCTCGATCCTAGGTTTAAAGCCTACGTTTTATCTCTCTTTCCGGCAGACACAAGTGTGCAGAGGTGAAATGACCTGCTGGTGAGACACTTGTCAAGTCAAGCGGAACGTGACCCGTCAACAGCTCCTCCTTCACATTCTCCCGCAACTGGGGCTGCGAGGAAAAGGCTAAGAATTCCAAGCCCATCCGCTGTGCAGTCTGGAGCGAGTGCTGACATCTGGTCCGGACTGAAGGACCTGCCAACAATTACTGACATGTCGTCTACTGTCACTGCATATGATTCTGTCACCATTGAAAGAATGGTGGAGGATTATATGAGTGACCGCATCCAAGTAGGTATGTCAGACAGTCCGTACGTATACTGGCAGGAAAAAGAGGCAATTTGGAGTCCCTTGCACAAACTGGCTTTATTTTACCTAAATTGCCCCCCCTCCAGTGTGTACTCCGAAAGAGTGTTTAGTGCAGCCGCTCACCTTGTCAGCAATCGGCGTACGAGGTTACTTCCAGAAATTGTGGAGAAGATAATGTTCATCAAAATGAATTATAATCAATTCAACCGTCGAGGCATTCACCAGCAATTGCCTCCAGAAAGTACACATGGACCTGAGATGGAGGATTCCAGTGGGGACGAATTAATAATCTGTGAGGAGGGGGATGTACACAGTGAAAGGGGTGAGGAATCGGAGGATGAGGAGGAGGTGGACATCTTGCCTCTGTAGAGCCAGTTTGTGCAAGGGGAGATTGATTGCTTCCTTTTTGATGGGGGCCCAAACCAACCAGTCATTTCAGTCACAGTCTTGTGGCAGACCCTGTCGCTGAAATTATGGGTTTGTTAAAGTGAGCATGTCCTGTTTATACAACATAAGGGTGGGTGGGAGGGCCCAAGGACAATTCCATCTTGCACCTCTTTTTTCTTTCATTTATCTTTGCATCATGTGCTGTTTGGGAACAATTTTTTGAAGTGCCATCCTGTCTGACACTGCAGTGCCACTCCTAGATGGGCCAGGTGTTTGTTTCGGCCACTTGGGTCGCTTAGCTTAGCCATCCAGCGACCTTGGTGCACCTCTTTTTTTCTTTGCATCATGTGCTGTTTGGGGACTATTTTTTAAATCGGCCATCCTGTCTGACACTGCAGTGCCACTCCTAGATGGGCCAGGTGTTTGTGTCGGCCACTTGGGTCGCTTAGCTTAGTCATCCAGCGACCTCGGTGCAAATTTTAGTACTAAAAATAATATTGTGATGTGTGAGGTATTCAGAATAGACTGGAAATGAGTGGAAATTATGGTTATTGAGGTTAATAATACTATGGGATCAAAATGACCCCCAAATTCTATGATTTAAGCTGTTTTTGAGGGTTTTTTGTAAAAAAAAAAACAAATCCGACAAAAAATTATCAGGGAGGTTTTGCCAAAACGCGTCCGAATCCAAAACATGGCTGCGGAACCGAATCCAAAACCAAAACACAAAACCCGAAAAATTTCCGGTGCACATCACTAATTAAAATATATACTGTATATTTACAAAAATTGTCTCTATTGTTCTATTTGAATATATCATTTGTAACACCTGCTTTGCTCATTGAGAATCATATACTGTAATGTTATATATTCTTCTGTTGTGACCAAGGAGATTAGTGGAATAGTATTTCCTTTAGAAAATAATGTAGCTATTGCCAAAATATCCAGGCAGATGCTACAAATGCCACTTAAATTACCCTTGTTACAATATGAAATTAAATAATCAGTTTGGAGGCTAGTTAATCTACAGTAGCTGAAGTGTATTATCATAAAACAGCCTATCTAGGATTTCTATAATGTTACAGAAGGAGCCGCGCTCATCTGAGGCTTCTCCATCGCAGGCGTGCACTCCCGGCGCGACTAGGCGATCCGTCCGCCGAGCCCCGCCGGGAGTGCACAGAGATGCTCTCCCATTCACTAGAATGGGGTGCCTCTCCGTCAGTGTCTCTGTCACGGACATGCACGTGCCCCGGACGTAGATGCTCTCCCATTCTAGTTAAACAGGCTCGTCTCCGTCACGGGCGTGCGCACCTGCCCGGATGGAGACACTCTCTGCGTTAGGCGCCCAGGCACAGACAGAGCCACGACTATCGTGGCTCCATCTGTATGTCTCCAATCGCAGCTATTTGATTGCTGTTCCCTAAGGGGTCTATTTACTAAGCCTTGGATGGAGATAAAGTTGCTGGAGATAAAGTACCAGCCAATCAGCTCCTAACTGCTGTGCCACAGGCTGTGTTTGAAAAATGACAGTTAGGAGCCGATTGGCTGGTACTTTATCTCCAGCGACTTTATCTCCATCCTAGTCTTAGTAAATAGACCCCTAAATATCCTAAATTTTATAATAGTAAAAGATGACAGTTAGAAGCTGTATCTAGCTAGCTCTGATCGAGTGCTCTAAGGCTGCTTGGTTTTCTGCGGCTGTACAGCTACTAGGTAAATGGCACAACATGTGTATTATGATATAGAAGTAACAATAATAGTATCTTGCTGTATAATTAGAACATGGGCAACTGCTACTGCTTGCCTACAGCTGTTTCACCATTAGGGTTTTCTCAAGGCATCAGTGGTTACTAATATTACATTTAGGAGATTTATGGAACGCCAATCAAGTAGTTGCGATTGGAGACATAACATTATAGAAATCCTAGATAGGCTGTTTTATGATAATTACACTTGAGCTAGATTAACTAGCCTCCAAACTGATTATTTAAGTTCATATTGTAACAATGGTACATTAAGTAGCATTTGCAGCATCTGCCTGGATAGTTTGGCAATAGTTACATTATTTGATACCAATATCCTCTCTAGAGGAAATACTATTCCACTAATGTCCCCGGTCACAATAGAGGAATATATAACATAACAGTATATGATTATCAATGAGCAAAGCAGCCATTACAAATTATATATTCAAATTGAACAATGGAGACAACGGCTCTTTTTGTAAATATATATATGTTAATACACTGATGTTTCATTTCTTTTCACTATTTTCAGTTTTATATTTTATATTTCACAAATGTTAATAGACTGAATAAAGTTAATACATATTTTAATATATAACAATAAAGTATATAACTTTTATTATGATAAATTTGGTCCCTGTGCACCCTTGATATTACTTACTTTTCTTCTTTCTATTATAATGTTGCTATGATGATGCCTATGAGCACTTGGTTTAACTTTATTGTGCATTGACAGTGCCCAGTAACCATTGGCTCTGTCTTTGCCACTCAGAATTCTGGGCGTGATGCCAGATATGTCTATTTGAATTTCTCTACTGCCTATGGACAATATGGTGCGTACTGTATATACACACACAGACACATGCACATGACTGGAGTGAGGTAAACATATGCATTTACCCCTGTTTACTGTATGTATGAAATTGGAATCATATACTACATATTCTTTATATGAAATTGCATCCTGTTATATTTTATTCAGTTACTAATTGTTCTATCCGTTCTTCGCATGGGAGTTTCTGATTTTCATGGTTGTAAATATAAATGAGTGTTAAACATATGGTAAATCTCTAGAGATGAAAATTTGAGGTGTCTTAATGTAAGTATATATTAATCCATGGTTCTTGGCGTTACCGATGAGCACCTGTAGCAGATACGGTAAATAGTGACAGAACCATTTTTGTTGATTATTAAATTCTACCCACTGAAGGTGCAATCTAAATTTTGATTTTATTGTCCGTTTGGGCATTATCGTTCCCGCAATGCAAGCCACGCATTAGTAATGATGTCATTATGTTAACCCCCAGTTCATCCCCTCAGGGGAGGTTTATTAAAATTCGAATTGCATAATTTTCCTATTTCCCACCTGCAGAATACCTATGTTCATTTTCAGCTTCCTAACATATCGGGAAGTAAGGGAATTAGTGATGAATCAGTCAGTCAGTCAGTTAGGGAGAGATACGGTAAAAGGTGTCAGGACCATTTTTGTAGTTGAGGCATGTATAAGCGCCACCGCTACTGTTCACAGGATTGATTGATTTATTTTTAAATATATATTTATTTTTTTATCTTTTTTATATATATATTTTGTGGGGGGGGTGCCTATTTTTACAATGAAATGCTACACACTGGAGGTGTAATCTAAATTCTGATTGGATTGTCCGTTTGGGCATTATCTTTCCCGGAATGCAAGGCACACATCAGTTATGATGCAATTATGTTAACACCCTTTTCATCCTCTAAGGGGAGGTTTATTAACATTCTACTTATGTAATTTTCCTACAGTATTTCACACCTGAAGTATACCCATGTTAAATTTCAGCTTCCTAACATAACATGAAGTAAGAGAATTAGTGATGAGTGAGTGAGTGAGTGAGTGAGTGAGTGAGTGAGTGAGGGCTTTTGCATTTATATATATATAGATTTACTGCAACTATCATTACATTTTTACCTTATATGTAAAAATAAGAATTTACTTACCGATAATTCTATTTCTCATAGTCCGTAGTGGATGCTGGGGACTCCGTCAGGACCATGGGGAATAGCGGCTCCGCAGGAGACAGGGCACAAAAAGTAAGCTTTTAGGATCACATGGTGTGTACTGGCTCCTCCCCCTATGACCCTCCTCCAAGCCTCAGTTAGGTACTGTGCCCGGACGAGCGTACACAATAAGGAAGGATCTTGAATCCCGGGTAAGACTCATACCAGCCACACCAATCACACCGTACAACTTGTGATTTGAACCCAGTTAACAGTATGATAACAACGAAGAAGCCTCTGAAAAGATGGCTCACAACAATAATAACCCGATTTTTGTAACAATAACTATGTACAAGTATTGCAGACAATCCGCACTTGGGATGGGCGCCCAGCATCCACTACGGACTATGAGAAATAGAATTATCGGTAAGTAAATTCTTATTTTCTCTAACGTCCTAGTGGATGCTGGGGACTCCGTCAGGACCATGGGGATTATACCAAAGCTCCCAAACGGGCGGGAGAGTGCGGATGACTCTGCAGCACCGAATGAGAGAACTCCAGGTCCTCCTTAGCCAGAGTATCAAATTTGTAAAATTTTACAAACGTAGCTGCTCGGCAAAGTTGTAATGCCGAGACCCCAGCCGCCCAAGATGAGCCCACCTTCCTTGTGGAGTGGGCATTTACAGATTTAGGCTGTGGCTGGCCTGCCACAGAATGTGCAAGTTGGATTGTGCTACAGATCCAACGAGCAATCGTCTGCTTAGACGCAGGAGCACCCATCTTGTTGGGTGCATACAGGATAAACAGCGAGTCAGATTTTCTGACTCCAGCCGTCCTTGAAATATATATTTTCAATGCTCTGACAACGTCCAGCAACTTGGAGTCCTCCAAGTCGCTAGTAGCCGCAGGCACCACAATAGGCTGGTTCAAGTGAAAAGCCGAAACCACCTTAGGCAGAAACTGAGGACGCGTCCGCAGTTCTGCCCTGTCCGAATGGAAAATCAGATATGGGCTTTTGTACGATAAAGACGCCAACTCTGATACTCTCCTGGCTGAAGCCAGGGCCAGTAGCATGGTCACTTTCCATGTAAGATACTTCAAATCTACCGATTTGAGCGGCTCAAACCAATGGGATTTGAGAAAATCCAAAACTACGTTGAGATCCCACGGTGCCACTGGAGGCACAATCGGGGGCTGTATATGTAGTACACCTTTGACAAAGGTTTGTACTTCAGACACTGAAGCCAATTCTTTCAGGAAGAAAATCGATAAGGCCGAAATTTGAACCTTAATAGACCCCAATTTGAGGCCCATAGACAATCCTGCCTGCAGGAAATGTAGGAATCGACCCAATTGAAATTCCTCCGTTGGGGCCTTCTTGGCCTCACACCACGCAACATATTTTCTCCAAATGCGGTGATAATGTTGTGCGGTCACTTCCTTCCTGGCTTTAATCAAGGTAGGAATAACTTCCTCTGGAATGCCCTTTTCTTTTAGAATCCGGCGTTCAACCGCCATGCCGTCAAACGCAGTCGCGGTAAGTCTTGGAACATACAAGGTCCCTGCTGAAGCAGATCCCTTCTTAACGGTAGAGGCCACGGCTCTTCCGTGAGCATCTCTTGAAGTTCCGGGTACCAAGTCCTTCTCGGCCAATCCGGAGCCACGAGTATTGTTCTTACTCCCCGTAGCCGTATAATTCTCAGTACCTTTGGTATGAGAGGCAGAGGAGGAAACACATACACGGACTGGTACACCCACGGTGTTACCAGAGCGTCCACAGCTATTGCCTGAGGGTCTCTTGACCTGGCGCAATATCTGTCCAGTTTCTTGTTGAGGCGGGACGCCATCATGTCCACCTTTGGTTTTTCCCAACGGTTCACAATCATGTGGAAGACTTCTGGATGAAGTCCCCACTCTCCCGGGTGGAGGTCGTGTCTGCTGAGGAAGTCTGCTTCCCAGTTGTCCACTCCCGGAATGAACACTGCTGACAGTGCTATGACATGATTTTCCGCCCAGCGAAGAATCCTTGCAGCTTCTGTCATTGCTCTTCTGCTTCTCGTGCCGCCCAGTCTGTTTACGTGGGCGACTGCCGTGATGTTGTCCGACTGGATCAACACCGGCTGACCCTGAAGCAGCGGTTTTGCCAGGCTTAGAGCATTGTAAATCGCTCTTAGCTCCAGTATATTTATGTGAAGAGACGTCTCCAGGTTTGACCACACGCCCTGGAAGTTTCTTCCCTGTGTGACTGCTCCCCAGCCTCGTAGGCTGGCATCCGTAGTCACCAGGACCCAGTCCTGTATGCCGAATCTGCGGCCCTCTAACAGATGGGCACTCTGCAACCACCACAGAAGAGACACCCTTGTTCTTGGTGACAGTGTTATCCGCTGATGCATGTGCAGATGCGATCCGGACCATTTGTCCAGCAGATCCCACTGAAATATTCGTGCGTGGAATCTGACGAATGGAATTGCTTCGTAAGAAGCCACCATCTTTCCCAGGACTCTTGTGCATTGATGTACTGACACATTTCCTGGTTTTAGGAGGTTCCTGACAAGTTCGGATAACTCCCTTGCTTTCTCCTCCGGGAGAAACACCTTTTTCTGAACAGTGTCCAGAATCATTCCCAGGAACAGCAGACGTGTCGTCGGGGTCAATTGAGATTTTGGAAGATTCAGAATCCACCCGTGTTGTTGAAGCACTACTTGGGTTAGTGCTACTCCGACTTCCAGCTGTTCTCTGGACCTTGCCCTTATCAGGAGATCGTCCAAGTAAGGGATAATTAATACGCCTTTTCTTCGTAGAAGAACCATCATTTCGGCCATTACCTTGGTAAAGACCCGAGGTGCCGTGGACAAACCAAACGGCAGCGTTTGAAACTGATAATGACAGTTTTGTATCATGAACCTGAGATACCCTTGGTGTGAAGGGTAAATTGGGACATGCAGATAAGCATCTTTTATGTCCAGGGACACCATGAAGTCCCCTTCTTCCAGATTCGCTATCACTGCTCTGAGTGACTCCATCTTGAACTTGAATTTCTGTATGTACAGGTTCAAGGATTTCAGATTTAGAATAGGTCTTACCGAACCGTCCGGCTTCGGTACCACAAATAGTGTGGAATAATACCCCTTTCCCTGTTGTAGGAGGGGTACCTTGACTATCACCTGCTGAGAATACAGCTTGTGAATGGCTTCCAATACCGTCACCCTTTCTGAGGGAGACGTTGGTAAAGCAGACTTTAGGAACCGGCGAGGGGGAGACTTTTCGAATTCCAACTTGTAACCCTGAGATACTACCTGCAGGATCCAAGGGTCCACCTGTGAGCGCGCCCACTGTGTGCTGAAAATCATTAGTCGACCCCCCACCGCCCCTGAGTCCGCTTGCACAGCCCCAGCGTCATGCTGAGGGCTTTGTAGAAGCCGGGGAGGGCTTCTGTTCGTGGGAAGTAGTTGCTTGCTGCACCCTCTTACCCCTTCCTTTGCCTCTGGGCAAATATGACTGTCCTTTTGCCCGCTTGTTCTTATAGGAACGAAAGGACTGCGGCTGAAAAGACGGTGTCTTTTTCTGTTGGGAGGTGACTTCCTCTCCTTTATACGGCAATACTTCCATATGCCGTTTGGAATCCGCATCACCTGACCACTGTCGCGTCCATAAACTTCTTCTGGCAGATATGGACATCGCACTTACTCTCGATGCCAGAGTGCAAATATCCCTCTGAGCATCTCGCATATAAAGAAAAGCATCCTTTAATTGCTCTATAGTCAATAAAATACTGTCCCTATCCAGGGTATCAATATTTTCAGTCAGGGAATCCGACCACACCACCCCAGCACTGCACATCCAGGCTGAGGCTATTGCTGGTCGCAGTATAACACCAGTATGTGTGTATATACTCTTCAGGGTAGTTTCCAGCCTCCTATCAGCTGGATCCTTGAGGGCGGCCGTATCAGGAGACGGTAACGCCACTTGTTTTGATAAGCGTGTGAGCGCCTTATCCACCCTAGGGGGTGTTTCCCAGTGCGCCCTAACCTCTGGTGGGAAAGGGTATAATGCCAATAACTTCTTTGAAATTAGCAGTTTTCTATCGGGGTTAACCCACGCTTCATCACACACGTCATTCAATTCCTCTGATTCTGGAAAAGCTACAGGTAGTTTTTTCACACCCCACATAATACCCCCCTTTGAGGTACCTGCAGTATCAGAGATATGCAAAGCCTCCTTCATTGCCGTGATCATATAACGTGTGTCCCTATTGGAAAATACGTTTCTTTCTTCACCGTCGACACTAGATTCATCTGTGTCGGTACCTGTGTCGACTGACTGAGGTAAGGGACGTTTTACAGCCCCTGGCGGTGCCTGAGACGCCTGGACAGGTACTAACTGGTTTTCCGGCCGTCTCATGTCGTCAACTGACTTTTGCAGCGTGCTAACATTATCACGTAATTCCATAATTAAAGCCATCCATTCCGGTGTCGACTCCCTAGGGGGTGACATCACCATTACCGGCAATTGCTCCGCCTCCACACCAACATCGTCCTCATACATGTCGACACACACGTACCGACACACAGCAGACACACAGGGAATGCTCTTATCGAAGACAGGACCCCACTAGCCCTTTGGGGAGACAGAGGGAGAGTTTGCCAGCACACACCAAAGCGCTATAAAAATGTATATAAACAACCCTAAAAGGTGTTGTTTCTGTTATATGCGCTTAATATATAAAAATATCGCCAAAATATGCCCCCCTTCTCTGTTTTACCCTGTTTCTGTAGTGCAGTGCAGGGGAGAGTCCTGGGAGCCTTCCTCACAGCGGAGCTGAGCAGGAAAATGGCGCTGTGTGCTGAGGAGAATAGGCCCCGCCCCCTAAAACGGTGGGCTCTTCTCCCGGAGTTTGCGATATATGGCAGGGGTTAAATACATCCATATAGCCTCAAGGGCTATATGTGATGTATTTTAGCCATAGAAAAAGGTATTATACATTGCTGCCCAGGGCGCCCCCCCCAGCGCCCTGCACCCTCAGTGACCGCTGGTGTGAAGTGTGCCGACAACAATGGCGCACAGCTGCAGTGCTGTGCGCTACCTTATGAAGACTGAAAGTCTTCTGCCGCCTGTTTCCGGACCTCTGGACCTCTTCAACTTCGGCATCTGCAAGGGGGGTCGGCGGCACGGCTCCGGGACCGGACTCCATGGCTGGGCCTGTGTTCGATCCCTCTGGAGCTAATGGTGTCCAGTAGCCTAAGAAGCAAATCCATCCTGCACGCAGGTGAGTTCACTTCTCTCCCCTAAGTCCCTCGTAGCAGTGAGCCTGTTGCCAGCAGGACTCACTGAAAATAAGAAACCTAAAAAACTTTTTCTAAGCAGCTCTTTATGAGAGCCACCTAGATTGCACCCTGCTCGGACGGGCACAAAAACCTAACTGAGGCTTGGAGGAGGGTCATAGGGGGAGGAGCCAGTACACACCATGTGATCCTAAAAGCTTACTTTTTGTGCCCTGTCTCCTGCGGAGCCGCTATTCCCCATGGTCCTGACGGAGTCCCCAGCATCCACTAGGACGTTAGAGAAAGGTATTTACCTTTTTTTGGGGGGTGGGGGGTGGCTTTCCGCTAAGACGACGAGCACAACAGGTGCGCACGTGTTTGGAGCACTAACGAATCCTAGGTAATCCATCAGTCATACTGTCTGAGGAAGCTGCTGACGACTCATACTGAGAAGCGGGGAAAAGCACCAGAGGAGCTCACTCTGCATGTATTTGATCCCGGAATTTGCTTCTTAAAGCCACGTAAAAACCGTACCTTAGCAGCAGGGAGGCAGGAGGAAAAATACAAGTGCCCTACACTAAGATCTGAGGAGCTGGAACACCTGAGATATACTGCTGATCATGGTACCAGGCTATAAGTTACGAACTACTATAAGGAGCGGATGGAGTGGATGCAGGACATACTTGCCTACCTGACCCTCTCCATGAGGGAGAAAATGCTCTGTTCTTGGACTTTCCTGGTAATGTATGATTGCCATCACCTGTGGTGAAACACCTTTCTTATCAATTAACTAGCTCACCACAGGTGATGGCAATCATACATTACCAGGAAAGTCAAGGAACAGAGCATTTTCTCCCTCATGGAGAGGGTCAGGTAGGCAAGTATGATGCAGGAGCGCATATGTACTGACATTGATTTAATGGATTTGTACCATCCATTCATTCTGCTTGAATTGCATAATTAATCCTACCAACAAAAGCAATATTAAGCTCTTAGCTATTGGCTTGGAGAGACTGAACTAATCACAAATTGAGCATAAACATGAATCCAGGTGCTAGTGAGATTTGGAATGAATGGACTTGCATTATTAACTCTTATGCTGGAACTGCTTTATTAACTTTACTAACAAAATATTACAGTAAATTACTGCTCTTTACCTGGAATGATTGATAGGTACTAATTGGAATGGTCATTAATGTAATTAATATTATATGATTTTAATGCTTTATGGCCACATATATTTGTATTAATAAATGGATATAATTTTATTGATTTTAATGTGTTTTAATTCCAGTTAAGATGTGCTTCTTAAACATTTGGGTATTTGTTATTGTTCTTGAGGCTCAGCAATTGCCTCTTATTTTAGAAGTGGCAGCTAAAACTGGACAGTTGATTAGGTGCCACAGTTTTTTTATTTTCTGTGTTTTAACTTAATAAACTAGGCTGTCACTCACCTTGAAAAATAGAGCACTAATTGTTGAAATGCAATGGAAGAATGACATGCGGGGGTGTTTATCCATTCTAGAAGTCCATGTCTAACTCATTGCTAGGGTACCTGGGTTTAGTGATGAGCGGGTTCGGTTTACGAGAAACCGAACCCCCCCGAGCTTTACCTTTTTTACACGGGTCCGAGCCATACTCGGATTCTCCTGTATGGCTCGGTTAACCCGAGCGCGCCCGAACGTCATCATCCCGCTGTCGGATTCTCGCGAGATTCGGATTCTATATAAGCAGCCGCGCGTCACCGCCATTTTCACACGTGCATTGGAGATGATAGGGAGAGGACGTGGCTGGCGTCCTCTCCGTTTAGTAGAAGACAGTTGATTTGATTGCTTGTTTATTACTATAATTGTGGGGAGGATTGGGGAGCAGCTGTTAGGAGGAGTACAGTGCAGAGTTTAGTTTTTATCCGTTCTCTGCCTGAAAAAAACGCTCCATACCATATCTGTGCTCAGTGTGCTGCATGATATATCTGTGCTGAGTGCTCACACTGCTTAATTGTGGGGACTGGGGAGCAGCTATAGCAGGAGTACAGTGCAGAGTTTTGCTGACAGTGACCACCAGTAAATGTTTGTCTGCCTGAAAAACACTCCATATCTGTGCTCACAGTGTGCTGCTTTATTGTGGGGACTGGGGACCACCAGTATAATTAATATTATATAGGAGAAGTACAGTGCAGAGTGCACTGCAGTACCTACCTCTGTGTCGTCATCCATTAAGTATACTATCCATCTACATTCCTATACCTGTGGTGCATTTTAGTTTAGCAGTTTGCTGACAGTGTCCACCAGGTCCAGTATACTATATATAGCAGTACGGTAGGCCACTGCTGTACCTACCTCTGTGTCGTCACTCGTCATCCATTAACTATACTATCCATCCATCTACATTGTATACCTGTGGTGCCTTTTTTTTTAGACTAGTTTAGCAGTTTGCTGACAGTGTCCACCAGGTCCAGTATACTGTATATAGCAGACAGGTAGGCCACTGCTGTACCTACCTCTGTGTCGTCACTCGTCATCCATTAAGTATACTATCCATCCATCTACATTGTATACCTGTGGTGCCTTTTTTTTAGACTAGTTTAGCAGTTTGCTGACAGTGTCCACCAGGTCCAGTATACTGTATATAGCAGACCGGTATGCCACTGCTGTACCTACCTCTGTGTCGTCACTCGTCATCCATTAAGTATACTATCCATCCATCTACATTGTATACCTGTGGTGCCTTTTTTTTAGACTAGTTTAGCAGTTTGCTGACAGTGTCCACCAGGTCCAGTATACTGTATATAGCAGTACGGTAGGCCACTGCTGTACCTACCTCTGTGTCGTCACTCGTCATCCATTAAGTATACTATCCATCCATCTACATTGTATACCTGTGGTGCCTTTTTTTAGACTAGTTTAGCAGTTTGCTGACAGTGTCCACCAGGACCAGTATACTGTATATAGCAGTACGGTAGGCCACTGCTGTACCTACCTCTGTGTCGTCACTCGTCATCCATTAAGTATACTATCCATCCATCTACATTGTATACCTGTGGTGCCTTTTATTTAGACTAGTTAAGCAGTTTGCTGACAGTATCCACCAGGTCCATTATACTGTATATAGCAGTACGGTAGGCCACTGCTGTACCTACCTCTGTGTCGTCACTCGTCATCCATTAAGTATACTATCCATCCATCTACATTGTATACCTGTGGTGCCTTTTTTTAGACTAGTTTAGCAGTTTGCTGACAGTGTCCACCAGGTCCATTATACTGTATATAGCAGTACGGTAGGCCACTGCTGTACCTACCTCTGTGTCGTCACTCGTCATCCATTAAGTATACTATCCATCCATCTACATTGTATACCTGTGGTGCCTTTTTTTTAGACTAGTTTAGCAGTTTGCTGACAGTGTCAACCAGGTCCAGTATACTGTATATAGCAGTATGGCAGGCCACTGCTGTACCTACCTCTGTGTCGTCACTCGTCATCCATTAAGTATACTATCCATCCATCTACATTGTATACCTGTGGTGCTTTTTTTTTAGACTAGTTTAGCAGTTTGCTGACAGTGTCCACCAGGTCCAGTATACTGTATATAGCAGTACGGTAGGCCACTGCTGTACCTACCTCTGTGTCGTCACTCGTCATCCATTAAGTATACTATCCATCCATCTACATTGTATACCTGTGGTGCCTTTTTTTTAGACTAGTTTAGCAGTTTGCTGACAGTGTCCACCAGGTCCAGTATACTGTATATAGCAGTATGGTAGGCCACTGCTGTACCTACCTCTGTGTCGTCACTCGTCATCCATTAAGTATACTATCCATCTATCTACATTGTATACCAGTGGTGCCTTTTTTTTAGACTAGTTTAGCAGTTTGCTGACAGTGTCCACAAGGTCCATTATACTGTATATAGCAGTACGGTAGGCCACTGCTGTACCTACCTTTGTGTCGTCACTCGTCATCCATTAAGTATACTATCCATCCATCTACATTGAATACCTGTGGTGCCTTTTTTTAGACTAGTTTAACAGTTTGCTGACAGTGTCCACCAGGTCCAGTATACTGTATATAGCAGTACTGTAGGCCACTGCTGTACCTACCTCTGTGTCGTCACTCGTCATCCATTAAGTATACTATCCATCCATCTACATTGTATACCTGTGGTGCCTTTTTTTTAGACTAGTTTAGCAGTTTGCTGACAGTGTCCACCAGGTCCATTATACTGTATATAGCAGTACGGTAGGCCACTGCTGTACCTACCTCTGTGTCGTCACTCGTCATCCATTAAGTATACTATCCATCCATCTACATTGTTTAACTGTGGTGCCTTTTTTTTAGACTAGTTTAGCAGTTTGCTGACAGTGTCCACCAGGTCCAGTATACTGTATATAGCAGTACGGTAGGCCACTGCTGTACCTACCTCTGTGTCGTCACTCGTCATCCATTAAGTATACTATCCATCCATCTACATTGTATACCTGTGGTGCCTTTTTTTTAGACTAGTTTAGCAGTTTGCTGACAGTGTCCACCAGGTCCAGTATACTGTATATAGCAGTACGGTAGGCCACTGCTGTACCTACCTCTGTGTCGTCACTCGTCATCCATTAAGTATACTATCCATCCATCTACATTGTATACCTGTAGTGCCTTTTTTTTAGACTAGTTTAGCAGTTTGCTGACAGTGTCCACCAGGTCCATTATACTGTATATAGCAGTACGGTAGGCCACTGCTGTACCTACCTCTGTGTCGTCACTCGTCATCCATTAAGTATACTATCCATCCATCTACATTGTATAACTGTGGTGCCTTTTTTTTAGACTAGTTTAGCAGTTTGCTGACAGTGTCCACCAGGTCCAGTATACTGTATATAGCAGTACGGTAGGCCACTGCTGTACCTACCTCTGTGTCGTCACTCGTCATCCATTAAGTATACTATCCATCCATCTACATTGTATACCTGTGGTGCCTTTTTTTTAGACTAGTTTAGCAGTTTGCTGACAGTGTCCACAAGGTCCAGTATACTGTATATAGCAGTACGGTAGGCCACTGCTGTACCTACCTCTGTGTCGTCACTCGTCATCCATTAAGTATACTATCCATCCATCTACATTGTATACCTGTAGTGCCTTTTTTTTAGACTAGTTTAGCAGTTTGCTGACAGTGTCCACCAGGTCCATTATACTGTATATAGCAGTACGGTAGGCCACTGCTGTACCTACCTCTGTGTCGTCACTCGTCATCCATTAAGTATACTATCCATCTACATTGTATACCTGTGGTGCATTTTTTTAGACTAGTTTAGCAGTTTGCTGACAGTGTCCACCAGGTCCATTATACTGTATATAGCAGTACGGTAGGCCACTGCTGTACCTACCTCTGTGTCGTCACTCGTCATCCATTAAGTATACTATCCATCCATCTACATTGTATACCTGTGGTGCCTTTTATTTAGACTAGTTAAGCAGTTTGCTGACAGTATCCACCAGGTCCATTATACTGTATATAGCAGTACGGTAGGCCACTGCTGTACCTACCTCTGTGTCGTCACTCGTCATCCATTAAGTATACTATCCATCCATCTACATTGTATACCTGTGGTGCCTTTTTTTGGACTAGTTTAGCAGTTTGCTGACAGTGTCCACCAGGTCCATTATACTGTATATAGCAGTACGGTAGGCCACTGCTGTACCTACCTCTGTGTCGTCACTCGTCATCCATTAAGTATACTATCCATCCATCTACATTGTATACCTGTGGTGCCTTTTTTTTTAGACTAGTTTAGCAGTTTGCTGACAGTGTCAACCAGGTCCAGTATACTGTATATAGCAGTATGGTAGGCCACTGCTGTACCTACCTCTGTGTCGTCACTCGTCATCCATTAAGTATACTATCCATCCATCTACATTGTATACCTGTGGTGCCTTTTTTTTAGACTAGTTTAGCAGTTTGCTGACAGTGTCCACCAGGTCCAGTATACTGTATATAGCAGTACGGTAGGCCACTGCTGTACCTACCTCTGTGTCGTCACTCGTCATCCATTAAGTATACTATCCATCCATCTACATTGTATACCTGTGGTGCCTTTTTTTTAGACTAGTTTAGCAGTTTGCTGACAGTGTCCACCAGGTCCAGTATACTGTATATAGCAGTACGGTAGGCCACTGCTGTACCTACCTCTGTGTCGTCACTCGTCATCCATTAAGTATACTATCCATCCATCTACATTGTATACCTGTGGTGCCTTTTTTTTAGACTAGTTTAGCAGTTTGCTGACAGTGTCCACAAGGTCCATTATACTGTATATAGCAGTACGGTAGGCCACTGCTGTACCTACCTTTGTGTCGTCACTCGTCATCCATTAAGTATACTATCCATCCATCTACATTGTATACCTGTGGTGCCTTTTTTAGACTAGTTTAACAGTTTGCTGACAGTGTCCACCAGGTCCAGTATACTGTATATAGCAGTACTGTAGGCCACTGCTGTACCTACCTCTGTGTCGTCACTCGTCATCCATTAAGTATACTATCCATCCATCTACATTGTATACCTGTGGTGCCTTTTTTTTAGACTAGTTTAGCAGTTTGCTGACAGTGTCCACCAGGTCCATTATACTGTATATAGCAGTACGGTAGGCCACTGCTGTACCTACCTCTGTGTCGTCACTCGTCATCCATTAAGTATACTATCCATCCATCTACATTGTATACCTGTGGTGCCTTTTTTTAGACTAGTTTAGCAGTTTGCTGACAGTGTCCACCAGGTCCATTATACTGTATATAGCAGTACGGTAGGCCACTGCTGTACCTACCTCTGTGTCGTCACTCGTCATCCATTAAGTATACTATCCATCCATCTACATTGTATACCTGTGGTGCCTTTTTTTTAGACTAGTTTAGCAGTTTGCTGACAGTGTCCACCAGGTCCAGTATACTGTATATAGCAGTACGGTAGGCCACTGCTGTACCTACCTCTGTGTCGTCACTCGTCATCCATTAAGTATACTATCCATCCATCTACATTGTATACCTGTAGTGCCTTTTTTATAGACTAGTTTAGCAGTTTGCTGACAGTGTCCACCAGGTCCATTATACTGTATATAGCAGTACGGTAGGCCACTGCTGTACCTATCTCTGTGTCGTCACTCGTCATCCATTAAGTATACTATCCATCCATCTACATTGTATACCTGTGGTGCCTTTTTTTTAGACTAGTTTAGCAGTTTGCTGACAGTGTCCACCAGGTCCATTATACTGTATATAGCAGTACGGTAGGCCACTGCTGTACCTACCTCTGTGTCGTCACTCGTCATCCATTAAGTATACTATCCATCTACATTGTATACCTGTGGTGCATTTTTTTAGACTAGTTTAGCAGTTTGCTGACAGTGTCCACCAGGTCCATTATACTGTATATAGCAGTACGGTAGGCCACTGCTGTACCTACCTCTGTGTCGTCACTCGTCATCCATTAAGTATACTATCCATCTACATTCTATACCTGTGGTGCATTTTAGTTGTGCGCAGTAATTATAGTAGTAGGCCATTGCTATAGATACTGGCATATAATTCCACACATTAAAAAATGGAGAACAAAAATGTGGAGGTTAAAGGGAAAGATCAAGATCCACTTCCACCTCGTGCTGAAGCTGCTGCCACTTGTCATGGCCGAGACGATGAAATGCCATCAACGTCGTCTGCCAAGGCCGATGCCCAATGTCATAGTAGAGAGCATGTAAAATCCAAAACACAAAAGTTCAGTAAAATGACCCAAAAATCAAAATTAAAAGCGTCTGAGGAGAAGCGTAAACTTGCCAATATGCCATTTACGACACGGAGTGGCAAGGAACGGCTGAGGCCCTGGCCTATGTTCATGGCTAGTGGTTCAGCTTCAAATGAGGATGGAAGCACTCATCCTCTCGCTAGAAAAAATAAAAGACTTAAGCAGGCAAAAGCACAGCAAAGAACTGTGCGTTCTTCAAAATCACAAATCCCCAAGGAGAGTCCAATTGTGTCGGTTGCGATGCCTGACCTTCCCAACACTGGACGGGAAGAGCTTGCGCCTTCCACCATTTGCACGCCCCCTGCAAGTGCTGGAAGGAGCACCCGCAGTCCAGTTCCTGATAGTCAAATTGAAGATGTCACTGTTGAAGTACACCAGGATGAGGATATGGGTGTTGCTGGCGCTGGGGAGGAAATTGACAAGGAGGATTCTGATGGTGAGGTGGTTTGTTTAAGTCAGGCACCCGGGGAGACACCTGTTGTCCGTGGGAGGAATATGGCCATTGACATGCCTGGTCAAAATACAAAAAAAATCAGCTCTTCGGTGTGGAATTATTTCAACACAAATGCGGACAACAGGTGTCAAGCCGTGTGTTGCCTTTGTCAAGCTGTAATAAGTAGGGGTAAGGACGTTAACCACCTCGGAACATCCTCCCTTATACGTCACCTGCAGCGCATTCATCATAAGTCAGTGACAAGTTTAAAAACTTTGGGTGACAGCGGAAGCAGTCCACTGACCACTAAATCCCTTCCTCTTGTAACCAAGCTCCTGCAAACCACACCACCAACTCCCTCGGTGTCAATTTCCTCCTTACCAAGGAAAGCCAATAGTCCTGCAGGCCATGTCACTGGCAAGTCTGACGAGTCCTCTCCTGCCTGGGATTCCTCCGATGCATCCTTGAGTGTAACGCCTACTGCTGCTGGCGCTGCTGTTGTTGCTGCTGGGAGTCGATCGTCATCCCATAGGGGAAGTCGGAAGACCACTTGTACTACTTCCAGTAAGCAATTGACTGTCCAGCAGTCCTTTGCGAGGAAGATGAAATATCACAGCAGTCATCCTGCTGCAAAGCGGATAACTGAGGCCTTGGCAGCCTGGGCGGTGAGAAACGTGGTTCCGGTATCCATCGTTAATTCAGAGCCAACTAGAGACTTGATTAAAGTACTGTGTCCCCGGTACCAAATACCATCTAGGTTCCATTTCTCTAGGCAGGCGATACCGAAAATGTACACAGACCTCAGAAAAAGACTCACCAGTGTCCTAAAAAATGCAGTTGTACCCAATGTCCACTTAACCACGGACATGTGGACAAGTGGAGCAGGGCAGACTCAGGACTATATGACTGTGACAGCCCACTGGGTAGATGTATTGCCTCCAGCTGCAAGAACAGCAGCGGCGGCACCAGTAGCAGCATCTCGCAAACGCCAACTTGTTCCTAGGCAGGCTACGCTTTGTATCACCGCTTTCCATAAGAGGCACACAGCTGAAAACCTCTAACGGCAACTGAGGAAGATCATCGCAGAATGGCTTAACCCAATTGGACTCTCCTGGGGATTTGTGACATCGGACAACGCCAGAAATATTGTGCTTGCATTACATCTGGGCAAATTCCATCACGTCCCATGTTTTGCACATACCTTGAATTTGGTGGTGCAGAATTATTTAAAAAATGACAGGGGCGTGCAAGAGATGCTGTCGGTGGCCCGAAGAATTGCGGGCCCCTTTCGGCATTCATGCACCGCGTACAGAAGACTGGAGCACCACCAAACATTCCTGAACCTGCCCTGCCATCATCTGAAGCAAGAGGTGGTAACGAGGTGGAATTCAACCCTCTATATGCTTCAGAGGATGGAGGAGCAGCAAAAGGCCATTCAAGCCTATACATCTGGCCACGATATAGGCAAAGGAGGTGGAATGCACCTGACTCAAGCGCAGTGGAGAATGATTTCAACGTTGTGCAAGGTTCTGCAACCCTTTGAACTTGCCACACGTGAAGTCAGTTCAGACACTGCCAGCCTGAGTCAGCTCATTCCTCTCATCAGGCTTTTGCAGAAGAAGCTGGAGACATTGAAGGAGGAGCTAAAACAGAGCGATTCCGCTAGGCATGTGGGACTTGTGGATGGAGCCCTTAATTCGCTTAACCAGGATTCACGGGTGGTCAATCTGTTGAAATCAGAGCCCTACATTTTGGCCACCGTGCTCGATCCTAGATTTAAAACCTACGTTGTATCTCTCTTTCCGGCAGACACAAGTCTGCAGAGGTTCAAAGACCTGCTGGTGAGAAAATTGTCAAGTCAAGCGGAACGTGACCCGTCACCATCTCCTCCTTCACATTCTCCCGCAACTGGGGGTGCGAGGAAAAGGCTTAGAATTCCGAGCCCACCCGCTGGCGGTGATGCAGGGCAGTCTGGAGCGGGTGCTGACATCTGGCCCGGACTGAAGGACCTGGCAACGATTACTGACATGTCGTCTACTGTCACTGCATATGATTCTCTCACCATTGAAAGAATGGTGGAGGATTATATGAGTGACCGCATCCAAGTAGGCACGTCAGACAGTCCGTACGTATACTGGCAGGAAAAAATAAGAATTTACTTACCGATAATTCTATTTCTCATAGTCCGTAGTGGATGCTGGGGACTCCGTAAGGACCATGGGGAATAGCAGCTCCGCAGGAGACTGGGCACAAAAGTAAAAGCTTTAGGACTACCTGGTGTGCACTGGCTCCTCCCCCTATGACCCTCCTCCAAGCCTCAGTTAGGATACTGTGCCCGGACGAGCGTACACAATAAGGAAGGATATTGAATCCCGGGTAAGACTCATACCAGCCACACCAATCATACCGTACAACCTGTGATCTGAACCCAGTTAACAGCATGATAACAGAGGAGCCTCTGAAAAGATGGCTCACAACAATAATAACCCGATTTTTGTAACAATAACTATGTACAAGTATTGCAGACAATCCGCACTTGGGATGGGCGCCCAGCATCCACTACGGACTATGAGAAATAGAATTATCGGTAAGTAAATTCTTATTTTCTCTAATGTCCTAAGTGGATGCTGGGGACTCCGTAAGGACCATGGGGATTATACCAAAGCTCCCAAATGGGCGGGAGAGTGCGGATGACTCTGCAGCACCGAATGAGAGAACTCCAGGTCCTCCTCAGCCAGGGTATCAAATTTGTAGAATTTAGCAAACGTGTTTGCCCCTGACCAAGTAGCTGCTCGGCAAAGTTGTAAAGCCGAGACCCCTCGGGCAGCCGCCCAAGATGAGCCCACCTTCCTTGTGGAATGGGCATTTACAGATTTTGGCTGTGGCAGGCCTGCCACAGAATGTGCAAGCTGAATTGTACTACAAATCCAGCGAGCAATAGTCTGCTTAGAAGCAGGAGCACCCAGCTTGTTGGGTGCATACAGGATAAATAGCGAGTCAGATTTTCTGACTCCAGCCGTCCTGGAAACATATATTTTCAGGGCCCTGACTACGTCCAGCAACTTGGAGTCCTCCAAGTCCCTAGTAGCCGCAGGCACCACAATAGGCTGGTTCAAGTGAAATGCTGAAACCACCTTAGGGAGAAAGTGAGGACGAGTCCGCAATTCTGCCCTGTCCGTATGAAAAATTAGGTAAGGGCTTTTATAGGATAAAGCCGCCAATTCTGAGACACGCCTGGCTGAAGCCAGGGCTAACAGCATTACCACCTTCCATGTGAGATATTTTAAGTCCACAGTGGAAAGTGGTTCAAACCAATGTGATTTTAGGAATCCCAAAACTACATTTAGATCCCAAGGTGCCACTGGAGGCACAAAAGGAGGTTGTATATGCAGTACCCCCTTGACAAACGTCTGTACTTCAGGAACTGAAGCCAGTTCTTTTTGGAAGAAAATCGACAGGGCCGAAATCTGAACCTTAATGGACCCTAATTTTAGGCCCATAGACAGTCCTGTTTATAGGAAATGCAGGAAACGACCCAGTTGAAATTCCTCTGTAGGGGCCTTCCTGGCCTCGCACCACGCAACATATTTACGCCAAATACGGTGATAATGTTGTACGGTTACATCCTTCCTGGCCTTGATCAGGGTAGGGATGACTTCATCCGGAATGCCTTTTTCCTTCAGGATCCGGCGTTCAACCGCCATGCCGTCAAACGCAGCCGCGGTAAGTCTTGGAAGAGACAGGGTCCCTGCTGGAGCAGGTCCTTTCTTAGAGGTAGAGGCCACGGGTCCTCTGTGAGCATCTCTTGAAGTTCCGGGTACCAAGTCCTTCTTGGCCAATCCGGAGCCACGAGTATAGTCCTTACTCCTCTCCTTCTTATGATCCTCAGTACCTTGGGTATGAGAGGCAGAGGTGGGAACACATACACTGACTGGTACACCCATGGTGTTACCAGAGCGTCCACAGCTATTGCCTGAGGGTCCCTTGACCTGGCGCAATATCTGTCTAGTTTTTTGTTGAGGCGGGACGCCATCATGTCCACCTTTGGTTTTTCCCAACGGTTCACAATCATGTGGAAGACTTCTGGGTGAAGTCCCCACTCCCCCGGGTGGAGGTCGTGTCTGCTGAGGAAGTCTGCTTCCCAGTTGTCCACACCCGGAATGAACACTGCTGACAGTGCTATCACATGATTTTCTGCCCAGCGAAGAATCCTTGCAACTTCTGTCATTGCCCTCCTGCTTCTTGTGCCGCCCTGTCTGTTTACGTGGGCGACTGCCGTGATGTTGTCCGACTGGATCAGCACTGGCTGACCTTGAAGCAGAGGTCTTGCTAGGCTCAGAGCATTGTAGATGGCTCTTAGCTCCAGGATATTTATGTGAAGTGATGTCTCCAGGCTTGACCACAAGCCCTGGAAATTTCTTCCCTGTGTGACTGCTCCCCAGCCTCTCAGGCTGGCGTCCGTGGTCACCAGGACCCAGTCCTGAATGCCGAATCTGCGGCCCTCTAGAAGATGAGCACTCTGCAACCACCACAGGAGAGACACCCTTGTCCTTGGAGACAGGGTTATCCGCTGATGCATCTGAAGATGCGATCCGGACCATTTGTCCAGCAGATCCCACTGAAAAGTTCTTGCGTGGAATCTGCCGAATGGAATCGCTTCGTAAGAAGCCACCATTTTTCCCAGGACCCTTGTGCATTGATGCACTGACACTTGGCCTGGTTTTAGGAGGTTCCTGACTAGCTCGGATAACTCCCTGGCTTTCTCCTTCGGGAGAAACACCTTTTTCTGGACTGTGTCCAGAATCATCCCTAGGAACAGCAGACGTGTCGTCGGAATCAGCTGCGATTTTGGAATATTTAGAATCCACCCGTGCTGTCGTAGCACTACTTGAGATAGTGCTACTCCGACCTCTAACTGTTCCCTGGACCTTGCCCTTATCAGGAGATCGTCCAAGTAAGGGATAATTAAGACGCCTTTTCTTCGAAGAAGAATCATCATTTCGGCCATTACCTTGGTAAAGACCCGGGGTGCCGTGGACAATCCAAACGGCAGCGTCTGAAACTGATAGTGACAGTTCTGTACCACAAACCTGAGGTACCCTTGGTGAGAAGGGCAAATTGGGACATGGAGGTAAGCATCCTTGATGTCCAGAGACACCATATAGTCCCCTTCTTCCAGGTTCGCTATCACTGCTCTGAGTGACTCCATCTTGAATTTGAACCTTTGTATGTAAGTGTTCAAGGATTTCAGATTTAAAATAGGTCTCACCGAGCCGTCCGGCTTCGGTACCACAAACAGCGTGGAATAAATCCCCTTTCCCTGTTGTAGGAGGGGTACCTTGATTATCACCTGCTGGGAATACAGCTTGTGAATGGCTTCCAATACCGCCTCCCTGTCGGAGGGAGACGTTGGTAAAGCAGACTTCAGGAACCGGCGAGGGGGAGACGTCTCGAATTCCAATTTGTACCCCTGAGATACTACCTGCAGGATCCAGGGGTCCACTTGCGAGTGAGCCCACTGCGCGCTGAAATTCTTGAGACGACCCCCCACCGTACCTGAGTCCGCATCACCTGACCACTGTCGCGTCCATAACCCTCTTCTGGCAGAAATGGACAGCGCACTTACTCTTGATGCCAGAGTGCAAATATCCCTCTGTGCATCTCGCATATATAGAAATGCATCCTTTAAATGCTCTATAGTCAATAATATACTGTCCCTGTCCAGGGTATCAATATTTTCAGTCAGGGAATCCGACCAAGCCACCCCAGCACTGCACATCCAGGCTGAGGCGATTGCTGGTCTCAGTATAACACCAGTATGTGTGTATATACTTTTTAGGATATTTTCCAGCTTTCTATCAGCTGGCTCCTTGAGGGCGGCCGTATCCGGAGACGGTAACGCCACTTGTTTTGATAAGCGTGTGAGCGCCTTATCTACCCTAGGGGGTGTTTCCCAACGCGCCCTAACCTCTGGCGGGAAAGGGTATAATGCCAATAATTTTTTAGAAATTAGCAGTTTTTTATCGGGGGGAAACCCACGCTTCATCACACACCTCATTTAATTCATCTGATTCAGGAAAAACTACGGGTAGTTTTTTCACACCCCACATAATACCCTTTTTTGTGGTACTTGTAGTATCAGAAATGTTCAAAACCTCCTTCATTGCCGTGATCATGTAACGTGTGGCCCTACTGGAAAATACGTTTGTTTCCTCACCGTCGACACTGGAGTCAGTGTCCGTGTCTGGGTCTGTGTCGACCATCTGAGGTAACGGGCGCTTTAGAGCCCCTGACGGTGTTTGAGACGCCTGGACAGGTATTAACTGTTTTTCCGGCTGTCTCATGTCGTCAACAGTCTTTTGTAAAGTGCTGACGCTATCACGTAATTCCTTCCATACGACCATCCAGTCAGGTGTCGACTCCCTTGGGGGTGACATCACTATTACAGGCAATTGCTCCGCCTCCATACCATTTTCCTCCTCATACATGTCGACACAACGTACCGACACACAGCACACACACAGGGAATGCTCTGATAGAGGACAGGACCCCACTAGCCCTTTGGGGAGACAGAGGGAGAGTTTGCCAGCACACACTAGAGCGCTATATATATACAGGGATAACCTTATATAAGTGTTTTTCCCTTATATAGCTGCTGTATTATTAATCTGCCAAATTTAGTGCCCCCCCTCTCTTGTTTTACCCTGTTTCTGTAGTGCAGGACTGCAGGGGAGAGTCAGGGAGCTTCCCTCCAACGGAGCTGTGAGGGAAAATGGCGCTTGTGTGCTGAGGAGATAGGCTCCGCCCCCTTCTCGGCGGCCTTTCTCCCGCTTTTTTAAGGAAAAACTGGCAGGGGTTAAATGCATCCATATAGCCCAGGAGCTATATGTGATGTATTTTTAGCCATCTAAGGTGTTTTTATTGCGTCTCAGGGCGCCCCCCCCCAGCGCCCTGCACCCTCAGTGACCAGAGTGTGAAGTGTGCTGAGAGCAATGGCGCACAGCTGCGGTGCTGTGCGCTACCTTATTGAAGACAGGACGTCTTCTGCCGCCGATTTCCCGGACCTCTTCAGTCTTCTGGCTCTGTAAGGGGGCCGGCGGCGCGGCTCTGGGACCCATCCATGGCTGGGCCTGTGATCGTCCCTCTGGAGCTAATGTCCAGTAGCCTAAGAAGCCCAATCCACTCTGCACGCAGGTGAGTTCGCTTCTTCTCCCCTTAGTCCCTCGGTGCAGTGAGCCTGTTGCCAGCAGGTCTCACTGAAAATAAAAAAACCTAAAACTAAACTTTTCACTAAGCAGCTCAGAAGAGCCACCTAGTGTGCACCCTTCTCGTTCGGGCACAAAAATCTAACTGAGGCTTGGAGGAGGGTCATAGGGGGAGGAGCCAGTGCACACCAGGTAGTCCTAAAGCTTTTACTTTTGTGCCCAGTCTCCTGCGGAGCCGCTATTCCCCATGGTCCTTACGGAGTCCCCAGCATCCACTTAGGACGTTAGAGAAAGAGGCAATTTGGAGTCCCTTGCAGAAACTGGCTTTATTCTACCTAAGTTGCCCTCCCTCCAGTGTGTACTCCGAAAGAGTGTTTAGTGCAGCCGCTCACCTTGTCAGCAATCGGCGTACGAGGTTACTTCCAGAAAATGTGGAGAAGAGGATGTTCATTAAAATGAATTATAATCAATTCCTCCGTGGAGACATTCACCAGCAGCAATTGCCTCCAGAAAGTACACAGGGACCTGAGATGGTGGATTCCAGTGGGGACGAATTAATAATCTGTGAGGAGGGGGATGTACACAGTAAAAGGGGTGAGGAATCGGAGGATGATGATGAGGTGGACATCTTGCCTCTGTAGAGCCAGTTTGTGCAAGGAGAGATTGATTGCTTCTTTTTTGGTGGGGGCCCAAACCAACCAGTCATTTCAGTCACAGTCATGTGGCAGACCCTGTCGCTGAAATGATGGGTTCGTTACAGTGTGCATGTCCTGTTTATACAACATAAGGGTGGGTGGGAGGGCCCAAGGACAATTCCATCTTGCACCTCTTTTTTCTTTCATTTTTCTTTGCATCATGTGCTGCTTGGGGACAATTTTTTTGAAGGGCCATCCTGCCTGACACTGCAGTGCCACTCCTAGATGGGCCAGGTGTTTGTGTCGGCCACTTGTGTCGCTTAGCTTAGTCACACAGCGACCTTGGTGCGCCTCTTTTTTTCTTTGCATCATGTGTTGTTTGGGGAGTATTTTTTTGAAGGGCCATCCTGTCTTGATTGACACTGCAGTGCCACTCCTAGATGGGCCAGGTGTTTGTGTCGCTTAGCTTAGTCACACAGCGACCTTGGTGCGCCTCTTTTTTTCTTTGCATCATGTGCTGTTTGGGGAGTATTTTTTTGAAGGGCCATCCTGTCTGACACTGCAGTGCCACTCCTAGATGGGCCAGGTGTTTGTGTCGGCCACTTGTGTCGCTTAGCTTAGTCACACAGCCACCTTGGTGCGCCTCTTTTTTTCTTTGCATCATGTGCTGTTTGGGGACTATTTTTTGAAGTGCCATCCTGTCTGACACTGCAGTGCCACTCCTAGATGGGCCAGTTGTTTGTGTCGGCCACTTGGGTCGCTTAGCTTAGTCACACAGCTACCTCATTGCGCCTCTTTTTTTCTTTGCATCATGTGCTGTTTGGGGACTATTTTTTTGAAGGGCCATCCTGCCTGACACTGCAGTGCCACTCCTAGATGGGCCAGGTGTTTGTGTCGGCCACTTGTGTCGCTTAGCTTAGTCACACAGCGACCTTGGTGCGCCTCTTTTTTTTCTTTGCATCATGTGCTGTTTGGGGACAATTTTTTTGAAGTGCCATCCTGCCTGACACTGCAGTGCCACTCCTAGATGGGCCAGGTGTTTGTGTCGGCCACTTGGGTCGCTTAGCTTAGCCATCCAGCGACCTCGGTGCAAATTTTAGGACTAAAAATAATATTGTGAGGTGTGAGGTGTTCAGAGTAGACTGAAAATGAGTGGAAATTATGGTTATTGAGGTTAATAATACTATGGGATCAAAATGACCCCCAAATTCTATGATTTAAGCTGTTTTTGAGGGTTTTTTGAAAAAAACACCCGAATCCAAAACACACCCGAATCCGACAAAAAATTTTCAGGGAGGTTTTGCCAAAACGCGTGCGAATCCAAAACACGGCCGCGGAACCAAACCCAAAACCAAAACACAAAACCCGAAAAATTTCCGGT
This sequence comes from Pseudophryne corroboree, assembly GCF_028390025.1. Lineage (NCBI taxonomy): Eukaryota > Metazoa > Chordata > Amphibia > Anura > Myobatrachidae > Pseudophryne > Pseudophryne corroboree. The sequence goes on from NC_086448.1 coordinate 598,617,874, forward strand.
GCACATCACTACCTGGGTTCCATCTTTCTGCATGGCGTTTCTAATGCTACATCTACTGTACAACACTGTCTAGTATGGAGACCAGCCACCTTGTTTGTTTTATTTTATCCCCTTGCTTGGAAATCTTCCGGGGTAGCCAGAACTGACAGCGCTGACAACCCCAGAAGATTTCCATGCATACTACCTGCTGATTCCCTGGTGACATCAGTGCAGCGTGCATGGCGCCCAGGAATCAGCATACTCCATTATGGAGTTAAGCCTGCCCCCAGGACTCCTATTGCCGGGGGCGGACTTAGCTGTATAATAGCTTATGCAGATTTCTGGGTGCTGCAAGGCAGGCGGGAATCAGTGCTGTGGCTAGCACTCCCTGTGGGTGATGCCCTTGGGTGATCATCAGGCAGGGCCACCAATCTGAAATTGTGGGGCCCGGGACTGTAAAAATAGGCAGGGTCCCCCCCACTAAAATATATATATATATATATATATATATATAAAAAGTTAAAAATAAATATATATTTAAACAATAAATGAATCAATCCTGTGAACAGTAGTGGTGGCGCTTATACATACCTCCATACATAGCGCCGCACCGCTTACACATAATGACCACACACACACAGATACACATATACCCATACACACATAGATACACACACACACACACACACAGATACACACACACACACACACACACACACACACACACTTTTTCTCTCTTACTCACTCTCGCTCAAATTACCTATCACAGGAGCTGTTGCAGAGCATTCTCCTGTCACCTGTGGTAGCAGCCAGCCTGGTCTCATGTAGCCCCGCCCCCTCCATTCTGGTAGCCCGGCCCCATTTCATACCCGAGTTCTGACACTGTCACAGGATGGGGGAGAGGATGCTGCAAATTTAAATTGAAAACGTCCCTACCAAAATGGCTGCCGCCTCAGAGGAGACAGTTATTAAAGACACTAGAGGAGCCTCCTCTAGTATCTTTAATAATGGTCTCCTCTGAGGTGGTGGCCATTTTGGGAGGGACGCTTACAATTGATGCTTGCAGTGGCCTCTCCCCCTCGAGTGACTGTCAGATCTCGGGCACGAAAAGGGGCCGCAACAGAGCAGCGGGCGGACGGCAGCATGAGTGACCTGGGCCCTCTCCTCTCTGTTAGAGAGGCTGGTCCTGAGACTACTGTGCCTGCAGCACCCCCCTGATGGCAGGCCTGTCATCAGGGCCGTCTTTTCGTATGGGCTCAATGGGCTCTTGCCCAAGGGTCCCAGGAGTAAAAGGGCCCTAGGCTGATAGCTGAGGGTCCCCTCTTTCCAGGGGTACCAGATTTTTTTAAATCGGCCCTGGGGAATCGGAGATATCTGACTTCAAAGCAGTGGTCCCCATCCAAGTCTATTAATTATTCTTCTCAGCCAGATATCTCGGGTTCTGTCTAACTTAGAGTTTTTCTGAGGGTATAATCCAAAAGCTGGGACTCTCCCCTTTCAGAGGACACTGGCATCTTATCTCTATTATTCCAAGAACCACAGATATCAGCCTTCAAGCAGCTGGTCCCTGCTCCAGCTCCACACGCCTAATATGCAGTTTTATATTTTTGTTGGTGGATTGCTCTGGCTACTGACGTCTGATGCCCAAGTACCCAGTACCTCCTGACAGATGAGACACTCTAGTATTTTTTATACCATTAAAGCTAAGAAATCTATTTCCAGGAACTGGAGATATCTACAGTAAAGCAAGCTGTCCCGACCCCCGTAAAATGATGAATATTAAGCCCACTCCACTATCCACCCCTCCCCTATGTATTAAACACCCCCTACCACCCTGGAAGTCATGTATCAGGGCCCCTTCATTCAGCCCAATGCCCACTTCTACAGTTTAGTGTTCTCCTTTCCGCCCCATTTGTGCAGTAAAGGAGTAATTAGCAGAAATTATTTCTCCAGGTCCTACATGCTGAGCGAAAGATAGAACCCCCCTACCCCCCACGGGACATCAAAGCTGCCTACCCCCACCCCTACCGCTGATGGGTGGGTAGGGGCCCCAGAGCATTGCCGTGCCCAGGGGCCTACACTGCTGTTAAGATGGCTCTGCCTGTCATCAGGTGATAACCTCGCCCTGTCCCGTCACTCACCTCCCCCTATACCTTCTACAAAATATAAATGTAAAGTGCATACAAAATATTGTGCTTTTCATGCATATATTTTGTCTGCACTTTACATTTATATTATGTAGAGGGTTTCCTTGTTTTATTTTAATACATTTTTGTGTGCAATACATACTACCAGGGCCATAACTACATGTGTGCAAAGTGTGCCTTGCACACAGCAGACTTCCGCTGATGGCGCATTGTGCGCTGTCTGCTGTAGGCAGCGGCATTGGCAGATTTTTAAAAGTTATTTATAATGTATGAATCCAGCCATACTGCCCGTCACCAAGTCACCCTCATCCTACTCATAAATAATCCTGCCGGCTGATGCTGCCAGGACTCCACAACCTTCAATTGCCGTGTCACTTGCGTGGCGCCCAGCTCCCATCATGCAGCCCAGCTTCCATCATACAGCCCAGTGTCCTACCTTCCAGACATATCCCCGGCCAATGGCGGTGGGGGTGGGTGGGCCAATGACTGACCGATGTAAGGCATGGACTGGAGGAGTGTGAGTGCGGGACTCAGGAGTCATCAGGATAGAGAAAGACCAAACAGACTTCAGCAGTGCAGGTAACTGTCTTATGATATGCCACAGATGACATACAGTTTAGGTACACATATAGCTTCTGTGGTCACCTCATGTAGTGTATTGGCTTATGATGACTCTACCTGGAGTAAAGTGTGACAAGGGCTCTACATGCCGTACTGTGTAAAAGGGGACTCTGCCTGCCATAATGTGTAAAAGGGAGATCTGCCTGCCGTAATGTGTAAAATCGGACTCTACCTGCCTTAATGTGTGACAAGGGACTCTACCTGCCCTAATGTGTGACAGGGACTCCACTAGGCGTAATGTGTTAAAGGGGCTCTACCTGGTGTAATGTGTGTAAGTGGCGCTACTGTTTGCCGTAATTTGAACAAAGGATACTACTGTGCAGCATAATTTGAATTGGTATTATTTTGTGGCCACGCCTCTTCGCCAGGAAGCCACGGTCATATATTTTTCATGCATGCCCTATTTCAAATATGGGGGGGCCCCGATTATGTTTCTTGCACACAGCACTAAAATGTCTAGTTAAGGCACAGCATACTACTGCACTATGAGTATTTTTATTATGTTACATTGCTGGATTGGAATGCATTCCATATAATAGAATAGAAATACCATAGAATTTAGGACAAAGAAACCTTTAAGTTATGGTCACCTCTAATACTTATGCATGCATTTATGTAAGCATCTCTATTTAGAATTCATCTTTTCACTCATTTGGGTGACTCTGGATTCTGGAGTTCTGTTGGGACTATCTATATGAAATCAGTTATATCCATCTACACACATGTGGTGTGATATTCAGGACCTCATTCAGCAAGGATTGCAAAATCTGTGAATCGCAGTCTGGCTGATTATCAAATGACTGCACAAGCACAGCATTCACATTGCAGATGCACGAGTAATAGTAGCAACAGAAAATGCATACACATCGTGATCGCAATGCTGTTTGACTGACAGGAAGCTAGCATTTCTGGGCTGAAACCTGACATTTTCTGGGTGTCTGAAAAAATACAGGCATGCCCAGGTGTTTTTAAGGAGGGTGTTTGATGTCAGAGATGACCACTTCCAGCCTCTTGTGTTGCAAGAATTGTGGATGACCTTGGCTGGCGCAGAAATTAAAAATCTTTGATGTTCTGGTAATTGTGTATGATTTTGCAATCAGCCCGTATGTCATGTCCTCACAATATATATGTGTTTCATATGCTCTCATGTTACTATTGCAAAGTTTTGCATCTTGTTAAAAGTTGTCCCTCCCGATTCCCTGTAGCTAGGTTCTGATGTCATTAGCCCTCCCTCATCCTGTTTCTAGCTCTTTGTCTGCCATTTTAGCCTTCCTGTTGAGTTCTGCCAAATTATTATCTTTTCACCTACTGTTTGTGCATAAGTACAAGAATATCATCTTGAAATAAACCCTCATCTGGATTCTTCATATGTGCCTCTTCAGTTGAGTTGACACTATCTGACAAGGTCTCTTGATATAAGTACTGGTTCAATACAGACATACACAGAGGTACTGTCTCAGCAGCCTTACACTTACAGGATCGTTATTGAGTCAGAATAGTGAAAAGATGGTTGATAAATACTGCCAGATACACCAGTAAGCCAGTTACGACTTCTGCAGATACAAAGACAATAACAAGCCTGCCTACAGTGTAAGAAGAAATCATAAGTGTGTGCAGCTACAGCACAGCCCATTACAACATAGATTCTTCTAGCAAGCTTTAAACTCACTCCAGCATTATTCAGATCCATTCTACCTGTGTGCTATGGCTTCATGGCTGAAGGGAACACTGTGCAGCCTGTTCAAGATGAACATTATCTAGAATCAGAACAAGGAGAAGTTATTGATCTCAACTTACAGTCTAAATGCTGTGCTAAGCCTACATGGAAGGTAAAAGAGAATTTTGAAGGTAGGAAACATGAGCTTTCTTCCAATGTCCTAAACTTATGGCAAAAATTGCTAAGTCATATGTCCACCATCTCTCAGCCTGTTTGTGATGTGTCACCGCTAGAGGGAGCCCTAGGACAACTTTTTTCTGTATATGAACTATATACAGTCAAAAGCCAGGAATACGTAAGAATTCTGAAGAAACTTAATACTCAGGATTCTTTAGAAGAATTGCAAAGCTTTAATGGTCTTAATTTGTATCGAGACAGTTTATTGCATGAAGTTAATTCTAATGCAGCGGACAGAATCGCACAATTATTGATAACATCATCACGCATTTCTGTGTCCACAAGGCGTTCAAAATGATCATGTAAATCACGAAGTTCAAAATATTCCATGCTCAGCGAACAACTTATAAAGGCACGTGTAGAAGCAGAAACTACTAAAATACAAACCGACTTTGCACAAAAGAAGGCATAAATGGAAGCCAGAGCAGCACACGAGAAGGCAGAAATGGAAGCCAGAGCAGCACGTGAAAAGGCAGAAATGGCAGCCAGAGCAGCATGCGAAATGGCGGAAAGAGAAGCTCTAGAGAAACAATGTGAGCATGCCACAGCAATGGTATGGTTAAAGGTTTTGGAACAAGCTGCCAGTGGAAGTGAATGAGACAGCATCAGTTTAAGTGAAGTGGATGCGGAGGATCCTCTTAAGCGCACAAGAGACTACATCATTAGTCAAAACTGTGTTGCTGCAAAAATTCCCGACACTGCAAACATCTTTCCAGAACAAAAGTACTCAGATCCCCATGCAACACATCACATCTAAGGTCAGTTCGATGCACAACCACTTTGTCATCCTGACCCATTTTCACACACCAGAGAGCACCAAGACCCAACACCTCAACAAGCTTAATATACAAATGCCTGGTCGCAAACCAATATGCCAGTAAGTCACCAGATCCATGGCAACCACATAGTTCCACATGCAGTGACTTTAAACCTGCTCATGCTTCTTGCTTAAACCTGCTTAATGCCTATGCAACCCCGTATCTCCCTATGTCTCTTACCCAGAACACCACAAATAATATGAACAGCACTACTCATCCAGCAATTCCTTGCCCAAAGTCAGATAAAACAGACATGTCAGACTTTGCAAGATACATGGTTCGCCATGAACTTACTAAGACCGGCCTCACCAGGTTTGATGACCAGTCTGAGAACTACAGAGGTTGGAAATGTGCCTTCAGAACTGCAATTAGTGACCTTAGCATTACTGCTGCTGAAGAACTAGATCTGCTGATCACATGGCTTGGCCCACAGTCTACAGAACATGTCAAGAGACTCAGATCTGACCACATTAACAATCCTGAGGCAGGCCTTATTGCAGCTTGGAAATTGGGAGGAGAAGAGAGAAGGAAACTGTATGGTTAAGTATACTTAATAAAGGTTACATTTTATGAATAATTAATTTTTCTTTAGTGCGTAAACCATACAGTTTCCTTCTCTCTTCTCCTCCCAATTTTTAAGTGCACATACTGTAATTGACAGCACCCCCTGAACATAATCAGCACTGTCTGAGATATAAGAAAGGGGACTACTTATGGGGTTGTAGGGTGATGATTCCCCTACACCCATAGTATTAGAATATTGTATATATTGAGTGTGCAGATATCCAACCCCTGTGCTTATTGCAGCTTGGGAAAGGTTAGAATAAAGATTTGGAAGTCCTTAAGCCATAGAGCATAAGTCTGCAAACTCGGTCCTCATTACCCCACACGGGGCATGTTTTGCAGGTCTCCTCACAGAATCACAAGTGAAATAATTAACTCCACCTGCAGACCTTTTAAAATGTGTTTGTGAGTAATTAATACACCTGTGCACCTGCTGGGTTACCTGCAAAAGATGCACTGTGTGGGGTAATGAGGACCGAGACCTATGCCATAAAGAATGCTCTGTTCAAATGTTCAAATGGCTGCAGGATTTTCCAAAAATATCCAGCTCCAGCTGGTCAAAATGGATACTCACTTACCTTGCCTCAGTTACCTGGACACAGCTCATGGGGTAAACCCAATAGTTTCCAAGCTGCCATACGGTATTTTACGAAAAGTGTACTACACTTGGGTCAAGATACAAAAATGGAAAATCGAGTCTCTTTTCCTACTTCTGTGAGTTTTTCAGGAACATTGCAGAATCCAAGAATGACCCAAGCTTCTCTTACAGTGAGTCAAGTCATCCTGGTTCACCTACCCCCAAGTTTGACAGCCCACACTCTAACTACAAGAACCATAGAGGTCCAATGTCAGTGAAAAAGACTGAAATCCTTTCTACACCAGCATTAGCTCCTGATAAGAGCAACCAAGGTAATAGGATTGAAAACCCCAACTGCCTGTGTCCCATTCATAAAAAGCCACAAGAAATTACCTCAAGAAATGCATTACTTTCAGAAAGAAACTACTCCAGGAATGCAATGAACTTCTAAAGAAATTTGGGGTATGTTTCAGATGTTGTGCTTCCACTAATAATTTTGCAGTAAAACTGCTATTAAGTGCAAGTGTGGCTGTGAGGACAACATGCAGACATTGCATTGCACCCATCTCACACCAATCCTACACCGCCTGCACATTTCCCTTCTGCACCAAGGCATGGTGGGGAGAATGCAGATCAAACAGCAAGTCCTTCTACTGTATCTTCTTCATGCACTAAAGTCTGTGTGGAAGATGTTTGCGACAAGTCTTGTGCAAAGATATCTCCAGTCAAAGTATACCCCAAGGGACAACCAGAAAAGACTCTAAGGGTGTACACCATCTTGGATGACCAGAACAACTGATCACTAGCAAGACCAGAACTCTTTGACCTGTTAAACTTAAAAGGAGATGCATACCCTTACACCTTGTGTAACTGTAGTGGAATTACAGTGGTCACTGAAAGAAGAGCCAGTGACTGATTGTAGCTTCTCTGAAGGACAATCTTGAGATACCGTTACCCACACTTGTTGAGTGTAACAAGATACCATCCAACAAAGAGGAGATTCCTACACCAGAGGTCGCTCTTCATCAGATTCACCTAAGGCCTATATCCAATGAAATACCAACCTTTGTCAAAAATGATCTTACTTCTGCTAGGTAGAGACATTCTCAGGGTACATAAAGTACACCAATACATCAATGTACCAAATGATGCTCCATTTGCCGAACACCTTGATCTAGGCTGGGTTATCATAGGCAATGTCTGTATAGACAAGATGAAGAAGCCTACCAAGATTTTCTCATTTAAGACAAACATCTTTCCTAATGGTCACAGCACTTGTTTTCAGCCATGCCCACATCATTACTGGGTGAAAGAGAAGCTACAGATGGGTCCACAGTTATCGTGAGCAGTTTTCTGCACCTAGGCACAACATGACTTATTAGTCTAAAACCCTTCATCTATTGTTCTCAACTGCAATACAATACAGAGAACAATACAGCAGGGGATTAAGTCATTACAGCAGAGGATTAAGTCCGACTGGCCAGTCTCAGTTAATCCTATTAAAGGTCAAGATAAATGTGGACCCATCTGTAGGCAGCAGTAATTTCCAGCATAGCCATCAATATAACATGTACATGGTCCTGTCTTGGGACAACAGTCTTGGACCGACAGTGTTCAATTCAACTAGTGAGGACAACAAGTTAGCATCTGCAAGAGAAGATAAAGAATTTCTCAAGATAATGGACAAAGGGGCTATTTAAGATCTGATCGCAACAGCAAATATGTTAGCTAATGGGCAAAACCATGAGCACTGCAGGTGGGGCAGATATAACGTGCAGAGAGAGTTAGATGTGTTCAAACTGAAATCTAAATTGCAGTGTCAAAATAAAGCAGACAGTATTTACCTTGCACAGAAATAATCTAACCAACACAAATCTAACTCTCTCTGCACATGTTATATCTGCCCGCCACGCAGTGCACAAGGGGCCTAATTCAGACCTGATCATAGCAGTACAAAATTTTGCACGGCTATGATCAGCCACCCTGACATGCGGGGGGCGCCCAGCACAGGGCTAGTCCCCCCGCATGTCTGACATTCCTCCCACAGCACAGGTACAAAAGCATCGCACAGTGGCAATGCTTTTGTACCTGAAGAGTAGCTACCTACCAGCGCAGCTCCTGCGCGCTAGCAGGGAGCTACCCATCACTCTCCAGGTCGCAGCAGCTGCATGTGATGTCACTCAGACGCCACAGCCCCCCCCCCCCCCCCCACGATCCGGGCATGCCTGTGTTGCCCGGACCGTGCCCCCAAAATGGCGGGCCAATGCCACCAGCCCGCCTCCTACCGCCCATCGAACGCCTCTGCCTGTCAATCAGGCAGAGGCGATCACTGGGCAGAGATGCCAATCGCAGTTCAGACCTGATCGTCCGCTGTGCGAAAACACACAGCAGTGATCAGGTCTGAATTAGACCCAAGGATTTCACTCAGGACGATTCCACCAGCAGGTTAGCACATTTACCCTTCCACTTTCCAAAAGTGAAACTACCAAACAATCTATAGCAAGCAGTTGCTAGATTTTCCTCTTTAAAACAAACTCTAAAGAGGGAAACCAGAGATGGAAAAACATTTTGTGGATTTCATGCAAAACATACTGTATTTGACATAGATCATGCAGCACTTGCACCACCAGTAAAGGAAGGAGAAGACTGCTGGTACCTTCCATCCTTTGGCGTGTATCACCCATGGGAACCTAATCAAATTAGAGGGTTTTTTTTATGTATGATGGTGTCTAACTCAACAGTCTGCTCCTTATTGGGCCAAACCTAAACAACAGCCTCATAAGAGTGCTAATTCACTTTAGACAAGAACCTGAGGCAGTAGTAGCTGACATCCAGCAAATGTTCCATTGCTTTAGAGTAAGGGAAGACAATCAGAACTACCTGAGGTCCCTTTGTCACAAGGACAACAACGTCAATAATGAAGTCATAGATTACCGGATGAAATTACATGTATTTGGCAACAGCCCTTCTCCTGCTGTAGCAATCTATGGACTCAGGAGAACAGCCCAGGAAGGTGAGAAGGATTATGGATCTGATGCTCGTCATTTTGTTGAAAAGAACTTCTATGTTTATGATAGACTTAAATCCCTACCCATAAGTGAAGAGGCAATTCATCTCCTCACCAGAACACAAAAATGATTTCTGTAGCAAACCTCAGGCTCCACAAGATTATCTCCAACAGCCAGAAGGTAATGGAAGCATTTCCTTCTAATGATCATGCCACCAACTTGAAGGATCTTAATCTTGGTTCTGATGTTACTCCCATACAACGCAGCCTAGGCTTGTTCTGGGACATCAAACAAGATATTCCAAGTATCAGCCTATGACAAACCTTTCACCAAACAAGGAGTTTTATCTGTCATAAACAGTATCTATGATCCTCTTGGATTTGTAGCCCCAATCACCATCCATGGCAAGATGTTGCTGAGACAGTTTACCAAGGTGTACTTAGATTGGGACACTCCATTACCTATTGAGCAACAACAAAGATGGGAGACATGGAAGAAGTCGTTGAAGATATTAGAACAAATCCCACATTGTTATACCCCCAGCTCCCTTTCAGTTGCCGTCAGGAGAGAAATCCACATTTTCTCGGATTCATCGGTTGAAGCCATAGCTGCAGTAGCCTACCTAAGGATCTCTTAAACAAACAACAAACTACACTGGGGATTTGTCCTGGGTAAGGCCAAATTAACCCCAAAACCTGCACACTCTGTACCAAGACTCGAGCTTTGTGCAGCTGTGCTAGCAGTAGAAATTGCTGTAGTTATAAAGGATGAAATGGATGTTCCAATTGATTCATTTGCATTCTACACAGATAGCAAAGCAAAGTCGTGCTTGGTTATATACACAATCAAACAAAACAATTCTATGTATATGTCAGCAACAGAGAAAGAGCGCATCAGAAGTTTCTCTACTCCTGAGCACTGGCATCACATCGCCACTAGCCTTAATCCAGCTGATCGTGAAACAAGACCTTCAACAGCATCCAACCTTTGTCACATGTGGTTTCCACCTCCAAGATTCTTATATGATGATCCCTGCTTATCTCCTACTATGGGCTGGTCAATCCCGAGTCCAACAATAAAATCAGGCACACAAGCTCCACGCTGTACACTACAGTGACTACAAAACTGAAGCTGAAGTCACATCATTTTGAGCTTTTCTCAAGTTGGTCATTCTTAGTGCGAGCTGATGCTTGCCTAATCCACATTGCTCACTGCTTTTTCAAAGGACATATCACCAGAGTGTCATGATTGGCATATCTGTAAGGAACACTCTACAGTTGCAGACCTCGAACATGCACATGATTTTCTCATTCAGTGTGTACAACAAGAAATATACTGTCAAGAAATTGATGGAATAGCAAAATGAGTCAATCTGTCCAAGAACAGTGCACTCTTTGAACTGAACCCAGTAATGTATCAGCACAAATTTCTCAGGGTTGGCAGCCATATAATGAGATCCAATCTATCTAGCAAGGAACACAATCCTGTCATCATACCAGGTCAACATTATATTGCTACGCTGCTGATTCAACACCATCATGAACGAGTGCAGCATCAAGGCATACAGTTTACCAAAGGTGCCATCAGGTTAGCCAGCTTGCGGATCATAGGGATAAAGAGATGTATCTCCTCCTTGCTCCATATATGTGTTAAGGGCCATAAGTTAAGAGGAAGACACCAACAGCAACAAATAGCATATCTTCCAGCAGATCATCTAAGTACAGACCCGCCATTTACCTATGTTGTAGTGGATGTCTTCGGTCCATGGTCAGTCATTACACAAAGGACCCATGGTGGAGCCGCAAACAGCAAATGGTGGGCTGTGATGTTCACCTGTCTTAGCATCCGTGCTGTACACATAAAAGTGATTGAATCTGTGGATTCTTCTGTTTCATCAATGCCCTCCGAAGATTCTTCTCTATCCGTGCACCTGTCAAACAATGAGGTCCGGCTGTAACACTAACTTTGTGGGGGCCTGCAAGGAACTGCAATTAGGCAATTCCTTATTTTACAATGGGTGCCCTTGGGTTTTTATTCCCCTGTTTTCAACCCACATTTGAGGATCCTGGAATGTATGATTGGAATCGCATGCAGAATCCTCGATTCGATGTTGCTGGACCACAAGTCATCTCTTACTCATGGCATTTTAGTCAACTTTCTTGCAGAAGTATCTGCCACAATCAATGCAAGACCACTTGTCCCAGTATCCTCAGACCCGGATTCTCCAACCATTCTTACTCCAGTCACTCTTCTTACCCAGAAGATTGGAGCTGCTTTAATTCCTCCTGAAATCTTAGATCACAGGCATCAGTGGAAACAGGTTCAACACCTGTCCAATGTGTTTTGGCATCACTGGAAGACAGAGTATTTACATATGCTTCAAAGTCATCACAAATGGCAGATGTCAAAACCCAACCTCCAGATCGGTGACCTTGTTCTTTTGAAGGATAAAGAGGCCCATCGCAATGAATTGCCAATGGGACTTGTCACCAAGGTTTTCCCCAGCGGTGATGAAAAGACTCGCAAGGTGGAGGTCAAAGTGACCAAAGGAGGCTCTGCCCTAGTATTCTTCTATCCAATCACTGAACTAGTGCTTTTTCTTCCAAAGGTAGATACAGTATCACATAAAGAAGGACTTGGCTACTAGATTCACCTCACGATGGGAAGTATTCTACCACAAACTTCCAGCTATGATATACTATTGACACTTTATTAATTGGATTATACTGTGGGTGGTGGAAGTGTTTGCAAGTTGCGACTTCCCCAATCTGAAGATGGGTTTATTACTCTTGATTTAACATTTCCCTACTGTTTTAGATTACAAGCCTCAAGACGTTTGGCCACAAGACTTAGACTAAACTTATTTCCTATTATTGTTTGTAGTTTATTGTTGCAGGTTCTCTCGTTTGTCTTATAGGTCCCAAGATCAATTCTGGACTTTACCTAAGGACAGTACTATAATGTTTGATTTATTGCGAAATCTAAAGATTTCAGATGAGAGTGTCATGTCCCACGATATATGTGTTTCATATGCGGTCATGTTGCTATTGCAAAGCTTTGCATCTTGTTAAAGGTTGTCCCTCGTGATTCCCCGTAGCTAGGTTCTGATGTCATTAGCCCTCCCTCATCCTGTTTCTAGCTCTTTGTCTGCCATTTTAGCCTTCTAGTTGAGTTCTGGTAAATAATCATCTTTTCACCTACTGTTTGTGCATAAGTACAAGAATATCATCTTGAAATAAACCCTCATCTGGATTTTTCATACCTGTCTCTTCAGTTGAGTTGACACAATCTGACAAAGGGGTAAATTTACTAAGATGGGAGTTCTATTTAAGGTGGGATGCTGCCGATAGCAACCAATCAGAATCTACTTCTCATTTATCTAGTTCCTTCTAGATGTATAATACCTGGTGTCTGATTGGTTGCTATGGACAACATCCCTTCTAAAATAGAACTCCCAACTTAGTAAATTTACCCATAGGTCTCTTAATGTAAGTACTGGTTCAATACAGACATACGCAGAGGAACAGTCTCAGGAGTCTTACACTTCCAGCCTGGTTATTGAGTCAGAATACCGCATATTGCGATGCATTCGCAATTTCTGTAATGGGTGTTTTTTCTCTATTTCTGGACGGCAAATATTTGATCGCAGGAACTGCTTTTAGCAGAAACTGCAATTCTTACTGAATATGGTCCTCAGTTAGTATTGCACCATTTGTTTTGTTTTGTTTTCCTCTGTTTCTTTTGTACATATATCATCAGAGATATTACGAAAAATATATATTTTTTGGACTGAGAATTGCTCTAGGCGGATACAGACTATGGGGGTCACTCCGACCTGATCGCACGCTAGGTTTTTTCACTGTGCTGCGATCAGGTTAAAACTGCACATGCGTATGCACTGCAATGCGCAGGTGCATCATACAAAGCGGATCATTGCTGTGCGATAGATTTAACGAAGAATTCATTCACACAGCCGATTGCAAGGAAATTGACAGGAAGAGGGCGTTTATGGGTGGCAACTGACCGTTTTCTGGGAGTGGCTGGAAAAACGCAGGTGTGTCCATGCGTTCACTGGGAGGGTTAATGACGTAAATTCTAGTCCCGGACAGGCTGAAGTGATCGCAGTTGCTGTGTAAGTTCTGGGCTACTCAGAAACTGCACAAATCTTTTTTGTACCATTCAGCTGCACATGCGTTCGCACACTTGCAAAGCAAAAAACCACTCCCCTATAGGCGGCGACTATCTGATCGCAGCACTGCAAAAAATAGCTAGCGTGCGATCAGGTCGGAATGACCCATCATATGTTGGGACAATCCTTAGTGTGCATGTGGTCTACCATTTCAAGTATGTAAGTGGGTTACTTTGTGGTTGTCCTTGCTGCTTTAGAGAGTGGCGCCATACAGTAGGATTGATAGATGCTCATTTGCTACCTTCAGTCACATGACTTCGACCTAATGTACTCTTGACTGTTTGGGTGTTGTGTGACATCCCACCAACATAGTGGAACCCACAATCCAGAGTGGCAGGGACCACTGGGATAGAATGCCTTATGTGTGACACCAATCTTATTTAAAAATAATTGATGCTTCTAGTTTTGGTGTATGTAACTGTTTTGTCATTTGCACTTACTGTGTTGTACTTTATAAATGCTCAATAAAAAATAATTATTCCTAGAGAATTCTACTGTATGTTTACTCATCTATAGCAATATACACAAGCACACATACATTTAAATATCACATTTTTGTTATCAGTACATATTGTTTATAATGCACTAAATTAGTCCATGGCACTGTCTACATAAAATGTACTTAAAATGAAACCTAGAAGAATGGAATTAACTTCAAGCTAATACAGTGCATTTCCAGTTTAAGCTTTAAATGGCTGTAAAGGAATAATTTATTATACATTTTTTCATACTTCCGGCATAGCAACATCTGCACTGCAAAATTATCTTCAGAGTTCAAACCTAACCTTAATGTTGCATATAAATGAGCTTGAAAGTTAAATCCCCTTTAAATTATCCTCTCCTCTCATATTGTTTTGTATAACTGTACTCAACAAAGTATTGTCTCTTGACAGCAAAAAGCAGGAAAACAATTGCCCTCTAAATTGGATTGAGAAGATTCTTTTTACTCGAAGGCTGCAAACTACTCATGTATATAGAACAGGCAGAGCTAACATGTTAGAGGTATTTTATTCTGATGACAATTTATGAATCTTTTGTAAAACACAGTCAAAAGCCTAATCCCTCCTCTGCAATTCTACTTTCTGAACCTAACAGAGACAATTTTCTCACATCTTTGGAGCTTGAGTGTTTATAAAATACACCTTTGATGTGTTCTATGTAGTCCATTTTATAAACCTCCACAATACTTATTTTCTTTCATTGTTAACACGTTGGTTTTGAAGATTTTGAAGACTAATCAGTATAATTAATGTTAATATGTTCTTTGTATGATTCTTTAAATTTATTTTCATATTGTATAATGCGTGAATAGACAATTGAAACTTCTAAAACATGTATTTTTTGTTATATACAGTAAGAACAATGATTTTATATCTACCTTAACACATTTGTATTAATTGGTGAAACTTATTTTTAATATTGCATTGACCTTATATTGACAAGAAGTGAATGGGTGTATACAAAAAAAACCCTTGACAAATTGACAATTTTTTTATACGCTTTAGAGAATGTTCATGTGATCGAACTTGTTGAAAAATGTTTTCATTTGCATTTTTTATAAATAAAATATTTTATATAATTTGGGTGTGGTATATATAAGGTAATATCCTTAGTATTACCTATTGACCGAGAATGCTCCTCAAAAATAACCATTTACATTAAATCTTATAGGCCCTTATTGGCAAGGGGCTTTTTTTGGGGATGCTGCCTAAGATAAAGTAATTTAATTGGATAACAATCTAGTAATTAATTTAATTGGATAACAATAATATTATTGTGGTTGGAATATACCACATTCTTTAACAAATAGTGCACAAGGAACTGTTTTACTTCTATTACATTTCTATTAATATTCTGCTATACACAGTTGAACATGTAACAGTTCTGTCATTTAGTGTTCATAATGATGTTGCGTGTAAGTGGCAAAAATCAATTCAGGAAGAATTATTGTGAGCTGGAACTGTCAATGTGGGTGCCAGGTGTTTTGGTGTAAATTCAGTTACTTGTCATTACTAGTACATACATACTGATAGATGGACCACCATATAGGTGTAAGTCACATATTCAAAGACGTATGTAAGAAAATTAGCTTCAGTATGACGTTCAAAAGTTATACTTACCTAACATGGAGATCACCTACAGAGACCAAAAATTCAGTATTTGTTTTAAAACTTTAACTTTATTACAGTCGTGAGTCTGTCCAGGAAAATTTAGCTGATTTGATGCAACTGCAATTGGCAAGTGGTAGCATTTTTTCTGGGCAAATCCGGACTCTAGGTCGACACTGTCTAGGTTGACACACATTAGGTCGACACCTATTGGGCGACATTGTGTAGGTCAACACATGAAATAAGTCGCCGCTGCCATTAGGTCGACATGTACAAGGTCGACATGGAAAAAGGTCGACATGAGGGTTTTTAAAAAAAATTACTTTTTCATACTTCACGATAAACGTGGACTACAATTGGGAATGGTAACCACAGAGGTAGTGGAGCCATGCGAGGGGACACGGTGCACTAAATTGGGTTCCCCGTCACTTTGCGAAGTAAATGACACCAAAAAAACATAAAAAATTCATATCAACCTTTTTCCATGTCGACCTTGTTCATGTCGACCTAACGGCCGCATCGACCTAGTCACTGTCGACCTATGGGTGTTGACCTAATGTGTGTCGACCTAGTCACTGTCGACTTATGGGTGTTGACCTAATGTGTGTCGACCGAGTCACTTATGGGTGTTGACCTAATATGTGTTGACCTAGACACTGTCGACCCTGAGCCCCATACCCTTGTCTGAGACCAGAATGTATGCCATTGCCATTGAGTTTTGCATGGGCAGCTGGATTCTTTGCATACTCAGCATACTGTATGTTGGCCACCACTGAACAGCAACTGCAGAAACCCAGACTCAGGTCTAGGAACTGTGAGTTCCATTTTGGGTACTGTTTTACAATTAGTTCAGTTATGTCTTGTGGGATCTCCTTAAATCCACTTGTTTTGTGTAAACTACTGCACTATCATTTCTATTTTTCTGCTTGTCCCTCTATTGCTGTTAAATGGATATGTGAGGAAAACGCATATATTGTTTCAGATTTCTCATCTGAAGGACGCCATATGTTCTTATTTACATCAATGAGATACCCGAAAGAGTTGCTGGATAATTCAATCAAAAATTAAAAGCCTAGTATTTTTTCTTGTATTCTGTATATGTGGTCCATGTTGTGTGCATCCATATGAAACTTAGCTATCACTGTGGTGTTTCACTTTTTACATGTGTAAACAGGGAAGCGCAGGACTAAACACATAGTTCTATACTCTTATTTAGGAGTGGGTATATGCCACACAGATTGTAAAACCAATTAATAATAGAGATGTGTGGCAGGCACTTTTCATGTTTTGGTTTTGGTTCTAATTCCCCGCTCGTGTTTTGATTTTGGCTTGGTTTTGCCAAAACCACCCTTTCATGTTCTGGTTTTGGTTTTAAATCTGGATGATTTTTGAAAAAAACATAAAAACAGCTAAAATCACATAATTTGGGGGTAATTTTGATCCTACAGTATTATTAACCTCAATAACATTCATTTACACTCATTTACAGTGTATTCTGAACACCTCACACCTCACAATATTTTAGGCCTAAAAGTTGCACCGAGGTCGCTGTATGACTAAGCTAAGCGACACAAGTGTGCGGCACAAACACCTGGCCAATCTAGGAGTGGAACTGCAGTGGCAGACAGGATGGCAGATTTAAAAAAAAGGCCCCAAACATCATGCAAAGATGAAAAAGAGGTGCAATGAGGTAGCTGTATGACTTAGCTAAGCGACACAAGTGTGCGGCACAAACAACACGCACAATATTGGTGGCACAGGATAGCGTACCCCTAAACCAAACACACACACGGCAAAGCCTGTAAAATTAATTTGGATAATAATAACCCTTTTATTTGAAGCTATTATAATAATATGCAGCACAGGTGAGCGTACCCCTACACCACACAGGGGAAACCCTGTAAAAATTATTTGGATTAAATATTAATAATCCCTTCATTTGGAGAAAATAATATACAGCACAGGACAGCACCATTGAACTTATATGGCAGTACCACTGGACTGGACTTATACAGATTTATATGGCCTTATATGGAATTATACGTCAGGATCACTGGAATTATATGGCAGGATTACTCTACTTATATGCCAGTACCACTGTAATTAACGGCAGTATCACTGGACTTATACAGCAGTACCACTGGAATTATATGGCAGGATCACTGGAATTATATGGCAGGATCACTGGATTTATACGGCAGTACCGCTGGATTTATACGGCAGTACCGCTGGACATATATGGCAGTATTAATGGACATATATGGCAGTATTACTGGACATATACGACAGGATCAATGGACATATACGGCAGGATCACTGGACATATACAACAGGATCACTGGACATATACGGCAGTATCAATGGACATATACGGCAGTACCACTGGACATATACGGCAGCACAGGAACAACAGTGCTGGACTGATGAAGGACAACACAGCACCACTGCAATGGACTGGACTTATACAGCAGCACTGGACATATGACAGCAGAGGACACCACTGTGACTAGTCACTGGACTGACTGATGCACAGGACACTACCACTGGTCTGATGCAGGACAACACAGCAACACTGTAAAGGACTTGTTATTATACAGCAGCACTGGACATATGGCAGCAGAGGCAGGGCCGGTTCAAGGTCTATAACCGGCCCTGCCTCTGCTGCCATATGTCCAGTGCTGCCTAGACCATGTGGCGCCCAGGGCAAACGTTTCCTGTGGCGACCCCCCACCACCACCACCACCCTCCCCCTCCAGGTAAAATGCAGTTGGTGCACGCCAAGGTCGCGCGCCCCAAAACAGGGGCGTGGCTTCTTCATAGGGATGGGGTGTGGCTTCTTCATAGGGAAGAGGCATGCCCACAGTTATCCCCCTGTACTTGTGCTCTGCTGTAGCTGTGCCCCCAATAGTTGTGCCCCAGCAGCTGTTCCCCCAGTAGCTGTTCCCCCTGTAGCAGTGCCCCCTTTAGTAGTGCCCCCTGTAGTTTTTCCCCTTGTAGCTGTGCCCCCAGTAACAGTGCCCCCTGTAGTAGTGCCTCCAGTATCTGTGCCCCTTGTAGCTGTGCCCCCAGTTGATTTGCACCCTGTAGCAGTGCCCCCGGTATGTGCCCCCTGTAGTTGTGTCCCCAGTAGTTGTGCCCCCCTGTAGATTTGCCCCCAGTAGTTGTGCCCCCTGTAGTTGTGCCCTCCTGTAGATTTGCCCACAGTAGCTGTGCCCCCAGCAGTTGTGCCCCCAGCAGCTGTGCCCCAATTTAATTTGCCCCCAGTAGCTGTTCCCCCTGTAGCAGTGCCCCCTGTAGTTGTTCCCCTTGTAGCTGTGCCCTCAGTAGCAGTGACCCTATAGTAGTGCCCCCAGTTGATTTGCACCCTATAGCAGTGCCCCCTGTAGAAGTGCCACCAGTATGTGCCCCCTGTAGTAGCACCGCTTTGAAACCCTAAAAATACCCACAATACTTACCAGCCTCGCTTCTGCTTCTGGACCGCTGCTGCCGCAGCTGCTCCTGTCTCCGGGTGCCGGCTCCTCTCTATGGGAGAGACATCATGACGTCTCTCCCATAGCAGCGCCGCACTGACACTAGGGGTCAATTTTGACCTCTAGCGTCAGTCAGCGACGCCGGCTGCAGTGGGTGCACACAGCGCTCACTGCAGTTGGGGCCGGGGAGCGGGGAAGGAAGGAGGGAGGGTTGATTAGTAGCGGCGCCCTGGGCAAAAAGCCTGCTTGCCCGTGGCAAGAGCAGCTACTGAGCAGAGGACACCACTGTGACTGGTCACTGGACTTACTGATGCACTTATTATACAGCAGCACTGGACATATGGCAGCAGAGGACACCACCACTGTGACTGGACTGATGCAGCACAATACACCACCACTGAACTAATGCAGCACAACACAGCACACTATACAGCAGCACTGGACATATGGCAGCAGAGGACACAACCACTGTGACTGGACAGATGCAGCACAAGGACACTGAGGACACTGAGAGAACTGAGACACGTCCTCTCTTTACACTCTCCAATGCCGGAGTGAAAATGTCGGGGACGCGCGGCTCCTTATATGGAATCCAAACCCCGCGAGAATCCGACAGCGGGATGATGACGTTTTGCCTCGTTCTGGATTCCGAGTCAGGCGGGAAAACCCGAGCCTGACTCAGATCCGGGCTCGGAATGTGAAGTCTGGTAGGGTTCGGTTCTCTGAGAGCCGAACCCGCTCATCTCTAATTAATAATCAAATAGCGCTTGACTTTTACTGTTATGTTTTCTTATTGTTCTGTTTTTTAAAACCAATAAAAATACTCTATTTAAATATAAAATGTGTGGAGTAGACCTTTGTGATAGTTGTTTTACATGTGAACAAAGTTATAGTATACAGCATTGTTGAGGGGGCCTAAAGCAAGAATTTATGCATACTTGCAGTAAATGGACAGACCAAAAATGTAGTCTATAAATAAGCATTATTTGGATAGTGGAAATAGAGACGTTTGAAAAAAGTAGTTGAAATATGATTGTTTTAAAGAAGAAACTAGTTTATATAAAAAGGAGAATCTAAAAAAAACACCAAATAAATATGTAAAGTGAATGGGAGTAAATTTGTGCACAGTAGTAAAAACATAAAAAAGTAGCAATGCTGAGCATAACAGCTCAGCTGGTATTATATAGATGCTGTATGATAACTGACCATGGGGCATATGTTATAGAGTCCGAGTTTTCTGAAGGTGCGGGTTCGTGGCCAATCTCGGAGGAAACAATGCCTTGTACAGATGTGTCCACTTACATCTTTGCTATTTTGCTAAATTTGGCACAACATGTAAAACACGGCTAAGCAAGTTAAGAAAAATCACAAGGCATGGCTAAATCTCTGAGTTTATGGCATGCAAAACCAAGCCATACATGGCGGGATATAGCAAAGATGTATGTGGACACATCTGTAAATGATTTCCACTTTAAAAAAACATCCAAGATCGGTCAGAAGCCGAATTTGAGAATTTGACTCCAAAAAGGGTAGATGAGCAGCTTTCCTTCCATTGCTTTCTATTATATTTCTATTATTTTTTTCTAGTTCAACAGTAGTTTATACAGATTCATGCTTTTTGCCCCATATACAGTACATGTTTTTTTTCTTACATTTCCATTATCAGGTTTAATTTAGGTTTATTTATTTTTATTTTTATATTTATTTATTTATTTATTCATTCATTCATTCATTCATTTAGTTATTTTTTTTTTTTTTTTTACTGTTTGCTTAATGGATCAATGCTCTTATTGATCCATTAAGCAGCCGTTATTATTTTCTGCTTATTTTTTAGGGACTTAGCATAATTGTTTAGTCCTATATTGTGACTTGCATGTTTTTAGGGATTAAGATTTTTCAGGTATGCATACTTTATATTGGAAAACAGTATACAGTACTATTATTTTATAAGGTTCTGTATGTTTAAGTTATTGCTGCAGTTTACAATTGTTAGAGACCCAGGTGTATAGACAAAGGGAAAGGAAATGGATGTCTGTAGTTGGTGCACTCCGTTGTTAAGAGACCCAGGTGCACAAATGTGCACGTCCCATCATTTCAGGGTTGTGTTGTCAACATCAGGCCCAGCCTACCATATTGATGTCCTTGGCAACCAATGACTATCAACCACTGGCTACATGTGAATCAAGTGGTAAACCCACCGCCATAATGTACTGTATATACTGTAATAGCTAAATCTAGAGACAGAATGATTATATTAAGTTCATACATTATAAAGGCAGGTCAGTAAGCATATTTTAGGTATTTAAACTTAAAACTCCTGTCCAATACAACACTATGGGGAAGATGTATTAAGTAGAGATGAGCGGGTTCGGATTTACTCGGTTCTTATTGCAAGAATTATCGCAAGTACTTTTTTTCTGGATTTTTCTTATTGGCTAATCAAAACACGTGACATCCGTGAGCCAATAAGGAAATTCGGGTAAATCCGAGTAAAACCGAACCCGCTCATCTCTAGTATTAAGCCTGGAGAAGTGATAATGCAGTGATAAGTGCAAGGAGATAACGCACCAGCCAATAATTACGGATTTGAAAAATGACAATTAGGAGCAGACTGGTTAGTGCGCTATCACCTTGCGCTTATCACTGCTTTATCACTTCTCCAGGCTTAATACTAGAGATGTGCGGCTGGCACTTTTCGTGTTTTGTGTTTTGGTTTTGGTTCTAATTCCACTTTCGTGTTTTGGTTTTGGCTTGGTTTTGCCAAAATCACTCTTTCGTGTTTTGGTTTTAGCTTTAGTTTTGGATCTGGATGATTTTTGAAAAAAACATAAAAACAGCTAAAATCACAGAATTTGGGGGTAATTTTGATCCTATGGTATTATTAACTTCAATAACATTCATTTACACTCATATCCAGTCTATTCTGAACACCTCACAATTTTGTTTTTAGGCCAAAAGGTTGCACCGAGGTGGCTGTATGACTAAGCTAAGCGACACAAGTGTGTGGCACAAGCACCTGGCCCATCTAGGAGTGGCACTGCAGTTACAGACAGGATGGCTCTTGAAAAAACTAATCCCCAAATAGCACACGATGCAAAGAAGAAAAAGAGGTGCAAGATGGAATTGTCCTTGGGCCCTCCCACCCACCCTTATGTTGTGTAAACAGGACATGCACACTTTAACAAACCCATCATTTCAGCGACAGGGTCTGCCACACGACTGTGGCTGAAATGACTGGTTTGTTTGGGTCCCCACCAAAAAAGAAGCAATCAATCTCTCCTTGCACAAACTGGCTCTAGAGAGGCAAGATGTCGACCTCATCCTCATCCTTCGATTCCTCACCCCTTTCACTGTGTACATCCTCCTCCTCAGAGTATTAATTCGTCCCCACTGGAATCCACCATCACAGGTCCCTGTGTACTTTCTGGAGGCAATTGCTGCTAAAGGTCTACCCGGAGGAATTTCTAATTCATTTTGATGAACATCTCCACATTTTGTGGAAGTAACCTCCTACGCCGATCGCTGACAAGGTTACCGGCTGCACTAAACACTCTTTCGGAGTACACACTGGAGGGGGGCAACTTAGGTAAAATAAAGCCAGTTTGGTTCTCTGGCACTCACCTCCTGAGCAGAGAATGTGGACACTTCTTGAAGCACACACACTGAAAATGTACTCATCCTCTACTCTATTGTGGTGTTCGCCCAGCTCCCACCCGACTTCTACTCTACTGTTACCAACAATGCGCTTCTCTTTATCAATTTGGGATCTCTGCACTCACTTCTATCAGCTTCGCTCCTTATTTAACACCCTTATGGAACAATGTACAGTTTCCCCCGGGCATTGACCACCTTGCATTCAAACATGGACTGCACACAACATTCTCTTTTTACTGGATATAGCCCCTCTCCACTCATTCCCCTCATTTGCGGACTTACAATCTCGCCTCTCACTTCCCCACTTGGTTTTCTATCAGTTTTTGCAAATACGCCACTTTTATAATACCCTCTGTAAAATCACTCACCCTAAAGTTAAAACACCCTCGAATCCTTATGTCGCTGTCATTACTCAACAAAAGGATTATTATCAAATATCTACCAGGTATTACTTTCACATAATGCCCCCCAAAAGAGACTCACAAATTAGCTTGGGAAAGAGATGTGGGAGAAACCTGACCATCAAAGAATGGGCTGATATTAGACAGGAAATTGCTAAGAGTTCTATGTCATTTTGTATCAAAGAAAATTCTTATAAAATATATTACCATTGGTATTTAGTGCCATCTAGACTGCAAACTATTTACCCTACTTGCTCTGATAGATGCTGGAGACTTTGTGGGTAACGGGGAACCCTGATGCATGTTTGGTGGTCCTGTACACTAATTCACCAATACTGGCGACAGATCCATAAACTAATTTTGGATGTTACTGATGTAGTTGCCCCAGTTAGCCCTTATATTCTTTACTCTCCCATCCTATTCCTGGCATCTCGCGCCAACAACTCCAACTAATTAAGCCCATATTGAACACAGCTAAATGCCAAATTGCGGCAAATTGGAAATCCGCAACTCCTCCTAGTTTACCCACCACTGTTAATACTATATGGTTCACTTATAAACTAGAACGCATTACAGCTGCCTTTCATGATACATTAGATAATTTTATTAGAACATGGACGCCTCAGACATTACACTTTCATGCAGAACCACCATTGACGACCATCTAGCCCAATGATTTTATATAATTAAAATTAATATTGCAGACAACCTCGTCTAGCCAACACTTCCCTTTTATTGGTTCTCCCCCATCACCTCTTCTTTTTCTTCTTCGTTTCACTATATTTTTGTTTTTGTATAATTGTAATGTTAATTATGATAATTGTTTGGAAGGGTTGTTATAAGTCTAGATGTTGCTATATCTTGTCGATAAACCCTTTCTATGTATCTCTTATATTGTTTCAAATTCTTGTTACTGTTTATTTGCTCTTATAACTACAAAAATCAATAAAACGAATGTAAAAAATAAAAAAATAAAAAAATAAAGCCAGTTTGTGCAAGGGCATCCAAATTGCCTCTTTTTCCTGCCAGTATACATACGGACAGTATATATACAGACTGTCTGACATGCCTACTTGGATGCTGTCTGACATGCCTACTTGGATGCTGTAACTCATATAATCCTCCACCATTCTTTCAGTGGTGACAGAATCATATGCAGTGACAGTAGACATGTCAGTAATCGTTAGCAGGTCCTTCAGTCCAGACCAGATGTCAGCTTTCACTCCTGACTGCCCTGCATTACCGCCAGTGGGAGGGTTAGGAAATCTTATCTTTTTCCTTGCAGCCCCAGTGGCGGGAGAAATTGAAAGAGGAGCTGTTGACGGGTCACGTTCCGCTTAAGTTGACAATTTACTCATCAGCAGGTCTTTGCACCTCTGCATACTTGTGTCTGCCAGAAAGAGAGATACAACGTAGGCTTTAAACCTAGGATCGAGCGCGGTGGCCAAAATGTAGTGCTCTGATTTCAACAGATTGACCACACTTGAATCCTGGCAAAGTGAATGAAGGGCTGCATCCACAAGTCCCACATACTTTGTGGAATGACTCCGTCTTAGCTCCTCCTTCAATTTCTCCAGCTACTTCTGCAAAAGCCTGATGAGGGAATGACCTGACTCAAGGTGGCAGTGTCTGAACTGACTTCACGTGTGGCAAGCTCGAAGGGTTAGAGAACCTTGCACAAGACGGAAATCATTCTCCGCTGCACTTGAGTCAGGTGCATTACCCCTCCTTTGCCTGTATCGTAGGTGGATGTATAGGCTTGAATGGCCTTTTGCTGCTCCTCCATCCTCTGAAGCATATAGAGTGTTTAATTCCACCTCGTTACGACCTCTTGCTTCAGGTGATGGCAGGGCAGGTTCAGGTGTGTTTGCTGGTGCTCCAGTCTTCGGCATGCGGTGGCAGAATGTCGAAAGTGGCCCGCAATTTTTTGGGCCACCGACAGCATCTCCTGCACACCCCTGTCATTTTTCAAAAAATTTTGCGCCACCAAATTAATTGTATGTGCAAAACATGGGACGTGCTGGAATTTGCCCAGATGTAATGCACGCACAATATTGGTGGCATTGTCCGATATCACAAATCCCCAGGAGAGTCTAAGTGGGGTAAGCCATTCTGCAATGATGTTCATCAGTTTCCGTAAGAGTTTATCAGCTGTGTGCCTCTTACGGAAAGCGGTGATACATAGCGTAGCCTGATTAGGAACGAGTTGGCGTTTGCGAGATGCTGCTACTGGTTTCGCTGTTGTTGTTGCTGCAAGAGGCCATACATCTACCCAGTGGGCTGTCACAGTCAATTTGTCCTTAGTCTGCCCTGTTCCACTTGTCCACATTTCTGTGGTTAAGTGGACACTGGGTACAACTGCATTTTTTAGGATACTAAGGACACTTTTTCTGACGTCTCTGTACATTCTCGGTATCACCTTCCTAGAGAAGTGGAACCTAGATGGGATTTGATACTGGGGACACAGTACCTCAAACAATTCTCTAAGTCCCACTGAAATAATGGCGGAAACCGGACACCTCTCTAACGCCAACATAGCTATCAAGGCCTCAGTTATTTGCTTTGCAAAAGGATGACTGCTGTTATATTTCATCTTCCTCACACAGGACTGTTGGACAGTTAATTGCTTAGTCGAAGTAGTACAAGTGGTCTTCCGACTTCCCCTCTGGGATGACGATTGACTCCCAGCAGCAAAAACAGCAGCGGCAGCAACAGCAGGCGTACCACTCAAGGATCCTCTGGAGGAATCCTGGTTAGGAGAGGAATCCTCAGTTTTGACAGTGACATGGCCTGCAGGACTACTGACGTTGCTGACTGAGGAGGAAGTTGACATTAAGGGAGTTGGTGGTGTGGCTTGCAGGAGCTTGGGTACAGGAGGAAGAAGGGATTTAGGTGTCAGTGGACTGCTTACGCTCTTACCCAAAGTTTCACAACTTGACACTGACTTATGATGAATGCACTGAAGGTGACGTATAAGGGAGGATGTCTCTAGGTGGTTAACATCCTTACCCCTACTTATTATTGTTTGACAGAGGCAACAGATGGCTTGACACCTGTTGTCCGGATTTTTGGAGAAATAATTCCACACCGAAAATGTGGCTTTTTTGCTAGTTTGCCCAAGCATCACAATGGGCTTCTTCATACCACGGACAAAAGGTGTCTCCCCCGGTGCCTGATTAAACAAATCACATCACCATCAGAATCCTCATCGACAACTTCCTCCTCAGCGCCAGCAACACCCATATCCTCATCCTGGTGTACATCAACAGTGACATCTTCAATTTGAATATCAGGAACTGGACTGTGGATGCCCTTCCAGCACTTGCAGTGGGCATGCAAGTGGTGGAAGGAGCCACCTCTTCCCGTCCAGTGTTGGGAAGGTCAGGCATCGCAACCGCCGACACACTTGGACTCTCCTTGGGGATTTGTGATACACTCTCAGAACGCACAGTTCTTTTCTGTGCTCTTTCCAGCTTAACTCTTTTAATTTTTCTAGTGGGAGGATGAGGGATTCCATCGTTATGTGAAGATGAACCACTAGTCATGAACATAGGCCAGGGCCTCAGCCGTTCCTTGCCACTCCGTGTTGTAAATGGCATATTGGCAAGTTTACATTTCTCCTCAGAGAATTTAAATTTCTTTTTTGGGATCTTTTTACTGAACGTTGACTTTTTGGATTTTACATGCCCTCTACTATCACTTTGGGCCTCGGCCTCCGCAGACGACGTTGATGGTAATTCATTCTCTATGTCATGGCTAGTGGCAGCAGCTTCAGCACTAGGAGGAAGTGGTTCTTGATCTTTCTCTTTTTTATCCTCCAAATTTTTGTTCTCCATTATTTTTTTGGAGATATGTAAGACAATATGTGGCACAGGAATGACTTATGGCTGATGGCCAGGACACTACCACTGGTCTGATGCAGCACAACACAGCAACACTGTAAGGGACTTGTTGTTGTTGTTGTTGTTGTTATTATTATTATAATACGGCTGCAGTGGACATATAGCAGCAGCGTATACCACTGTGACTGCCTGGTCACTGGAATGACTGATGGCCAGGACACTACCACTGGTCTGATGCAGCACAACACAGCAACACTGTAAGGGCCTTGTTGTTGTTGTTGTTGTTATTATTATTATTATTATACGGCAGCAGTGGACATATAGCAGCAGCGTATACCACTGTGACTGCCTAGTCACTAGAATGACTGATGGCCAGGACACTACCACTGGTCTGATGCAGCACAACACAGCAACACTGTAAGGGCCTTGTTGTTGTTGTTGTTGTTGTTATTATTATTATTATTATACGGCAGCAGTGGACATATAGCAGCAGCGTATACCACTGTGACTGCCTAGTCACTAGAATGACTGATGGCCAGGACACTACCACTGGTCTGATGCAGCACAACACAGCAACACTGTAAGGGACTTGTTGTTGTTGTTGTTGTTGTTGTTGTTGTTGTTGTTGTTGTTGTTGTTATTATATGGCAGCAGTGGACATATGGCAGCAGAGTATACCACTGTGACTGCCTGGTCACTGGAATGACTGATGGCTGATGCACAGGACACTACCGCTGGTCTGATGCAGGACAACACAGCAACACTGTAAGGGACTTGTTGTTATTATTATAATATGGCAGCAGTGGACATATAGCAGCAGCGTATACCACTGTGACTGCTTGGTCACTGGAATGACTGATGGCCAGGACACTACCACTGATCTGATGCAGCACAACACAGCACTACTGGACAGCACTGGACGTATGGCAGCAGAGGTCACCACCACTGTGACTGATGCAGTACAACACACCACCACTGAACTGATGCAGCACAACACAGCACCACTGGACAGCACTGGAGATATGGCAGCAGAGGACATAAGCACTGTGACTGGACAGATTCAGCACAAGACACGGACACTGAGGACACTGAGAGAACGGAGACACGTCCTCTCTCTACACTCTCCAATGCCGGAGTCAAAATGGCGGGGACGCGTGGCTCCTTATATGGAATCCAAACCCCGTGAGAATCCGACAGCAGGATGATGACGTTTTGCCTCATTCTGGTTTCCGAGTCAGGCGGGAAAACCCGAGCCTGGCTCGGATCCGGACTTGAATGATGAAGTTTGGTAGGGTTCGGTTCTCTGAGAACCGAACCCGCTCATCCCTACTTAATACATCTTCACCTATGCTCCTGAATCAACAAGCTCGTATAGCTATACTAATAATTCTATGCAGGCAGCAATAACCGATAATTCCATGTTTAAGTGAAACAGCTTCAAAGTGGATATATACTGGCAGATATATATATATATATATATATATATATATAGCTATAAATATATATATATATATATAGTGGCAGTATGAAGGTAAATGCAGTTTTGAGCCATGGATTCTGTGAGTGACAGTAGGGATACGCCCACACAGGGAAGAAGAGGTAGATGTGTCCACACTTAATTGCTACATAGTGGGGTCAGCCTGGGAAAGACTGTTGCGGTCAGGTGAAGCTGCTGCCTGTTGAGACAGTCCAGGTTGGGACTGTAGTCAGAGTGCAAAGTGCTTGGAGGTCAGTGGGGGCTAGGAAGGCAGGGTCCTTACCTGCAGAAGACAGGTAGAACCCTAACACTCTAAGACTATATTGAGAAGTTGTGGCAACCAAGTCAAGTCAGGCTGGGACCTGTGGATATACCTGCAAGAAGCAGGCAAGCTTTAATCCAGTACTTTGTGACTTTGTGATGCAGACTATCTGTCAGTATGGTAAGGCGCGAAGAAGTGAGAGAGTGCCCTGTACAGGGACTAGGCTGTTATATTCTGTTTCTTTTATGCTGCCAGTAAAGTATTATTTTCATTGATTTACCTGAAAGCTGTGCGTGGACCCTGATAAGCACCCAAACACTGCACCACATCCGTTTTGGTCACTGAGACATCACACCTTAACAATCAACCATGTATAGTATGCCACTCACCAATTGCAACTAATTTGCATAGGGTCACAAGTATTCCAAGCTTCAAATTATCAACAGGAATTTTAGTTGGTGTCTGTTGGAGTCATTTATGAAGTCCATGGATATCCCACAACTTGATTATACTTTGATATATATAATGGTGGTCATTCCGAGTTGTTCGCTCGCAAGCTGCTTTTAGCAGCTTTGCACACGCTAAGCCGCCGCCTACTGAGAGTGAATCTTAGCATAGTAAAATTGCGAACTAAAGATTAGCAGAATTGCGAATAGACACTTCTTAGCAGTTTCTGAGTAGCTCCAGACTTACTCGGCAACTGCGATCAGTTCAGTCAGTTTCGTTCCTGGTTTGACACTCCCGCGTTTTTCCCAGAAACGGCAGCGTTTTTTCACACACACCCATAAAACGGCCAGTTTCCACCCAGAAACACCTACTTCCTGTCAATCATATTACGATCACCAGAACGAAGAAAAAAACCTTGTAATGCCGTGAGTAAAATACCTAACTGCATAGCAAATTTACTTGGCGCAGTCGCAGTGCGAACATTGCGCATGCGCAATTAGCGGAAAATCGCTGCGATGTGAAGAAAATTACCGAGCGAACAACTCGGAATGAGGGCCCATATACTAATTCTCTATAAATATACTGTATATACAAAAACAATATTTTATAATATTACAGTTTACACTTTATAAAATCATTTTGCTGCAGTTAATATCCAAAGGAAAGTTCAGTACAATACATATTATCAAAGCAAAAAGTTATACCAATGGAGTGTGCTCTTGAGTTCAATATAAAAAAAAAAATTGCTTTTATCATACTGTAGATTGTAACATTTTATATTATCTACTAGTACATTTTGTTCCATCCACTTCATCTCTCATTTTGAGTTTCTCCCTTCCTCCAATCCTAACGTGTTGTAGGTTTCATGGGGGGTCATTCCGAGTTGTTCGCTCGGTATTTTTTTCTCGCAACGGAGCGATTAGTCGCTAATGCGCATGCGCAATGTCCGCAGTGCGACTGCGCCAAGTAAATTTGCTATGCAGTTAGGAATTCTACTCACGGCATTACGAGGTTTTTTCTTCGTTCTGGTGATCGTAATGTGATTGACAGGAAGTGGGTGTTTCTGAGCGGAAACAGGCCGTTTTATGGGAGTGTGTGAAAAAACGCTACCGTTTCTGGGAAAAACGCGGGAGTGGCTGGAGAAACGGAGGAGTGTCTGGGCGAACGCTGGGTGTGTTTGTGACGTCAAACCAGGAACGACAAGCACTGAACTGATCGCAGATGCCGAGTAAGTCTGGAGCTACTCAGAAACTGCTAAGAAGTGTCTATTCGCAATTCTGCTAATCTTTCGTTCGCAATTTTGATATGCTAAGATTCACTTCCAGTAGGCGGCGGCTTAGCGTGTGCAAAGCTGCTAAAAGCAGCTTGCGAGCGAACAACTCGGAATGACCCCCCATATTCGGTAATCTGCTTCCTCATCATTCAGTCATGTTCAGCTTTAGTTTTGTTCATAGTGAGTTGATAAAATTCTAGACATTTAGAAATCCAACCCCTGTCTTGTAATTTGTTGTTACAGATGCATCCTAAATAATTATAATAAATACAATTGAGCTCATGATGAACTACAGTATCACTACATTAAAAGTTGCATGTGGGAACTGAAATACAAATAAAAAATTTTGTTTTTATTGCAAACATTTGTTTTTATTTTAAAGACATTTTCTATATCACACAGAATTTTTATGGCATTAGTTGGGAATTCCTTGGCTGGAACATTGAGCTTCTTGTGTTTTATCTTCTCTCATAATAATTACACCAGCTGGTACAACAACAAACTGGCAAGCAATCTTGACTTATTATTAATGAGAGAAAAGCTGGATTTGCATCAGAATTTAGCCAGTACTTAGAAATCCTCAGAAGCTCTTATCTACAGTACATAGTGGCCAATTTCCTTGCATTCAGAGAAGGCTGCTACAGTATAACCAGAATGCAGACAGCATCAAAAGAGATCAATAAAATCTGTATTTCAGTTCCATAAATATTAGTGATGAGCGGGTTCGGTTCCTCGGAATCCGAACCCCCCCGAACTTCAGCCTTTTTACACGGGTCCGAGGCAGACTCGGATCTTCCCGCCTTGCTCGGTTAACCCCAGCGCGCCCGAACGTCATCATCCCGCTGTCGGATTCTCGCGAGGCTCGGATTCTATCGCGAGACTCGGATTCTATATAAGGAGCCGCTCGTCGCCGCCATTTTCACACGTGCATTGAGATTGATAGGGAGAGGACGTGGCTGGCGTCCTCTCCGTTTAGAATAGAAATAGATAGAGAGTGAGAGTGAGACACTTGATTTACTGGAGCTTAGGAGTACTCAGAGAGTGCAGAGTTTACTAGTGACTGACCAGTGACCACCAATGCAGTTTTATTGTTATTTAATATAATCCGTTCTCTGCCTGAAAAAAAAACGATACACAGTGACACAGTATACCATATCTGTGCTCAGCCTCAGTGTGCTGCATCATCTATGTATATCTGACTGTGCTGAGTGCTCACTGCTCACACAGCTTAATTGTGGGGGAGACTGGGGAGCAGTTATAGCAGGAGTACATTAACAGTGCACACTTTTGCTGCCAGAGTGCCACTGCCAGTGTGACTGACCAGTGACAACTGACCACCAGTATATTGTGATTGTCAGCCTAAAAAAGTTAAACACTCGTCGTGTGGTGTTTTTATTCTATAAACGCATTTTGCTGACAGTGTCCAGCAGGTCCGTCATTATATAATATATACCTGTCCTGCAGTAGTGATATATATATATTTTTTATATCATTATCATCCAGTCTATATTAGCAGCAGACGCAGTACGGTAGTCCACGGCTGTAGCTACCTCTGTGTCGGCAGTCGCTCGTCCATCCATAATTGTATACCACCTACCTGTGGTGTTTTTTTTTCTTTCTATCTTCTTGATACTAGTAGCTTACTTTAGGAGTCTGCAGTGCTGACAGTGTCCAGCAGGTCCGTCATTATATAATATATACCTGTCCGGCTGCAGTAGTGATATATATATATTTTTTATATCATTATCATCCAGTCTATATTAGCAGCAGATGCAGTACGGTAGTCCACGGCTGTAGCTACCTCTGTGTCTGCAGTCGCTCGTCCATCCATAATTGTATACCACCTACCTGTGGTGTTTTTTTTTTTCTATCTTCTTGATACTAGTAGCTTACTTTAGGAGTCTGCAGTGCTGACAGTGTCCAGCAGGTCCGTCATTATATAATATATACCTGTCCGGCTGCAGTAGTGATATATATATATTTTTTATATCATTATCATCCAGTCTATATTAGCAGCAGATGCAGTACGGTAGTCCACGGCTGTAGCTACCTCTGTGTCGGCAGTCGCTCGTCCATCCATAATTGTATACCACCTACCTGTGGTGTTTGTTTTTTTTTCTATCTTCTTGATACTAGTAGCTTACTTTAGGAGTCTGCAGTGCTGACAGTGTCCAGCAGGTCCGTCATTATATAATATATACCTGTCCGGCTGCAGTAGTGATATATATATATTTTTTATATCATTATCATCCAGTCTATATTAGCAGCAGATGCAGTACGGTAGTCCACGGCTGTAGCTACCTCTGTGTCGGCAGTCGCTCGTCCATCCATAATTGTATACCACCTACCTGTGGTGTTTTTTTTTCTTTCTATCTTCTTGATACTAGTAGCTTACTTTAGGAGTCGGCAGTGCTGACAGTGTCCAGCAGGTCCGTCATTATATAATATATACCTGTCCGGCTGCAGTAGTGATATATATATATTTTTTATATCATTATCATCCAGTCTATATTAGCAGCAGACGCAGTACGGTAGTCCACGGCTGTAGCTACCTCTGTGTCGGCAGTCGTTCGTCCATCCATAATTGT
Source organism: Pseudophryne corroboree (assembly GCF_028390025.1). Taxonomy (NCBI): domain Eukaryota; kingdom Metazoa; phylum Chordata; class Amphibia; order Anura; family Myobatrachidae; genus Pseudophryne; species Pseudophryne corroboree. The sequence continues at coordinate 598,651,193 of NC_086448.1, forward strand.
ATACCACCTACCTGTTGTGTTTTTTTTTTCTATCTTCTTGATACTAGTAGCTTACTTTAGGAGTCTGCAGTGCTGACAGTGTCCAGCAGGTCCGTCATTATATAATATATACCTGTCCGGCTGCAGTAGTGATATATATATATATTTTTATATCATTATCATCCAGTCTATATTAGCAGCAGACGCAGTACGGTAGTCCACGGCTGTAGCTACCTCTGTGTCGGCAGTCGCTCGTCCATCCATAATTGTATACCACCTACCTGTTGTGTTTTTTTTTTCTATCTTCTTGATACTAGTAGCTTACTTTAGGAGTCTGCAGTGCTGACAGTGTCCAGCAGGTCCGTCATTATATAATATATACCTGTCCGGCTGCAGTAGTGATATATATATATTTTTTATATCATTATCATCCTGTCTATATTAGCAGCAGACGCAGTACGGTAGTCCACGGCTGTAGCTACCTCTGTGTCGGCAGTCGCTCGTCCATCCATAATTGTATACCACCTACCTGTGGTGTTTTTTTTTTTTCTATCTTCTTGATACTAGTAGCTTACTTTAAGAGTCTGCAGTGCTGACAGTGTCCAGCAGGTCCGTCATTATATAATATATACCTGTCCGGCTGCAGTAGTGATATATATATATTTTTTATATCATTATCATCCAGTCTATATTAGCAGCAGACGCAATACGGTAGTCCACGGCTGTAGCTACCTCTGTGTCGGCAGTCGCTCGTCCATCCATAAGTATACTAGTATCCATCCATCTCCATTGTTTACCTGAGGTGCCTTTTAGTTGTGCCTATTAAAATATGGAGAACAAAAATGTTGAGGTTCCAAAAATAGGGAAAGATCAAGATCGACTTTCACCTCGTGCTGAAGCTGCTGCCACTAGTCATGGCCGAGACGATGAAATGCCATCAACGTCGTCTGCCAAGGCCGATGCCCAATGTCATAGTACAGAGCATGTAAAATCCAAAACACCAAATATCAGTAAAAAAAGGACTCAAAAATCTAAAATAAAATTGTCGGAGGAGAAGCGTAAACTTGCCAATATGCCATTTACCACACGGAGTGGCAAGGAACGGCTGAGGCCCTGGCCTATGTTCATGGCTAGTGGTTTAGCTTCACATGAGGATGGAAGCACTCAGCCTCTCGCTAGAAAAATGAAAAGACTCAAGCTGGCAAAAGCACAGCAAAGAACTGTGCGTTCTTCGAAATCACAAATCCACAAGGAGAGTCCAATTGTGTCGTTTGCGATGCCTGACCTTCCCAACACTGGACGTGAAGAGCATGCGCCTTCCACCATTTGCACGCCCCCTGCAAGTGCTGGAAGTAGCACCCGCAGTCCAGTTCCTGATAGTCAGATTGAAGATGTCAGTGTTGAAGTACACCAGGATGAGGAGGATATGGGTGTTGCTGGCGCTGGGGAGGAAATTGACCAGGAGGATTCTGATGGTGAGGTGGTTTGTTTAAGTCAGGCACCCGGGGAGACACCTGTTGTCCGTGGGAGGAATAGGGCCATTGACATGCCTGGTGAAAATACCAAAAAAATCAGCTCTTCGGTGTGGAAGTATTTCAACAGAAATGCGGACAACATTTGTCAAGCCGTGTGTTGCCTTTGTCAAGCTGTAATAAGTAGGGGTAAGGACGTTAACCACCTCGGAACATCCTCCCTTATACGTCACCTGCAGCGCATTCATCATAAGTCAGTGACAAGTTCAAAAACTTTGGGCGACAGCGGAAGCAGTCCACTGACCAGTAAATCCCTTCCTCTTGTAACCAAGCTCACGCAAACCACCCCACCAACTCCCTCAGTGTCAATTTCCTCCTTCCCCAGGAATGCCAATAGTCCTGCAGGCCATGTCACTGGCAATTCTGACGAGTCCTCTCCTGCCTGGGATTCCTCCGATGCATCCTTGCGTGTAACGCCTACTGCTGCTGGCGCTGCTGTTGTTGCTGCTGGGAGTCGATGGTCATCCCAGAGGGGAAGTTGTAAGACCACTTTTACTACTTCCACCAAGCAATTGACTGTCCAACAGTCCTTTGCGAGGAAGATGAAATATCACAGCAGTCATCCTGCTGCAAAGCGGATAACTGAGGCCTTGGCATCCTGGGCGGTGAGAAACGTGGTTCCGGTATCCATCATTACTGCAGAGCCAACTAGAGACTTGTTGGAGGTACTGTGTCCCCGGTACCAAATACCATCTAGGTTCCATTTCTCTAGGCAGGCGATACCGAAAATGTACACAGACCTCAGAAAAAGACTCACCAGTGTCCTAAAAAATGCAGTTGTACCCAATGTCCACTTAACCACGGACATGTGGACAAGTGGAACAGGGCAGGCTCAGGACTATATGACTGTGACAGCCCACTGGGTAGATGTATGGACTCCCGCCGCAAGAACAGCAGCAGCGGCACCAGTAGCAGCATCTCGCAAACGCCAACTCTTTCCTAGGCAGGCTACGCTTTGTATCACCGCTTTCCAGAATATGCACACAGCTGAAAACCTCTTACGGCAACTGAGGAAGATCATCGCGGAATGGCTTACCCCAATTGGACTCTCCTGGGGATTTGTGGCATCGGACAACGCCAGCAATATTGTGTGTGCATTAAATCTGGGCAAATTCCAGCACGTCCCATGTTTTGCACATACCTTGAATTTGGTGGTGCAGAATTATTTAAAAAACGAGAGGGGCGTGCAAGAGATGCTGTCGGTGGCCAGAAGAATTGCGGGACACTTTCGGCGTACAGGCACCACGTACAGAAGACTGGAGCACCACCAAAAACGCCTGAACCTGCCCTGCCATCATCTGAAGCAAGAAGTGGTAACGAGGTGGAATTCAACCCTCTATATGCTTCAGAGGTTGGAGGAGCAGTAAAAGGCCATTCACGCCTATACAACTGAGCACGATATAGGAGGTGGAATGCACCTGTCTCAAGCGCAGTGGAGAATGATTTCAACGTTGTGCAAGGTTCTGCAACCTTTTGAACTTGCCAAACGTGAAGTCAGTTCAGACACTGCCAGCCTGAGTCAGGTCATTCCCCCCATCAGGCTTTTGCAGAAGAAGCTGGAGACATTGAAGGAGGAGCTAACACAGAGCGATTCCGCTAGGCATGTGGGACTTGTGGATGGAGCCCTTAATTCGCTTAACAAGGATTCACGGGTGGTCAATCTGTTGAAATCAGAGCACTACATTTTGGCCACCGTGCTCGATCCTAGATTTAAAACCTACCTTGGATCTCTCTTTCCGGCAGACACAAGTCTGCTGGGGTTCAAAGAACTGCTGGTGACAAAATTGTCAAGTCAAGCGGAATGCGACCTGTCAACATCTCCTCCTTCACATTCTCCCGCAACTGGGGGTGCGAGGAAAAGGCTCAGAATTCCGAGCCCACCCGCTGGCGGTGATGCAGGGCAGTCTGGAGCGACTGCTGATGCTGACATCTGGTCCGGACTGAAGGACCTGACAACGATTACGGACATGTCGTCTACTGTCACTGCATATGATTCTTTCCCCATTGAAAGAATGGTGGAGGATTATATGAGTGACCGCATCCAAGTAGGCACGTCAGACAGTCCGTACTTATACTGGCAGGAAAAAGAGGCAATTTGGAGGCCCTTGCACAAACTGGCTTTATTCTACCTAAGTTGCCCTCCCACAAGTGTGCACTCCGAAAGAGTGTTTAGTGCCGCCGCTCACCTTGTCAGCAATCGGCGTACGAGGTTACATCCAGAAAATGTGGAGAAGATGATGTTCATTAAAATGAATTATAATCAATTCCTCCGTGGAGACATTCACCAGCAGCAATTGCCTCCACAAAGTACACAGGGAGCTGAGATGGTGGATTCCAGTGGGGACGAATTGATAATCTGTGAGGAGGGGGATGTACACGGTGATATATCGGAGGATGATGATGAGGTGGACATCTTGCCTCTGTAGAGCCAGTTTGTGCAAGGAGAGATTAATTGCTTCTTTTTTGGTGGGGGTCCAAAACAACCCGTCATTTCAGTCACAGTCGTGTGGCAGACCCTGTCACTGAAATGATGGGTTGGTTAAAGTGTGCATGTCCTGTTTATACAACATAAGGGTGGGTGGGAGGGCCCAAGGACAATTCCATCTTGCACCTCTTTTTTCTTTCATTTTTCTTTGCGTCATGTGCTGTTTGGGGAGTAGTTTTTTGAAGGGCCATCCTGCGTGACACTGCAGTGCCACTCCTAGATGGGCCAGGTGTTTGTGTCGGCCACTAGGGTCGCTTAGCTTAGTCACACAGCTACCTCATAGCGCCTCTTTTTTTCTTTGCGTCATGTGCTGTTTGGGGGGTGTTTTTTGGAAGGGCCATCCTGCGTGACACTGCAGTGCCACTCCTAGATGGGCCAGGTGTTTGTGTCGGCCACTAGGGTCGCTTATCTTAGTCACACAGCTACCTCATTGCGCATCTTTTTTTTCTTCTTTGCGTCATGTGCTGTTTAGGGAGTAGTTTTTTGAAGGGCCATCCTGCGTGACACTGCAGTGCCACTACTAGATGGGCCAGGTGTTTGTGTCGGCCACTAGGGTCGCTTAGCTTAGTCACACAGCTACCTCATTGCGCCTCTTTTTTTCTTTGCGTCATGTGCTGTTTGGGGGGTGTTTTTTGGAAGGGCCATCCTGCGTGACACTGCAGTGCCACTCCTAGATGGGCCAGGTGTTTGTGTCGGCCACTAGGGTCGCTTAGCTTACTCACATAGCTACCTCATTGCGCCTCTTTTTTTTCTTCTTTGCGTCATGCGCTGTTTGGGGAGTAGTTTTTGGAAGGGCCATCCTGCGTGACACTGCAGTGCCACTCCTAGATGGGCCAGGTGTTTGTGTCGGCCACTTGGGTCGCTTATCTTAGTCACACAGCTACCTCATTGCGCCTCTTTTTTTCTTTGCGTCATGTGCTGTTTGGGGGGTGTTTTTTGGAAGGGCCATCCTGCGTGACACTGCAGTGACACTCCTAGATGGGCCAGGTGTTTGTGTCGGCCACTTGGGTCGCTTATCTTAGTCACACAGCTACCTCATTGCGCCCCTTTTTTTCTTTGCGTCATGTGCTGTTTGGGGGGTGTTTTTTGGAAGGGCCATCCTGCGTGACACTGCAGTGACACTCCTAGATGGGCCAGGTGTTTGTGTCGGCCACTAGGGTCGCTTATCTTAGTCACACAGCTACCTCATTGCGCATCTTTTTTTTCTTCTTTGCGTCATGTGCTGTTTGGGGAGTAGTTTTTTGAAGGGCCATCCTGCGTGACACTGCAGTGACACTCCTAGATGGGCCAGGTGTTTGTGTCGGCCACTAGGGTCGCTTAGCTTAGTCACACAGCTACCTCATTGCACCTCTTTTTTTCTTTGCGTCATGTGCTGTTTGGGGGGTGTTTTTTGGAAGGGCCATCCTGTGTGACACTGCAGTGCCACTCCTGGATGGGCCAGGTGTTTGTGTCGGCCACTTGGGTCGCTTAGCTTAGCCACACAGCTACCTCATTGCACCTCTTTTTTTCTTTGCGTCATGTGCTGTTTGGGGAGTAGTTTTTTGAAGGGCCATCCTGCGTGACACTGCAGTGCCACTCCTAGATGGGCCAGGTGTTTGTGTCGGCCACTTGGGTCGCTGAGCTTAGTCATCCAGCGACCTCGGTGCAAATTTTAGGATTAAAAATAATATTGTGAGGTGTGAGGTGTTCAGAATAGACTGAAAATGAGTGGAAATTATGGTTATTGAGGTTAATAATACTTTGGGATCAAAATGACCCCCAAATTCTATGATTTAAGCAGTTTTTTAGGGTTTTTTGAAAAAAACACCCGAATCCAAAACACACCCGAATCCGACAAAAAAATTTCGGTGAGGTTTTGCCAAAACGCGTTCGAACCCAAAACACGGCCGCGGAACCGAACCCAAAACCAAAACACAAAACCCGAAAAATTTCCGGTGCTCATCACTAATAAATATAACTAAGCCAGTTCTGAATGTTGTATTTACAGTTTAACAATTTCAGAATACATGTTTAACTAGTCTTTATTTTTCTAAACAAATTTAACAAAAACTTGATCAAAACCGCTCTATTTTTTAATGTGATATCCTTTTCGTGCAACATTATCTTCCATTTTTTTAATGTATTGCTAATGTGTCTTACGGTTGCTCATTACAGACCATTTGTTTGATGAATCATAATTGATTTCACTCATTTATCATCTCAGCCAGGGTTGGACTGGACCACAGGGGCACAGGGGAAACCCCCAGTGGGCCCCACTGCATGGGGTCTCACCTCTTCCTCTAGGGACCAGGTTACAGACTGTGCACTTGAATTATACATATGTTACCTAATACTGCACAGGACTATAGTGTCTTTTCTACAGTGAATTGCTGTTATTATTCTAGTACATTATCATGCATGCACTAGCAGTATATGTTACGTATGTATATATGTATATCTATCTATCAAGGGGCCCAGTCCATTATGGTTAGGCAAACCAATGTGGTGGCTGGAGACTGGCCACACCCCTAAACATGGGCCCCTATCACTGCATTCCGCCGGTAGGCCCTTTATGCCCCAGTCTGACACTGATCTCAGTTGTTATCATATTAATTGATGTACCTTTTTGACATGCTTCAGAATCCATAAAAACATTTTTGAAAAAAATAAACAATCAAATTATTGTAATTTTAATCTTCAAATATATAGTTTAAAAATTTGTAATAAACACGATGGTTAATGAGGACACTGTTGCTTCTAAGTTCCCATACACATTATTCACATCAGTAAAACACCAACATGACTCGTCAAAGAACGTAGGGCTTAATTCAGACCTGATCACAGCAGGAAATTTGTTAGCTTGCAATCACATGCTGGGGCCGCCCATCATAGAGCAAGGCTGCCCAGCATGCGACCCGCCGCCCAACATGTGCCCCGCCGCTCACCCACTGCGATCATGCTGTAATTGCGACTGCACCGCAATTACAGCGTGGTGACAGAAATTGTGGATGCCTCCTGCCGGCGCTGCCTGGCTGCAATGGCAGGAGTCCCACCGCCATTTCACAATCTGAGTGGCTACATACAGTTTCCCCAATGCCGCCACAAAAACACTCAGTCACCGCCCGCCCCGTGAACGCCTCTGCCTGTCAATCAGGCAGAGGCGTTTGCAGTTAGTGCGATCCACTCACATTAACTGCTCACGCATGTGACCTGAACAAGGCCATAAAGAAGAAGACGTTCTAGAGGATTGGTGGCATCAGCTAATGCAGATAGTTTTATAGCTGGCATTCCACAACTTCAATAAATGAATTAGAATGTGCTTTATGATGGATAATGTGTATGGGATGTGCAAATAAAGTGATGTGCAAACAAAAATTTTGAAAAGAAAAAAAAGATCTCAAATGTATGTACTTTAGTGATCTAGTATTTAGGATCTCTTTTGCATTAGGTAGGCTAGTGTAGTCCAATAATATTGTGCAGCTGCAAACTGTGAAATGACATACTGTGAAGCTTAGTTCAGGCAGTGCTGAAAGATTATTTCAGTTACTATGACAACCCATGGTGATTTAGATATCAACAAAGATGTGACTAAAGGGTCTATTCATGAAGCAGTGAAAAGAGTGGATAAGTGAGCCAGGGGAGAAGTTGCTCATGGCGACCAAACAACATTAAAGTAACATTTAGAATTTGCATACTATTCAATTGTATGGAGCAGCTGATTGGTTGCCATCTCCACTCTTTTCACTGCTTCATGACCAGACCCCTTAATACCATACTTGTCTACTCATTTCAGAGAGACTGTGAAAGCAACACCTATCAGCGAGGACGTGTACTGCTACATCTGAGAGGCGTGTCATAAAAATTACTTACAGCCAAATGTAAATGAGCCCCAGAGGGGATGCAGTATTGTGACCGGCAGTCGAGAGACCACTGGTCACAATACCGACGCCGGGATTCCGAACACTGAATAGCCCGCTGGTTGGCATGCCAACCAACAGGGACTATTCCCACTTGTGGGTGTCCATGACACCCATAGAGTGGGAATAGAACCTGTGGCAAGATCAACGAGCCACTGAGCCCGCTGCATGGCGAGCGCAGCAAACCCGCAAAGGGCTTCATTGTACTCGAACCCCCCCTCCGGCCGGCCATCTAACAGCAGTTAGGAACTGATTGGCTGGTGCGTAATCACCTTCCACTTATCACTGCTTTATCACTTCTCCAGTCTTAATACGGGTTCACTACGATATGCCGGCGGTCGGGCTCCCGGCGACCAGAATATTGGCGCCGGGAGCCCGACCGCCGGCTTATCAACAGTGTGGCGAGCGCAAATGAGCCCCTTGCGGGCTCGCTGCGCTCGCCACGCTATTTTATTCTCCCTCCAGGGGGGTTGTGGACCCCCACGAGGGAGAATAAGTGTCGGTATGCTGGCTGTCGGGATCCCGGCGCCGGTATACTGTGCGCCGGGATCCCGTCAGTCGGCATAGTGAAGACCACCCCTTAATACATCTGCCCCATTGTGCTTTATAATTCTGACTCCGGAGGTTCGCCTATAATTACCTTAGTGGTTCCACAGCCACAAAGTTAAACCTATCCTTGAACCTTACCCTAACTCCAAACCTAATAATAACCCTAAAGTATATGGATGCCTGACCATTACGCCAACAGGGACTGTAATGACATGATATGAAGTTGGTCCCCCTTTTGCAGTTATAACAGCTTCCACTCTTATTGGAAGGCTTTCCACAATATTTTGAAATCTTTCTGTGGGAATTTGTGCCCATTCATTCTGCAGTGCGTTCGCACACTTGCAAAGCTAAAGTACACTCCCCTATAGGCGGCATCTATCTGTTCGCAGCGCTGCAAAAAATAGCTAGCGAGCGAACAGGTCTGAATTAGGACCATAGTGTTTACTACCGAAACCTTTTTTTTTTCTCATTTTTAATTCTTATAACTAGTTAGATACAGGAAAAAAACAGTTCAAATCAGTTCAGAAATGAATAAAATAAGAATCTTTACATTTAGCCAGAGTGTGAAGCTGCTATAAATATTTTATCAAGTTGTAACTTTAGGTGAGCACTGCCACCTTTTCCTGAATACTGATATCTCTGATCATAGGAAAAAGGCCTGAATATGACACTATAGTGGGTGTGGCTAGGTTCAAAAACATCTTAGGCTGGGTCCACACATAGCGGGACCCGCTTGGCCACAAGGAGACTGTACATGGGCGCCTATGCTGTAGGGATGAGCAGGTTTCGATATCAGAGATCCAACCCCCCCCCCCTCCCCGGATTTCACGATCCAAGTCCGGATCCAAACCCGGCACGGGACTTCCCGCCAGACTCGGAAACCAGAACGAGGCAAAACGTCATCATCCCGCTGTCGGATTCTCGCAAAATCCGGACATTATATATTTTGCGCCTTCTGCCCCGCCATCTTCACTCCAGTCCTCGAGAGTATAGCGAGAGATCGTGTCTTCTCAGTGTCTGTGCGGGAAAGTGGCGTGGTGACCTCCTGTTTTGTATTTCAGTGGTGCTGTCTTGTGCTGCATCAGTCCAGTGGTGGTGTCTTGTGCTTCATCTGTCCAGTCACAGTGGTGGTGTCCTGTGCTGCCATAAGCCCGGTGCTGCTGTATAAGTCCAGTCCAGTGGTGCTGTCTTGTGCTGCATTAGTCCAGTGGTGGTGTCTTGTGCTGCATCAGTCCAGTCACTCCAGTGGTGGTGTCCTGTGCTGTCATAAGTCCAGTGGTGCTTCCGTATAAGTCCAGTCCAGCGGTGCTGCCGTATAAGTCATGGGGTACTGCCGTATAAGTCCAGGGGTGCTGTCCTGTGCTATATATTATTGACTCCAAATCAAGGTGTTATTAATATTTAATCCAAATAATTTTTACAGGGTTTGCCCTGTTTGGTGTAGGGGCATGCTCTCCTGTGCTGCATATTATTATAATAACTCCAAATAAAAGAGTTATTATCCAAATAATTTTTACAGGGTTTGCGCTGTGTGGTGTAGGGGTACGCTCTCCTGTGCTGCATATTATTATAATAACTCCAAATAAAAGGGTTATTATCCAAATAATTTTTACCGTCTTTGCCATGTGTGTGTGGTTTAGGGGTACGCTCTCCTGTGCTGCATATTATTATAATAACTCCAAATAAAAGGGATATTATCCAAATAATTTTTACCGTCTTTGCCATGTGTGTGTGGTTTAGGGGTACGCTCTCCTGTGCTGCATTTTATTATAATAACTCAAAATAAAAGGGTTATTATCCAAATATTTTTAAAGGTTTTGCCGTGTGTGTGTGTGTGTGTGTGTGTGTGTGTGTGTGTGTGTGTGTGTGTGTGTTTTAGGAGTATGCTCTCCTGTGCTGCATATTATTATAATAACTCCAAATAACTCCAAATAAAAGGGTTATTGTCCAAATACTTTTTACAGGGTTTGCCCTGTGTGGTATAGGGGTACGCTCTCCTGTGCTGCATATTATTATTATAACTCCAAATAATAGAGTTATTATCCAAATAATTTTGACAGACTTTGCCATGTGTGTGTGGTTTAGGGGTACACTCTCCTGTGCTGCATATTATCATAATAACTCTAAATAAAAGGGTTATTCTCCCAAAAAAAAATTACAGGCTTTGCCATGTGTGTGTGTGGTTTAGGGATACGCTCTCCTGTGCTGAATATTGTTATATAACTCCAGAAAAATAATGGAGAACAAAAATTTGGAGGATAAAATAGGGAAAGATCAAGAACAACTTCCTCCTAGCTGCTGCCACTAGCTATTGCATAGACAATAAAATGCCATCAATTTCGTATGCCAAAGTCGATGCCCAAAGTCATATTAGAGGACATGTAAAATCCAAAAAGCCAAAGATCAGTAAAAAGACCCAAAAAATTTATTTAAATCATCTGAGGAGAAACCTAAACTTGCCAATATGTCATTTACAACACGGAGTGGCAAGGAACGGCTAAGGCCCTGGCCTATGTTCATGACTAGTGGTTCAGCTTCACATGACGATGGAAGCCCTCATCCTCCCACTATTAAAATGAAAAAATGACAAAAGCACAGCATAGAACTGTGCGTTCTAAGATGGTATCACAAATCACCACGGAGAGTGCAAGTGTGTTGGCGGTTGTGATGCCTGACCTTCCCAACACTGGACGGGAAGAGGTGGCTCCTTCCACCATTTGCACGCCCTATGCAAGTGCTGAAAGGAGCACCCACAGTCCAGTTTCAATAATTCAAATTGAAGATGTCACTGTTGAAGTACACCAGGATGAGGATATGGGTGTTGCTGGCACTGAGGAGGAAGTTGACGAGGAGGATTCTGATGGTGATGTGGTTTGTTTAAATAAGTCGCCAGGGAAGACTGTGGGATGAATAAGCCCATTGTCATGTTTGGGCAAAACACCAAAAAAGCCACCTCTTCAGTGTGGACTTATTTCTCCACAAATCTGGACAACAATTGTCTAGCCATGTGTTGCCTTTGTCAATCCGTAATAAGTAGGGGTAAGGACGTTAACCACCTAGGAACATCTTCCCTTATACGTCACCTGCAGTGCATTCATCAGAAGCCAGTGTCAAGTTCATAAACATTGGGTAAGAGCATAAGCAGTCCACTGACGCCTAAATCCCTTCTTCCTGTTGTACCCTAGCTCCTGCAAGCCACACCACCTCAACGTCAATTTCCTCCTCAGTCAGGAACGTTGGTAGTCCTGCAGGCCATGTCACTGGCATGACTGACGAGTCCTCTCCTAACCGGGATTCCTCCGGAGGATCCTTAAGTGGTATGCCTACTGCTGCTGCTGCCGCTGCTGTTGTTTGCTCCTGGGAGTCAATTGTCATCCCAGAGGAGAAGTCAGAAGACCACTTGTACTACTTCAACAAAGCAATTGACTGTCCAGCAGTCCTTTGCAAGGAAGATGAAATATGACAGCAGTCATCCTTTTGCAAAGCGGTTAACTGAGGCCTTGACAGCTATGTTGGCATTAGATGTGCATCCGGTATCCGCCATTACTGCAGTGGGATTTAGACAATTGATGGAGGTAATGTGTCCCCTGTGCCAAATCCCATCTAGATTCCACTTCACTAGGCAGGCGATACTGAAAATGTACAGAGACGTCAGAAAAGTGTCCTCAGTGTCCTAAAAAATGTGGTTGTACCCATTGTCCTCTTAACCACGGACATGTGGACAAGTGGAACAGGGCAGACTAAGGACTATATGACTGTGACAGCCCACTGGGTAGATGTATCGCTTTGAGCAGCAACAACAGCAGCGGCACCAGTAGCAGCATCTCAGAAACACCAGCTCGCTCCAAGGCAGGCTACGCTGTGTCACCGGTTTCAGTAAGAGGCACACCGGCAACAACCTCTTAGAGAAACTGAGGGAAATCATCACCCAATGGCTTACCCCACTTAGACTCTCCTGGGGATTTGTGATATCAGACAACGCTACCAATATTATGCGGGCATTAAATCAGTGCAAGTTCCAGCATGTCCCATCTTTTGCCATGAAATGACAGGGTCTTGTAGGAGACGCCTTCGGTGGCCCGAAAACTTTTGGGACACTTTTGCCATTCAGTGCCAGCAAACACTCTTGAACCTGCCCTGCCATTACCTGAAGCAAGAGGTTATAACACGGTGGAACTCAACTCTCTATATGCTTCAGAGGATGGAGGAGCAGAAAAAGGCCATTCAAGCCTATACATCAGAGGTGGCCAAAACGTCGATCGCGATCTACCGGTAGATCATGGAGCTCTCACCGGTAGATCGCGATCCAAGTGTAACCTGCTGCCTCTGCCCGGAGCGTTCCCAATGATGCATTGCGCGGGTGACGTCATGACGTCAGCCGCGCACCCGCGCAATGCGCTATTGGGAAAGCGATGTGAGGAGCCTGTGCGCCTGCTGGATCTGGGTTGATCCAGTCAGTGCCAGTGGCAGCAGGACAGCAGCAGCGGCAGGAAGCGGGAGCAGGCACGGGAGCAGGATCCAGCCAGCGGGGAGACAGCGAGCAGCCAGTGGGGATCCAGCCAGCTAAAGTAAGTATATCTGGCACTGTGGGCATATGTGGCACTGTGGGCACACAGCACTGTGGGGGCATATGTGGCACTGTGGGGGCATATGTGGCACTGTGGGCACATGGCACTGTGGGGTCATATGTGGTACTGTGGGCATATGTGGCACTGTGGGGGTATATCTAACACTGTGAAGAGATATGTGGCACTGTGGGCACATGGCACTGTGGGGTCATATGTGGTACTGTGGGCATATGTGGCACTGTGGGGGCATATGTGGCACTGTGGGCACATGGCACTGTGGGAGCATATCTGGCACTGTGGGAGCATATGTGGCACTGGAGGCATATCTGGCACTGGGGGCATATGTGTACCTGGCACTGTAGGGGCATATGTGACACTGTTGGCACATGGCACTGTTGGGGCACATATGGCACTGTGGGGTCATATGTGGTACTGTGGGCATATGTGGCACTGTGGGGGCATATGTGGCACTGTGGGGTCATATCTGGCACTGTGGGCACATGGCACTGTAGGGGCATATGTGGCACTGTGGGGGTATGTGGCACTGTGGGGGCATATGTGGCACTGTGGGGGAATATATGGCACTGGGGGCATATCTGGCACTGTGGGCACATGGCACTGTGGGGACATATCTGGCACTGTGGGGGCATATGTGTATCTGGCATGGTGGGGGCATATCTGGTACTGTGGGGGCATATGTGTATCTGGCACTGTGGGGGCATATGTGTTTGAGGTTTTTACCTGTGGGGGGCCAATGAGTGATTTTGTGCGAGACAGTCATAACACCCAGTGCAGCAAGGATACGCCCCTTTTATACCATGCCCCTTTTGTGTTATACCACACCCCTTTTTATCTGGTACTGTGGGGGCATATGTGTATCTGGCACTGTGGGGGCATATGTGTTTGAGGTTTTTACCTGTGGGGGGCCAATGAGTGATTTTGTGCGAGACAGTCATAACACCCAGTGCAGCAAGGATACGCCCCTTTTATACCATGCCCCTTTTGTGTTATACCACACCCCTTTTTGTGAGTAGATCACAAAAGCTTTTCAGCTTTCAAAGTAGATCACCGACTCCAAAAGTCTGGCCACCCCTGCTATACATCCACCTATGACATAGACAAAGGAGGGGGTATGTACCTGACTCAAGCGCAGTGGAGATTGATTTCCGTGTGGTTCTCCAACAAGGGTCTCCGACCCTTCGAACTTGCCACACGTGAAGTCAGTTCAGACACTGCCATCTTGAGTCAGGTCATTCCCCTCATCAGGCTTTTGCAGAAACAGCTGGAGAAAGTGAAGGAGGAGCTAAGATACAGGGATTCTGCTCGGTAGGTGGGACTTGTGGATGAAGCCCTTCATTCGCTTTGCCAGGATCCGAGGGTGGTGAATCTGTTGAAATCGGAGCACTACATTTTGGCCACCGTGCTCGAGCCTAGGTTTAATGCCTATGTGGTGTCTCTCTCTCATGTCTGGCGGACTCATGCCTGCAGAGGTGCAAAGATCTGCTGGTGAAAACATTGTCAGCTGAAGCAGAACGTGACACAGCAACAGCTCTTCCTCATTTTCTTCCGCAACTGGGGCTGCCAGGAACAACTTAGATATCCTATTCCTAACCAACCGCTGGCGGTGATGCAGGGCAGGCAGGACTAACTTTGGACATCTGGTCCGGACTGAAGGACCTGGTAACAATTTCTGACATGTCTACTGTCACTGCATATGATGCTGTCACCATTGAAAGAATGGTGGAGGATTACATCGGTGACATCATCCAAGTAGACATGTCAGACAGTCCATACCTGTACGGGCAGGAAAAAGAGGCAATTTGGAGACCCCTGTACAACCTGGCTCTATTTTACTTAAGTTGCCGCCTCCTCCAGTCTGTACTCCGAAAGAGATTTTAGTGCAGCCGGTAACCTTGTCAGCAATAAGCGTAGGAGGTTACTTCTACACAATGTGGAGAAGATAATGTTCATCAAAATAAATTATCAATTCTTCCGGGAAGACCAGCCTCCAGAAAGTACAAGGGGACCTGTGGTGGTGGATTCCAGTGGGGACGAATTAATACTCTGAGGATGTACACAACACTGAAGGGGGGGAGGAATCATTCAATGAGGACGACATCTTGCCTCTGTAGAAGCAGTTTATTCAGGGACAGATTAATTGCCAGCTAGTTTTGTGCGGACACAAATGAACCAATCATTTCAGCCACAGTCATGTGGAAGACCCTGGCACTGAAATGATTGGTTTGTTAAAGTGTGCGTGTCCTGTTTATACATCATAAGGGTGGGTGGGAGGGCCCGGGACAATTCTGTCTTGCATCTTTTTTTCTTTTCTTTGCATTATGTACTCTTTGTGGCCTAGTTTTTCAAACTGACGTCATGTATGCCACTGCAGTGCCACTTCTAGATGGGCCAAGTGTTTGTGCCGCACACTTGTGTCACTTAGCTTAATCACCCAGCGACCTCGGTGCACCTTTTTTTTTCTTTGCATTATGTGCTCTTTGGGGCCTAGTTTTTAAAAGTGCCATCCTGTCTGCCACTGCAGTGCCACTTCTAGATGGGCCAGCTGTTTGTGCCCGCCCACTTGTGTCGTTTAGCTTAGTCATCCAGCGACCTCGGTGCAACCTTTTGGCCTAAAAACTATATTGTGAGGTGTGAGGTGTTCAGAATAAACTGGAAATGAGTGGACATGAATATTATTGAGGTTAATAATACCGTAGGATCAAAATTACCACCAAATTCTGTGATTTTAGCTGTTTTAGTTTTTTTTTTTAAATCATCCAGGTCCAAAACCAAAACCCGAAAGGGTGGTTTTGGCAAAACCAATCCAGATCCAAAACACGAGCGGGGATCCAGATCCAAAACACAAAACATCCCTACTATGCAGGCGCCCACACATGTGCGAAAGTCCCTCCACCGCCGGCCCCACTCTCAGCATGCTGCGGTTGGGCCGGATGACAGGACGGCAGGATTTCAATGTGAACACCTACATTATAATGTTCCATTGAAATCCCCTGTGTCACTGACTGTATCCTGTTCTGCAGCATCCCGGGCTACGCACAGACTGCAGAGACTGGAAAAATCAGCCCATCTGGGCTGGAATCTCCTCAGTGCCATCAAATGAGTGCCAAACTACAAAGCCTGCCGATATAAGACACCTGCCTTCATGGACCAACTTTAGCCCAGTGGATGTAAAGGACATTGCTGAAATTGTTCGGATTTTGCGTCCCATCACCTGTGATCTGGACCCTGCCTCAGCCAAGCTTCTAATTGTTCTAATTGGTTGTATGGATATAATTGTTCCTGACTTTGCAAAAATTGTTCAATGCTCTTTGCAGACAGGCATTTTTCCTGGACCCCTAAAGGAAGTAATTGTTAGACCTCTTCTTAAAAAACCTAATTTAGATCCCGACTGCATGACCAACTACAGACCGGTATCAAACCTTCCTTTTATAGGAAAGGTTATTGAGAAAGTGGTTGCAAATCAACTGGAAACCCGCCTGACAACCAATGATATCTATGGTCCATTCCAATCAGGATTCAGGAGAAGACATAGCACTGAAACAGCCCTGGTGTGTGTGTGTGTTAAATGATCTTCTGATGGCAAGAGACAGAGGTGACTGTTCAATATTAATCCTTCTGGATCTCTCTGCAGCATTTGATACCGTGGACCATGGACTTTTGATTGAGCGACTGATACATTTTTGTGGACTGGATGGCACAGTCCTAAGCTGGTTCAAATAATTTCTCACAGGCAGGTCACAGAGAGTATCATCTGGAGTAGACTCATCACCATCAGTGCCATTGCTATGTGGTGTCCTACAAGGTTCTATACTATCCCCCATGCTTTTTGCAGTATACATGCTCCCTCTGGGTGAAATAATCAGGCGCCATGGGCTGGTCTGCCACTGCTATGCAGATGATACACAACTGTACTTGTCCTTTGCTCCGGGAACTGATAACCCAATAGCAACCCTAAATGGCTGTCTAGCTGAACTCCAGGAATGCATGAGTGCCAGTTGGCTGTGACTGAACCCGGATAAAACAGAGGTCCTTATGATACGACTGCAACATCAAAGGGCATGACTGCAGCATAGCCAACTAACTGGACTTACACTCGGGGATTCAGAATTATAACCACTGATCGTGTGCAGAATCTTGACATTGTCCTGGATAGTGGCTTGACACTTAAACATCAGATATCAGCCACAATCAAATCCTCATTCTTTTACCCGAGGAACATAGCCAGAATCAAGCACTTAATTCCCTCAGATGATCTGCCAAAAGTCATCCATGCAATTGTATCATCTCGATTAGACTACTGTAAGGCCCTCTACCTTGGTCTCCCAGCAAAAGAATTGCACCGCTTACAGCTGGTGCAAAACACAGCTGCCAGGCTATTAACCGACCAGCCCCGTTCTAGCCACATAACACCCATACTCTACTCCCTTCACTGGCTGCCTGTAAGATGGCAAATCATCTTCAAGATTGGCTTACTGAGTTTCAAAGCATTACATGACCAAGGCCCAAGGTACAGCTTCTGACCCCATACTGCCCCACTCGATTACTGCGATCTGTAGATGAAGGACTTTAGCAGTACATATAATCTCCCATAATTCATCTGGGGGTCGAGCTTTTAGTCATGCAGCTCCGACTCTATGGAACTCACTTCCCCGCACAGTGCAAGAGGCCCCAACTACAGAATCCTTCAAAAGTAGACTCAAGACTTTCCTGTTTACTCAAGCATTCCCATAATGTCCATTTAGTATCTACATGCTTCTTTATTTTATGAAAAGCTTTTCTGTACTTCATTATTTTCTGTACTATATTATGCTATGTATCTGTTAAGCTCCTTGAGTGCTATATAAATAAAATTATTATTATTATTTATTATTATCCGCTGCTGGTCTGATGCAGGGGGGAATGCCATGCTGCACCACTGCTTTGATGCGGGGTGAGAAAGAGAGAGTGAGTGAGTGTATGCGTGTCACTCACCACCATCCACGCCGGCTCCTGTCCCTCTGCTCCCGGCTCTTCAAATGACAAGTGAGTAGCTGCAGGGGGGTGCGGCCAGTGGGAAGCGTATGGATGGATGCGAGCAGCGGGAGGATGGGGCGGGGATGCGGGCAGTGGAAATAGCACTGGTGAGGTTACTACCCGCCCTGCTAGCCCCGTCGCACTTAGAACCGCCATGAGCAGCGCGAGAACTGCTGTGCTGCTCCTCTGGTTTAGGGGGGGGGGGGGGAACTGCTGTGCCGCCCCCAGCAGGTGCCTCCCATAGGCACATTCCTCATGTGCCTAGTGGGAAATCTGGAACTGATGTAAGGATGAGAATGTAGTCAAGTGGATAGTCAAAGACTGATAGCCATTCAGACATGCATCAAAATCCCGGGTTTGTGCATGTGAATGTGGGATTTTTGTATGTCTGAAAGCAAACTAGCCAGGGCTTGTCCCAGGTTTCTGACCCTGCTTATTACCAGGGTCAGGCTGCATACCTACCAACTGTCCTGATTCCAGCGGGACAGTCTCGCTGTTCGGAAACTGTCCCGCTGTCCCACCCATGGGCTGCAGTGTCCCGCGGGCAGGGGGCAGGTTGGGAGAGATAGTGCTCACCACTGCTCTGCTTTGCAAGGCAGCCGGTGATCACTGAATAGATGTTGTGTACATGCACATGGCATCTAATCAATACAGGGAGGTGAGGTGGGGGCATGCTCAGCAGCTCAGGGAGTGCTGGGCATACCCCAAATGATGAAAATGGGGGTCGTGAGATGAGGTCCGCCCCCTTTTCCCAAGGACATGCCCCTTCTCCCAAGGTCACACCCCTTTTCAGGTCCCGATTGTTCAACTAAACAAGTTGGGAGGTATGAGGCTGAGACCTGGGAACTTGCAAGCTTGCTAGACTTGGCAAATTCCCGGGTAACATGTCTAACAGGGGTATTAGAGTTTGATAGTACCTGAAGCTTCTGTGAAAATTGTGTAGGAAGATTGTGATGTCAGATACCACCACTCTGCCACTTTTTAAGTTGATTTCAAAGGGCTTATATAAAACTAAACTCAGCGCTTTAAGTTGATTTCAAATGACTTATACTAACATAAACTGGGCATGTGGATATAGGATAAGCCCAATAGCAAGCCTAGAATTATTGCCATAATTGTGGTGACAGGTGAAGAAGTTGTATAAATGTTTTACAAATAGTATGTATATTATGTTTTAATATGTGTTTGTAAACATACAAGCTAGGAGTACTGTGTCTTACTAATTATATATATTAAATCATGCAGTGTTAAGAAAATACACATGACGTGTCTAGAATGGAAATGAAACCTTAAGTACCCTAGTAACTACTTGATAATAGCATAAAAACCGTGTTCTAGTTGTATAGAGTTTTTCAAACCTGCTTCAAATAGGTCACTTTTTGTGGAGCTACCTGTCTGAGCATCATAATTACTGTCAATTAGACTAATTCCTATGTGTATAATTGGAAATTTTCTAAAAGGATCATTGATCCTTGATGCAGAAATCATTGAAGTGGCAAACTGAAAGCAAGTAATTGGCTTCGCTAGATGTAACAATGTAACATTTTTGGTAGCAGCTGTATGGACCTTGAAGTGTTTAATGTGAAGATTACATACATAGAAGGAAATGATCAAAGAACAAATTAACAAAACTTTTATATTATTTATAATGGGGGTTTTAACATAATATCCTTAACAACCAGTCTGGCTCAGACTTTCATACATCGGTCTGTCACCTGGGAATCACACATTAACCAACAGGTATCTCTGCACTTGCCCTTCAGTAACAATTAAATAGATGCAGTATGTGTACCAATGTCCATTTGCCAGTGATCAAACATTGTGGCCGCAGGTTATCTCATTTACAGGTAGCGTAGTTTATTTGCAGCTACATATCTTTAAGCTTTACTACCACCACTTTTCACTTATTAATGTTGCAGAAGCATCACTTGCAGGGCCGGTTCCGGGGCTTCTGGCGCCCCGGGCGGCATTAGGGGGCGTGGCTTCATACAGGGCGTGGTCAGTTACGCCCCCTGTACTGTTGTAGGATGTGCGGTGCGCGATGACGTTATCGCTCACCGCACAGCAAAGGTCCTCTCCACGAAGGTAAACTAGACGCTAAGCGTCTAGTTCCCTTCGTGGAGAGGACCTTTGCTGTGTGGTGCGCGATGACGTCAACGCGCACCGCACATCATTACAGTGAAGGTCCTCTCCAGGAAGGGAAACTAGACGCGTAGCGTCTAGTTTCCCTTCACAGCGGGCAGCCCACGAAGGGAAACTAGACGCGTAGCGTCTAGTTTCCCTTCACAGCGGACAGCGGGACAACGGGCCGCGGCAGCGGGGGGCACCACAGCAGCAACGGATCTTGCCATGGTGCGGCGCCCTCTGGATGGCGCCGGCGCCCTCCGGAAGGCGGCGCCCCGGGCAAAAGTCCTGCTTGCCCGTGGCAAGATCTGCTACTGATCACTTGGCATAAGTAATGACATGCTTGCTTTGTGGATAGTCACTCATTCTCTTTCTCCCTCTGCACCAGTGTACTCATACACCTCCAGTTGCTAGCTCCCATTGGGATATGTATTTTTTGCAGTCTTGAACCACTGAGTGCCTCATAGAGCGAGTACACAATAAAATCACTTACATTTAGGACAGGAAGACAGGAGAGAACACTTAATATTGGTATTATCATAGAGAGGTTCATTGATTCATCAGAATTGTCATATACCTATCACTTGTGAGGGGTGTTGGGTGTTAGTTTGCCGATTGTTGGGATCCCGGCGCACAGTAGACCATGCCGGAATCCCGACACCCGGCATACCGACTACTTTTCTCCCTCTTGGGGGTCAACGACCCCCCCCCCCCCCCCGGAGGGAGAATAGATAGCATGGCGTGCATAGAGTGGTGTGTGTAGCGCACCACCGTGCCCACAGCATGCCGAGCGCAGTGAGCCCACTAGGGGCTCATTTGGCTCGCCCAGCTGTCAGTATGCCTGCGGTCGGGATTCCATACGACACCCCTTGTGAGGGTGCTCTTCCTTGTCCTAATTAACTATTGAACTTATATAAAAGAGAAAAGGAACAATGGGCCCTGGGATGGAGTGCATATCATTATCATGACAAAATAAAGTTTAATGGCATATATTAAGAAATATCAGCATATAAAAATGGAAGATAGGCCTCAATACAAAGAAGAGCATATAAATAAGAAAATCTCTGTGTTAAAAATTCTCTGTACCTAAAATTCTAATTTACTGTAAATGATTTATTTATTGTCTTGGTTCAGTTATTGCAATGTTACAGTTTGGGCTGCAGTCATATATTAGCATGGGTTGGGTTCAGGTGACCAGCATTTGGGATCCCGCCAGCCACCATAGCGACGCCGGGATCCGAGCATTAGATTGCCAGCGAGGGGTGGGGGTGTGAGCGCAATGAAGCCCCTTGCGCGCTCGGTGGCTCACTGCACTCGCCACAGGTCCTATGCCCATTCTATGGGTGTCGTGGAATAGTCCCTGTCAGTTGGCATGCCGACTGTTGGGCTGTTAATCGGTCGGAGTACCGGCATTGGCATAGTGACCAGCAGTCTTCCGACCACCGGTCATATAACTACATCCCATTAGCAGTACCTTTTTCCATCCAAATTATTACTGTAAAAGTCTGGCATGTGCAGCTGTGCATATTTGTAGCTTACAGTGTAGCTAAAGTAGCAGTTTATCAGACAAGCTGAGTAGCCTCACTTGTAATTTCTCCCACAGGGGTCAATCCAATTGGTTGCCAGTTTGTGAAAGTGTACTTGCATCATGAAACTCACGTATACCACGAGTGCACGCACACAAAAAATGCCAGATCCAATTAGAAAAGCCAATTTGCGGAACTTGCAGCCAGGTCATATGACTTGTACAAAATGCAACCTGTCAAAAGGGCATGAAATAATGGAAATATCATTTTGAATCCAGCCAGGTCATATGACTTGTACAAAATGCAACCTGTCAAAAGGGCATGAAATAATGGAAATATCATTATGAATACTAAAAAAGTGGCAGCTGAGATATTAGGACCATATGTAAAGTATTGGAGGCTCACAAAAGGTGTAAATAGCTGATTCTTATTAATGGTGGAAACATGGAACCAGCAAGTATTTATCAGCAAATAGAAGTCTGTACAGTATTTTGGAGTAAATATCTGTAAATTGATTGTTCAGTGTTTTTATGCAAGTTTGTGAAATGTTTGAGAAAACACTTGTTATTCTCATCTGCAAGTTCAGAAAACACTTTCTCATCAATACAACACCTTTACTTAAATTTCCCACATCATTAAACAGCTCCAACAAAACACCTCCACATTTTTCCTGCTCAGGGAGTTCACATAAATAAATGTGAATTTGCAGAGAGAATGGATTATCAGTGTGGAATTTGATTGCAAGTGAAATTTGCAGTGTGAATGTGCAGTGAAATTGGCTAACCTGAGAAAATTTGCACCTAAATGGATTTTACCCCACGGAGTGAGTGTATCATAAAAGTATCTACAGCTTGTGTGTAAACTATATATATATATATATATATATATATTAGTGATGTGCACCGGACATTTTTCGGGTTTTGTGTTTTGGTTTTGGATTCGGTTATGCGGCCGTGTTTTGGATTCGGACACGTTTTGGCAAAACCTCCCTTTTTTTTGTCGGATTCGGGTGTGTTTTGGATTCGGGTGGTTTTTTTCAAAAACCCCCCAAAAAACAGCTTAAATCATAACTAAGCTAAGCGACCCAAGTGGCCGGCACAAACACCTGGCCCATCTAGGAGTGGTACTGCAGTGTCAGACAGGATGGCACTTAAAAAAATTGGCCCCAAACATCACATGATGCAAAGATAAATAAAAAAAAGAGGTGCAAGATGGAATTGTCCTTGGACCCTCCCACCCACCCTTATGTTGTATAAACAGGACATGCACACTTTAACAGACCCATCATTTCAGCGACAGGGTCTGCCACACGACTGTGGCTGAAATGACGGGTTGGTTTGGGCCCCCACCAAAAAAGAAGCAATCAATCTCTCCTTGCACAAACTGGCTCTACAGAGGCAAGATGTCCACCTCCTCCTCATCGTCCGATTCCTCACCCCTTTCACTGTGTACATCCCCCTCCTCAAAGAGTATTAATTCGTCCCCACTGGAATCCACCATCACAGGTCCCTGTGTACTTTCTGGAGGCAATTGCTGGTAAATGTCTCCATGGAGGAATTGATTATAATTCATTATGATGAACATCATCTTCTCCACATTTTGTGGAAGTAACCTCCTACGCCGATCACTGACAAGGTTACCGGCTGCACTAAACACTCTTTCGGAGTACACACTGGAGGGGGAGCAACAGAGGTAAGATAAAGCCAGTTTGTGCAAGGGCCTCCAAATTGCCTCTTTTTCCTTCCAGTATACGTACGGACTGTCTGACATGCCTACAGTGATGCTGTCCCTCATATAATCCTCCACCATTCTTTCAATGGTGACAGAATCATATGCAGTGACAGTAGATGACATGTCAGTAATCGTTGGCAGGTCCTTCAGTCCGGACCAGATGTCGGCTATCGCTCCTGACTGCCCTGCATCACCGCCAGCAGTTGGGTTTGGAAATTTTATTCTTTTCCTGGCAGCTTCAGTGGCGGAAGAAAATGAAGCAGCCACCTCTTCCCATCCAGTGTTGGGAAGGTCAGGCATCGCAACTGACACAATTGGACTCTCATTGGGGATTTGTGATTTAGAAGAACGCACAGTTCTTTGCTGTGCTTTTGCCAGTTTAACTGTTTTCATTTTTCTAGTGGGAGGATGAGTGCTTCCATCCTCATGTGAAGCTGAACCACTAGTCATGAGGAACATAGGAGAGGGCCTTAGCCGTTCCGTGCCACTCCATGTCGTAAATGGCATATTGGCAAGTTTATGCTTCTCCTCAGACGCTTTTCATTTAGATTTTTTGGGTCATTTTACTGAACTTTTGTTTTTTGGATTTTACATGCCCTCTACTATGACATTGGGCATCGGCCTTGGCAGACAACGTTGATGGCATTTCATTGTCTCTGCCATGACTAGTGGCAGCAGCTTCAGCACTAAGTGGAAGTAGATCTTGATCTGTCCCTATTTTACCCTCCACATTTTTGTTCTCCATTTTTTAATGTGTGGAATTATATGCCAGTAATATATCTGGAATTAGACGGCAGTAATGTCTGGAATTAGATACCACTAGATAGATACCAGATACCACTGTGACTGGAATGATGATGACCTATGCACAGTGACAGGACATTACCACAGCACCCTACAGCAGCAAGATGCAGCACAATACACTGGACTTTTAGTCACCACAATGCAGCACTGACACTGAGCACAGATATTAAGCACTGTTCAGGATACTAGAAGTGACACAGAGCTGCAAGATACAGCAATGGACTACTGTACTGTACTACTATATACTGGTGGTTACCACAATGCAGCACTGTACTACTATATACTGGTCACCACAATGCAGCACAGATATTGAGCACTGATCAGGAAATTAGAACTGAGTATGACACGGAGCTGCAAGATACAGCAATGGACTACTGTACTGTACTACTATATATTGGTGGTCACCACAATGCAGCACTGTACTACTATACTGGTCACCACAATGCAGCACAAATATTGAGCACTGATCAGGAGAATAGAACTGAGTCTGACACGGAGCTGCAAGATACAGCAATGGACTACTATACTGTACTACTATATACTGGTGGTCACCACAATGCAGCACTGTACTACTATATACTGGTCACCACAATGCAGCACAGATATTGAGCACTGATCAGGAGAATAGAACTGAGTCTGACACAGAGATGCAAGATACAGCAATGGACTACTGTACTTTACTACTATATACTGGTGGTCACCACAATGCAGCACTGTACTACTATATACTGATCACCAGAATGCAGCACAGATATTGAGCACTGATCAGGAGAATAGAACTGAGTCTGACACGGAGCTGCAAGATACAGCAATGGCCTACTGTACTGTACTACTATATACTGGTGGTCATCACAATGCAGCACACTGAGCACAGATATTGAGCTTTTAAGGCAGAGAATGTAGCCATGTCCTCTCCGCTCAATCGACAATGCACGAGTGAAAATGGTGGTGACGCGTGGCTCTTTATATGGAATCCGAATCTCACGAGAATCCGACAGCGGGATGATGACGTTTTCCCCCGTTCGGGTTTTGCGTGTTAGGCGGTAAGAACCGAGGCTTCCTCAGACCCGTGTAAACCACGTGAAGTTCGGGGGGTTCGGATCTCGACAAACCGAACCCGCTCATCTCTAATATATATATATATATATATATAGAAAGTGTGGCTGCTCCGGCTCACTGTATATAACTGTTTTGCAGCTCGCACTTGCACTTTATTTTAATAATCACTGCCATATTGACCCAGTGAGGTCATCCTAATGTTTCATCACTGTGATTTATATATGTCCACATTTGTTCGTTTTTTCACAGCTCACAGCGTTGCCATGGTAACGCAGCTGACTTCCGTGAGAGGGCTCCGGATCCCGCGAGACTCCGAGAGGTTCCAACTGACACGTCACTTGCGGCCGCAAGGAGACGCTCAGGCTGTGTATATGCCGAGAGTGGTCTCCATGGCGACGGGGTCGCTTTCTGTGACGTCATCTCCGTGGTTGCTGGGACGCCAGTGAGCCAGGCGGAAGTCATGTACGGGCGGCCGGCGGGCAGCGCTGCAGCATGTGATTGGATGGGGTCAGGGGGGTAAGTGTTTCCTGCCTTATTTAAACACTTCTGTTTTGCACTGTTGTTATCCTGAAGAAGGGGACTAGGTCCCCGAAACGTTGATGTGACCTTTTTTGCACTGTTTCCACCAATTATATTTTTGGAGTGACAGCCTCTGAGTGCCGCCTCGTTTGTTCCACTATATATATATATATATATATATATATATATTAGCAGTTTCTTTTATAGCGCAGCAAATTCCATTGCGCTTGGACACAATGATACAACAAAACTAAGTAATAAACAAACAGTCAGAGGTAGGAAGGCCCTGCTTGCAAGCTTACACTCTATAGGGAAATAGGCATTGATACATAAGGAAAGGCATTATCTATTGCATATTTGTCCATCGGATTGTAAAGGTTCTAGGTGGGTTGCATGATATCACGTCACAGCAATGATGAACCCTGGTCAGAAAGAAGGGCAAGTGAAGAAAGAGAAAATATGTGGAGGATATGTGCGGACTGCACAGTGGGGATATAATCGGATAGGAAAGCTTATGAAGGTTGAGTGAGCGGTTCTGGAATGTGATAAGCTAGCTGCTTGCCTGAAGAGGTGCGTTTTCAGGGAACGTTTGAAGGAAGTCCTGCAGTCGTGCATGGGAGCAAGTAATGAGTGTGGATGAGAGATGCTGATCTTGTGAAGATCGGAGAGGTCGGGTTGGGAGATATTTTGAGATGAGCAAAGAGATGTACATTGGTGTAGTATGGTTAATGGCCTTATGTGTGAGTAAAAGTATTTTATATTGAATACAGTAGAATACAAGTAACCAATGGAGGGACTGACAGAGTGGACCTGCAGATGATGAATGTCTAGCAAGGAAGATTTGCCTCGCAACTGCATTCAGAATGGATTGTAGTGGTGCGAGTCTCTTTTTGGTAAGGCCAGTAAGAAGACTATTGCAATAATCAATGCAGGAGATAATGAGAGCATGGATTAGAGTTTTTGCAGTGTCTTGTGTAAGGTATGGTCTTATTTTGGATATGTTTTTTAGATGCATGTAACATGATCTTGAGACAGATTGAATGTGGGGAACAAAGGACAGTTCAGAGTCAAGTATGACACCTAGGCAGCGAGAGATATATATATATATATATATATATAACAAAAAGTAAAAGACACCATGCGCTTAATCTTTTAACAACCAACACCTGTTGTGTGCTGGACACAGAAACACAGTTCTTTGAACTCCGCAGACAGTCTTTTGTCTAATAATTTAAATCCAACACGAATGATCTTTAATTACAATCCGCTGCTCCTGTTTTCTCCCTGAACCCACCAGGATTTATGGATCTGTATCTGTTCATCTTTTCATACAGATATCTATCTATCTATCTATCTATCTATCTATCTATCTATCTATCTATATATATATATATATATATATATATATATATATAATATATCCACAGCTTGGATACGTTATTTCTTAGTTCTATCCTCTGTATCAAACAGGTGTCTAAAGTTATGTTTAGCGTGTAACTGTTATTTCATCTGGTTGGGCTGTTTATCTCTGTTATTAAGACAACCACTTTATTACTGTGGCTATGAAGTAATGTAGTGTCATTTTTTTTTTTTGTAAACACCATGAGGTCTTTTACTATTGGACAATTACACAAATTATTATATGCATTACTTTCTCCTCTCAATAATGTCTGTATCAAAACAATAATGAGTATTAGAGAATACTAAATTGGGGATCCGGTTAGGATCCCGGTTGGTCGGTATCTCAGCAATCGAAATACCGATGCCGGAATCCCAGCACTACTCGGAATGCGGGCGCCGGGATTCCAGAAAGAGAAGGGGATTTTCTATAGCACCAGGACTTATTTACTTCAGTAATAAGTATACCCCTATAGTATAATTATGTTATCAATAAGATGAAGTACAGGGAGTGCTGCCTCAGACCAATATACACAATATGACAACAAAAGAAAGAAAAGTGTCTGAATTTGGCGCACAGGGAAAACACAATCATTATAATATAGCTTTTATTATTCTACATGAAAATTCCAGATTTATTCCAGATACTAGGGGCAAAAACTCAGCATCGAAATATTGGTTAAAATATCAAAGAATGTGAAAAGACTGAAAATAGTGTGAATAAAAAAACGCAGCTATGTCCCAACATTAATCACTATCCCGGTGCCGTGATCCAGACCGCCAGGAGATCCCGAACAATAATTACACGGGCCGCCAGAGAGGTTAGCCGTGGGGGGAGGGAGGTTAGGTTTAGGCTGCGGGGAGAGGGTTAGGCTGCGGGGGGGGAAGGGCGATGGTTAGGCTGTGGGGAGGAAGGCTCAGGGATTCAGGGATAGCTGTCCACCATCCACCCCCACCCATCCCCCCCCCTCAGTGGAAGGTTGGAGTTAAGCTGCAGTGGAGGGAGAGTTAGGTTGAAGCTGCATGGAAGGGAGGAGGTTAGGGTTATGCACCCCCAAGGAGGGTTAGGGTTAGGTTGTTTGTGTGTGGGGATTGGTTTAGGCTGTGGGTAAGGTGGGTTAGGGTTAGGGATCAGGGTTAGCTTACTTAGTTTACTAGTTTATATCGGTATTTTAAACATTGGGATGCATCTGTCTGTATTTTGACAGCCAGTATCCCAACTCATGGGATCCCGATTTGAACCCCTAAAGAGACTATAAGACCATATACAGTAGTGTTGTATTGTCTCATGTAAACACCATGCAGTGCTTTACTCTCATTTAGATTGTAAGCTCGCAAGAGCAGGGACTTCTTTCCTCATGTGCCTTTCCTTTTCTTACTTACACTATCTTATACTCTATACTCCCTTTACTGGCACCTAACCCCGGGTTTTCTATACCTGTCCTATATTGTCTTGAACTGTAAGTGCTGTATTCTTGTTTGCTCATTTGATTATGTACTGTGTAATGGGCGCTGCGGATCCCTTGTGGTGCCATATAAGTAAAGAATAATAATAATAATAATAATAATAATGCAATCACACTAATTTTTAAATATACTATTGTATCCTACTGCTCATATACATTGTGGAGAAATGAGAATGCCCCCTTACACATATATAGACCAAGACTACTGTATGTGCCTGATTCTTACTTGGGAATAAAGTAAAAGTGAGCAAGCACCTGTGTACCTGGGTAAAACCATGGTGTACTGCAGGTGGAGCAGATTTAAAATATGCAGAGATTTAGGTTTGATAGGGGCGTATTCAAACTGAAATCTAAATTACAGCAGAAAAGTAGTTGACCAGTATATGTGGGCTACATGCAATATCAGCCAGTATTTTCCCTGCATGCAAATAAATATATGTACAGTAATTTCTCCTCTTGCATTACAACATGGTTTGTCCATGCACACACTTACTTACTTTCTTACTTTATTCCCAACTCAGAATCAGGCCCTAAGACCACATCTTGCCCAGGGCCCACAAATATAGAGCCATAAAATAGCGTGCTCACATTTCTCAGTTGTTTGGAGTTCTCTTCATCCATATGGCTGATGGACTAAGATAAGGATTTAATGGATCATAAGAAAATATTAGCGAGATTTGTGTCCATTTAGCAGTGTTAGTGAATAGAATCTGTGTTATCTATGTTGTGTAGTTTATAGATTGTCTCACTGTCTCTGCATTTACAGTGGACACACATGTACTGCATGAGGATGCCTATAGAAACATTTTGTGAATAGATAACAGCATCAGTGTTCAACGTTATATGTGTTTAATGCTGTAATGCATACAGTATGTCTTAAGGGGTGGTCTTCTGTTTGCCGGCGGTCGGGCTCCCGGCGCTCAGTATACCGGCGCCGGGAGCCCGACAGCCGGAATACCGACAATTATTTTCCCTCGTGGGGGTCCACGACCCCCATAGAGGGAGAATAAAATAGTGTGGCGCGCGTAGCGCGCCACCGTGCCCGTAGCGTGGCGAGCGCAGCGAGCCCGCAAGGGGCTCATTTGCGCTCGCCAAGCTGTCGGTAAGCCGGCGGTCGGGCTCCCGGCGCCGGGATGCTGGTCGCCGGGAGCCCGACCGCCGGCCAGCCGTAGTGAACCCGTCTTAAGGCCTGTACACACTGGCCGATATATCGGCCTTTCTATTGAACTGCCAATATATCGCTGGTCCTTCGGCCAGTGTGTACGGGCGATATGTCTGTGAACTCCGTTGTTCACAGACATATCGCGTCTGCCCCGCAGCACAGCCGACGACCAATATATCTACCGATATATTGGCGCATCGCTGTATGTGTACGGGGGTCGGCCGACCGCCCGTACACATGCTGCGGCAGCCGGCGGTGATTGACAGCTGTAC
Organism: Pseudophryne corroboree; assembly: GCF_028390025.1. Classification (NCBI taxonomy): domain Eukaryota; kingdom Metazoa; phylum Chordata; class Amphibia; order Anura; family Myobatrachidae; genus Pseudophryne; species Pseudophryne corroboree. Next base: position 598,681,297 of record NC_086448.1, read on the forward strand.
TGGGTGGGCATGTGTACACTCCTGCCCAGTTCATGACGTCATCTTTGGAGAGAGTGGGCTACTAGTAGCTTTGTAATATCAACCCTTGGGTTTTGCTAATTATGGTATGACTGGCAAACCAGGAGCAGATTTTCAATAACTAATGTCTTTCCTCGAGGGGTCATGAAAACTGACTAGTGAGGGATGGATGATGAACTGGAAGCAGAGCAGGCTGGATAGCCGACTAGCAGCCCAGGGATAATCGAGCTGGGAATTTGGTCAGGCTTTTGATAGCTGAGAGAACCAGGTGGACGTGATGGAGGTTTTGGACAGGCACTGAAAGCTGAAAGCACTGGCAGAGACAGAAAATGAATGGTTATGTTGGAATACTTGACAGAGACTAAGTCTGAATAGTTAATGCTGTAAGCACTTTATGGAGACCAAATCTGAATGATTAATGCTGGAAGCACTTGACGGAGACTGAGGGGTACATTTACTAAGCAGTGATAAGAGCGGAGAAGTGAGCCAGTGGAGAAGCTGCCCATGGCAACCAATCAGCACTGAAGTAACATCTATAATTTGCATACTATAAAATGATACAGAGCTGCTGATTGGTTGATGTGGAAAATTCTCCACTGGCTCACTTCTCCGCTATTATCACTGCTTAGTAAATGTACCCCTGAGTCTACTGCACAGCAAAGTCTTAACTGAATATTGTGCAAAGCTGGAAACAGATGACCAGTCCTTGCTGAGCATAGCACACAGACAGACACTGGAACGGTATGTGTTCAGGATGCCAATTGTCAGACATAATGCCGATGCTGGAACTCCAAAACCAGACAAAATGCAGAGACCAGAATCCCAACCTCCAGCATCCCGATCGTAAGTATGCAGGGACTGCCAGCGTTAGCTTGCAGTGGAAGGTTAGGTTTAGGCACACCCAGGGATGGTTAGAGTTAGGCTGCAGGGAAGTGAGGATTAGGATTTCACTGTGGGGTGGGGAATTTAGGGTTAGGCACTCTAGGGATTGTTAGGGTTAGGCTGTGGGTAAGGGAGGGTTAAGTTTGGGCTGCGGGGAGCATGAGTTAGGTTTAGGCACCACTGGGGAGGGTTAGGCTGTGGGGGGAGGGTTAGGCTGTGGGAAGGGAGGGTTAGGGTTAGGCGGGTATTGGGGGAGGGTAAGTGTACTTATCTAGCCTTGTTGGGATTGTCTCCATTGGTATGCCATGGTCAGTCTTCAGACCGCCGGCATCCTGAATGCCGGTATATCATATCACACCCACTGGAGCAGCTGCACAAGCAAACTGAGCCAGGAGCAAGGAAGCAGATCTCATGGAGAGAAGTTGTTCTGGCAGCAGGCATGGTACAAGTAAGCGTTTAAATAGGGTGCTCCAAGGGCCGATAGGTTGAACAGGCATGTGACTGTGATACTGTAGTTGGAATGTGGTTGGTCCAGTCAGTCATGTGAGCAGAACTAATATGGTGGCACTCATGCCTCACAATGTGAGAACATCAATGAGGAAAACACTAATCACATGTACAGGGGAGTAGACATCACCATCATGAATGTCACACGCATATAAGAGGGACATGTATGGCCATGAAATGACAACACCAGACCTGGTACCAGAGACTAAGACATGGATGTGTGACACACTGTATACACATTGTTAGAATAATAACACCAAAGGAGCAAAAAGTTAATTGTATCACAATAGCACCATCCCAAGTGCTCACTAACACACTTATTACCAATACAGGGGTAACAGAATTCATCTACCATCATCATACCTACCTCAAATATCACCAACCATAATTATTTGGAAACATTCCAAATATTTAAAGCATACAGTAAGGTTATAAATTATGACTAAATTTACCTCAATTGCTAGCTCTTGTTACAATACACCATTTCTGAAAGATGTTAGTATACATTAGAGTTAATGGGGCAGAAGTATTAACCTGGAGAAGGCATAAGGAAGTGATAAACCAGTGATATGTGCAAGGTGATAAAGGAACCAGCCAATCAGATCCTAACTGTTAATTTACATATTGGAACTGATTGGCTGGTGCGTTTATCACATTGCACATATCACTGGTTTATCACTTCCTTATGCCTTCTCCAGGTTAATACATCTGCCCCATTATTACTCTGTGCTCACTAGAGAATAAAAGCTTTCGTGAAAACATGGGAAACGGGGAGGTAGCCTTAGGCCTTAATGCCCATGGCTACCTCCCTGTAGCCTTGTTAACGCCCATTAAAGATTTGTGTGTTAACAGGGATGCAGCATCCGTTAACCCACTAATTATCAGGGTTTTTATTTCGATCCACCGCACCTAGTGGTGTTAACAACATTTATACTGTGTGTGTCAGGGACGTGCAGTCAGGAGAGGCAGGGGAGGCAGTGCCCCCCCTGTCATTAATGATTACAGTGATAAAAAGAAGATAATTATGACACATATTCTGTGTCATAAGTGTCTTCTTTATAGTAGTCAAATCATTTTAAGTCATAAAATAAGCTTGGGAGGCACTGATAGCAAGTGCCTCCCTTTGATAACGGAAACGGGATAGAGCGGGTGGGCGGGGTTGAGCACTGGGCTCTAAAAGCCCATTGAAAACAGTAGTGAAAGCGGCACTTCTACATGTGCCTCCTTGACAGGGACGGGCTTCCCCTGCCAGCGAGGCACATGTGATTGGACAGCGGATCCAGGGCTGGATCCGCTGGTCCAATCACAGATACGAGGACAAAAACAAGGATCCCCTCTATTCATTCCCCCTGACTCCTGTCCTGCTGGGGGTGATGTGAGCCTTCCTGACACCCGATGCTCTCCGTTACCTCGCAGCTGGCAGCGCCGGGGAGGCCGGAGAGCAAGCTACCGATAATTAGCGGCGCCGGACCAGTGGCGGAGGTAAGCTGGTAGACGGAGTGATTTTTGCAGCGGCACTTGTCAGGGGCGCTGACAGAGGGAGGAGCGGGCGGCCCGGCTGCACCACCCGCGGATAAGGTAGAATATCATAGGAGAACAGTACTGTAGTTCCAATTGAGAACTAATTTCTGCTCTTCTATCAACCATGAAGCGGGGGCGTCATGGGAGCTGTAGTCTGACCCGGGTGCTCAGCTAGGTGCCGGAGGCCACAGAACGGTGATTAGAGAACTACATTTCCCAGAGGCCTCCGGGAGCTGCATCTGGCTGCTGTCCGATTTTTGTTACTCAGTTCGCAGGGGGATGGCTGAGGGGGCTTCTCTGGCTTCGCTCATCATAAGGGGGAGACTGCAGGAGGAGTAGGACAGTGCTGGGGCCGCCTTAGAAGCATGGCAGCAAAGGCAGCTTCCAGGTACCGGCCATGGGGCATGATGAGACAGTATAACGGGGCTTAAAATAAAACAAGAAGACACTGCAGACTGTATACTGAAATTAATATTAATACACCCCTTTCCACATATGAGCACGGGTCGCAGCCGGGAGCCTGACACGGGTGCTACCTGGCTGCGGCCCGTGCTCAGCCTCTTTCCCACTGCGCTCACCAACCCAGCATATTGCCGGGTTGGTGACGCTGCTAGTGACGCGACCAGCGCCGCCCTTCCATACAGTGTAAACGGGAGCCGTGTCGCATCGACACGACTTACGTTTACACTACAACCCTATCCGGATCATTCCCATGTCCTACCCAGGTAGGATTCACGGGTCACTTGATCCGGGCTTTGGGGGGGGGGGGACCCTTTTCCGCTAGCAAAAAACACGGGTAAATACGCGCCCCCTGTGCATTTACCCGTGTTTTTTGAGCTAGTGGAAAAGGGGTATAATCGATCAAGCGTGGCACAGATGGGGAGGGGAGGGAGAAGGGAATATATATTGGTGAATGGGACAGAACTGTGTATGTCATGAATTGTTGTTACAGTATAGTACCCCCAATTCACATTACAACATTTAGTTTACCCAGTTCATATGATACCACATTACAATGAGCAGGTCCAGGGGCGTAACTAGTTTTTTCTAGGACCCAAGGCAAAAGTTTGTAAGGATGTAAGTGCCCCTATGTATCACCCAATGGGGTAAAATGAATATAACATATGTAACTGTGACAGGAAAAGCAGGCTTCTTTCAGCTTTGGGCCCGATAGCAACTGCAGTCCCTGCACCTACGGTAGCTACGCCCTTGCCTGTGGGCACTGTAGAATGACATGTCAGTTTGCTACTTTATTAGATGTTCTAGATTGCATCTTCAGTAGGTGGTGGTCCCGATCATTTTTTACCTGCAACGCACTAGCGGAGCAGTGAGAATTTTGTTAATGTTCATACCTATGTAAAACTGGTTTTAAGTGTAAATATGATTTTAGAGAAAGAATGAGTCAAGGCAGTTCTTCTAATTATTTTATGCTTCTGGTCTTATGAGCCCATGTACATTCGAAGATCCATTTTAAATAGGGATCAATGATGCCAAATATTAGCTGCAGACGATGCTGACTGCTGCTCCCTCGTGGGGGATTTATTCCTGTGTGTGGCGTAACATGTATAAGGGGTACTACTGTGTGGTGTAATGTGAATAAGGGGCTATAGTGTGTGGTGTAATGTGAATAAGGGGACTACTGTGTGGTGTAATGTGAATAAGGGGACTACTGTGTGCTGTAATGTAAATAAGGGGGCTACTGTGTGGTGTAATGTGAATAAGGGGACTACTGTGTGCTGTAATGTGAATAAGGGGAACTACTGTGTGGCGTAATTTTAATTGGGGGTACTATTGTGTGGCCATATCTCTTCCCCACAAGACCATGCCCCTTTTTCTCTGTGCGCTGTCCCTATTTGTAACATGGGGGGCACCAGTTCCTTACTTTGCCAGGGGCGCACAGGCCAATAGATACACCCCTGGGGCCCGGTGCTCTCCGTTACCCCTCAGCTGGCAGCGCCGGGAAGGCCGGAGAGCAAGGTGCAGATAATCAGCGGCGCCAGAACTGGAGGCAGTGGCGGAGGTAAGCTGGAAGTGCTCTGTGCAGCCCGGTGCTCTCCTCCTCCTTCTCCTTTCAGGTAGCATCCTCAGCAGCGCCCGCCTGTCACAAGGCGCTGCACAGTACGCACAGTGACAGTACCCTGGAGTCACCCATAAGTGTATGGCCCATACAGACACATAAGGGGTCACATACCATCACATCTAGAGTGCCTATAAGGCAGAGGTACTCGGGGAATGGGGACTGGCAGCCGGAATACAATGTTGAGCTCCAAGCAGACGATACGTTACTCCTGAGTACTACTAAAACATAGTGGCTGTATAGACGCCAGTGTGTGTGCTGCCCCGCACCAGGCACATCATCCCATGTACTGGAGATGTACTGGACAAGCCAGTGCCTCCCCAGCCATTGACCTCACCGCACGTCACTGGTGTGTGTGTGTGTGTGTGTGTGTGTGTGTGTGTGTGTGTGTGTGTGTGTGTGTGTGTGTGTGTGTGCGTGTGTATGTGTGTGTGTGTGTGTGTGTGTGTGTGTGTGTGTGTGTGTGTGTACATATATATACTGTATATATATGTATATATATTAGTTAAGGTGTGGTGCATAAAAACAGCAAACCAACAATAATTGTTTTCCACGATCTCCTGTGTACTGTGGATAGACATATATTCATTCCCATTAGATGCCAATTGATTTTTTTTTGTGTGTTTAGCCTAACTTTAACTTTCATTGAATTTCCATTGAAATATTTACAAGGAATTTTAGAACACATTTACATTACAGAAATGTTTGTTCAAATCCTGTGATTTATTTCCATGGCTCCTGGACTATAAGTTCCTTCCTGACATGATGTGCCAAGGAGAGATTTATGATTCTCCTCACAGGCGCACACATATTAAATATACTGTTTCAGATAGTAATTATTTCACCTGTATATGAACCTTTATTATTTCACCTGTAAATGAAGCAATCCATGAGACATGGTAATTATTATAACCGCTTTTGTCTATGCCTAATACTCCTAGTGTATTATTATAAAACCTGCAAAAAATATATAGGTATGAGAAGGTTGTTTTAAGTGTATAATAGAAAAATGATTTTTATTATTTATCCAGAATAAACAGTGCTTCTGTGTAGACACATTACTGAATAAAGACAATCTTATAACAGATATCTAGCTCTCTATGTGAGTTCTATGCTTTATCTGTCTCCCACGCTGCTTGCAGCCTGGCAACAGCTAAAAAGGAGCTATGTAGGAGGAGGATGGAGGGTCATCTCTTTTCATTACCTGTGAATGCATCAAATATACAATACTCATACCATAAGGTGATAACTTAAGTTGCCTACTCTGTAGAACACATTAAACAAGAAATGTCTGCTTGCTTCATTTGCGCAGATGTAAAATTATGAGATTTCTCTCTGAAAAATCGTTCCCGAAATCAAGAATTAAGGGGCATAATATTTATGAAAGAAATTTTGCAAGGTTTGCCCCGAAAGCTGCAAAACTAAAAAATCCCTATGATGTATGAAGGGGTTTCTCCATTTTCAATTGCATATGCATACCCCATAGGCTTCTACAGTATGGGTGCTGATAAATTGTCAGGTTTACCAAGCTATGAAGCATTCTTCAGATGGCATTAGCCCATAGTAGCTTATAGGCAGTGGTGCAAGTAGAAAAAATGTGTTACAGGTACTGTATGCGCGCGCCGAAGGTGCGTGCGCCCAAAAAAATGGGTGTGGCCAAATGCCACATTGGGTGTGGCCAATGAAAATGGCGGCGTGATACACATATAGGGGGGGCAGACACACATATGACCCCAATAGTGCCAGGTACACGTTGCTCCACAGTGCCAGATATACATTGCTCCACAGTGCCAGATATACATTGCTCCACAGTGCCAGATATACATTGCTCCACAGTGCCAGATATACATTGCTCCACAATGCCAGATATACATTGCCCCCCAGTGTCAGATACACATTGCCCCACAGTGCCAGATACACAAATGCCCCCACTGTGTCAGATATACATTGCCCCCCAGTGCCAGATACAGAAATGCCCCCACAGTGCCAGATACATATATGCCCCCAGTGCCAGATATGCCCCCAGTGCCAGATACAGAAATGCCCCCACAGTGCCAGATATGCCCCCAGTGCCATATACAGAGATGCCCCCAGTGACAGATACAGAAATGCCCCCACAGTGCCAGATATGCCCTCAGTGCCAGATACAGAGATGGCCCCAGTGCCAGATATGCCCCCAGTGCCAGATACCAAAATGCCCCAAGTGCCAGATACAGAAATGCCCCCACAGTGCCAGATATGCCGCCAGTGCCAGAGATGCCCCCGCAATGGCAGATATGCCCCCAGCGCCAGGTACACATCCCCCCCACACTTTCCCCACTGCTTACCGCGCTGCTGCTTTCGTCCTGTTCCTGTGTGTGAGGAGAGGAGAGCGCAGCGTGATCTTCTCCTGACCATCAGTCTCTGGCGGTGTCACTCTACCTTCAATTAGGCGCTGATCTGTGAGCCAATCAAAGCTCGCGGTCCGGCAGTCAATCTGGAGCCTTGGCTGCCGGTCCGTGAGCTCTGATTGGCTCACGGGCTGGCGCCGAATTGAAGGTAGACACTGACGTGCAGGAAAGGCGCACGCTGCACTCTCCTCCCCTCATGCAGCAGTGGCACGGTGAAGGAGCGGCAGCCCTGCGGCGGTGGGTACGGTGTACCCACGGCTAAATTCTTAAGGGTACGCCGTACCCACCCGTACCCGCCCACTTGCACTGCTGCTTATGGGCTGTTTTTTACTGGAGTGGGATCTTTTGGATCCCTCCCTGTTGACCCTTAATGACACATGCACAGCCCAACGGCACACATGAGCTTTAGATAAACCCCAAATCAAAGTGATAGCGGGAGATATCTTTGCTTTGAAGTCTTTACTGGGATGGGCTTTTAATAGAGCTCATGTCCCGGCAAGAGAAAATTGCTAAATTGAATGAGAATTGAATCAGTTGTTTTCTCATCACAACTGTATTAAAATGTGGATTGTGGTAAATAGGCCCCTAAATTATCCAAGAGTATTGCTATAGTATTAGCAAATTGAACAGCAGGTGTCAAAGGCATCTATTATAAAAGGGTAGTTTGATTTACGTATTATAGCTGAAACATATTAATCTAAATGACCAATGAGCAGCTTTGCTATTCTTTTCAGTTGATAATTTAAATAAACAGTAATGTTCAATTTTAACAGTTTAATAAAACCGAATATATTTCATATGAGAAGTATGTGAAATATGTCTTTTTAAAACAATTGCAGAAAATGGTTAATGATCTAGGGCCCTCATTCCGAGTTGATCGCTCGCTAGCTGCGTTTAGCAGCAGTGCAAACGCTAAGCCGCCACCCTCTGGGAGTGTATCTTAGCTTAGCAGAAGTGCAAACGAAAGATTAGCAGAACTGCTAGAAAATCTTTTCCTGCAGTTTCTGAGTAGCTTCAGACCTACTCCTAGATTGCGTTCACTGCAGACTGTTTAGATCCTGGTTTGACGTCACAAACACGTCCTGCATTCAGCTAGCCACTCCCCTGTTTCTCCAGCCACTCCTGCGTTTTAGCCTGACACGCCTGCATTTTTTAGCACACTCCCGGAAAACGGTCAGTTTCCGCCCAGAAACACCCACTTCCTGTCAATCACTCATCGATCAGCAGAGCGACTGAAAAGCGCCGCTCGCCCCTGTGTAAAATTGCATAGTTTCGTGTGAAATTACTTGGCATGTGCGCCCTGCGGCCCATACACATGTGCAGAACAGCCGATTTTTAGCCAGATAGCTATGCTGCGAAAAATGTCAGCGAGCGATCAACTCGGAATGACCCCCTATGTGACCTCACATTGTATTCAGCACTTTATACTACTATTTATTTAAGTCACATGTACAGCCACACATTGTCAAGAGATCGTGCTATGTGATTTCTCCTCCCCCTCATACAGTTCTTCCAAAATATTTAAATGGGAAAGTGCCATTCATTGTTAGTTCAGAATCAGCATAGACCTGTCTATAAGACTGCTTGTAGCAGCTGACAAGGCTAAAGCTATGGAGAGTGGCATGTACTGTAAGTAACAACATTCTATTGGTGGTAGCGCAGTTTTAATTACTAAAAGGGTGTACTTATTATACTTTTACAAGGGATGTTGCAAAAGCTGGGGCTCTGTTATGTACAGATGTGTCCACATATACCTTTCCTATTTATCCTGCCATGTATGACACGCCTTGGCATGCCATAGACTCCGAGATTTAGCCATGCTTTGCGATTTTTCTTAATTTGCTACTTTAGTTTATACATACTTTATTATGGTAAACAAAATTTTTAAAAAGTATTCACTTGCTACTCGTAGAAAAGAGTTTAGCCGTCCTATGCATGGCATGCCAAATTGAGCAAAACAGAAAAGGTATATGTGGAGTTGGGGACACATCTGTACTGTAGCGAATACCATACTGGAGCGCTTAATATGAGAATATGACCAGTACACATACAAAAGTAAAGAAAAATATTGTTTATTAGTGTTGTTTTTTATATAGTGCCAACATATTGCACAGCACTTTTCTGAGAATACGTAATCATTCACATTGGCCCCTGTCCGAGTGAAGCTCATAATCTATCTCCCTGTGGTAATCCCACAATAAGAACCTGCTTGGCTGTAAATCTCAGATGGGCTTGACTCCAAAGTCTGTTGTCAGACCCACATTACTTATTGAGTAGTCCAACAACCAGAGCCGGATTAAGGGGGAAGGGGGTCACAGGGGGCAAGTACCCTGGGCCGCCCCATCTAAAAGGGCCCCCCCGCCGCCCACCACAGATCGGATCTTAAATAGCAGGCACTAGCAGCCGTCACACTGCTATGTGCTGTGCTTCCAGCGACCACCCAGATTGAAAGCCTGTGCCGGCTCTCAGTGTAACTGACTGGCTGCGCGGCTTGCAGGGAGGAGCCAGCCGGGGTGCGGGGGGAGAGAGAAAGGAGATGGTGGGCAGCTGAGCCACTCATCGAGCCGGCATATGTCGGAGCAGTATGCTGCAGTCACCTCAACCTAGAAAAGTAAAGCAGTGTACTGTAGTTGTTTTTTTGTTATAAATTATGTATATACACAGTATGTATATGTGTGAGAGTGTGTGTGTGTGTGTGTGTGTGTGTGTGTGTGTGTGTGTGTGTGTGTGTGTGTATTAGTGATGAGCGGGTTCGGTTCCTCGGAAACTGAACCCCCCCGAACTTCACCCATTTTACACGGGTCCGAGGCATACTCGGATTCTCCCGTATGGCTCGGTTAATCCGAGCGCGACCGAACGTCATCATCCTGCTGTCTGATTCTCGCGAGATTCAGATTCTATATAAGGAGCCGCGCGTCGCCGCCATTTTCACTCGTGCATTGGAAATGTTAGGGAGAGGACGTGGCTGGCGTCCTCTCCGTTTATTAATGTTGCTGCAAATATTTGTGCTAATTGCTTAATTGTGGGGACTGGGGAGCAGCTGTATTATATAGGAGGAGTACAGTGCAGAGTTTTGCTGATCAGTGACCACCAGTATTATACGTTGTCTGCCTGAAAAACGCTCCATATCTGTGCTCAGTGTGCTGCATATATCTGTGCTCACACTGCTTTATTGTGGGGACTGGGGACCAGCAGTATTATATAGGAGGAGTACAGTGCAGAGTTTTGCTGACCAGTGACCACCAGTATTATACGTTGTCTGCCTGAAAAACGCTTAATATATGTGCTCAGTGTGCTGCATATATCTGTGCTCACACTGCTTTATTGTGGGGACTGGGGACCAGCAGTATTATATAGGAGGAGTACAGTGCAGAGTTTTGCTGACAGTGACCACCAGTATATATAGCAGTACGGTACGGAAGGCCACTGCTCTACCTACCTCTGTGTCGTCAAGTATACTATCCATCTAGATTCTGTACCTGTGGTGCATTTTAGTTTTGCAGTTTGCTGACAGTGACCACCAGTATATATAGCAGTACGGTACGGAAGGCCACTGCTCTACCTACCTCTGTGTCATCAAGTATACTATCCATCCATACCTGTGGTGCATTTCAGTTGTGCACAGTATATATAGTAGTAGGCCATTGCTATTGATACTGGCATATAATTCCACACATTAAAAAATGGAGAACAAAAATGTGGAGGTTAAAATAGGGAAAGATCAAGATCCACTTCCACCTCGTGCTGAAGCTGCTGCCACTAGTCATGGCCAAGATGATGAAATGCCATCAACGTCGTCTGCCAAGGCCGATGCCCAATGTCATAGTAGAGAGCATGTAAAATCCAAAAAACAAAAGTTCAGTAAAATGACCCAAAAATCAAAATTGAAAGCGTCTGATGAGAAGCGTAAACTTGCCAATATGCCAATTACGACACGGAGTGGCAAGGAACGGCTGAGGCCCTGGCCTATGTTCATGGCTAGTGGTTCAGATTCACATGAGGATGGAAGCACTCATCCTCTCGCTAGAAAAATGAAAAGACTTAAGCTGGCAAAAGCACAGCAAAGAACTGTGCATTCTTCTAAATCACAAATCCCCAAGGAGAGTCCAATTGTGTCGGTTGCGATGCCTGACCTTCCCAACACTGGGCGGGAAGAGCTTGCGCCTTCCACCATTTGCACGCCCCCTGCAAGTGCTGGAAGGAGCACCCGCAGTCCAGTTCCTGATAGTCAAATTGAAGATGTCACTGTTGAAGTACACCAGGATGAGGATATGGGTGTTGCTGGGGCTGGGGAGGAAATTGACAAGGAGGATTCTGATGGTGAGGTGGTTTATTTAAGTCAGGCACCCGGGGAGACACCTGTTGTCCGTGGGACGAATATGGCCATTGACATGCCTGGTCAAAATACAAAAAAAATCACCTCTTCGGTGTGGAATTATTTCAACACAAATACGTACAACAGGTGTCAAGCCGTGTGTTGCCTTTGTCAAGCTGTAATAAGTAGGGGTAAGGACGTTAACCACCTAGGAACATCCTCCCTTATACGTCACCTGGACCGCATTCATCAGAAGTCAGTGACAAGTTCAAAAAATTTGGATGACAGCGGAAGCAGTCCACTAACCACTAAATCCCTTCCTCTTGTAACCAAGCTCCTGCAAACCACACCACCAACTCCCTCAGTGTCAATTTCCACCTTACACAGGAAAGCCAATAATCCTGCAGGCCATGTCACTGGCAAGTCTGACGAGTCCTCTCCTGCCTGGGATTCCTCCGATGCATCCTTGAGTGTAACGCCTACTGCTGCTGGCGCTGCTGTTGTTGCTGCTGGGAGTCGATCGTCATCCCAGAGAGGAAGTCGGAAGACCACTTGTACTACTTCCAGTAAGCAATTGACTGTCCAACAGTCCTTTGCGAGGAAGATGAAATATCACAGCAGTCATCCTGCTGCAAAGCGGATAACTCAGGTCTTGTCAGCCTGGGGGGTGAGAAACGTGTGTCCGGTATCCACCGTTAATTCACAGGCAACTAGAGACTTGACTGAGGTACTGTGTCCCCGGTACCAAATACCATCTAGGTTCCATTTCTCTAGGCAGGCGATACCGAAAATGTACACAGACGTCAGAAAAAGAGTCACCAGTGTCCTAAAAAATGCAGTTGTACCCAATGTCCACTTAACCACGGACATGTGGACAAGTGGAGCAGGGCAGACTCAGGACTATATGACTGTGACAGCCCACTGGGTAGATGTATTGCCTCCCGCAGCAAGAACAGCAGTGGCGGCACCAGTAGCAGCATCTCGCAAACGCCAACTCGTTCCTAGGCAGGCTACGCTTTGTATCACCGCTTTCCAGAAGAGGCACACAGCTGACAACCTCTTACGGAAACTGAGGAACATCATCGCAGAATGGCTTACCCCAATTGGACTCTCCTGGGGATTTGTGACATTGGACAACGCCACCAATATTGTGCGTGCATTACATCTGGGCAAATTCCAGCACGTCCCATGTTTTGCACATACATTGAATTTGGTGGTGCAGAATTATTTAAAAAACGAGAGGGGCGTGCAAGAGATGCTGTCGGTGGCCTGAAGAATTGTGGGCCACTTTCGGCATTCAGCCAACGCGTGCCGAAGACTGGAGCACCAGCAAACAGTCCTGAACCTGCCCTGCCATCATCTGAAGCAAGAGGTGGTAACGAGGTGGAATTCAACCCTCTATATGCTTCAGAGGATGGAGGAGCAGCAAAAGGCCATTCAAGCCTATACATCTGCCCACGATATAGGCAAAGGAGGGTGAATGCACCTGACTCAAGCGCAGTGGAGAATGATTTCAACGTTGTGCAAGGTTCTGCAACCCTTTGAACTTGCCACACGTGAAGTCAGTTCAGACACTGCCAGCCTGAGTCAGGTCATTCCCCTCATCAGGCTTTTGCAGAAGAAGCTGGAGACATTGAAGGAGGAGCTAAAACAGAGCGATTCCGCTAGGCATGTGGGACTTGTGGATGGAGCCCTTAATTCGCTTAACCAGGATTCACGGGTGGTCAATCTGTTGAAATCAGAGCACTACATTTTGGCTACCGTGCTCGATCCTAGATTTAAAACCTACGTTGTATCTCTCTTTCCAGCAGACACAAGTCTGCAGAGGTTCAAAGACCTGCTGGTGAGAAAATTGTCAAGTCAAGCGGAACGTGACCCGTCAACAGATCCTCCTTCACATTCTCCCGCAACTGGGGGTGCGAGGAAAAGGCTAAGAATTCCGAGCCCACCCGCTGGCGGTGATGCAGAGCAGTCTGGAGCGAGTGCTGACATCTGGTCCGGACTGAAGGACCTGCCAACGATTACTGACATGTCGTCTACTGTCACTGCATATGTTTCTGTCACCATTGAAAGAATGGTGGAGGATTATATGAGTGACCGCATCCAAGTAGGCACGTCAGACAGTCCGTACGTATACTGGCAGGAAAAAGAGGCAATTTGGAGGCCCTTGCACAAACTGGCTTTATTCTACCTAAGTTGCCCTCCCTCCAGTGTGTACTCCGAAAGAGTGTTTAGTGCAGCCGCTCACCTTGTCAGCAATCGGCGTACAAGGTTACTTCCAGAAAATGTGGAGAAGATGATGTTCATCAAAATGAATTATAATCAATTCCTCCGTGGAGACATTCACCAGCAATTGCCTCCAGAAAGTACACAGGGATCTGAGATGGTGGATTCCAGTGGGGACGAATTAATAATCTGTGAGGAGGGGGATGTACACAGTGAAAGGGGTGAAGAATCGGAGGATGATGATGAGGTGTTCATCTTGCCTCTGTAGAGCCAGTTTGTGCAAGGAGAGATTGATTGCTTCTTTTTTGGTGGGGGCCCAAACCAACCAGTCATTTCAGTCACTGTTGTGTGGCAGACCCTGTCGCTGAAATGATGGGTTCGTTGAAGTGTGCATGTCCTGTTTATACAACATAAGGGTGGGTGGGAGGGCCCAAGGACAATTCCATCTTGCACCTCTTTTTTCTTTCATTTTTCTTTGCATCATGTGCTGTTTGGGGACTAATTTTTTAAGTGCCATACTGTCTGACACTGCAGTGCCACTTCTAGATGGGCCAGGTGTTTGTGTCGGCCACTTGTGTCGCTTAGCTTAGTCACACAGCGACCTTGGAGCGCCTCTTTTTTTCTTTGCATCATGTGCTGTTTGGGGACAATTTTTTTGAAGTGCCATCCTGTCTGACACTGCAGTGCCACTCCTAGATGGGCCAGGTGTTTGTGTCGGCCACTTGTGTCGCTTAGCTTAGTCACGCAGCGACCTTGGTGCGCCTCTTTTTTTCTTTGCATCATGTGCTGTTTGGGGACAATTTTTTTGAAGTGCCATCCTGTCTGACACTGCAGTGCCACTCCTAGATGGGCCAGGTGTTTGTGTCGGCCACTTGTGTCGCTTAGCTTAGTCACACAGCGACCTTGGTGCGCCTCTTTTTTCTTTGCATCATGTGCTGTTTGGGGACTATTTTTTTGAAGTGCCATCCTGCCTGACACTGCAGTGCCACTCCTAGATGGGCCAGGTGTTTGTGTCGGCCACTTGTGTCGCTTAGCTTAGCCATCCAGCGACCTCGGTGCATATTTTACACTGAAAATGAGTGTAAATTATGGTTATTGAGGTTATTAATACTATGTGATCAAAATGACCTCCAAATTCTATGATTTAAGCTGTTTTTGTTGGTTTTTTGTAAAAAAACACCCGAATCCAAAACACACCCGAATCCGACAAAAAATTTTCAGGGAGGTTTTGGCAAAACACGTCCGAATCCAAAACACGGCCGCGGAACCGAATCCAAAACCAAAACACAAAACCCGAAAAATTTCCGGTGCACATCTCTATATATATATTAGTGGTGAGCAACGATTACAATTTCTAATCGCGATTAATCGCATGATTTTCTCAGATTAATCGCGATTAATCACATTGTTATGCGCAAGATTCAATAATGAGTAGTGTATTGCGCACATTTAGAGAGAGAGAGAAAAAAAGAGAGAGAGAGAGATACACATACAGTACACATACAGTACATACATACATACATACATACATACATACATACATGCATACATACATACAGCATGTAAGTATTCTATTGTGCAAAACTGGATCAGGCTGTGTAGTGCATAGCTGGGAGCACAGGCTGTGTAGTGCATGGCTGGGAGCACAGGCTGTGTGAAGTGCATGAATAGGGTAGCACAGTCTGTGTGTATAGTGCATGAATAGGGAGCACAGACTGTGTATGGTGCATTACTGGGGAGCACAGTCTGTGTGTATAGTGCATGAATAGGGAGCACAGGCTGTGTATGGTGCATGAATAGGGGAGCACAGGCTGTGTAGTGCATGAATAGGGGAGCACATGCTGTGTAGTGCATGAATAGGGGAGCACAGGCTGTGTAGCGCATGGCTGGGAGCACAGGCTGTGCGAAGTGCATGAATAGGGTAACACAGTCTGTGTGTATAGTGCATGAATAGGGAGCACAGACTGTGTATGGTGCATGGCTGGGGAGCACAGGCTGTGTAGTGCATGAATAGGGAGCACAGGCTGTGTAGTGCATGAATAGGAAGCACAGGCCATGTAGTGCATGAATAGGGAGCACAGGTTGAGAACTGCATGGCTGGGAAGCACTGGCTGTGTAGTGCATGGCTGGGGAGCACAGGATATATACAGACAGTGTATATGACTGGAGCATGGAGGAGCTGCCAGGACAGAGCATGTGATGGCCTTGGCACGGCGGTGCAGCAGACACACCTGTGACACAGAGCTGCTGCCAGAGGACTAACACTGTGTTAGATCGCGGAGACGCCGCTTTGTGCAATGTTAGAACCTATTTAATAATAATAATACTGCTGCTGCTGTACACAACAATGCCCACATCGGTTGTCTGTGATTATTACTGTCCTACCCCTGGGAGCACTGCTGCCTTCTAATTGGCAGTGACAGAGGAGGGGGTGGAGATTCGCGTCTTCCTGGTGACAGATTTGGATGAAGGTGGAGCAAGGACAGTCTCCCGATCCTCCCACTGCTGCACTGGTTCCTGCTGCTGTCCAGGCCACTGTCATTATTGCATGTGGCTGCTGAGCTGGCTAATGGAGAAAATTTTGGTGATGGGTGGGGCTTGTAGAGAGGGCAAGGCTACCGATCAGTGTGCTCCGTGTTGTGGAGGCAATTACATGAGCGTTACTGCCACTGAAAGAAGGGGAGTGGGCGGGACTTCAATGTCACTGCAGGGAGATGGAGAGGAGCTGCATGTCTTCCCTGATGGCCGGCAAGCGTTAAAAGAATTGTCGGCGTTAATTAGTTAACTTGCCCAGCCCAAATATATATATGTGTGTGTGTGTGTGTGTGTGTGTGTGTGTACTTTATATGTGTGTGTGTGTGTACTTTATATGTGTGTGTGTGTGTGTGTGTGTGTGTGTGTGTGTGTGTGTGCATATACTATATACTATATATATATATATATATATAATCCTCCAATTCCATCGGCACTCAGATCCTAAAGACGCAGCTTCCCCCGGTGCTTGAATCCTTTCAGCATAGCACTCCAATGCTGGTAGGTTTTATTGTAACGTTTCGGAGCTACAGCTCCTTCCTCCAGACTCGGTCTTGTCTAGTGTTGTCTGGAGGAAGGAGCTGTAGCTCCGAAACGTTACAATAAAACTTACCAGCGCCTTTTCATATACAACCCTGTGAGTGCCGTTTATACCGCGATTGGACTAGTGCTATATATATATATATATATATAGATATAGATATATATAGATATGTGTATATATGTATTTATACATGCAACATGTGTGGAACCCCGGCACTCAGATGTTTCACATAAATGCCCCCGTGCCTTTCATAGTAATAAGACAACTTGCAAACGGAGACTGCACTCTAAATGATATTAAAAGACACTGCACCCACCATGTTTGCAGTACTAAGTTGTTAGTTGTCAGCGGTTTCATGCTCTGAGTTCCATGCTTGTTGCAAGGGGTTTCATGCACTAAGTTACATGCTCGTTGCCAGGGATTTCATGCTCTGAGTGTCATACTCATTGCTTGGGGTGTAATGCTTGTTGCTAGGGGTTTCATGCCCGGGGGTGTCATGCTCGTTGCCAGGGGTGTAAGGCTCGTTGCCAGGGATTTCATGCTCTCTGTGTCATGCTCATTGCCAGGGGTGTGTAATGCTCGCTGACAGGGTTTTATATGCTCTCAGTGTCGTGCTTGTTGCCAGGGTTGTAATGCTCATTGCCAGGGGTTTCATGGTCTGGGAGTCATGCTTGTTGCCAGAGGTGTGTAATGCTCTTTGCCAGGGTGCTTGTTGCCAGGGGTGTGTAATGCTCTGTGCCAGGTGTGTAATGCTCATTGGCACCAGAACTGCTATTACCTGCTCTCCCTCCTCCTGCCCATAGTACTCCACTGGGAGGAGTTTCTCAAAATGAAGTGGTTGCGTCGTGATGTCACAATGCAACTGCATCATTTCACGAAACTCCACCTGCTGTGTACTATGGGTGGGTGGAGGGAGAGCAGGTAAAAGCAGCCAGCAGATGTCACAGAGGGCACTCCGTGTGATCGCACGGCTCGCCCACCAGTAGAAACGGCACCGCTTCCACCACCCCTTCCTCTGTCCATCCTCCATTCTCTGTCTGACCTCTATCCCACTTCATTCCCAGAGTCATGACACAGTGATTCAATTATTATGTGTGTTTGCACGTGTGTATGTTTAGTTTGTGGGGAAGACTTTAGGGCTCCTCTGTCTTAAATGCCCCGGGCCCCCCAAAGCCTTAATCTGGCTCTGCCAACAACTCATTGGATTTCACCACTGTAGATTGACACATAAGGACCTCTGTAAGTTAGAAAAACCTGCACATTATAGAGTGGAGTCCATGCAGTGGACAGCGTGGTTGTCACGAAGCAGGTGGCAAATTGCTAATGGGTATCTGAAATCTTTCCCTAACAGCCTGGAAGTGTAGGTATGCAACGACTATGGGCCTTATTTATATTTGTATACAAACACAGTGGTTTGCATAAAAACACAATGTTTGGGTATCTGTGCAGGTGCAAGACCCCTTCTGCACATGTGCATAACGGATCTTGCGATGTCAACTGCAGCACCCTATCAGCTGCAGCATGATTGGCATGTTGTGGCCTTTCGGGGAACAGAATGGCACCTGGCATCGTTCTTCAAAGCGGGGCAGGGGGGGCATCCCCATTTTGAATGCGTGATGGGTCCAGGGTCTTCGTGGGTCCAGGGATGCGGTGGCCAACCTGAGTAAGCTTACACAGGCTAAAGGTCGGTGTTAGATCAATTTATAATCAATCTAAAACCAACTGATAAATCAACTGCTTTATCATCCTTCAGGTTTCAACTTCCTTTACAGGAGGACTATATGTGTCAGTGGACCCTTACTGTCCTTGTGGTTCTCCAAGTACCGGCATGCTAGGGTTGCCAGGCTGGGACATGTAGTCCCACTATAAGGGACAATATTCTTTCTATTTTTGTACACAATCAACCATGCACATACTGGCACAGGGGTGCAGGGGATAGTCTAGCTTCAGAAGGGGGTATCCCTTTATTGGGGGATCCCCGCTTTCTGGGAATTCCCAAGACTGGGGTGGCCAGTTTGTGCATTAGAATGCTTTGACAGGGGGATCCTTGTCAAGTGTGTCCTCCTGCTGTGGCATTACACCTTGGCTCATCAAGCCTGGTGCTGCTTGATGGAAGTACAAGGGACCCCAATGCATTTCTTCCCCTGAATTCCAGAACCACCTCAAGAGCTTGATCCTAATTATTCTTTGGGGGGAACCCACGCCATTTTTTTCTGATTGTTTATTTTTTTACTATTTTTACATTAAAGATACCTGTATAGATCATATTGATCTGTTCAGTGCGTCTCCCAAACAGGAATGCCACAGGTATTGTTTGGGCAACTTTGGCTTGGGGTTTTTGACTGTATTTTAAAAACAGACCATTAGTAAATACTCGTTTTCTGAGTTTCACACTTTTAAAACATCAATGTTTAGGTCGATGTTCTAAAGTGGGATTTAAGATCGATTTACATTCTGTTTTGCCTTTAGTATGGAAATACCCGATTTACAAAATTGACTGCAAATTGACTAAAAATCCCCTAAAAAACTGTTAGTAATTACACCCCTTAGTATCTGCAGAGTCCCCGTGAGCTCTTCACCCTTCACCATGGTAGGGGTGCAACACCCAAGTCAGTGCTTAGAAAGCTTCCACCTGCATAGGCAAACGCAGCCCAGAAACCCCTATTCCCGGCAAGTGGCTCAAATTAGGACAATAGCAATGTTATATAATATGAGAACTGCCGCCACATCATGCAGTGTAAAGGACAGAACTTCACATGCCCAATGGTAGCAGCTACTTCTACCAAGTTTGCTGTGTGTGTATTTGAGTCCTCAATCAGTACACTGGACCAGAGAGTAGCTGCCAGGAAAAAGAGACAGGAGCATTACCATGAGGTGGGAAAATGTTTCAGTGTAGTATTGGATTTATTATGTTTGTTTGTGTATTTATTTATTATGGTATGTTTAACCTTTTCCTGACCACTATATTATTTAAATGTTTGATACAGTCTATTCTAAAGACCATCTATAGTGTTAAATATTAGTACTGTATTCCAGTATATAAAAAGACCAATGTTTACACTAATGTCAAGGGTCATTACTAGGTTATTCTACCGCTACCCCAGACTCCTGTACTTGCTCCAATGTTCCGCAGAGCGGGAGCTGTAGACTGCATTTGGAAACCCTCCTCTAGAAATCCTGCGTTTGCCACTGACCTGAAATGCATTTACAGGGCACATTTTTATGTGCATTCCTTGCTACGTGTATGACATCTGATAGTTTTAAATATTACATTTTGAAACGTCCTGATTTTTTTAATGCAAAAGAGTAAACAATAAATCTAAAGGTGCATACACACTTGTTGAGAAAATGAGCGACATCGCTTATTTTCAACCTTCCTGAGCGACTTTCTTGGCAAGTGTATATGCCGACGATCACAAGCGGTGCGCTGACCCGTGGGTTGTTAACGACCCTCGCTGTATGCCATGCAAGCAGCTCAATTTGGACTTTCGTCCAAGAGCTGCCTGCACAGCCCATCCGCTGTGTGATGTCACTGAGTGTTATGGTCGTAATATCGCTCAGTGTGTAGGCCCTACTGCCGACAGCTTGGAGGGGAAAACACTAGGCGACGTCGCTCATAGAGCACGTCGCCTAGTGTGTACTCTCCTTTACAGAATAAAATATGTTTGACAACATTTTATTGGTGCTACTCCTGCTGACTCCTATTCAAAACCACTTTGTTTACTTACATATGTTTCTGCTACATCTAGCCAATTGTATCTTCATCAATTTGTGTTTCACTTTATAGCTTAGTGACCACATTAATATCTGGGTGACATTTGAAAATTCACAAATGGTTTGTTCTCTCAAACATTGTTCTGTCTATGTGCCTTTCCTTGAGAAATGTTACGAAATGGCTAATGAGAGATGCAAAACAGTAATAACAGTAATTTGTAACTCATTTATCTATCTCTTCTGTGTACTTGGGCATTTATTGAATTAATTAGAAGTCAAAAACATGGTAAATAATTTCAACAAAATGCATCATTTCAACATACCGTACTGCTCAATTGGATTTATACATGTATAATTGCAGTGATCACAACTGCTACCGGGGAAAAAATGTCTAAATAGCATTGATTAAAAAAAAGCCCATATTTTACTGCTTATTGTCAGTAACTCAAAGAACAGAAAAATAGAACAACATCAATAAACAATAGAACAGAGCATCTTAAATATGTGCTGTCATCATAGTACATATATGCACTCTGAAACACTTATGCTAGCTGCCGGGATGCTTCCTTACAAATTAGTAATTATGCAGTATCCCATAATCAAGGATAAGTTGGCACTCATCAGTCTTAATGAAAATCAAAAACACTATTTATTCCATACCACCAGCGTTTCAAGACTGGGGTGGTCTTTTCATCAGGTAGTGTAAACAAGTAATAAGCAAGTGATTACCGTAAATAAGAGTGTATAGCCAATGTAAACCCTTGTGTAAGGCAACAAAACCATTGGTTTTGCTGCCAGGGTATTGTGGTGTGTCACGTAGAGATGAGCGGGTTCGGTTCCTCGGAATCCGAACCCCCCCGAACTTCAGCCTTTTTACACGGGTCCGAGGCAGACTCGGATCTTCCCGCCTTGCTCGGTTAACCCGAGCGCGCCCGAACGTCATCATCCCGCTGTCGGATTCTCGCGAGGCTCGTATTCTATCGCGAGACTCGGATTCTATATAAGGAGCCGCGCGTCGCCGCCATTTTCACACGTGCATTGAGATTGATAGGGAGAGGACGTGGCTGGCGTCCTCTCCGTTAGAATAGATAGAGACACTTGAGTTGATTTACTACTAACTTAGTAATTTTGGGGAGCATTAGGAGTACTCAGAGTGCAGAGTTTTGCTGATAGTTACTAGTGACCACCACCAGTTTTATTTATTATTTAATATAATCCGTTCTCTGCCTGAAAAAAAATGATACACAGTCACATACCATATCTGTGCTCAGCCTCAGTGTGCTGCATGATAATATCATCTATGTATATCTGACTGTGCTGAGTGCTCACTGCTCACACAGCTGAATTGTGGGGGAGACTGGGGTGCAGTTATAGCAGGAGTACAGTGCACACTTTTGCTGCCAGTGTGACTGACCAGTGACCACCAGTATATTGTCTGCCTGAAAAAGTTAAACACTCCTGTGGTGTTTTTTTTTTTATTCTATAAACGCATTCTGCTGACAGTGTCCAGCAGGTCCGTCATTCATTATATTATATAAATATTTACCTGCAGTAGTGTTATATTTTTTTTGTTCATCTCTATCATCTTTATCATCTCTATATTAGCAGACGCAGTACGGTAGTCCACGGCTGTGGCTACCTCTGTGTCGTCAGTGCTCGTCCATAATTGTATACCTACCTGTGGTGGGGTTTATTTTTCTATCTTCTTCATACTAGTAGTTTAGGAGTCTGCTGACAGTGTCCAGCAGGTCCGTCATTATATTATATATACCTGCAGTAGTGATATATATATATTTTTTATATCATTATCATCTCTATACTAGCAGACGCAGTACGGTAGTCCACGGCTGTAGCTACCTCTGTGTCGTCAGTGCTCGTCCATAATTGTATACCTACCTGTGGTGGGTTTTTTTTTTTCTATCTTCTTCATACTAGTAGTTTAGGAGTCTGCTGACAGTGTCCAGCAGGTCCGTCATTATATTATATATACCTGCAGTAGTGATATATATATATTTTTTATATCATTATCATCTCTATACTAGCAGACGCAGTATGGTAGTCCACAGCTGTAGCTACTAGAGATGAGCGCCTGAAATTTTTCGGGTTTTGTGTTTTGGTTTTGGGTTCGGTTCCGCGGCCGTGTTTTGGGTTCGACCGCGTTTTGGCAAAACCTCACCGAATTTTTTTTGTCGGATTCGGGTGTGTTTTGGATTCGGGTGGTTTTTTCAAAAAACCCTAAAAAACATCTTAAAACATTGAATTTGGGGGTCATTTTGATCCCATAGTATTATTAACCTCAATAACCATAATTAACACTCATTTTCAGTCTATTCTGAACACCTTACACCTCACAATATTATTTTTAGTCCTAAAATTTGCACCGAGGTCGCTGGATGACTAAGCTCAGCGACCCTAGTGGCCGACACAAACACCGGGCCCATCTAGGAGTGGCACTGCAGTGTCACGCAGGATGTCCCTTCCAAAAAACCCTCCCCAAACAGCACATGACGCAAAGAAAAAAAGAGGCGCAATGAGGTAGCTGTGTGAGTAAGATTAGCGACCCTAGTGGCCGACACAAACACCGGGCCCATCTAGGAGTGGCACTGCAGTGTCACGCAGGATGTCCCTTCCAAAAAACCCTCCCCAAACAGCACATGACGCAAAGAAAAAAAGAGGCGCAATGAGGTAGCTGTGTGAGTAAGATTAGCGACCCTAGTGGCCGACACAAACACCTGGCCCATCTAGGAGTGGCACTGCAGTGTCACGCAGGATGTCCCTTCCAAAAAACCCTCCCCAAACAGCACATGACGCAAAGAAAAAAAGAGGCGCAATGAGGTAGCTGACTGTGTGAGAAAGATAAGCGACCCTAGTGGCCGACACAAACACCGGGCCCATCTAGGAGTGGCACTGCAGTGTCACGCAGGATGTCCCTTCCAAAAAACCCTCCCCAAACAGCACATGACGCAAAGAAAAAAAGAGGCGCAATGAGGTAGCTGACTGTGTGAGAAAGATAAGCGACCCTAGTGGCCGACACAAACACCGGGCCCATCTAGGAGTGGCACTGCAGTGTCACGCAGGATGTCCCTTCCAAAAAACCCTCCCCAAACAGCACATGACGCAAAGAAAAATAAAAGAAAAAAGAGGTGCAAGATGGAATTGTCCTTGGGCCCTTCCCACCCACCCTTATGTTGTATAAACAAAACAGGACATGCACACTTTAACCAACCCATCATTTCAGTGACAGGGTCTGCCACACGACTGTGACTGAAATGACGGGTTGGTTTGGACCCCCACCAAAAAAGAAGCAATTAATCTCTCCTTGCACAAACTGGCTCTACAGAGGCAAGATGTCCACCTCATCATCATCCTCCGATATATCACCGTGTACATCCCCCTCCTCACAGATTATCAATTCGTCCCCACTGGAATCCACCATGTCAGCTCCCTGTGTACTTTGTGGAGGCAATTGCTGCTGGTCAATGTCTCCGCGGAGGAATTGATTATAATTCATTTTAATGAACATCATCTTCTCCACATTTTCTGGATGTAACCTCGTACGCCGATTGCTGACAAGGTGAGCGGCGGCACTAAACACTCTTTCGGAGTACACACTTGTGGGAGGGCAACTTAGGTAGAATAAAGCCAGTTTGTGCAAGGGCCTCCAAATTGCCTCTTTTTCCTGCCAGTATAAGTACGGACTGTGTGACGTGCCTACTTGGATGCGGTCACTCATATAATCCTCCACCATTCTATCAATGGTGAGAGAATCATATGCAGTGACAGTAGACGACATGTCCGTAATGGTTGTCAGGTCCTTCAGTCCGGACCAGATGTCAGCATCAGCAGTCGCTCCAGACTGCCCTGCATCACCGCCAGCGGGTGGGCTCGGAATTCGGATTTGGGATTTCGAAGAATGCACAGTTCTTTGCTGTGCTGCTTTTGCCAGCTTGAGTCTTTTCATTTTTCTAGCGAGAGGCTGAGTGCTTCCATCCTCATGTGAAGCTGAACCACTAGCCATGAACATAGGCCAGGGCCTCAGCCGTTCCTTGCCACTCCGTGTGGTAAATGGCATATTGGCAAGTTTACGCTTCTCCTCCGACAATTTTATTTTAGGTTTTGGAGTCCTTTTTTTTCTGATATTTGGTGTTTTGGATTTGACATGCTCTGTACTATGACATTGGGCATCGGCCTTGGCAGACGACGTTGCTGGCATTTCATCGTCTCGGCCATGACTAGTGGCAGCAGCTTCAGCACGAGGTGGAAGTGGATCTTGATCTTTCCCTAATTTTGGAACCTCAACTTTTTTGTTCTCCATATTTTATAGGCAGAACTAAAAGGCACCTCAGGTAAACAATGGAGATGGATGGATTGGATACTAGTATACAATTATGGACGGACTGCCACGGTTAGGTGGTATAAAAAAACCACGGTTAGGTGGTATATAATACAATTATGGATGGACGGACTGCCTGCCGAGTTCCGACACAGAGGTAGCCACAGCCGTGAACTACCGCACTGTACACTGGTTGATAAAGAGATAGTAGTATACTCGTAACAACTAGTATGACACTATGACGACGGTATAAAGAATGAAAAAAAAACCACGGTTAGGTGGTATATATTATAATAATAATACAATTATGGATGGACGGACTGCCTGCCGACTGCCGACACAGAGGTAGCCACAGCCGTGAACTACCGCACTGTACACTGGTTGATAAAGAGATAGTAGTATACTCGTAACAACTAGTATGACACTATGACGACGGTATAAAGAATGAAAAAAAAACCACGGTTAGGTGGTATATATTATAATAATAATACAATTATGGATGGACGGACTGCCTGCCGACTGCCGACACAGAGGTAGCCACAGCCGTGAACTACCGCACTGTACACTGGTTGATAAAGAGATAGTAGTATACTCGTAACAACTAGTATGACACTATGACGACGGTATAAAGAATGAAAAAAAAACCACGGTTAGGTGGTATATATTATAATAATAATACAATTATGGATGGACGGACTGCCTGCCGACTGCCGACACAGAGGTAGCCACAGCCGTGAACTACCGCACTGTACACTGGTTGATAAAGAGATAGTAGTATACTCGTAACAACTAGTATGACACTATGACGACGGTATAAAGAATGAAAAAAAAACCACGGTTAGGTGGTATATATTATAATAATAATACAATTATGGATGGACGGACTGCCTGCCGACTGCCGACACAGAGGTAGCCACAGCCGTGAACTACCGCACTGTACACTGGTTGATAAAGAGATAGTAGTATACTCGTAACAACTAGTATGACACTATGACGACGGTATAAAGAATGAAAAAAAAACCACGGTTAGGTGGTATATATTATAATAATAATACAATTATGGATGGACGGACTGCCTGCCGAGTTCCGACACAGAGGTAGCCACAGCCGTGAACTACCGCACTGTACACTGGTTGATAAAGAGATAGTAGTATACTCGTAACAACTAGTATGACACTATGACGACGGTATAAAGAATGAAAAAAAAACCACGGTTAGGTGGTATATATTATAATAATAATACAATTATGGATGGACGGACTGCCTGCCGACTGCCGACACAGAGGTAGCCACAGCCGTGAACTACCGCACTGTACACTGGTTGATAAAGAGATAGTAGTATACTCGTAACAACTAGTATGACACTATGACGACGGTATAAAGAAAGAAAAAAAAATACCACAGTTAGGTGGTATATATTATAATAATAATACAATTATGGATGGACGGACTGCCTGCCGACTGCCGACACAGAGGTAGCCACAGCCGTGAACTACCGCACTGTACACTGGTTGATAAAGAGATAGTAGTATACTCGTAACAACTAGTATGACACTATGACGGTATAAAGAATGAAAAAAAAACCACGGTTAGGTGGTATATATTATAATAATAATACAATTATGGATGGACGGACTGCCTGCCGACTGCCGACACAGAGGTAGCCACAGCCGTGAACTACCGCACTGTACACTGGTTGATAAAGAGATAGTAGTATACTCGTAACAACTAGTATGACACTATGACGACGGTATAAAGAAAGAAAAAAAAATACCACGGTTAGGTGGTATATATTGTAATACAATTATGGATGGACGGACTGCCTGCCGAGTTCCGACTGCCGACACAGAGGTAGCCACAGCCGTGAACTACCGCACTGTACTGTGTCTGCTGCTAATATAGACTGGTTGATAAAGAGATAGTATACAATACATACAACAATATACTACTATACTGGTGGTCAGGCACTGGTCACCACTAGTCACACTGGCAGTGGCACTCCTGCAGCAAAAGTGTGCACTGTTTAATTTTAAATTAATATAATATTATGTACTCCTGGGGGCTCCTGCTATAACAACCTGCAGTGCTCCCCAGTCTCCCCCACAATTATTATAAGCTTTGCCTTTTATACATTGATGTGCAGCACACTGGGCTGAGC
Organism: Pseudophryne corroboree; assembly: GCF_028390025.1. NCBI lineage: Eukaryota > Metazoa > Chordata > Amphibia > Anura > Myobatrachidae > Pseudophryne > Pseudophryne corroboree. Next base: position 598,708,514 of record NC_086448.1, read on the forward strand.
TGAGTGCACACAGACTGAGTCACACTGTGTGACTGGCTGCTGCTGTGTATCGTTTTTTTTCAGGCAGAGAACGGATATAGCAGAGAACGGATATATTATATTAAAATAAATAAAAGTTAACTAACAACAACTGCACTGGTCACTGTGGTAAACTCTGTCTGACTCTGCACAATCTCTCTCTCTCTTCTAATCTAATTTCTAATGGAGAGGACGCCAGCCACGTCCTCTCCCTATCAATCTCAATGCACGTGTGAAAATGGCGGCGACGCGCGGCTCCTTATATAGAATCCGAGTCTCGCGAGAATCCGACAGCGTCATGATGACGTTCGGGCGCGCTCGGGTTAACCGAGCAAGGCGGGAGGATCCGAGTCTGCTCGGACCCGTGAAAAAAACATGAAGTTCGTGCGGGTTCGGTTTCAGAGAAACCGAACCCGCTCATCTCTAGTAGCTACCTCTGTGTCGTCAGTGCTCGTCCATAATTGTATACCTACCTGTGGTGGGGTTTATTTTTCTATCTTCTTCATACTAGTAGTTTAGGAGTCTGCTGACAGTGTCCAGCAGGTCAGTCATTATATTATATATACCTGCAGTAGTGATATATATATATTTTTTATATCATTATCATCTCTATACTAGCAGACGCAGTACGGTAGTCCACGGCTGTAGCTACCTCTGTGTCGTCAGTGCTCGTCCATAATTGTATACCTACCTGTGGTGGGGTTTATTTTTCTATCTTCTTCATACTAGTAGTTTAGGAGTCTGCTGACAGTGTCCAGCAGGTCCGTCATTATATTATATATACCTGCAGTAGTAATATATATATATTTTTTATATCATTATCATCTCTATACTAGCAGACGCAGTACGGTAGTCCACGGCTGTAGCTACCTCTGTGTCGTCAGTGCTCGTCCATAATTGTATACCTACCTGTGGTGGGTTTTTGTTTTCTATCTTCTTCATACTAGTAGTTTAGGAGTCTGCTGACAGTGTCCAGCAGGTCCGTCATTATATTATATATACCTGCAGTAGTGATATATATATATTTTTTATATCATTATCATCTCTATACTAGCAGACGCAGTACGGTAGTCCACGGCTGTAGCTACCTCTGTGTCGTCAGTGCTCGTCCATAATTGTATACCTACCTGTGGTGGGGTTTATTTTTCTATCTTCTTCATACTAGTAGTTTAGGAGTCTGCTGACAGTGTCCAGCAGGTCCGTCATTATATTATATATACCTGCAGTAGTGATATATATATTTTTTTTATATCATTATCATCTCTATACTAGCAGACGCAGTACGGTAGTCCACGGCTGTAGCTACCTCTGTGTCGTCAGTGCTCGTCCATAATTGTATACCTACCTGTGGTGGGGTTTTTTTTTTCTATCTTCTTCATACTAGTAGTGTAGGAGTCTGCTGACAGTGTCCAGCAGGTCCGTCATTATATTATATATACCTGCAGTAGTGATATATATATATATTTTTTATATCATTATCATCTCTATACTAGCAGACGCAGTATGGTAGTCCATGGCTGTAGCTACCTCTATGTCGTCAGTGCTCGTCCATAATTGTATACCTACCTGTGGTGGAGTTTATTTTTCTATCTTCTTCATACTAGTAGTTTAGGAGTCTGCTGACAGTGTCCAGCAGGTCCGTCATTATATTATATATACCTGCAGTAGTGATATATATATATTTTTTATATCATTATCATCTCTATACTAGCAGACGCAGTACGGTAGTCCACGGCTGTAGCTACCTCTGTGTCGTCAGTGCTCGTCCATAATTGTATACCTACCTGTGGTGGGTTTTTTTTTTCTATCTTCTTCATACTAGTAGTTTAGGAGTCTGCTGACAGTGTCCAGCAGGTCCGTCATTATATTATATATACCTGCAGTAGTGATATATATATATTTTTTATATCATTATCATCTCTATACTAGCAGACGCAGTACGGTAGTCCACGGCTGTAGCTACCTCTGTGTCGTCAGTCACTCATCATCCATAAGTATACTAGTATCCATCCATCTCCATTGTTTACCTGAGGTGCCTTTTAGTTGTGCCTATTAAAATATGGAGAACAAAAATGTTGAGGTTCCAAAAATAGGGAAAGATCAAGATAAAAAACAATAATAAACAATAACACTTGTTTATCAGGCGCAAGTTTCCCTTAAGTCTAATTGAACACTTGTAAATAAATAATTGTAGTTGCTGCTCCCAACAGGTGATTTGGATTATCACCTAATTAAAGACAATATTTGGAAATAAATGAGAGCGCAATTGCAATTAAAAATATAGTAAATACTTTAATACATGCACAACATATATTAGACAAAATTAAAAACAAAGTTATTCTAAAAGGTTATTCTAAAAAGTCAAATAAATTATTGGTGCTTGACACACCCCCAGAGGGTTCCACAACCTGTAACTGATCCGGTAATTGTCTGTAAATCAATCACTGTCTCAAATGTTGGTAGCTTTTTCTACTATGTTTGAATAAAGTTCCACAGAATGATGGTTTTTTAGAAGTAAATCTGATGCTCACCGCTGCTGGAGTTCAATAGCAATAAACTTCCCATTATCTGATGCAGCGGAGGGAGAAGGAGCATACACCTCTCTGGATCCAAATGCCGTATGAAGAGAGGAAGGAGTGGCTGTCAGCAGCGCCGCTCACAGTGTCCCTGTCAGCCCGTGCTCCGTACTCCACAATTAGGGGCGAGCTTGATGAGATGTTTCTCAGGGTACACGTGGAAAGGAGCGCGGCTGTAGACTGGCAGTGGAACAGTGGAGACAGAGCCCGGCAGTGTTGTGGTCCTCACGGGGGTAGCCTTTACGCGTTTCTCCGCTGTCAACGTATAGCGGTTTCCTCAGAAGGTATAATTAGGTGTCAAGCTGATCCGATATTTATTGTGCAGTTGGCCAATCCACAGAGGCCATTTAACAACAAACAGGTGTACTTAATAGTCTAAAACAAGTGTTCAATATTAGTAGAGTTAATCTCTAACTCCACTTTTTAAAAATAATATCATAAAACATCAACAATATTTATTAATATATACACAGGCTTTCAATATTTTTATATATATAAAACGTTTTTTTACAAAAACAATTGATGTTTTGTTTGTTATAAGAAGGCATCACCGCAATTCATGTTCCAAGGAATAGATTTCAACTAATAGAAAACAACCAATATAAATACCAAAAAGGTCAGTGGCACAGCAGACTAATGCAGGAGTCACGTATGCCACTAGACCTGTGTTCGATTCCCATCCAAACCCAAATCGTATCACCAATCTATATTTTTTATTATTATTTATTTATTATTAGTATTATTATTGTTATTTGTTATAACAATAATAATACTAATAATAAATAAATAATAATAAAAAATATAGATTGGTGATACGATTTGGGTTTGGATGGGAATCGAACACAGGTCTAGTGGCATACGTGACTCCTGCATTAGTCTGCTGTGCCACTGACCTTTTTGGTATTTATATTGGTTGTTTTCTATTAGTTGAAATCTATTCCTTGGAACATGAATTGCGGTGATGCCTTCTTATAACAAACAAAACATCAATTGTTTTTGTAAAAAAACGTTTTATATATATAAAAATATTGAAAGCCTGTGTATATATTAATAAATATTGTTGATGTTTTATGATATTATTTTTAAAAAGTGGAGTTAGAGATTAACTCTACTAATATTGAACACTTGTTTTAGACTATTAAGTACACCTGTTTGTTGTTAAATGGCCTCTGTGGATTGGCCAACTGCACAATAAATATCGGATCAGCTTGACACCTAATTATACCTTCTGAGGAAACCGCTATACGTTGACAGCGGAGAAACGCGTAAAGGCTACCCCCGTGAGGACCACAACACTGCCGGGCTCTGTCTCCACTGTTCCACTGCCAGTCTACAGCCGCGCTCCTTTCCACGTGTACCCTGAGAAACATCTCATCAAGCTCGCCCCTAATTGTGGAGTACGGAGCACGGGCTGACAGGGACACTGTGAGCGGCGCTGCTGACAGCCACTCCTTCCTCTCTTCATACGGCATTTGGATCCAGAGAGGTGTATGCTCCTTCTCCCTCCGCTGCATCAGATAATGGGAAGTTTATTGCTATTGAACTCCAGCAGCGGTGAGCATCAGATTTACTTCTAAAAAACCATCATTCTGTGGAACTTTATTCAAACATAGTAGAAAAAGCTACCAACATTTGAGACAGTGATTGATTTACAGACAATTACCGGATCAGTTACAGGTTGTGGAACCCTCTGGGGGTGTGTCAAGCACCAATAATTTATTTGACTTTTTAGAATAACCTTTTAGAATAACTTTGTTTTTAATTTTGTCTAATATATGTTGTGCATGTATTAAAGTATTTACTATATTTTTAATTGCAATTGCGCTCTCATTTATTTCCAAAGATCAAGATCCACTTCCACCTCGTGCTGAAGCTGCTGCCACTAGTCATGGCCGAGACGATGAAATTCCATCAACGTCGTCTGCCAAGGCCGATGCCCAATGTCATAGTACAGAGCATGTAAAATCCAAAACACAAAATATCAGTAAAAAAAGGACTCAAAAATCTAAAATAAAATCGTCGGAGGAGAAGCGTAAACTTGCCAATATGCCATTTACCACACGGAGTGGCAAGGAACGGCTGAGGCCCTGGCCTATGTTCATGGCTAGTGGTTCAGCTTCACATGAGGATGGAAGCACTCAGCCTCTCGCTAGAAAAATGAAAAGACTTAAGCTGGCAAAAGCACAGCAAAGAACTGTGCGTTCTTCGAAATCACAAATCCACAAGGAGAGTCCAATTGTGTCGGTTGCGATGCCTGACCTTCCCAACACTGGACGTGAAGAGCATGCGCCTTCCACCATTTGCACGGGGCTGGAAGGAGCACCCGCAGTCCAGTTCCTGATAGTCAGATTGAAGATGTCAGTGTTGAAGTACACCAGGATGAGGAGGATATGGGTGTTGCTGGCGCTGGGGAGGAAATTGACAAGGAGGATTCTGATGGTGAGGTGGTTTGTTTAAGTCAGGCACCCGGGGAGACACCTGTTGTCCGTGGGAGGAATATGGCCATTGACATGCCTGGTGAAAATACCAAAAAAATCAGCTCTTCGGTGTGGAAGTATTTCAACAGAAATGCGGACAACAGGTGTCAAGCCGTGTGTTGCCTTTGTCAAGCTGTAATAAGTAGGGGTAAGGACGTTAACCACCTCGGAACATCCTCCCTTATACGTCACCTGCAGCGCATTCATCATGTCAGTGACAAGTTCAAAAACTTTGGGCGACAGCGGAAGCAGTCCACTGACCAGTAAATCCCTTCCTCTTGTAACCAAGCTCATGCAAACCACCCCACCAACTCCCTCAGTGTCAATTTCCTCCTTCCCCAGGAATGCCAATAGTCCTGCAGGCCATGTCACTGGCAATTCTGACGAGTCCTCTCCTGCCTGGGATTCCTCCGATGCATCCTTGCGTGTAACGCCTACTGCAGCTGGCACTGCTGTTGTTGCTGCTGGGAGACGATGGTCATCCCAGAGGGGAAGTCGTAAGACGACTTTTACTACTTCCACCAAGCAATTGACTGTCCAACAGTCCTTTGCGAGGAAGATGAAATATCACAGCAGTCATCCTGCTGCAAAGCGGATAACTGAGGCCTTGGCATCCTGGGCGGTGAGAAACGTGGTTCCGGTATCCATCATTACTGCAGAGCCAACTATAGACTTGTTTGAGGTACTGTGTCCCCGGTACCAAATACCCTCTAGGTTCCATTTCTCTAGGCAGGCGATACCGAAAATGTACACAGACCTCAGAAAAAGACTCACCAGTGTCCTAAAAAATGCAGTTGTACCCAATGTCCACTTAACCACGGACATGTGGACAAGTGGAGCAGGGCAGACTCAGGACTATATGACTGTGACAGCCCACTGGGTAGATGTATTGACTCCCGCCGCAAGAACAGCAGCGGCGGCACCAGTAGCAGCATCTCGCAAACGCCAACTCTTTCCTAGGCAGGCTACGCTTTGTATCACCGCTTTCCAGAATACACACACAGCTGAAAACCTCTTACGGCAACTGAGGAAGATCATCGCAGAATGGCTTACCCCAATTGGACTCTCCTGTGGATTTGTGGCATCGGACAACGCCAGCAATATTGTGTGTGCATTAAATCTAGGCAAATTCCAGCACGTCCCATGTTTTGCACATACCTTGAATTTGGTGGTGCAGAATTATTTAAAAAACGACAGGGGCGTGCAAGAGATGCTGTCGGTGGCCAGAAGAATTGCGGGATACTTTCGGCGTACAGGCACCACGTACAGAAGACTGGAGCAACACCAAAAACGCCTGAACCTGCCCTGCCATCATCTGAAGCAAGAAGTGGTAACGAGGTGGAATTCAACCCTCTATATACTTCAGAGGTTGGAGGAGCAGCAAAAGGCCATTCAAGCCTATACAACTGACCACGATATAGGAGGTGGAATGCACCTGTCTCAAGCGCAGTGGAGAATGATTTCAACGTTGTGCAAGGTTCTGCAACCTTTTGAACTGCCCACACGTGAAGTCAGTTCAGACACTGCCAGCCTGAGTCAGGTCATTCCCCTCATCAGGCTTTTGCAGAAGAAGCTGGAGACATTGAAGGAGGAGCTAACACTGAGCGATTCCGCTAGGCATGTAGGACTTGTGGATGGAGCCCTTAATTCGCTTAACAAGGATTCACGGGTGGTCAATCTGTTGAAATCAGAGCACTACATTTTGGCCACCGTGCTCGATCCTAGATTTAAAACCTACCTTGGATCTCTCTTTCCGGCAGACACAAGTCTGCAGGGGTTCAAAGAACTGCTGGTGAGAAAATTGTCAAGTCAAGCGGAACGCGACCTGTCAACATCTCCTCCTTCACATTCTCCCGCAACTGGGGGTGCGAGGAAAAGGCTAAGAATTCCGAGCCCACCCGCTGGCGGTGATGCAGGGCAGTCTGGAGCAACTGCTGATGCTGACATCTGGTACGGACTGAAGGACCTGCCAACGATTACGAACATGTCGTCTACTGGCACTGCATATGATTCTCTCTCCATTGAAAGAATGGTGGAGGATTATATGAGTGACCGCATCCAAGTAGGCACGTCAGACAGTCCGTACGTATACTGGCAGGAAAAAGAGGCAATTTGGAGGCCCTTGCACAAACTGGCTTTATTCTACCTAAGTTGCCCTCCCACAAGTGTGTACTCCGAAAGAGTGTTTAGTGCCGCCGCTCACCTTGTCAGCAATCGGCGTACGAGGTTACTTCCAGAAAATGTGGAGAAGATGATGTTCATTAAAATTAATTATAATCAATTCCTCCATGGAGACATTCACCAGCAGCAATTGCCTCCACAAAGTACACAGGGAGCTGTGATGGTGGATTCCAGTGGGGACGAATTGATAATCTGTGAGGAGGGGGATGTACACGGTGATGAATCGGAGGATGATGATGAGGTGGACATCTTGCCTCTGTAGAGCCAGTTTGTGCAAGGAGAGATTAATTGCTTCTTTTTTGGTGGGGGTCCAAACCAACCCGTCATTTCAGTCACAGTCGTGTGGCAGACCCTGTCACTGAAATGATGGGTTGGTTAAAGTGTGCATGTCCTGTTTATACAACATAAGGGTGGGTGGGAGGGCCCAAGGACAATTCCATCTTGCACCTCTTTTTTATTTCATTTTTCTTTGCGTCATGTGCTGTTTGGGGAGTGTTTATTGGAAGGGCCATCCTGCGTGACACTGCAGTGCCACTCCTAGATGGGCCAGGTGTTTGTGTCGGCCTCTTGGGTCGCTGAGTTTAGTCATCCAGCGACCTCGGTGCAAATTTTAGGACTAAAAATAATATTGTGAGGTGTGAGGTGTTCAGAATAGACTGAAAATGAGTGGAAATTATGGTTATTGAGGTTAATAATACTTTGGGATCAAAATGACCCCCAAATTCTATGATTTAAGCTGTTTTTTTAGGGTTTTTTGAAAAAAAAACACCCGAATCCAAAACACACCCGAATCCGACAAAAAAAATTCTGTGAGGTTTTGCCAAAACGCGTTCGAACCCAAAACACGGCCACGGAACCGAACCCAAAACCAAAACACAAAACCCGAAAAATTTCCGGTGCACATCTCTAGTGTCACGTCATAGCTGTGCACCTACCTCCTGCAATGATTTCTGTGAAGTAGCCATGGAGACCAGAGAAGTTTCCTAGATTCAGCCCTTAAACAAGTTGTTACTAATTGTATAAGCATGTTGTGGAGCCGTGGCAGTGTCACCTAATAACTAACCGCAATTACAACCCTTGCACCCTTGAAGTAAGCAGAGAGGAACAATTTAACCCATTTGTATAAATATATAAAAAATATATTTTAAAAAAAATGTTAAAAAGGATCATTAGTGTAAAATGGATTAGATAAACATACAGATGGGTGCTAATAATTCCTGTAAACTAACATAAATTGTAGCTGTCTATATTGAATATCCTAAGAAATATACATATATATATATATATATCTATAGGGCTGCTTGAGCAGGAAATACATATAGCTTAAGAATATTGTAAGGAAATCAAGGTAGGGGTGCCCTCTCCAGGGGTTAATAGGTACCTCCAAACACACAGCAGCCAGGAAAACAGCATACCAGTCCAGCATTTTCATGCAATCTAGCCGTAGCTAGATTTATTGTGCAGTAAACATAAACAAAATGTAAAATAAATCCTATATCTTCTGGGCATTAACCAACACACAGATTCCTTCTCGGGACCTAATACCCCCACCACTAGCAGTCAGTACATCACAGTGTCTTTAAACAAGCCTGCTGCATTCCCTTTTTCCCTGGAAATAAGACCCTGATTAAAACCTTGACAGAGCTTTCTTGGCCTCCACAGGTGCAAGCAGTAATTAGCCTGATCTGAGGCATAATGCATAAAGACCTGAAATGGGCCTAGTGGATGGAACCTGCCCTCTCTGTCCATCCACAAGCCCCAAATTATTTAACCAGTCTGATTTGCAATCTCAGACATTTTCCTGGGGTTTTAAATCATAAAGGTCAGAAACCTGGTATAACTATATCTCCTGTTTGCAATCTTACCAGTGCTTTAGTCACACACATATATATATATATATATATATATATATATACATACACACAGTATATCTATATATCCATCCAATATAGAAAACGACACTCACGGGACACGTTCGATCAGCATAATAAGGTGTATTTAATAAACGTTTCAAGGCTTCTGCCTCTTCATCTGGACACATCAACAGTTGGTGTGTCCTGATGAAGGGGTGTAAGCCTTGAAATGTTGATTAAATACACCTTATTATGCTGATAGAACATGCCCTGTGAGTGCTGTTTTCTAAATTGGATGACTGTATTATTATACATACCCCAGAACCAGCTGCTTGTTGTAGTAAGGAGTGCCGGCTGACTTGGACTGCTTTAGATAGATAGATAGATAGATAGATAGATAGATAGATAGATAGATAGATAGATAGATAGATAGATAGATAGATGTAGCCATGTTCATCTTTGCTGCATGGCACGCTGGGCTGTGACTATTCGCAGTTGGCAATCGCTCCATTAATTCCATTAGGTCAGGTTAAAAAACAATCCAGAAATGTACCTTTATGATACCACGTGAAAGCCATCTCCAGGGGTGGAACTGCTCACCCATACGGCGGCATACAGGGATGATATCATTATGCTGACAGCACTATTGATGCATATCCCCATTGAGACAGCACAGTTTAAAAGTCACACATTGTTGTAAATACAAAAACCGAGCATTGTAGATGATTGCTACAATTTAGCTTCCTAGAAATGATCGTATCAATATAACAGCCTCGTATTCATAACTCTGGAAACAATGTTAATGCAAAAAGAGTGACGTATTAGCACTAGTATTATCCACAGCATGCCTTTAAAGAGAGCAATTGAGAAAAGGGCTTTGTTAATAGATATACAAGGATTTAATGAAAATAAATAAATATTCTTATTCAGATTTCCAAAACCATCAAAGTTATTACAACAAAGTAGCATAAGAAATAACCTCATTCAGTCTTCTTGGCTAAATGAAATCTACAATATACATTTATATATAAAGTACTGTGCAAAAGTATTAGGCAGGTGTGGAATAAATGCTGCAAAGTAAGAATGCTTTCAAAATAGAAGGGTTAATAGTTTATTATTATCAATTAACAAAATGCAAAGTGAATGATCGAAAGGGAAATATAAATCAAATTAATATTTGGTGTGACCATCCTTTGCCTTTAAAACAGCATCAATTATTCTAGGTGCACTTGTACACGTAGGATGTACTGTAGGCTTGCTCTTCATGTAATCCCAGACAGACTCGATGATGTTGTGATCAGGGCTCTGTGAGGGTCATATTATCACTTCCACTTCCTTGGTCTTCTTTACACTGAAGCTCTTAATGACATTTTCTGTATGTCTGGGGTTGTTGCCCTGCTACACAATAAATTTGGAGCAAATCAGACCCCTTCATGTTGGTATTACATGATGGATAAGCACCTGCCTGTATTTTTCAGCACTGAAGCACAAAGAATTGGGCAACATTAAGGACCGTAGACTCAGTCAAAGAAACTTAGTGCATCAGATGAAAGATACATCTTGTTTACTTCCCTTCGAAACTGGAAGATGTCTAGCAGTGCTGTTAGATCATAACTGGCAGAAACCAGTGGGACCCAGGTTCACCTATCTACTGTTCAGAGATGTCTGGCCAGGAGTGGTCTCATAGAAGAATTACCCCCAAAAAGCAATACCTTGGACATGTAAACAAGGCCAAGTGACTCAACTGTGCATGAAAACATAGAAACTGGGGTGCAGGAAATGATAGCAGGTACTCTGGACTGATGAGTCAAAATTTGAAGTACTTGGCTATAACAGAAGGCAGTTTGTTTCCTGAATGACTGGAGAGCAGTACAATAGTGAGTGTCTGCAGGCAACAGTGAAGCATGGTGGGGGTTCCTTCCAAGTTTGAGGCTGCATTTCAGCAAATGGGGTTGGGGTATTGTCAAAATTAATGGTGTCCTTAATTGCAGAGAAATACAGGCATGTAATTACAGTATCTTATCATGCAATAAAATCAGGGAGGCATCTGATTGGCTCCAAATTTATTCTGCAGTTTTACAATGACCTAAAACATATAGTCAATGGCATTAAGAACTATCTTCGGCATAAAGAAGAACAAGGAGTCCTGGAAGTGATGATATGGCCCCCACAGAGCCCTGATTTCGACATCATTGGGGGAAATTTACTAAGCTCCCGATTTTGACCGAGATGCCGTTTTTTCATCAAAGTGTCATCTCGGTAATTTACTAAGCACTAATCACGGCAGTGATGAGGGCATTCGTAATTTTTTGCAAGTTCAGGTAAAAAATTACGAATGAATACACCATCGGTCAAAACGCGGCTGTTTAAGTATGAATCTCGGTCATTTACTAAGAAGTGCAAAGCAAAAAAAGAACAAACACTGCCGTGAAAAATTACAACTCGTAAAAAAGTGCTAAAAAAAAACAGACCTTTTTTTTTTATTCGTGATTGGATAGGCATGCACGGATCCATGAGATCCGTGCATGTATATCAGTGGGAAGGGGTGGGAAAGTGCTTATTTTTTCAAAAAAAATTGCGTGGGGTCCCCCCTCCTAAGCATAACCAGCCTCGGGCTCTTTGAGCCGATCCTGGTTGCAGAAATATGGGAAAAAAAATGACAGGGGTTCCCCCATATTTAAGCAACCAGCATCGGGCTCTGCGCCTGGTCCTGGTCCCAAAAATACGGGGGACAAAAGGAGTAGGGGTCCCCCGTATTTTTAAAACCAGCACCGGGCTCCACTAGCTGGACAGATAATGCCACAGCCGGGGGTCACTTTTATATAGTGCCCTGCGGCCGTGGCATCAAAAATCCAACTAGTCACTCCTGGCCGGGGTACCCTGGGGGAGTGGGGACCCCTTCAATCAAGGGGTCCCCCCCCCCCAGCCACCCAAGGGCCAGGAGTGAAGCCCGAGGCTGTCCCCCCCCATCCAATGGGCTGCGGATGGGGAGGCTGATAGCCTTTGTTGTAAAAGAAAAGATATTGTTTTTAGTAGCAGTACTACAAGGCCCAGCAAGCCTCCCCCGCATGCTGGTACTTGGAGAACCACAAGTACCAGCATGCGACGGAAAAACGGGCCCGCTGGTACCTGTAGTACTACTACTAAAAAAATACCCAAAAAAAGACAAGACACACACACCGTGAAAGTATAATTTTATTACATACATACACACATACATACATACTTACCTTAAGTTCCCACGCAGGTCGGTCCTCTTCTCCAGTAGAATCCAAGGGGTACCTGTTGAAGAAATTATACTCACGAGATCCAGGGGTCCAGGCTCCTCGGGAAATCCAGGGGTAATCCACGTACTTGACAAAAAAAAAAAAAACGGTGTCCCGACCACGAACTGAAAGGGGACCCATGTTTGCACATGGGTCACCTTTCCACGAATGCCAGAAAGCCACTCTGACTTCTGTCTAAGTGGGTTTCTTCAGCCAATCAGGGAGCGCCACGTTGTAGCACTCTCCTGATCAGCTGTGTGGTCCTGTCCTCACTGACAGGCAGCACACGGCAGTGTTACAATGTAGCGCCTATGCGCTACATTGTAACCAATGATGGGAACTTTCTGCCCTGCGGTTGACCTAAAGTGACGTCACCGCTGAGCAGAAAGTTCCCATCATTGGTTACAATGGAGCGCATAGGCGCTACATTGTAACACTGCCGTGTGCTGCCTGTCAGTGAGGACAGGACCACACAGCTGATCAGGAGAGTGCTACAACGTGGCGCTCCCTGATTGGCTGAAGAAACCCACTTAGACAGAAGTCAGAGTGGCTTTCTGGCATTCGTGGAAAGGTGACCCATGTGCAAACATGGGTCCCCTTTCAGTTCGTGGTCGGGACACCGTTTTGTTTTTTTTGTCAAGTACGTGGATTACCCCTGGATTTCCCGAGGAGCCTGGACCCCTGGATCTCGTGAGTATAATTTCTTCAACAGGTACCCCTTGGATTCTACTGGAGAAGAGGACCGACCTGCGTGGGAACTTAAGGTAAGTATGTATGTATGTGTGTATGTATGTAATAAAATTATACTTTCACGGTGTGTGTGTCTTGTCTTTTTTTGGGTATTTTTTTAGTAGTAGTACTACAGGTACCAGCGGGCCCGTTTTTCCGTCGCATGCTGGTACTTGTGGGTCTCCAAGTACCAGCATGCGGGGGAGGCTTGCTGAACCTTGTAGTACTGCTACTAAAAACAATATCTTTTCTTTTACAACAAAGGCTATCAGCCTCCCCATCCGCAGCCCATTGGATGGGGGGGGACAGCCTCGGGCTTCACCCCTGGCCCTTGGGTGGCTGGGGGGGGGACCCCTTGATTGAAGGGGTCCCCACTCCCCCAGGGTACCCCGGCCAGGAGTGACTAGTTGGATTTTTGATGCCACGGCCGCAGGGCACTATATAAAAGTGACCCCCGGCTGTGGCATTATCTGTCCAGCTAGTGGAGCCCGGTGCTGGTTTTAAAAATACGGGGGACCCCTACTCTTTTTGTCCCCCGTATTTTTGGGACCAGGACCAGGCGCAGAGCCCGATGCTGGTTGCTTAAATATGGGGGAACCCCTGTCATTTTTTTCACCATATTTTTGCAACCAGGATCGGCTCAAAGAGCCCGAGGCTGGTTATGCTTAGGAGGGGGGACCCCACGCATTTTTTTTTATTATTTTACAGTGTTTAATTAAAAAAAAAAAAAAACCCCAGCACGGATCACACAGATCCGGCCGAGATTGATTGTAAAAAAAGTCGGCAGTGTTTTGCTAATCACTGCCGTAAAAATAGGTAAAAAACCACGAATGACATCGACATCGGAAGAAAAGAAAAACCCGAATACGACAGCTTAGTAAATCCATCGTAATCAATTCAAAAAGTTGCAATTTTACACTGTCGATGTCATTCGTGATTGAACTTGGACATGAATTTGGAAAATACGAATCTTAGTAAATGTACCCCATTGAGTCTGTCTGGGATTACATGAAGAGACAAAAGGATTTGAGCAAGCCTACATCCACAGAAGATCTGTGGTTATTTCTCCAAGATGTCTGGAACAACCTTCCTTCTGAATTCCTTCAAAAACTGTGTGCAAGTGTACCTAGAAGAGAGGCAAAGAGCGGTCACAACAAATATTGATTTAATTCCGATTTCTTTTCTGTTCATTCACTTTGCATTTTTTTAATTGATACAAATAAACTATTAACACTTTTATTCTTGAATGCATTCTTACTTTGCAGCACTTTTTCCACACCTGCCTAAAACTTTTGCACAGTAATAGTAGATAGATAGATAGATAGATAGATAGATAGATAGATAGATAGATAGATAGATACATTTGTAGGCTCACCATCATTAGTAAACAAAAACATAGGGGTATATATACTAAGAATCATGTTTCTGACGAATTGGTTAGAGTTTTAATTCGATTTTGATCATTCGTGTTTTGCTGCAACTTTTTGAGGTCATAATTGGTAATTTATTAAGCTACCACATTTATGGTTTTCATATTTTCCAGTGTCGATGGTATCAGTATTTTTAAGTGCATTTCTCGGCCAGACATGGGTGGTTCTTCCTTCAGATTCGTAATTTTTCCATTGCGGAAGTGTTTATTTTTGATCGTGGCCGCATTTCCACTTGTACTTTCATTTTTGTCACTCGGTGATGATTGGTTGAGTTTCAGAGGTAGGAGTGTCTTAGCGTAACTATATAAATACGGCCCAAACCGTTCGAACCTCATGGATTTAGTTAGTGGAGAGGTGAGAGGTTGTGTTCTGTGGAGTTGGTGAGTAGGTTGGTGGATTTGTGGTTTTTGGCAATTTCTGAGTGCTGTATTATGTTTGTGTCAGGAATCGACTCACCACTGTCACATCTGTCCGTCGGTGCGGACTCCGTCCGGGGTCCCTACGTTCTGCTGTCACCCGTCTCCCTGTCGCCAGATGTCATCCTGGGCCTGGGAGCGCTCATGTTGTCAGCGGGCGTGTAAGCACGCTGCGTTCCCGCTGGGCCGCGGCATGGGCGCCGCCATGACAGTCCTTCCCAGTCTGAGTACGGCGGCCAATCCGGAGCTTGGCCGCACCCCCTCAAGCTACTCCAGCCAATGCCTGCACATGAAGGGGTATATCAGGAGCTGCAGGATGAGCTTGAGGTTGTCCTGAACTTTGTGTCACTCCTGCGACCCATGTGTCTGGATCTGGTACCTGTACCTCCGTGTTCCTGGTTACCTACCTGTACCTCCGTGTTCCTGGTTACCTACCTGTGACTCCGTGTTCCTGGTTATCTTCTTACAGCTCCGTGGAACTACAAGCTTCAGCAACACCTGCATTTGTTTACAGGCTTCACACTAATCTCCAACACAGTGTGCTTCAGCCTCAGCAGTAGAGACTCTCACTCCAGGTGCATTCCATCACCTCACCTGTGATGCAGCTTGCTTGCTGCCTGTGCCTCATCACCTGCACTGTGAACTTTTGCTAGTCTCCTGCCTCTGCTACCAGGTTTGCTGTATACAACCATCTCTGCTGGCTCCACGTTTAAAACTACTCTGGTTCCCATACCAGATTATCATTTCATCAGTTATCATTCATCAGTTATTATTCATCAGTTGTCATATTACTATTGCCATAGACTCTCAGCTTTCACGCTGCACCATTTTACATTGCATTCCTTATTGTTTATTTCTGCTGCCTTTGTGAACTTTCAGTTAATAAAACATCATTGCGCCCATGCGCAGAAACTTAATCCAGCCTCCTCACTTCTTCCCTCCTACCTCCACTGACCCACTAGCGCCCCCTCCGGGGACACAAATAAAACCAAACCTGACAGTAAGTTCAGGACCGATGGACTCGGACGGTGGTCAGAGTGTGGGGTCAGGGGCCTTACAAGATCTGGTCTCCCGCTTGGATGGACAAGAGGCTGTGCAGCAGCAGATGTTCCAGTTCCTGCAAGGAATGTCCTCCCGGATTGATACACTGCAACAAACCCTGCCGGGTTTACTTGTTTCTTCTGTTCCAGTTTCCCCAGCACCTGCAAGTGCTGTGAGTTCTCCTATGTCGGCTGTATCAGCTCCAGTGTCACGCTTGCACCTGCCCGTGCCCAGCAAATATGATGGCAGTCCGAAGCTATGTCGCGGGTTCCTTAACCAATGTGAAATCCAGTTTGAATTATTGTCACATAATTTTCCTACGCCAAGGTCCAAGGTTGCCTACATCATCTCGTTGCTCTCTGGTTCTGCCTTGAGTTGGGTGTCTCCGCTGTGGGAACGTGCTGACCCTCTGATGAACGACTACGCAGAATTCGTGTCTACCTTCAGACGCATCTTTGACGAACCAGGTCGTGCAACATCAGCCTCTGCAGATCTCATTCAGCTTCATCAAGGTACCCGGAGTATGGGTCAATATGTTATCCAGTTTCAGACGTTAGCCGCAGAGATCCAGTGGAATAACCAAGCCCTGGTAGCAGCCTTCTGGCATGGACTTTCGGATCGGATTAAGGATGAACTGGCAACCCGTGACATTCCTGAGTAATTATCTGATTTAATCTCTCTATGCATCAAGTTGGACTCTCGCATTCGCGAACGTAACAGTGAGCGTGTTCGTAGTGAACTTCGCAAGCCAAGAATGGTACCTTCAGTACAATCTCAGCCTCCACCTTCTGATGAACCTATGCAAATTAATAGGTCCCGCTTAACCCCTGAGGAGCGGTCAAGAAGACTCCGTGAGAGACTGTGTCTTTATTGTGCAGCTACAGGTCACCAAATCAATTCTTGTACAGTGCGTTCGGGAAACGCCAGATCCTGACTTGCAAAGGAGGAGTCAAGTTGGGATCTTCCAGACAAGCTCCTTCATCCCAAGACCTTATTCTCCCTGTGACTCTAGAGACTACGGCTGGACTCCAATCTGCAACTGCGTTAGTAGACTGTGGAGCCGCGGGAAACTTCATCACCCAAGCTGCAGTAGATAAGTTTAGTTTGCCTGTCTGCGAACTCTCATATCCAGTTTACATTACTGCAGTGGATGGAAGTCGAATTTCCAAGGGCCATATCTCTCACCAGACTAGGCCAGTGGTACTAGGAGTTGGGTTCCTTCCTGCATTCAGAACTAATTAAACTTCTAGTTATTCCTCAGGCAACCCAAGAGATCGTGTTGGGTATGCCCTGGCTCCAATTACATAATCCGCGGATTGATTGGTCTACATTACAACTTACTTCCTGGGGTTCACATTGCCGTCAGTCCTGCTTAGCTCAAGTCTGTCCTATAAGGTCTTCTGAAGTCAAGACCCAGTCCAGTCTTCCTGTGGCCTACCAAGATTTCTCTGACGTCTTCAGTGAAAAGGCTGCTGATGTTCTACCGCCCCATAGAGAGTGGGATTGCCCCATTGACCTTATTCCCGGCAAAAAAACGCCTAGAGGGCGTATGTATCCATTATCTGTTCCTGAAACTGAGGCGATGAGCGAATACATCAAGGAGAACTTACATAAGGGATTCATCCACCCCTCATCTTCACCTGCAGGTGCGGGGTTTTTTTTTGTTAAAAAAAAGGATGGAGGATTACGTCCATGCATTGACTACCGGGGTCTTAATGACATTACCATCAAAAATAGCTATCCATTACCTCTCATCACTGAATTGTTTGATCGCGTCAAGGGAGCCCGCATCTTCACTAAGTTAGATCTCCGCGGTGCCTATAATCTCATCAGGATCCGTAGTGGTGATGAATGGAAGACAGCTTTTAATACTTGAGATGGTCACTACGAGTACCTGGTAATGCCATTCGGGTTAAGCAATGCTCCAGCAGTGTTCCAGCACTTCGTCAATGAAATCTTCCGTGATGCTCTGTACAAGTATCTAGTAGTTTACTTGGACGATATCCTCATCTTCTCTCAAGATCTCTCTTCTCATCGTCTACAAGTCCGTGAGGTCCTCCGACGTCTTCATGAGAACCGTCTCTACGGCAAATTGTCCAAGTGTACCTTCGAAGTTTCTTCCATACCCTTCCTGGGGTATATAATTTCCAGATCGGATCTCCAGATGGACCCGACAAAGTTGGAAGCCATTGCCAATTGGTCCATTCCGAATACTCTCAAGTCTATTCAGCGATTCCTGGGATTCGCCAATTATTATAGGAAGTTTATCCGAGGATTTTCAACTCTCATCGCTCCTATTACCAGCTTAATTTGGAAAGGGGCAGATCATTCCAACTGGTCAGAAGAAGCTCTAGCGGCATTTCAGAAAATCAAGCTGGCCTTTATGTCTGCTCCAGTTTTGTCTCAACCAGATGTAGACAAGCCATTCGAGTTGGAGGTGGATGCCTTCACAGTAGGAGTTGGAGCTGTTCTCTCCCAGAAGGGAACTGATGGGAAGATTCACCCTTGTGGATTTTATTCTCGTAAATTCCTCCCTGCAGAAGCTAACTATTCCATTGGAGATCAAGAACTACTGGCGATCAAGCTGGCCCTTGAGGAATGGAGGTATCTCTTGGAAGGGGCCAAATTTCCGTTCAACATCTATACGGATCATAAAAATCTGCTTTATTTAAAGGCAGCCCAGTGTCTTAATCCTCGCCAGTCCCGGTGGGCTATGTTCTTTTCTCGTTTTAACTTTAAGCTTCATTTCCGCCCAGGTTCTCAGAATATCAAAGCAGACGCTTTGTCCCGATCTATGGAGTCCGAAGAGGAGACGTCTGACTCAGTTCCGCATTCCATCCTGAGTCCAGTGGTATTCGCTTCGTCTCAAGTTTTTCCTGCTCCGCCTCCTGGTAAGACTTTTGTTTCCCCAGAACTCCGTCCCAAGTTGCTGTCTTGGGCTCATCAGTCCAAGTTCACTGGACATCCTGGTGTCCTGAAGACCTTCAAATTCCTCTCTGAGACATACTGGTGGCCAAAGATGAAAGTTGACATCAAAGACTTTGTGGCATCCTGTCCTAAATGTGCGCAGCTCAAGACTTCTCGTCAGTCTCCAGCAGGTCAGTTACAACCATTATCTGTTCCCAGCCGTCCCTGGTCACACCTGTCCATGGATTTCATCTCCGACCTTCCCTCTTCTCAAGGGTATAATACCATCTGGGTTGTGGTGGACAGATTTGCCAAAATGGCCCATTTCGTTCCTCTCCAGGGTCTCCCTTCCGCCCCAAAACTCGCCCAAATCTTCCTACGGGAGATTTTCCGTCTACATGGACTACCCACAGAAATAATATCCGAACGAGGTGTTCAGTTTGTAGCGAGGTTTTGGAGAGCCCTCTGTTCTGCCATGCAAGTTAAACTGAAGTTTTCATCAGCTTACCACCCTCAGACGAATGGGCAGACAGAGAGGGTAAACCAGGAATTGGAAACCTTTTTAAGACTTTACGTTTCATCTTCTCAAGATGACTGGTTTGACCTGCTCCCATGGGCCGAATTTGCCCACAACTTCCGCTATCACACCGCTACTGAGACAACCCCATTCTTCGCTGTGTATGGACAACATCCCTGTGTTCCTGATTTTCAAGATCTCCCTAACCTCGATGTTCCTGCCGCCACTGCTGTATTGGGTCAGTTCTCGTCTACCTGGAGGAAGATTCATGCTTCTCTCAAGAAAGCTTCCAACCGATACAAGTTTTTTGCTGACCGTAAGAGACGTGCAGTTCCTAGCCTGAAACCTGGTGACAGGGTTTGGCTTTCCACTCGGAACCTCCGGCTCAGGGTTCCGTCGATGAAGTTTGCTCCACGCTTCATCGGTCCCTTCACCATCGAAAGAGTCATCAATCCTGTGGTTTACAAGCTCAAATTGCCTTCCTTGTTACGAATTCCTAATGCTTTTCATATCTCTCTCCTCAGACCTCTAGTCCTAAATCGCTTCCAAAGAGCTCTTCCAGTTGGTCCCAGAATACGAACTCAGCGGGGCATAGAGTTTGAAATTGAGAGGATTTTGGATTCTCGTTGCCGGTACGGTCCTGAGGAGAGGAGCTGGGTAAATTCTGCTGACGTCCATGCTCCAAGGTTGGTCCGTGTCTTCCACAGAACTCACCCTTCCAAACCACGTGGGTGTTCGGTGCCCACCCATAAAGGAGGGGGTACTGTCAGGAATCGACTCACCACTGTCACATCTGTCCGTCGGTGCGGACTCCGTCCGGGGTCCCTACGTTCTGCTGTCACCCGTCTCCCTGTCGCCAGATGTCATCCTGGGCCTGGGAGCGCTCATGTTGTCAGCGGGCGTGTAAGCACGCCACGTTCCCGCCGGGCCGCGGCATGGGCGCCGCCATGACAGTCCTTCCCAGTCTGAGTACGGCGGCCAATCCGGAGCTTGGCCGCACCCCCTCAAGCTACTCCAGCCAATGCCTGCACATGAAGGGGTATATCAGGAGCTGCAGGATGAGCTTGAGGTTGTCCTGAACTTTGTGTCACTCCTGCGACCCATGTGTCTGGATCTGGTACCTGTACCTCCGTGTTCCTGGTTACCTACCTGTACCTCCGTGTTCCTGGTTACCTACCTGTGACTCTGTGTTCCTGGTTATCTTCTTACAGCTCCGTGGAACTACAAGCTTCAGCAACACCAGCATTTGTTTACAGGCTTCACACTAATCTCCAACACAGTGTGCTTCAGCCTCAGCAGTAGAGACTCTCACTCCAGGTGCATTCCATCACCTCACCTGTGATGCAGCTTGCTTGCTGCCTGTGCCTCATCACCTGCACTGTGAACTTTTGCTAGTCTCCTGCCTCTGCTACCAGGTTTGCTGTATACAACCATCTCTGCTGGCTCCACGTTTAAAACTACTCTGGTTCCCATACCAGATTATCATTTCATCAGTTATCATTCATCAGTTATTATTCATCAGTTGTCATATTACTATTGCCATAGACTCTCAGCTTTCACGCTGCACCATTTTACATTGCATTCCTTATTGTTTATTTCTGCTGCCTTTGTGAACTTTCAGTTAATAAAACATCATTGCGCCCATGCGCAGAAACTTAATCCAGCCTCCTCACTTCTTCCCTCCTACCTCCACTGACCCACTAGCGCCCCCTCCGGGGACACAAACAAAACCAAACCTGACAGTTTGAAAGTAGCCTTGTCATTCATGTTGTGTAGTAATTTATTAGTTTGTCTAAGTTTTGGTCCTTGTCCGATTTAATTTAAGTCTCTTGTCACTGTTTGTTTGTTTGTTTGTTTGTGTGTGTTTTGGTGTGTGCTGTGTAGAGGTAGTGGAGGAGTGTAATGTTTGTTCTTTTATTTTTCTGTGTTCAGTGTTTGTGTAAATCATGTCAGAGTCTGAGGTGGGTGAGAGGGAGTTAGGGAGGTAGAGGGAGGAGGTTAGTGAGGTAGAGGAGGGGGGTAAGGTTGCTGCTACAGCCTCTAGTGACAGTGACAGTAATGCTGCTCACACGACTAATAAGACTGGCTGCAATGTGAAGTTTAATTTTGCTGAGAATGTGGCTTTGGTGCGTGAGCTGATAAAATATCATCATCAGCTGTTTGGGCCTGAGTCATTGAAGGTGACATCCCGCAGGAAAACCATCTTGTGGACCAAAGTGGTGGCAGCTATGAATGGTAAGGGCATTGTCAAGCGGACAGTGGACACGTACTGCAAGTGCTTTTATTACATCAAGCGGCGTGTCAAGGCTATAATGGCGAAGGAGGCATAGTCTGCTCAACAGGCAGGTGGTGGCCATCCATTCGTGGCCACATATCTGGAGTACGAGAAACCCATGAGGAGCCTAATACCTCCAGAAGTTGTGAGGGCTACTTACGTCCAGGATTCAGATCGCCCCAGGCAGGATGATGAGTGGGGTTTTTTTTTTAAATGTTTAAAAATGTTTAATGTGTGTTTTTGTGTGTATTTATGTCCCCATTTTTTTTTTCAAATGCTGCAAATCACGTTATGTATATGTGTCTCATTGTTGTGGGTTTTTTGGTAAAACAATAGTTTTTTTTTTAAAGATTTAAAAAATAGTCCTTAATAAGTCTACACATTCGTGCAGTAATGTATTGTGGTGTAATGCATATATTGGAATACTGTAGACTTATTTGTCTGGGTCATGAGCCTGAGTGCCTTACTCTTGTTGGTTTTTAAATTAATTTTTGGATCAATGGATGTGTTGGAAATAAATTTTGCTTTGTTTGGTGTTTTTGAGAAGTTAGTATATTCACCTATGTACTTCTTGTTGTTTATGTCAAATGTCTTTTCACTTTGTTTGTAGTTCAACAACCACACCACCTCTTTTCCTGTTTGTTTTTTTGTAGCGCCCATTTTATTATGGTATTGTTTAGTACTAATTAAATCCTGCATATGATGTAGGATCATATTGCTTGGGTAAATAGTAGTGATGTGCACCGGACATTTTTCGGGTTTTGTGTTTTGGTTTTGGATTCGGTTCCGCGGCCGTGTTTTGGGTTCGAACGCGTTTTGGCAAAACCTCACCGAAATTTTTTTGGCGGATTCGGGTGTGTTTTGGATTCGGGTGTTTTTTTTCAGAAAAACCTAAAAAACTGCTTAAATCATAGAATTTGGGGGTCATTTTGATCCCATAGTATTATTAACCTCAATTACCATAATTTCCACTCATTTCCAGTCTATTCTGAACACCTCACACCTCACAATATTATTTTTAGTCCTACAATTTGCACCGAGGTCGCTGGATGGCTAAGCTAAGCGACACAAGTGGCCGACACAAACACCTGGCCCATCTAGGAGTGGCACTGCAGTGTCAGGCAGGATGGCACTTCAAAAAAATTGTCCCCAAACAGCACATGATGCAAAGAAAAAAAGAGGCGCACCAAGGTCGCTGTGTGACTAAGCTAAGCGACACAAGTGGCCGACACAAACACCTGGCCCATCTAGGAGTGGCACTGCAGTGTCAAGACAGGATGGCACTTCAAAAAAATTGTCCCCAAACAGCACATGATGCAAAGAAAAAAAGAGGCGCACCAAGGTCGCTGTGTGACTAAGCTAAGTGACACAAGTGGCCGACACAAACACCTGGCCCATCTAGGAGTGGCACTGCAGTGTCAAGACAGGATGGCACTTCAAAAAAATTGTCCCCAAATAGCACATGATGCAAAGAAAAAAAGAGGCGCACCAAGGTCGCTGTGTGACTAAGCTAAGCGACACAAGTGGCCGACACAAACACCTGGCCCATCTAGGAGTGGCACTGCAGTGTCAAGACAGGATGGCACTTCAAAAAAATTGTCCCCAAACAGCACATGATGCAAAGAAAAAAAGAGGCGCAAAACAGGTATAGAAAGTAGATGGATAGTATACTTAATGACGACACAGAGGTAGGTACAGCAGTGGCCTTCCGTACTGCTATATATAGTATACTGGTGGTCACTGTGTCAGCAAACTGCAAAACTAAAATGCACCACAGGTATAGAATGTAGATGGATAGTATACTTAATGAATGACGACACAGACGTAGGTACAGCAGTGGCCTTCCGTACCGTACTGCTGTATATAGTATACTGGTGGTCACTGTGTCAGCAAACTGCAAAACTAAAATGCACCACAGGTATAGAATGTAGATGGATAGTATACTTAATGAATGACGACACAGAGGTAGGTACAGCAGTGGCCTTCCGTACTGCTATATATAGTATACTGGTGGTCACTGTGTCAGCAAACTGCAAAACTAAAATGCACCACAGGTATAGAATGTAGATGGATAGTATACTTAATGAATGACGACACAGAGGTAGGTACAGCAGTGGCCTTCCGTACCGTACTGCTATATATAGTATACTGGTGGTCACTGTGTCAGCAAACTGCAAAACTAAAATGCACCACAGGTATAGAATGTAGATGGATAGTATACTTAATGACGACACAGAGGTAGGCACAGCAGTGGCCTTCCGTATCGTACTGCTATATATAGTATACTGGTGGTCACTGGTCAGCAAAACTCTGCACTGTACTCCTCCTATATAATATTAATTATACTGGTGGTCCCCAGTCCCCACAATAAAGCAGCACACTGAGCACAGATATGGAGTGTTTTTCAGGCAGACAACGTATACTGGTGGTCACTGTCAGCAAAACTCTGCACTGTACTCCTGCTATATAATACAGCTGCTCCCCAGTCCCCACAATTAAGCAGTCTGAGCACAGATAT
This sequence comes from Pseudophryne corroboree, assembly GCF_028390025.1. Taxonomy (NCBI): domain Eukaryota; kingdom Metazoa; phylum Chordata; class Amphibia; order Anura; family Myobatrachidae; genus Pseudophryne; species Pseudophryne corroboree. Next base: position 598,732,718 of record NC_086448.1, read on the forward strand.
ATTATGCAGCACACTGAGCACAGATATGGTATGGAGCGTTTTTTTCAGGCAGAGAACGGATAAAACTGGTGGTCACTTATCAGCAAAACTCTGCACTGTACTCCTCCTAACAGCTGCTCCCCAGTCCTCCCCACAATTAAGCAATAAAGCAATCAAGTTCAACAATAAACGGAGAGGACGCCAGCCACGTCCTCTCCCTATCATCTCCAATGCACGAGTGAAAATGGCGGCGACGCGCGGCTGCTTATATAGAATCCGAATCTCGCGAGAATCCGACAGCGGGATGATGACGTTCGGGCGCGCTCGGGTTAGCCGAGTAAGGCGGGAAGGTTAGAACCTGCCTCGGACCCGTGTAAAATGGGTGAAGTTCGGGGGGTTCGGTTTCCGAGAAACCGAACCCGTTCATCACTAGTAAATACTGTAGTGATTAATTTAATTGGTTTTTCATACTTATTTCTTACATGAAACCATCAAAATGTGTGCCACTCCATTATTTGTCTTCATTATTGTAATTTGTAGTGTTGTGTATTGTTGTTTCAGCAAATGAGTAGTTGCTTAATTTTGTGGTTGTTATTATGAGGTTTGTCCAACAAACTAAGCACATTGTTCAATTATGTGTGCATTTTTCTTCATTTTGGTTTTTCATAAAGTCCAAAAAAATACCCCTTAAACAAAGGAATGTTTTTTTCTTCCTCAATTTAATAATGTGTGTACAGTATGTATTGAAACAAGAACACAAATTATGCATAAATAATACCATGGCAACTTTGAGATTTTGAACACATGCCCCATATTATTTTCCAGTGGCCAAAAAGGCCACAATAGTGCAGCCTGCCCCCACTCAGCAAGAAGATGAGGATGATGGGGAAGCAGGTAATTATTTCTTGTTTGTTTTTTTAAAGTAAGCAAATGTCTTGCATGATATTAATTGGTTGTTTTTGTTTAGGACCATCCACACAACGCTCTCTTCCCAGAAAGCGGCGTCCAGATGTTTTGACCAGGCCAAGACACATGCACCACAAGAAACACAGCCAGGATGTGCACACCAGGCCACACGTTTCACTAGCACATTTCCAATGTGTCATCAAGGCCACCACTCCAACTTTTGGATAGCCCTCCATCAAGATCACCACATTCTCCACAGCTGCCTAGTAAGTAGAAAAAAAAAACTGTAGGTCACATACTTACACAGGGCAAATATGGATTATGTAGGCTGTAAGGATACCAGTGAGTAGCATATGTATGGCAGAACAGCAACAACAAACAATGTTACAAAAACTATTATATAGACTCACAGGCAGTGCCAGATTAAGGTCCACATGGGCCTGGAGCTGAGATTTATGAAGGGCCTATTGTGTGCCGCTGTGGGGGCTGGGACAATTGCTGCAGCAGAATGACTGATGTAGGGGTGTGACCAGTACGGTGGGTCTGTGGTCTACAGAGGGTGTTGCCTGTGCTGTGGGTGTGGCTATCGCTATGGAGGGCATAAATGGTGCACACCTTCAACTACCTTATAGTGGAGCTATAACAAGAAAAAAGTTGTGTTTTTTTTGTGTGAAAGTGGCGATCTGTATTGTTTGACTTTTATTGAGTGCTAGAGTAGTTTAAATTAATAAAAAAAGAAAAAAAATCCAAAATTGTTCACTGTTATTGCCATATTTATGTAAGTGTTCATCCCACATTTATAGCACTGTATTAAATTAATAAATTAACTGCCTTCTTAGCTGCCGTCTTTTTAGAAAATTAAAGAGCTGGAATGGCAATACTGGACCAGGGCGGTAAGGTTTAAAGCCCCGTACAAACTGTGCGATGCGCTCAATGAGCAACATCGCACATTATGTTCCCTCCACGCCCAGGCCACCCGACATGGGCATACACACTGTGCGATATTGCACAGTTACATCATGCCGTGGCGCCCGGGCCATGCTTGCAGCTTTGGACGATAAGTCCAAATTGAGCTGCATGCACGGCCGACAGCGAGGGTCATTAACAACCCCCAGGAGCACGCATCAACCGGCGCATGCAGCATACACACTGTGCAATATCACAAATTATATTGCTCAGAAAGGTAAAAAGTAGCAATATCGTCTATTTTATCGCACAGCGTGTATGCAGTGCACCTTAACTTACTGCATTGCAGATGTTCATGCATGAGCTGGTTTGGGCTCTCAGTTTTATTTTTTTATTAAAAAATACAAATAAAATGTAAAAAAAATCTTTAAGATTATAAAAAAAACCTCAAAAAAATCTTTAGATATAAAAATATATTAAAACAAAAACAAATTTAAATTGTCATTGCCATCCTGAGATAGCGATTATATATCAAGTAATTGGGCAGTGCAAATGCCATTACAATACTAGTTAAATAGACTTCACCATGCAAGTATTAACTTTTATACAGACTTTTGTGTTTATTATTATTATTATTATTATATTATTATTAGAGATAGCTAACAATTTTTTTTATTACCTTTAATGTTTATGGCAAAGAACAATTATGCCTTTGAAAGCTCTACCCCTTGTACATTGAAATTGCACTCTCTGAAAATATTCTTCATTTTCAACCTTTGTGTGATTAAATGTTTAGTATAATACGTATAATACAGACAACATCTTAGGGGGTCATTCCGACCCGTTTGCACGCAGCGGTTCATCGATGCGGTGCGAACGGGTCGGAACTGCGCATGTGCGGTGGCCACATTGCGCACGCGCGTCGTTGCCTGGTGACGACCGTCGCTGGGCAGCAACCAGAAGAAAGATGAAAGTGATCGCTAGCGCGATCGGAAGAAGTTTGATAGTGGGGAGGCGTTTCGGGGCGTCTACTCACCGTTTTCCGGGCGTGGAGATCCGAACGCAGGTATATCAAGGCATTTGGTGGGCGGATGTCTGACGTCAGTTCCAGGACCTTCATCGCAGGATCCATCACACAGGGTAAGTAACTGCAGGGCTAGTCTACTTCTGCACAAAACTTTTTTAGCATAGCAGGTCTGCACAAGCGATCGCAGCCCTGCTATGCTAAAATACACTCCCCCATAGGCGGCGTCTAGTTGATCGCACAAGCAGCACAAAGTTGCTACGTGTAATCAACTCGGAATGACCCCCTTAGAGACCACCATATAATGCAGAGCATTCACCATGTTCATGCAGTACCTTTATACACATTGTGCTACACAACAATGGTGAATTGAGAGAGAGAGAGAGAGAGAGAGAGAGATGGATGTAGGAGGCAGGCACAGTATGAAGTAACACATAGCATGTGGGGGCAGTACTAATGGGAACAGCAGGAGATGGGGGGCTGTAGGGGGGGTATGATGGGGACAGTAGTGATGGGAACAGCGGGAGATGGGGGCAGTAGCGCAGGGGATGAAGGGGGTAAGTGATGGGAACAGCAGGAGATGGGGGGCAGTAGCGCAGGGGATGAGGGGGGTAATAGTGATGGGAACAGCAGGAGATGGGGGGTAGTAGCGCAGGGGATGAAGGGGGTAATAGTGATGGGAACAGCAGGAGATGGGGGGCAGTAGCGCAGGGGACAGAAGGGTATGATGGGGACAGTAGTGATGGGAACAGCAGGAGATGGGGGCAGTAGCGCAGGGGATGAGGGGGGTAATAGTGATGGGAACAGCAGGAGATGGGGGGTAGTAGCGCAGGGGATGAAGGGGGTAATAGTGATGGGAACAGCAGGAGATGTGGGGCAGTAGCGCAGGGGACAGAAGGGTATGATGGGGACAGTAGTGATGGGAACAGCAGGAGATGGGGGCAGTAGCGCAGGGGATGAGGGGGGTAATAGTGATGGGAACAGCAGGAGATGGGGGGCAGTAGCGCAGGGGATGAGGGGGGTAATAGTGATGGGAACAGCAGGAGATGGGGGTAGTAGCGCAGGGGATGAGGGGGGTAATAGTGATGGGAACAGCAGGAGATGGGGGGCAGTAGCGCAGGGGACAGAAGGGTATGATGGGGACAGTAGTGATGGGAACAGCAGGAGATGGCGGCAGTAGCGCAGGGGATGAAGGGGGTAATAGTGATGGGAACAGCAGGAGATGGGGGCAGTAGCGCAGGGGATGAAGGGGGTAATAGTGATGGGAACAGCAGGAGATGGGGGTAGTAGCGCAGGGGATGAGGGGGGTAATAGTGATGGGAACAGCAGGAGATGGGGGGCAGTAGCGCAGGGGATGAAGGGGGTAATAGTGATGGGAATAGCAGAAGGGGGCAGTAGCGCAGGGGACAGAAGGGTATGATGGGGACAGTAGTGATGGGAGCATTAGCGCAGGGGATGAAGGGGGTAATAGTGATGGGAACAGCAGGAGATGGGGGCAGTAGCGCAGGGGATGAAGGGGGTAATAGTGATGGGAACAGCAGGAGATGGGGGTAGTAGCGCAGGGGATGAGGGGGGTAATAGTGATGGGAACAGCAGGAGATGGGGGGCAGTAGCGCAGGGGATGAAGGGGGTAATAGTGATGGGAATAGCAGAAGGGGGCAGTAGCGCAGGGGACAGAAGGGTATGATGGGGACAGTAGTGATGGGAGCATTAGCGCAGGGGATGAAGGGGGTAATAGTGATTGGAACAGCACGAGATGGGGCAGTAGCAGATTATCATGACTCCATTATAGTGTGTCCCAGTCTGGTTATTTGGAGGCCAAAGTTGCAAATACTCAATACAGAAGAGCGTTCTGCAAGCAGCGCTGTCTGGAACAAACGGTCAGACTCCAGTGCTGCTTGCTCCCAGTACAGCAGTAACTGCAGTAGTAACTGTACTGCTGTCACTATCTCCTGTAAGTGCGACTGATGTCTGTCCTATTTTATTAGAGTACCTGCTGTCGGGCTGATTGCTCCTTAGTTCCCCGGCTTCATGGGTCCCAATGGGCAAGAAGTTCACGGAGATGCTGTGTGGCTCGTCGCTCTCCACTTCCTGGTTTGCTGATGGCAGGCCCGGCAAAATAGACATTGCTGCGACTGCTAGTTCCGAGTGCCACCTCCAGGCAAACTGCGCTGTGTGGCACACTTGGCATCCTGCTACATGCAGCCCTGCCATATCATATATATATATATATATGATATATTTTTTACACACTTTAAGCAATAGGGGCCCCCTCATGTAAGTGTCCAAGCCCCACTGAACCTTAATCCGCCTCTGCACACTGGCTGACTGACAGCAGCAGCTGAATTTTCATGACTTCAGATGCCAGGAAAATGGACAAAGCCACTGACTGCCCAGGGGGCGGAGCTAATCGGACCTGTGGGCGGAGCTTCAGGCTTCCAGGGGGAATGGGGGTGGCTCCAGGCTCAGTGTGGGCTGGAAGGAGTGGAGCAGTGAGTGGAACTTACGGTCTGGGGACAGAGCCTTGGATCAGATGGCATGGGAGAGGAGAGGGAGCACAGCTGCAGAACGTCCATGGGGCGGAGCTTATCGCGGTTTGGACGTGATCTGAGCTTCAGGTAACATGGGGTCGGATGTGCACACTGCACTGAAGGCAGAGCGGAGGGTGTAGGTGGAGCCTTGGCCGGGACGGAGGTGTATGCTGTTGATGAGTGATGACAGGAGAAAGGTATTTCTCCTGTCATCGCTGGCTGGCTGGCTGCATTGCAGGAGACTCTTTTGGCCTGTTTTCAATGGGGGGCCTGGAGCTGCAGCTCCATCCGCCCCATTGTTAATCCGGCCATGCTCACAGGTGTCTCAAAAAATTGTGGGTGGGGACTACAGCCATAAATAACATATTAACCTGTATGGGCTGCACCCAAAACACAAGGCCTATCTTTACAAAGGGTACACTTCCAAAATTCTGGATGTGGTGATGGTGGGTATTTTTTAATGTTGAAACATTACCACAAAAAATATGTGTATAATTGGTTATAAACACACCCATGTAAAGGTACCTTAAACACTGGTGTTAGGTTTTGTATTTGTGTAACGTGTTATGCTTTTTAAAACATTATAAAGCATGGCATCTAATATACTACAGAGGCATACCCATCATGTAAATGTCATTTTTTTATGATTGTCTGTCCTTGACACAACACCATTTATTATCAGCATTAAAATGTTTTGTGTCTTTAATTGGTGAAACATACATTATAACATTCAAAGCAAATATAAACATAAATGCTTTTTCATTACAGACCCAACACATCAGGATAACAATAAGCAGGACCCCCAGCATGACTCACAAATGGAGGATACGTTTGTTTTGAATTTAGAGGCAATCTATCCACGCCTCCAAGACAAACCACACCTGCACCACAAATCAGTCCACCATCACCACAAGTCCAGACACAGGATCAGCGTTTTTGGAGCACATGGACAACACAGCAGGCCAATAACCTGGATTGTCTGCATAGACAAACTCAATTTCTATGAAATCTGGCACATCATCTAGAATAAGTCGCAATATAAGCAGAGAAAATGTTTAAGTGACTAGAATTGCAAACACACTTGAATTAATGTGATCAGACAACACACATATGATGGACACATTCCATAGAATCATTGATGAGCAACAGAGACAGCACCAAAACTACCTCCACATTTTGGAAAGCAACCTAAAAATGTTACTCCAGATCATTAGCTGCATTATGGAGAGTCACACTGAGACCTCAATGCTACACTGAGTAACCTGAGCCAGCACCTCACAACACAACCAGCTGAACAGTAGCGGATCTTGCCACGGGCAAGCAGTACTTTTGCCTGGGGCGCCGCCTTCCGGAGGGCGCAGGGTGCCTTCCGGAGGGCGCCGCACCAGGGCAAGATCCGCTGCTGCAGTGTGTGCCCCCCGGCCCCCGCTGTCGCCCTGCTGCCGCTGGCCGTTGGGAAGGGAAACTAGACGCGTACGCGTCTAGTTTCCCTTCGTGGAGAGGTCCTTTACTGTGCGGTGCGCGATGACGTCATCGCGCACCGCACGGCCAAGGTCCTCTCCACGAAGGGAACTAGACGCTACGCGTCTAGTTTCTCTTCGTTGAAAGGACCTTTGATGTGCGGTGCGCGATGACGTCATCGCGCACCGCGCATCATTCCAGTCTGTACAGGGGGCGTAAATGACCACGCCCCCTGTATGAAGCCACGCCCCCCAATGCCGCCCGGGGCGCCAGAAGCCCTGGAACCGGCCCTGCAGCTGAACAACCAAGCAACAGCTCAGGAACACCAACTCCAATAATTTTCCCAGTCCCCCCCCCCCCCCCACCCACAAAGGCACTCCACGCGTACTCGGGCAGATGTCACTGGGAAAGGAACAGCTTTCTGAAAAGGGGGAAAAAAATGTAACTGTGGTGTGGGTGATCAGTCCGTTGGAAAACAAAAACATTTTAAGTTTTACTCTATCAAGGACATAGAAATTGGCATCTGTATTCCAATGCAATATTTACTCTTCTTTACAGTATGACCAGAACTCATTATTACTAGACAATAATTACTCTTCTTTACAATATGAACAATTATCATTATTCCAATGCAATATTTACTCTTCTTTACAATATGACCAATTATCAATATTCCAGTGCAATATTTACTCTTCTTTACAATATGACCAATTATCATTATTCCAATGCAATATTTACTCTTCTTTACAATATGACCAATTATCAATATTCCAAAGCCAATATTTACTCTTCTTTACAATATGATCAGAGCTCATTATTACAAGGCCATAATTACTCTTTATTACAATAACAACAATTCTCATTAAGTCAAGGCCATGTTTTTTCTTTACAACAATGCTATATATACGCTTTAGAACAATGCCATGTTGAATCATTAAGACAAGGCCATGTTTTTCCATTATTACAATGCCATGTTTTTACATTACAGTAACATAGTATCTAAGGTTGAAAAAAGACAATTGTCCATCGAGTTCAATCTATTTGTGGTCTCCTATGCATGATTATTTTGTATAAAATTTTGACTGAAGTTGATGACTGCCGTTACATTTTACCCCTCTTTTTTATAATAACCATAGTGCATGACTATGCCCCGTAACCCTGGATATCATTATCCATTAAGAATTTATCTAACCCATTCTTAAAGGTGTTGACTGAGTTGGCCATTACAACTCCTTCAGGCAGGGAATTCCAAACACGTATCGTCCTTACCGTAAAAAAGCCTTTATGCCGTGTTGTGCGGAATCTCCTCTCCTCTAACCTGAGCAAGTGTCCACGAGTTCTCTGTGTTGATCTAACCAAAAACAGGTCCTGCGCAAGATCTGTATATTGTCCCCTTATATATTTGTAAATGTTGATCAAGTCCCCTCTTAATCTCCTCTTTTCCAGTGTAAACATGCCAAGCCTTGCAAGGCTTTCCTCGTATTCCAGCATCTCCATACCCTTAATTAGTTTGGTCGCCCGCCTCTGAACCTTTTCTAGCTCCAGGATATCCTTTTTGTAGTAAGGTGCCCAGAATTGTACAGAGTATTCAAGGTGTGGCCTCACAAGTGATTTATATAACGGGAGTATAATACTCTCATCCCTAGCATCAAACCCCCGTTTTATGCATGCTAATATCTTATTAGCCTTCTTTGCTGCAGTCCTACTTTGGGTACTACTGCTTAGTTTGCTATCTATGAGGACACCTAAGTCCTTTTCCAGTACAGAATCCCCTAATTTTACCCCATTTAGTATGTAGGTGTTATTTTTGTTCTTGTTACCACAGTGCATTACCTTACACTTGTCTGTATTGAAGCGCATTCTCCATTTCGCTGCCCAAGCTTCTAATTTAACTAAGTCATTCTGAAGCGACTCAGCATCCCCTCTGCATTTATAACTTTACACAATTTGGTATCATCTGCAAAAATTGACACCATGCTCTCTAGACCTTCTGTTAGGTCGTTAATGAAAATATTGAACAATAGCGGTCCTAATACTGAGCCTTGCGGCACACCACTTAGCACTTCAGTCCAAGTTGAAAAAGATCCATTAACCACAATGCGCTGCTCCCTATTATCTAACCAGTTTTTGACCCAAGTGCATATTGTGCTTCCTAGCCCTGTTTCTTGTAGCTTGTAGATAAGTCTCATGTGTGGTACAGTGTCGAATGCTTTGGCAAAATCTAAAAAGATTACATCCACCTCTTTACCCTGATCTAGGTTTGCGCTTACTGTTTCATAAAAGCCAAGTAAGTTGGTTTGACAGGATCTGTCCTTCATAAACCCATGTTGATTCCTTTTAATGACCTTATTGACTTCAAGGAACTTCTGAATACTATCTCTTAGAATACCTTCCAATACTTTCCCCACTATAGATGTAAGACTAACTGGTCTATAATTACCTGGTTCAGCTTTACTTCCCTTTTTGAATATAGGCACTACTTCCGCTATACACCAGTCTTTGGGAACCATACCTGATATTACTGAATCCTTAAAGATAAAAAATAGCGGTTTTGCAACTTCAGAGTGAAGCTCCATTAGAACCCTTGGGTGAATACCATCGGGACCTGGTGACTTATTAATATTTAAATGTTTTAATCAGTCACAGACTACTTCCTCGCTTAAATAAGTACCTATCAGTGGGATATTCTCATTATTGAGATTATGTGTTAGTCCCTGAATTGGGTCCTCTCTAGTAAATACTGTTGAAAAAAACTAATTTAGTGTGTCCGCTATGTCATTATCATTTTTGCTTAAGACTCCCAACTTGTCTTTTAAAAGGCCTATACTCTCCTTCTTAAATCTCTTGCTATTAATGTATTTAAAGAATTTTTTGGGATTCGCTTTGCTTTCCTTTGCTACTAGTTTTTCAGTTTCTACTTTAGACGCTCTTATTTCCTTTTTGCAAATTTTGTTACATTCCTTATAGTGCTGAAATGATTCTGCTTCCCCGTCAGATTTGTATTTTTTAAACGCTCGTCTTTTCTTGCCCATAAGTTCCTTTATCTTTTTATTAAGCCACATCGGTTTATGATTTTTATTCCTTTTTTTTGCTGCTCGTAGGAATAAATCTGAGAGTATTTTTAGCTAGCAGGAATTTTAGTACCTCCCATTTCTCCATAGTATTTTTTCCTAAAAACAAACCTTCCCATTCAATATCCCTGAAAAATACCCTCATCTTTTCAAAATTCGCTTTGCTAAAGTTTAGAGTCCTAGTTGAGCCAGTATAGGGCTGTTTATGAAAACTGATATTGAATGTGACCATATTGTGGTCGCTGTTCCCTATGGGTTCCCCTACTATAATACCTGATACCAAATCCCCATTGTTTGTTAATACCAGGTCTAAGATTGCATTGTACCTAGTTGGTTCCTCAATTAGTTGAACTAAGTAGTTATCATTAAGTGTGTTTAAAAACATATTGCCCCTAGCAGTATCACATGAATCATTTTTCCAGTTTATCTCTGGATAGTTAAAATCTCCCATCACTACTATGTCTCCTACTCCTGCTGCTCTTTCAATTTGCTTTAGTAACAATTCCTCATCAGATACGTTGATACCAGGCGGCCTATAGCATACACCCAATACTAACTTTTGTATTCCTTTTTTCCCGCATGCAATTTCTACCCATAATGTCTCGACAGTGTCTACAGTCCCCTCCTGAATATCTTCCCATATATCAGGTTTTAAAAACAGCTTTACGTAAAGACACACCCCTCCACCCTTTTTATTTAGTCTGTCTCTCCTAAACAGTGTATAGCCCTCTAGATTGACTGTCCAATCATGAGATTTGTCCCACCAAGTTTCAGCAATGCCTATAATATCATACTGTTTGCTTGCTGCAAGAATTTCTAGTTCGCCCTTTTTACCAGTAATGCTTCTAGCGTTTACATACATACAAATAAGATAAGTATTTTCCCTTGTGTTAGGGACATCTTTCACCTTATGTAGCAATGATAACCTGTAATCGTCATTGGTTAGTGCTCTGGTAAAATCTCTTTTAGCACCCATGTTAGTAACCTTACAGCCTACTCTTACCCTCCCCCCAACTTCTCCCCCATTTCGTTTACTACCGCCATCCCCACTATTCTCACTGCATGACCCGTAGTTTCTAGCTAAACCCTCCCCCCAGGCTCCTAGTTTAAAATCTCCTCCAACCTTCTAACCATCCTTCCCCCCAGCACCGCTGCCCGCTCCTCAGTCAGGTGCAATCCGTCACGACAAAAGAGATGGCGCCTGACTGAGAAGTCCGCCCAGTGTTTCAAGAACACAAACCCCTCTTTCCTGCACCAATCCTTAAGCCACACATTTACCTCCCTAATCTCCTTCTGCCTCCCTGGACTAGCGCGTGGCACGGGTAATATTTCAGAGAATATTACCTTAGATGTCCTTGCCTTAAGTTTCTTTCCTAAGTCCCTATAGTCTTTCTTAAGGACATCCCACCTTCCGCTAACTTTGTCATTGGTGCCAACGTGTACCAAGACCGCCGGGTCTTTCCCAGCCCCTCCCAACAATCTATTTACCCGGTCCGCGATGTGCCGTACCCGAGCACCCGGGAGACAACAGACTGTACGGCGATCATGGTCCCGGTAGCAGATTGCCCTATCTGCCTTCCTGATGATAGAATCCCCTGTATGTCAATGTAAAGTTTTCTCATTATGTGGATTTGCTGCATCATTATGTTGTTTCTTACCAAGCATACTGTACATACAAAGAACAGAGTAAATGACATGTTCTGTTATTATGTGGTTTGCCACAAAAAACATGCAGGGTTTATAAAACCAAACACAATAATAAATGCTTTTTTGCATATTTGTTGTTTCTCTACATTATTCATCCATTCCAACACACATAATCGTAAATGTTGGCAAAAAAAAAAAAAAATATTACACATGCAGCAATTGTTTTTACCAAATGCAGTGTTAGTTAGTCAATATATATGAGGTTTTTTTTTAAAAAAAGACAAAACCTCAGTAAATACATAGTGACACAAATATACTTACTGAAGCCATTTCTGAGTTTGAGTTGTGAATAATGTGCTTAGGCCCCTTTTAAAGGCAACCAAATTCTAGTATGATGAATGGATAAGTTGAAACACATGTAAACACGCCAACCCAAAGCAGATCTATTTGAAAGCACCATTTTTTTACGATTCGATATTTTTTGCTGCCGCAAATTTGAATCCCTGGTAAATTACCTTGTTGTATTAAATTATAGCCGCGTTTGACCGATGGTCTATACAATCGTATTTGTGTAGTCAATCGGGGAAAAATTACGAATGGATTAAACACTGCAGAATTTCCAGTTTAGTAAACAAAAATAAACAAACTAGAATGAAATCGGGAGCTTAGTAAATATCCACCATAGCATATGTAATAATAATTGTCTTGCACAGCCTCTAGTAGCTGGGTAGATTTGAATTCTAAATATATGTATAAGACATGCCCTGAGGTTTATAAAGTAAAAGACAGCATGCAATAAATGTAATTATATTTTAAGATTTAACACATCATTTATGAAGCAAATAGCAAAGTGAGTGCTGTATAATGGCAAGATCACCACAAAACCTAGACGGTTTTATTAAAAATAATAAGAGTCAAGAGGCTTTCCAAAGACTTAAATACTTGACTTTTTATTGCAGAGTTACAAATAGAAAGTGGATGCTGAAGAACAGAGCTTGTGAAAGTCAAAATGCCACAGGGCAGATGCTATGTTTGCATCCGTAAAAGATTACTGGTGAGATTAGTGTCTTCCAGAGATTTCTCAATTTGTACTGAGAAGAGGACAATAACACTGAGTAAAATGGACACGCTCTGCATCTTGATATTTTCCCTTAATCCAATAACCCCTCTCCCTCTAAAGGGGGGTACACACGGAGAGATCTGTGCTTAAAATCTAAGCAATCTTGCTAGATTGCTTAGATTTTAAGCACGGATCTGCCGTGTGTATGCCCTCCAGCGATAGCGATGCGCGGCCCCGCGCATCGCTATCGCCGGTGCTAGATTGAGCCTGCATGCAGGCTCAATCTAGCGGGTCGCTCACTTCACCGTTGTGTGAAGTGAGCGGCCCCCCCGTCGGCTTTCCCCCTCGCTCAGCACATCGCGCTGTGCTGAGCGGGGTGAGAGATGTGTGCTGAGCGGTCTGTGTTAAGATCGCTCAGCACACATCTCTCCCGTGAGTACCCCCCTTTAATGAAATTCAATCATAGCCTTATTCATCATACTGTGAGCTTTCTCAGCTCAGATAATATTCCTCATACAGCATTGAAATGTAACAGTGGGCCTAATTTACTAAGGATTGCAAATGCAAAACTACTCGCAATGCAAATGCAGGACGAGGTGCATACTGTACCACTTCATCTCCGCATTTGTATGAACTTTGCTTTCTCAGCCTTACCGTCGCATGGTAATGCCAAGGAAACTGCATCTCATGATGCAGTCTGTGGCCTCGCCACTCCAGGAAAACTGGAACGACATGCCCCCATTTCCCCCAATGCTGGCCGCCCCTGACCCGGTCCCACCCCGCGAATGCCTCTGCCTGTCACTCAGGCAGAAGCGTTCGTATATCTGCGCTGCGATTGCAGGATACGTTGCACATGTGCAAAGAATGGAGAAACGTGCAAACATCGGAGAAACATCAGCAAAACACCCCACCCCCAAAATCCTTATATGCATTATACCACTTTCACATTGCCAAAATAATAAATATTGCTGGGTCGACCCGGGTGGAGGTGCGATTTGAAAGGGCCAGGTTGAACTATCACACGTTGAGCAACCTGGCATTTCAACCTAGTAATAAAGTAGGGTTTTACATAGGTTATTCCTGTCTCAGGTGTGGTGTAAATGGGTTACCCAGGTCAATGCGATCCGGAACCCATTCACACTCTGGAGGTGGCGGTGTGGAGATGATCTCCAAGCGTTGACTCCACCCCTCCCCCGATGATGTCAGTGCAGCTTCCGCCCCCGATGGCCAGTCTGAAAGGGGACTCATGGAGGGTCGCACCCTGGAAGGGCCCGCGTACAATTCCTGGGGGCAACCTGCGTTTGCGATCTGAAAGGGATATAAGTGTGCCCTCTACCCTTTTAGTATGTGTGTACATTATTGTTCTGCGCTCCTAGTCTGTGTGTGCATCATTGTGCCCCCTCCCCTTCTAGTCACTATATGCGTATGCCCCCTCTCCTCTGCTAGTCATTCTAAGCATTAGTGTCCCTCCCCTCCCCAATTATTATAGACATTAGTGTGCCACCTATCCTCTTGGTCTGTGTGTGCATTATTGTGCTGGGTTCCTAGCATTATGCCCCCTCCCCTCCTAGTCAGTATATGCGTATGCCCCCTCTCCCCTCCTAATCAGTATATGCATTAGTGTTCCCCATAATCATTATATGCATTAGTGTGCCCCCTACCCTTTAATTTGTGTGTGCATTGTTGTGCTGCGTTCCTAGTCTGTATGTGCATCACTGTGCCCCCTCCCGTCCTCCCCTGGCTCTACCTGGCGTAATGTGTAAAAGGGGCTCTACCTGGAGTAATGTATAGAAAGGGCTCTGCCTGGTGTAATGTGTATAAGTGGCACTACTGTGTTGCGTAATTTGAATAATGGAGACTACTGCATGGCGTAATATGAATTGGTATTATTTTGTGACCATGCCCCTTCCCCATGAAGCAAAGCCCCTATATTTTTTGCGCCCACCTCATGTTTTATTTCTGGCACAGGGCACCAATATGTCTAGTTACGGCTCTGGCCCCACCCTTCTAGTTTGTACAATATGTGCATCATTGTGCCCAATCCCATCCGAATCAGCATATACATTAGTGTGCCACCTTCCCTCTTCATCTGTATATGCATTAGTGTGCCTCACTTCACTCCTAGTTTGTATATGTTTTAGTGTGCCCCCCTCCCTAATCTGTATATACATTAGTGTGCTCCCTCCTAGTCAGTATATGCATCAGTGTGTTCCCATCCACTTCTAGTCTGTATATGCATTAGTGTGCAACCACCTCCCTAGTCTGTATATGTATTAGTGTACCCCCCTCTCTAGTCTGTATACAGTATGTATTAGTGTACCCCCCAGTCTGTGTATACATTAGTGTGCCCTCTTCCTTCTAGTATGAATATACATTACAGCAAAGAAAATAGAAAACACACTGTATGGGGCGCCAATCAGACAATGAATAGCACTAAGTGACAAAGAAATTAATAAGGATGAATACGTCCCTTAATAATTCTTGGATTCAGGCGTATAGGACGTCCTTTAGGTACCTCATACACAAGGGATTTTTTGTAACAAGACCTCAGTCATCGATGTCATGTGAAAAAAAAGATAAGGAACATCTAGTGTAACACAGTTTTAATCCTTCTTAATAAACTTCATAAAAAATAGTAAAAACAGAATCCAAATAAAAATTATTTTCCATAAAACTCAATGGAGCACATGCAGCATAAGCGATAATCCCCAAGCTGTGTGTAAAAGTGCAAAATTACCGGATGTTTAGAGGATAATGAAATCCTCAAATAAACAAGGTCTCAATCACCAGGTGGCCTCCCTGGATTCTCTGGCGATCCTCCTTCCACAAACAGCAAGTGGACACCCCCTGCTGCGCCAACGCGTTTTAAGCCTTCCTAGGCCCTTTTTCAAGGCTGATGTGCTCCCCACAAATGCTAAAATCCTTTTATTCCCAAACCATCCAATCACAGTGAGAATTAAAAACAACTCATTTCACCTGTCAACAATATGGCTCCCACCATGTGTTTACTCTAGTTCCCATGGATACCACTTCCTGTCATACGTCCCACAATTCCCCTCCAATTACAGGACAGCGATATAAACTTCCTCTTAGATGTCCTATCCCTCTTTCCCCTCAAGACAGTCCTTAATACTATTCAGATCAGTCCAATCATAGCTGAACTCCACTTCGTGTTCTGTCCGGTTCTTTCGGTTGCTAAGCGCCCGTCCATGTGAGACGTCACTTCCGCTGTGTTCATTGCTGTGGACGGGACGTCACGTCCGCCCTTACTTTCCGCGATCTCGGCGGAACGTCATTTCCACCCTTCGTTCTAGTCACATCCCTCGGGGGATTGGGTCCTGCTCTACAGCGCTGCACATCTATCTGTAACCTCCTTCAGATTTGTTTTAAGTTGCCATAGCAATCAAAAGGTCCTTTGTGTAAACGTTCACTTTTATAGTTAGAAGAGATGGTGTCTCTATCACATTCCACCCTGGAACCTATTGATCGAAAACAGTGTTTTAATATATATCCCTAATTGTCAGGATCATACATTTGATATAAACAGCCAATGCAATTAGAAACAATGTAGTCAAAATGCAGGCCCTTAAGCATTTTATTAACCCTTACATAGCATAAAAAGGGGCTAAAAACACCCTAATAATCACATAAACCACTTGACCTCGAAGTCTGAATTAAGTCCCACCGGAATCAATGTATTGTATTTAAAAATCAGTTGCATTTCCAACTTAGCTAATGATTTTGCAGTATTTTTCTGACGGTGGTCTATTCCAACCCGTTTTATCCCTACAAATCTTAGGATATGACTCGGATCACAATTATGCATATTTTTAAAATGATTCGATAATGCGTGGGTTTGCAGGCCTTTCCTAACATTTCTCAAATGTTCGCCTATGCGTACCTTAAAAGGCCTGGATGTCCTGCCAATGTAAAAAAATGGCATGAACATTCTATGGCATAGACCAGAGGTTCCCAAACTGTGTGCCGTGGCTCCCTGGGGTGCCTCGGGACACTTGCAGGGGTGCCCTGGGTTGGTGGTCCAGGACCAATTCAAATTATTTATGGTCACTATAATAGGCAAAACCAGTGCTGGTGGCTGCCAGTCATAAAATATGTGGCCAAACAGAAGCAAATCTTGTCCCTCACCACACAACTGACCCTAAGGATGACATATAAACGCGATCTACTTAATGTAATATTTCTTTCTAAATCTCTTAATAAGAAATTTTTGGCCTAGGGGTGCCGTGAAAAAAATTCTGATATTCTAGGGCACCGTGATTCAAAAAAGTTTGGAAACCACTGGCATAGACAATATTTTTCACATTACATGTTATAAAATCGGTTATTTGGTGTGTCTGTCCATTGATGTCTAAACTTTCAATTTTTTCCCCACTATCTACTTTAATTGTTTTGCATCCTATACATAACCCGCATCGATGGAAACCTTTAGTGTTAATCTGGCCCTCTCTTTTTACACTCGGTAGATCACTTCTCACGAGATTGTTCCTCAGATTAGGTGCCTACTTGTATATAAATGAAGGTTTCCCTGGCAACACTTCTTTTAATACGGGATCTTTTCTTAACACATTCCAGTGTTTATTGATTGATCGTTCCAAAACTTTATGCTGTATATTATAATTAGTTACGAAAGCATATTCAAAGCGGTTATGTTCGTCCCCAATCTTTTCTTTCCCTTTCAATAGTTCTTCTCTATTTATTGCCAGGGTCTGTTCTTTGACTTTACTGACATAATCTCTTTCATAACCGCTTCCTTGTAATCTTTTTTCTAACTGTTCTGCTTGTTCTTTAAATATGACATCTTCCGAACAGTTTCGCCTAATCCTCTTGAACTGACTATTTGGTATAGACTGTAGCCAGTTTCTATGGTGACAACTGTTCCGATCTATGTACGTTTGAGAGTCTGTGGGCTTTGTGAATGTCTTTGTGTATAAATTGCCCTCCTTTACATAAATTGTAATATCCAGAAAGTCTATACTTTCTGTACTTATGTGGAAGGTAAGATTGATGTTGAATGAATTGCTATTCAGATATGTACAAAAATCATCCAATTTCTCCCTGCCTCCTCTCCATATAAAAATAATATCATCGATATAGCGTTTCCATGACACCAGGTTCGCCCCAAATGGGTTTCCAGGTCCCCAGACGTAGTCTGTTTCCCATTTTCCCATAAATAAGTTTGCATAACTTGGGGTGAACCTGGTGCCCATGGCAGTTCCAACTTTTTGGAGAAGGAAGTCCCCATCGAACATGAAATAATTATTCACCAAGATGAATCGGACTCCCTCAATGAATAAATTCTGTATATCAATCTCAATTTCGCTTTTATTAAGAAATTCAGAGACAGCTTCTATCCCTACATCATGATCTATGATGGTGTAAAGGGATTTGACGTCGGCCGTAACCATCAGCATGCCCTCCTCCCATAAGACCTCGGGCAGATGGTTCAAAAGGTCTTTGGTGTCCTTTAAATGGGATCTATTGTTTAATACCAATGGCTGTAAATGGTAATCTATCATTTCTGATAGATTCGCAGAGATAGACTCGATCCCTGAGACAATAGGTCATCCAGGTGGATGCTGTGCATCCTTGTGGACTTTAGGGAGGAGGTAAATAACTGGAATCACAGGTTCTTTATTCAGAATGAATTCCTGTTATTTATCATTTAACACTTTCAAGTTCCCATATTTCTTCACAAATATTTCCAATTTCTCTTGAATTTTAGATGTTGGATCAGCCCTTAGTTCATGGTAGGTGGTCCTGTCTGCCAGATGGAGCGTGACTTCATTGATATACCATGTCCTACCCATCACTACCACCCCACCTCCTTTATCAGCGGGTTTAATCACCAGGTCTTTATTGGCTTTAAGTGATTTAAGGGCCGCCCTTTCCTTATAGGTCAAATTACATTTGACCCCACCTGTGTTTATCTCTTTTTTATCATCCTGAACCAATGTCATAAATGTTTCTATATAATTTCCTTTCATATGATGTGGAAAGAAGATGGACTTAGGTCTAAAAGGGGTATTGGATACTAGTTCCATCTCCCCCAAATCCTGTACTGTCTCTTTAGTGAGGAAGAATTTCTTTAAACAGAGCTTCCTGATGAACTTTTGCACATCAATGAATGTGGAGAATTTGTCTATTGAGGCAGTGGGGGCATATTTAAGGCCCTTTTCTAAAACGGAAACTTCGAACTTAGATAATACATGTGTACTGATATTAAAGATCTTTGTTCTTCCTATCTTTCTTTCCTCATCTTCAAGTACTTCTACTACAGTAGTAATTTCTTTCTCCGTATTACTTGTAATCGGAGGTTCTTCATCCAGTATCCTCTTCTTCTTCAATCTCTTCCTTGTTCTTCGTTTTTTTGAAATGCCCCCCTTTTGCCCCTCTGTCTCTTTTTGTATTAATTTATCTCTGATTGGTTCGTAACCCTCGCCTCTCTAAAAAATGATTCCTTCCCTCATTCCTATACAAGACAGCAAATCTGTTTCTTTGTGGCAGAGGTGTTGCATACCTCTGTACATCAGTTCTCCCCCATCCATGGTTTCTTCCCTTATTTTCATGTCTATTAGGTTCCATTCTGACTGGAGATCGATATGGTCTTTGTCTTGATTTGAACATGGAATTTACAGAGTATCTATCATTTCTCCTTTCCTGTTGTCCATATCTCTTCCTTTCAAAATCACTTCTATGTCTATAGGCCCGTTGTTCTCTATTGTCAGCCCTTCTCCTACTAATACTTCTTTCTCTTATAGTTCTATCCTCACATTCTTTCTTCTTCCTAAAAGGAGTAGGGCTTCTTATTTCTCTATCCTCCTGATCAAATTCTTCCTCATGTTCAATTTTCTCATTCTTTAATTTTTTATCCCTAATATATTTCCTTATTTTTCTGTCTATGAGGGTCTTTTCTACTTTCTTTATATTCGCCTCTATCCTTTGTTCTAAATCTTTAAAGTCATTTAGATCCGAGAATGGGGTCACTAGATCTCTATAGACCTTAATTTCACCATCCAATTTCTCTAGTTCTCTCCTCCTCTCTTCTACAATTAGATTCATAAGAGAGAAGGAACAATCACTAATGATACGTTCCCACTCTTCTTTAAATTCCCCTGATGAACTCTCAAAGGAGGCTTGTTTAGTAAGCTGGAGGCCCTTTGGAATTATCTGGCTCTTGATGTATTTTTCCAACATCACTGTCTCCCACCAGATTTTGTTCTCTTTGATTAACGTTTTTTCTAGCTTTCTCATGATATCTTCTAGGCTCTCATCTAATAATTCTATATGCTCTCCATCATCTTTAAAGAGATTGTCCAAGGTGGATCTCCTATGTTCTCTATAGCTGAACATTGTCTCCGCAGCACTTTAAAGGTGACTACCTGGGAAACTTTCATTAAACAGAACAAATAAATAGGTGGAGTACCCCTCCAATGCGCGGTATAGGCTGCCCTAAATGTGTGAATCAAATATGGGTGTTCCCACTCCCATTAAACAACAGAACAGCAAAGAAAATAGAAAACACACTGTATGGGGCGCCAATCAGACAATGAATAGCACTAAGTGACAAAGAAATGAATAAGGATGAATACGTCCCTTAATAATTCTTGGATTCAGGCGTATAGGACGTCCTTTAGGTTCCTCATACACAAGGGATTTTTCGTAACAAGACCTCAGTCATCGATGTCATGTGAAAAAAAAGATAAGGAACATCTAGTGTAACACAGTTTTAATCCTTCTTAATAAACTTCATAAAAAATAGTAAAAACAAAATCCAAATAAAAATTATTTTCCATAAAACTCAATGGAGCACATGCAGCATAAGCGA
Organism: Pseudophryne corroboree; assembly: GCF_028390025.1. Lineage (NCBI taxonomy): Eukaryota > Metazoa > Chordata > Amphibia > Anura > Myobatrachidae > Pseudophryne > Pseudophryne corroboree. Next base: position 598,753,149 of record NC_086448.1, read on the forward strand.
CAATCCCCAAGCTGTGTGTAAAAGTGCAGAATTACGGATGTTTAGAGGATAATTAAATCCTCAAATAATCAAGGTCTCAATCACCAGGTGGCCTCCCGGGAAATGGCGTCCTGGATTCTCCGGCGATCCTCCTTCCACAAACAGCAAGTGGACACCCCCTGCTGCGCCAACACGTTTCAAGCCTTCCTAGGCCCTTTTTCAAGGCTGATGTGCTCCCCACAAATGCTAAAATCCTTTTATTCCCAAACCATCCAATCACAGTGAGAATTAAAAACAACTCATTTCACCTGTCAACAATATGGCTCCCACCATGTGTTTACTCTAGTTCCCATGGATACCACTTCCTGTCATACGTCCCACAATTCCCCTCCAATTACAGGACAGCGATATAAACTTCCTCTTAGATGTCCTATCCCTCTTTCCCCTCAAGACAGTCCTTAATACTATTCAGATCAGTCCAATCATAGCTGAACTCCACTTCGTGTTCTGTCCGGTTCTTTCGGTTGCTAAGCGCCCGTCCATGTGAGACGTCACTTCCGCTGTGTTCATTGCTGTGGACGGGACGTCACGTCCGCCCTTACTTTCCGCGATCTCGGCGGAACGTCATTTCCACCCTTCGTTCTAGTCACATCCCTCGGGGGATTGGGTCCTGCTCTACAGCGCTGCACATCTATCTGTAACCTCCTTCAGATTTGTTTTAAGTTGCCATAGCAATCAAAAGGTCCTTTGTGTAAACGTTCACTTTTATAGTTAGAAGAGATGGTGTCTCTATCACATTCCACCCTGGAACCTATTGATCGAAAACAGTGTTTTAATATATATCCCTAATTGTCAGGATCATACATTTGATATAAACAGCCAATGCAATTAGAAACAATGTAGTCAAAATGCAGGCCCTTAAGCATTTTATTAACCCTTACATAGCATAAAAAGGGGCTAAAAACACCCTAATAATCACATAAACCACTTGACCTCGAAGTCTGAATTAAGTCCCACCGGAATCAATGTATTGTATTTAAAAATCAGTTGCATTTCCAACTTAGCTAATGATTTTGCAGTATTTTTCTGACGGTGGTCTATTCCAACCCGTTTTATCCCTACAAATCTTAGGATATGACTCGGATCACAATTATGCATATTTTTAAAATGATTCGATAATGCGTGGGTTTGCAGGCCTTTCCTAACATTTCTCAAATGTTCGCCTATGCGTACCTTAAAAGGCCTGGATGTCCTGCCAATGTAAAAAAATGGCATGAACATTCTATGGCATAGACCAGAGGTTCCCAAACTGTGTGCCGTGGCTCCCTGGGGTGCCTCGGGACACTTGCAGGGGTGCCCTGGGTTGGTGGTCCAGGACCAATTCAAATTATTTATGGTCACTATAATAGGCAAAACCAGTGCTGGTGGCTGCCAGTCATAAAATATGTGGCCAAACAGAAGCAAATCTTGTCCCTCACCACACAACTGACCCTAAGGATGACATATAAACGCGATCTACTTAATGTAATATTTCTTTCTAAATCTCTTAATAAGAAATTTTTGGCCTAGGGGTGCCGTGAAAAAAATTCTGATATTCTAGGGCACCGTGATTCAAAAAAGTTTGGAAACCACTGGCATAGACAATATTTTTCACATTACATGTTATAAAATCGGTTATTTGGTGTGTCTGTCCATTGATGTCTAAACTTTCAATTTTTTCCCCACTATCTACTTTAATTGTTTTGCATCCTATACATAACCCGCATCGATGGAAACCTTTAGTGTTAATCTGGCCCTCTCTTTTTACACTCGGTAGATCACTTCTCACGAGATTGTTCCTCAGATTAGGTGCCTACTTGTATATAAATGAAGGTTTCCCTGGCAACACTTCTTTTAATACGGGATCTTTTCTTAACACATTCCAGTGTTTATTGATTGATCGTTCCAAAACTTTATGCTGTATATTATAATTAGTTACGAAAGCATATTCAAAGCGGTTATGTTCGTCCCCAATCTTTTCTTTCCCTTTCAATAGTTCTTCTCTATTTATTGCCAGGGTCTGTTCTTTGACTTTACTGACATAATCTCTTTCATAACCGCTTCCTTGTAATCTTTTTTCTAACTGTTCTGCTTGTTCTTTAAATATGACATCTTCCGAACAGTTTCGCCTAATCCTCTTGAACTGACTATTTGGTATAGACTGTAGCCAGTTTCTATGGTGACAACTGTTCCGATCTATGTACGTTTGAGAGTCTGTGGGCTTTGTGAATGTCTTTGTGTATAAATTGCCCTCCTTTACATAAATTGTAATATCCAGAAAGTCTATACTTTCTGTACTTATGTGGAAGGTAAGATTGATGTTGAATGAATTGCTATTCAGATATGTACAAAAATCATCCAATTTCTCCCTGCCTCCTCTCCATATAAAAATAATATCATCGATATAGCGTTTCCATGACACCAGGTTCGCCCCAAATGGGTTTCCAGGTCCCCAGACGTAGTCTGTTTCCCATTTTCCCATAAATAAGTTTGCATAACTTGGGGTGAACCTGGTGCCCATGGCAGTTCCAACTTTTTGGAGAAGGAAGTCCCCATCGAACATGAAATAATTATTCACCAAGATGAATCGGACTCCCTCAATGAATAAATTCTGTATATCAATCTCAATTTCGCTTTTATTAAGAAATTCAGAGACAGCTTCTATCCCTACATCATGATCTATGATGGTGTAAAGGGATTTGACGTCGGCCGTAACCATCAGCATGCCCTCCTCCCATAAGACCTCGGGCAGATGGTTCAAAAGGTCTTTGGTGTCCTTTAAATGGGATCTATTGTTTAATACCAATGGCTGTAAATGGTAATCTATCATTTCTGATAGATTCGCAGAGATAGACTCGATCCCTGAGACAATAGGTCATCCAGGTGGATGCTGTGCATCCTTGTGGACTTTAGGGAGGAGGTAAATAACTGGAATCACAGGTTCTTTATTCAGAATGAATTCCTGTTATTTATCATTTAACACTTTCAAGTTCCCATATTTCTTCACAAATATTTCCAATTTCTCTTGAATTTTAGATGTTGGATCAGCCCTTAGTTCATGGTAGGTGGTCCTGTCTGCCAGATGGAGCGTGACTTCATTGATATACCATGTCCTACCCATCACTACCACCCCACCTCCTTTATCAGCGGGTTTAATCACCAGGTCTTTATTGGCTTTAAGTGATTTAAGGGCCGCCCTTTCCTTATAGGTCAAATTACATTTGACCCCACCTGTGTTTATCTCTTTTTTATCATCCTGAACCAATGTCATAAATGTTTCTATATAATTTCCTTTCATATGATGTGGAAAGAAGATGGACTTAGGTCTAAAAGGGGTATTGGATACTAGTTCCATCTCCCCCAAATCCTGTACTGTCTCTTTAGTGAGGAAGAATTTCTTTAAACAGAGCTTCCTGATGAACTTTTGCACATCAATGAATGTGGAGAATTTGTCTATTGAGGCAGTGGGGGCATATTTAAGGCCCTTTTCTAAAACGGAAACTTCGAACTTAGATAATACATGTGTACTGATATTAAAGATCTTTGTTCTTCCTATCTTTCTTTCCTCATCTTCAAGTACTTCTACTACAGTAGTAATTTCTTTCTCCGTATTACTTGTAATCGGAGGTTCTTCATCCAGTATCCTCTTCTTCTTCAATCTCTTCCTTGTTCTTCGTTTTTTTGAAATGCCCCCCTTTTGCCCCTCTGTCTCTTTTTGTATTAATTTATCTCTGATTGGTTCGTAACCCTCGCCTCTCTAAAAAATGATTCCTTCCCTCATTCCTATACAAGACAGCAAATCTGTTTCTTTGTGGCAGAGGTGTTGCATACCTCTGTACATCAGTTCTCCCCCATCCATGGTTTCTTCCCTTATTTTCATGTCTATTAGGTTCCATTCTGACTGGAGATCGATATGGTCTTTGTCTTGATTTGAACATGGAATTTACAGAGTATCTATCATTTCTCCTTTCCTGTTGTCCATATCTCTTCCTTTCAAAATCACTTCTATGTCTATAGGCCCGTTGTTCTCTATTGTCAGCCCTTCTCCTACTAATACTTCTTTCTCTTATAGTTCTATCCTCACATTCTTTCTTCTTCCTAAAAGGAGTAGGGCTTCTTATTTCTCTATCCTCCTGATCAAATTCTTCCTCATGTTCAATTTTCTCATTCTTTAATTTTTTATCCCTAATATATTTCCTTATTTTTCTGTCTATGAGGGTCTTTTCTACTTTCTTTATATTCGCCTCTATCCTTTGTTCTAAATCTTTAAAGTCATTTAGATCCGAGAATGGGGTCACTAGATCTCTATAGACCTTAATTTCACCATCCAATTTCTCTAGTTCTCTCCTCCTCTCTTCTACAATTAGATTCATAAGAGAGAAGGAACAATCACTAATGATACGTTCCCACTCTTCTTTAAATTCCCCTGATGAACTCTCAAAGGAGGCTTGTTTAGTAATCTGGAGGCCCTTTGGAATTATCTGGCTCTTGATGTATTTTTCCAACATCACTGTCTCCCACCAGATTTTGTTCTCTTTGATTAACGTTTTTTCTAGCTTTCTCATGATATCTTCTAGGCTCTCATCTAATAATTCTATATGCTCTCCATCATCTTTAAAGAGATTGTCCAAGGTGGATCTCCTATGTTCTCTATAGCTGAACATTGTCTCCGCAGCACTTTAAAGGTGACTACCTGGGAAACTTTCATTAAACAGAACAAATAAATAGGTGGAGTACCCCTCCAATGCGCGGTATAGGCTGCCCTAAATGTGTGAATCAAATATGGGTGTTCCCACTCCCATTAAACAACAGAACAGCAAAGAAAATAGAAAACACACTGTATGGGGCGCCAATCAGACAATGAATAGCACTAAGTGACAAAGAAATGAATAAGGATGAATACGTCCCTTAATAATTCTTGGATTCAGGCGTATAGGACGTCCTTTAGGTTCCTCATACACAAGGGATTTTTCGTAACAAGACCTCAGTCATCGATGTCATGTGAAAAAAAAGATAAGGAACATCTAGTGTAACACAGTTTTAATCCTTCTTAATAAACTTCATAAAAAATAGTAAAAACAAAATCCAAATAAAAATTATTTTCCATAAAACTCAATGGAGCACATGCAGCATAAGCGACAATCCCCAAGCTGTGTGTAAAAGTGCAGAATTACGGATGTTTAGAGGATAATTAAATCCTCAAATAATCAAGGTCTCAATCACCAGGTGGCCTCCCGGGAAATGGCGTCCTGGATTCTCCGGCGATCCTCCTTCCACAAACAGCAAGTGGACACCCCCTGCTGCGCCAACACGTTTCAAGCCTTCCTAGGCCCTTTTTCAAGGCTGATGTGCTCCCCACAAATGCTAAAATCCTTTTATTCCCAAACCATCCAATCACAGTGAGAATTAAAAACAACTCATTTCACCTGTCAACAATATGGCTCCCACCATGTGTTTACTCTAGTTCCCATGGATACCACTTCCTGTCATACGTCCCACAATTCCCCTCCAATTACAGGACAGCGATATAAACTTCCTCTTAGATGTCCTATCCCTCTTTCCCCTCAAGACAGTCCTTAATACTATTCAGATCAGTCCAATCATATCTGAACTCCACTTCATGTTCTGTCCGGTTCTTTCGGTTGCTAAGCGCCCATCCATGCGAGACGTCACTTCCGCTGTGTTCATTGCTGTGGACGGGACGTCACGTCCGCCCTTACTTTCCGCGATCTCGGCGGAACGTCATTTCCACCCTTCGTTCTAGTCACATCCCTCGGGGGTCAAACAATTGCAGAAGAAAAAATGGTGTTAATACATACAACCAAGCGCGTCAATAAAGAGATAGCTTTTCTGGACCCACCGTCACATGTGGTCCTATTTCAGAATGAGTTTTCAATATGATGTTTACCGGTAAAAAGGGGACAGATAAAGTGCATATAGTGAAGCACCGTTTGTACTTATTATAAAGCAAAAGAAGTGCATGGAACATAGCACAGATAAAAACAGTTTTAATATTAAAACATCAAGCATAAAACAGATATGGCAGCATTAATAGTGTAGCAGCCAGAGGTATCCAAACAGGGAGTCCAATCAAATGTAATTACCAGCAGCAGGTAGGAGTAGAGGCATGTAAAATAACTAAGTCCTCAGCAACTGCAAGAAACACCTCACCGCTTCCCCTGGTCCTTCGTGCTGGATCTCCCGGTTCAGTCTCAGATGAATTTAATCCAACGCGTTTCTACCCATGTTCATCGGGTCTTTCTCAAGGCTATTCAGTAGTATATCGTCCGTTGTGTCCCGTTCCTCTATTTAAGTGTAGTGTCCCCCAATCCCCGTGCGGCGGGCGCAGGTGGCTCCTATACAGTTGATTTCCTACAAGTCCCATGAGCACTTCCGCGCCTCGCCGTCACTTCCGTTTCCGCTCGTCGTGTCTGTAGCCATGGCAACCCGGCTAAGCGTGTCCGTCACCGTGGCAACCCGCTCCGTCCAGAAAAGGTATAGATGGAAGTTCTCACAGTTCATAATGCGGGCATGTAATTTGTCATCAAGTATGTCGGGAGAAAAATATAAAGGAGATCACTTGATAAACCATATAATGCACACAAACTAATATTGCAATGGCTAATATAGTAATTTCAAAGTGCAACGTGCCACAGAATTAAAGTGCAACATGTTATGTGCAAACAGGCAGAGGGTAATAGAGGATAGAAGGAAAAAAAGCTGGGTTAGAGGAACCATTTTATCTCGAAATCGAGATTAAGCCCACCCGGCTGTAATGTACCCAGTTCACAAATGCATTTCATTTCTGCTCTCGCTAGTTGCGCTGGGAGATCCCTTTGTCTCCAATTACCTTTTACCCACTGTAAACCTAAAAATATCCTAATTGCCATGGGGCCTTTATTGTGTGCAATACGGAAATGGTCAGACAGAGCATGTGTTGCCAGACCGTTTTTAATATTTATAAGGTGTTTGTTGATCCGTACCTTTAAGGGTCTGGAAGTTCTGCCAATGTAAAAAAGTCCACATATACATTCGACAGCATATACAACATTTTTCGTGTTGCATGTAACAAAGGTTTTGATGTTCACCTTCTTCCCATTTACCATAAGTTCGCTAGTTTTGCTGCTACCATCGCCTTTAACTATGCGACACCCAATACACATCCCACATCGAAAGAATCCTTTCGATTTGATCGTGGGAAGTGATTTGGTAGGTGGCAATGCTCCCCTCACCAGTGCATTACTCAGATTCGGAGCCCTCCTGAAGATGCATTTCAGTTTGTTTAGGAGTTTATTGCCCACTATGGGGTCTCTTTTCAGAATTCCCCAATGTCTTTTGAGAATCCTTTCTAGATCTCTATGTTGACTGTTAAATGATGAAATAAAGGCCCATTCGTAAGGTGTGGGTTTGATGTTAGGTACCTTGTCTTTCTTGTGTAAAAGTACTTCCCTAGATAGATTGCCTGCCGTGGTTACTGACTCGCTTACTTTCTCCAGTTTGTATCCAGATGCTATAAAGTTGTTCTGCATCTCCTTGGCTTGTTCTTTGAAAGTCGTAGTCTCCGTGCAGTTTCTCCGTAAGCGTCGCATCTGTCGCATGGTATGGATTTTAGCCAATCTGGGTGATGGCAACTGTTGTATTGGAGATAGGCTCTAGAGTCCGTAGGTTTTCTGTAATTTTTCGTCTGTAATGCACCATTATTCGGATACACTGTTACATCCAAAAAGTGTAACTCCTCATTACTTCTTTCGAAGGTAAGTGCTATATTGAGGGAATTGTGGTTTAAGTATTCATAAAAAGCATCCAGTGTTGGGCAATCGCCTCTCCATATAAAGAATATATCATCGATATACCTAACCCAGGACACCAGGTTCGCTCTGAAGGGATTGTTGTCCCAAATGTATTGCTCCTCCCATAACCCCATAAAGAGGTTAGCATAACTCGGAGCGAACCTGGTGCCCATGGCTGTGCCCACCTTCTGCAGATAAAATGTATCCTTAAAATGAAAATAGTTATTCGTTAAAATGAATTGCACGCCATCCACAATGAAATTCTGTAATCCGGTTTTGAGTGCACTTTTGCTTAAAGCTGTTGTAACCGCTTTAAGACCATCCCGATGGTTAATCACGGTGTATAATGACTTCATATCGGCTGTGACCATTATGTCCGACTCCTCCCATGCTATAGTGCCCAGATGTTTAAGGAAATCTCCTATATATATATGGAGAGGCGATTGCCCAACACTGGATGCTTTTTGTGAATACTTAAACCACAATTCCACAAGGTAAGATTGATGTTGAATGTTGAATGAATTGCTATTCAGATATGTACAAAAATCATTGAGGGAGTACGATTCATCTTGGTGAATAATTATTTCATGTTCGATGGGGACTTCTTTCTCCAAAAAGTTGGAACCGCCATGGGCACCAGGTTCACCCCAAGTTATGCAAACTTATTTATGGGAAAATGGGAAACAGACTACATCTTGGGACCTGGAAACCCATTTGGGGCGAACCTGGTGTCATGGAAACTCTATATCGATGATATTATTTTTATATGGAGAGGAGGCAGGGAGAAATTGGATGATTTTTGTACATATCTGAATAGCAATTCATTCAACATCAATCTTACCTTCCACATAAGTACAGAAAGTATAGACTTTCTGGATATTACAATTTATGTAAAGGAGGGCAATTTATACACAAAGACATTCACAAAGCCCACAGACTCTCAAACGTACATAGATCAGAACAGTTGTCACCATAGAAACTGGCTACAGTCTATACCAAATAGTCAGTTCAAGAGGATTAGGCGAAACTGTTCGGAAGATGTCATATTTAAAGAACAAGCAGAACAGTTAGAAAAAAGATTACAAGGAAGCGGTTATGAAAGAGATTATGTCAGTAAAGTCAAAGAACAGACCCTGGCAATAAATAGAGAAGAACTATTGAAAGGGAAAGAAAAGATTGGGGACGAACATAACCGCTTTGAATATGCTTTCGTAACTAATTATAATATACAGCATAAAGTTTTGGAATGATCAATCAATAAACACTGGAATGTGTTAAGAAAAGATCCTGTATTAAAAGAAGTGTTGCCAGGGAAACCTTCATTTATATACAAGAAGGCACCTAATCTGAGGAACAATCTTGTGAGAAGTGATCTACCGAGTGTAAAAAGAGAGGGCCAGATTAACACTAAAGGTTTCCATCGATGCGGGTCATGTATAGGATGCAAAACAATTAAAGTAGATAGTGGGAAAAAATTAGAAAGTTTAGACATCAATGGACAGACACACCAAATAACCGATTTTATAACATGTAATGTGAAAAATATTGTCTATGCCATAGAATGTTCATGCCATTTTTTTTTACATTGGCAGGACATCCAGGCCTTTTAAGGTACGCATAGGCGACTATTTGAGAAATGTTAGGAAAGGCCTGGAAACCCACGCATTATCGAATCATTTTAAAAATATGCATAATTGTAATCCGAGTCATATCCTAAGATTTGTAGGGATAAAACGGGTTGGAATAAACCACCGTCAGAAAAATACTGCAAAATCATTAGCTAAGTTGGAAATGCAACTGATTTTTAAATACTAAACATTGATTCTGGTGGGACTTAATTCAGACTTCAAGGTCAAGTGGTTTATGTGATTATTAGGGTGTTTTTAGCCCCTTTTTATGCTATGTAAGGGTTAATGAAATGCTTAAGGGCCTGCATTTTGACTACATTGTTTCTAATTGTATTGGCTGTTTATATCAAATGTATGATCCTGACAATTAGGGATATATATTAAAACACCGTTTTCGATCAATAGGTTCAAGGTTGGAATGTGATAGAGACACCATCTCTTCTAACTATAAAAGTGAACGTTTACACAAAGGACCTTTTGATTGCTATGGCAACTTAAAACAAAACTGGAGGAGGTTACAGATAGATGTGCAGCGCTGTAGAGCGGGACCCAACCCCCTGAGGGATGTGACTAGAACGAAGGGTGGAAATGACGTTCCGCCGAGATCGCGGAAAGTAAGGGCGGACGTGACATCCTGTCCACAGCAATGAACACAGCGGAAGTGACGTCTCGCATGGACGGGCGCTTAGCAACCGAAAGAACCAGACAGAACACGAAGTGGAGTTCAGCTATGATTGGACTGATCTGAATAGTATTAAGGACTGTCTTGAGGGGAAAGAGGGATAGGACATCTAAGAGGAAGTTTATATCGCTGTCCTGTAATTGGAGGGGAATTGTGGGACGTATGACAGGAAGTGGTATCCATGGAAACTAGAGTAAACACATGGTGGGAGCCATATTGTTGACAGGTGAAATGAGTTGTTTTTAATTCTCACTGTGATTGGATGGTTTGGGAATAAAAGGATTTTAGCATTTGTGGGGAGCACATCAGCCTTGAAAAAGGGCCTAGGAAGGCTTGAAACGCATTGGCGCAGCAGGGGGTGTCCACTTTCTGTTTGTGGAAGGAGGATCGCCGGAGAATCCAGGACGCCATTTCCCAGGAGGCCACCTGGTGATTGAGACCTTGTTTATTTGAGGATTTCATTATCCTCTAAACATCCGGTAATTTTGCACTTTTACACACAGCTTGGGGATTATCGCTTATGCTGCATGTGCTCCATTGAGTTTTATGGAAAATAATTTTTATTTGAATTCTGTTTTTACTATTTTTTATGAAGTTTATTAAGAAGGATTAAAACCGTGTTACACTAGATGTTCCTTATCTTTTTTTTCACATGACATCGATGACTGAGGTCTTGTTACGAAAAATCCCTTGTGTATGAGGAACCTAAAGGATGTCCTATACGCCTGAAACCAAGAATTATTAAGGGACGTATTCATCCTTATTCATTTCTTTGTCACTTAGTGCTATTCATTGTCTGATTGGCGCCCCATACAGTGTGTTTTCTATTTTCTTTGCTGTTCTGTTGTTTAATGGGAGTGGGAACACCCATATTTGATTCACACATTTAGGGCAGCCTATACCGCGCATTGGAGGGTTACTCCACCTATTTATTTGTTATGAATATACAATAGTTTTCCCCCTCTCTAGTCTGTATATACACTAGTGTGCCCCCTCCCTAGTCTGTAAACAGTGGCGGAATTACCACCTGTGCAAGCAGTGCCTTGCACTGGGGCCCACCACTGTCAAGGGGCCCAAAGCCAGTGGCATTTCACCTCTTCAGTGGCATGCCAGTGAAGAGTTGAAATGCCACTGGCATTGGCCCCTTTGACAGCGGTGGGCCCCTCTCCCCCTCCTTCCCTACTCCTTACTCCGCTTGGCCAGCCCAGTAAATGACACGATTGCGTCATTACGGAAATCTCCGACAGCCGAGAGGAGTACAGGGGAGGATGGAAGGGGAGAGCATTATAGTGCTGGCGAGCTAGTGCCCACCAGCAAATGCAAATACTAGGGATGGCCATCGGTGGGTTATCCATCGATGGTCAGTGGCCATCCCTAGCTACCCCTAGGCAACGAGCATTCCCTAGGCAACGATCATTCCCCGTGGCAACGAACATGAATTCCAGAGCATAAAACCCCTTTGAATAAGCATGACACAACATGTAAAACCCCTGGCAATGCGCAGATAAAAATATCTAAACTGGCACTGTGGGGGAATATCTAGTACTGTGGCGGCATAGCTGGCACTATGAGGGCATATCTGGCACCGTGGGGGCATGTGTATCTGGCAATGTTGGGGCATATCTGGGAATGTGGGGGAATATGTGTATCTGGTACTATGAGGGCATATCTGGCACCGTGGGGGCATGTGTATTTGGCAATGTGGGGGCATATCTGGCACTATGAGGTTATATCTGGCACCGTGGGGGAATATGTATCTGGCACTGTGGGGGCATATCTAGCACTGTTGGGGCATGTGTATATGGCAGTGTGGGGGCATATCTGGCACTGTGAGGGCATATCTGTATCTGGTACTGTGGGGGCATATCTAGCACCGTGGGGGACATATCTGGCACTGCGGGGGCATATGTGTATCTGGCACTGCACTATTTGGGTCATGTGTATTACGCCCCCATTTTCATTGGCCATGCCCCATGTGGCCACACCCATTTTTTCATGTGCGCGCACCTTCGGCGAACGCACACAGTACAACTAACTTTTTTGTCTACTTGCACCACTGTGTATATGTATATATATATATATATATATATATAAACAAAAAATAAAGAACCCTTTTTTGCGCTAATGAATGTTATAGCTCGTACCACTAAGAAATGCCTCCTGTCAGACAAGGCACGAAATTAGGAATAGGAAAAAAGAATTCTCATGGGAGCTGAACCACCTCAGATGTCACATATAGATGTATTTATTCTTAAAATTTGACAGTAAATACTGCAATATTACATAAAAACATCAATAAAACAAATGGATAATCTTATGCAATAAGTGAACAATATAGATTGATAATCATCTGGCGATATTTATTAGATGATATCTACACTTGAATAGAATATCGATTCTTCCACCAGAGAGTTCAGATGTATGCTAAAATTCACAAACACGTAAATACCCAACGCGTTTCGTCCATATAGGACTTCTTCAGGGGTCGTGATATTACAATATTCGTGTTTATCACATACAGTTCACCAATAAATAAAAAGAGAAATATTGCTGTGACAATGACCTTTTCAGTATAATGATAACAACTCCAACTTTGGATGAGAGCAATAAGATAGGCTCAAAATTGGTCAATTTAAATCCTTAGTAGTCCCTCAGGATTCCATTCACAGCTATAGCTGTGAATGGAATCCTGAGGGACTACTAAGGATTTAAATTGACCAATTTTGAGCCTATCTTATTGCTCTGATCCAAAGTTGGAGTTGTTATCATTATACTGAAAAGGTCATTGTCACAGCAATATTTCTCTTTTTATTTATTGGTGAACTGTATGTGATAAACACGAATATTGTAATATCACGACCCCTGAAGAAGTCCTATATGGACGAAACGCATTGGGTATTTACGTGTTTGTGAATTTGAGCATACATCTGAACTCTCTGGTGGAAGAATCGATATTCTATTCAAGTGTAGATATCATCTAATAAATATCGCCAGATGATTATCAATCTATATTGTTCACTTATTGCATAAGATTATCCATTTGTTTTATTGATGTTTTTATGTAATATTGCAGTATTTACTGTCAAATTTTAAGAATAAATACATCTATATGTGACATCTGAGGTGGTTCAGCTCCCATGAGAATTCTTATTTCCTATATATATATATATATATAAGGAGGATTTCGGCGGCACTCAGGAAAATAAAGAACACAGACGCAGCCACTTAAAGCAAGCCAACGTTTCAATGCTGTCGCATTTTCGTCAGGGCAGTAACAAGATATAAAAACACTCACCATTATATGTGCTCCCCTCACCATCAAAGCCCGCGCCGCCGGCTCCACTTAGATTTAATGATTGATAAATTTGTGGCAAGGGGTTATACTAAACAATCATTGTTAAAATTGAAACAAAAGGTCATGTCAATTCCCAGGTCAGATACGCTTAAATCTAAACCCAAGAAATCTACAGCTAATAAGATTATATGGCCCAATTGTTATAATGTTGCTAGCAATAAGATCAGGAAAGCAGTTCGATCCAATTGGCCTTTATTAGCGACAGATAGAAATCTGCCTAGCATACGTAATAAACAAATTATGTGTAGTTATTCGAGAGGTAAAAATGTACGTGATTATGTTGTACATAATGACATCACAAATCTTGACAAAAAGTTAACTACCTCCTTTTTGGGAGTGCCTAGAAATGGGTGTTTTAAATGTACAAGCTATGTCACATGTGGCTACATGTTGACCGGGGATACAATAAAAAATCCCTATACAGGCAAGAGTTTTAAAATAAGGCATAGATTATCATGTATGTCGAAATTTGTTATATATGTTTTGATTTACCCTTGTGGCAAATACTACATAGGTAAAACAGAATGTGCATTTAAAGTGCGCATGGGCCAGCATAGATATGCTATACGGGAAGCAGTCCTGTCTGGTAGTAGTGAACAGCCAGTGGCGAGACACTTCGCCTCAGCCGGCCACTCACCTACCTCCCTCAAACACAAAATTATCGATCACATACCCCCGTTAACAAGGGGGGGTAATAGGTCTAAAATGTTGTTACAACGTGAATCGAGATGGATATTTTTATTGGATGCACTAAATCCTCGTGGGTTAAATGAGCAGTCAGGCTTTAATAGTTTTCTTTGAAACTTCGGAGTGTATCCTGTATATTTTCTTTGTATCCAGTAAGCAGCGTATTTTTACTGTGAAAGCAGATTGTCTGTATAGCATTATATCATTATGCTACGTATTGTACTGTATTTTGCCAGTGTATCAATTGTCTCCATGGTGATGGGCGCACTGGGTGACGTCATTGGGAAGCGTCAGCCTACCGGAAGTGGAGCCGGCGGCGCGGGCTTTGATGGTGAGGGGAGCACATATAATGGTGAGTGTTTTTATATCTTGTTACTGCCCTGACGAAAATGCGACAGCATTGAAACGTTGGCTTGCTTTAAGTGGCTACGTCTGTGTTCTTTATTTTCCTGAGTGCCGCCGAAATCCTCCTTATATCCAGCAGTTTGGCTGCATTTTGCGGAAGGCAACGGGGACAGATATAAATATATTAGTGAGTGCCGGATCCTACAGAAATCTATATATGTATATATATATATATATATATATATATATTATACGGGAGCTGCAAAGAATCTCTAATTTGGAGTTGTGGGGAGGGGGTTGGACTTGGATGGGATGAGAGGGGGGGCCCAAAGCATTTTGTTGCACCTGGGCCCACCGCTAGCTAGTTCCGCCACTGTCTGTATATATATTAGTGTGCCCCCCTCCTCTCCTAGTTTGTACATAATTTAGTGTGCTCCCTCTCTAGTCTGTATATACATTAGTGTTTCTCCTCCCTAGTCTGTATATACATTAATGTGCTCCCATCCCTCCTAATCTGTATATACTGTACAGTACGTCAGTGTGTCATCCCTCCCTAGTCTGTATATAGATTAGTGTGCCCTCTCCTAGTCTGTATATACATCAGGGTGCCTCCTCCCTAGTCTGCATATACATTAGTGTGCCCCCTCCCTAATCTGCATATACACTAGTGTGCCCCCTCCCTAGTCTGTATATACTGTATGTATTGGTGTGTCCCCTTCCCTCCAAGTCTTTATATACATCAGTGTGCCCCCCTTACCTCCTAGTCAGTACAAGAGAAACTCAGAAAATTAGGATATCGTTAAAAAGTTAATTTATTTCAGTAATTCAACTTAAAAGGTGAAACTAAAATATTCTATAGACTCATTACATGCAAAGAGAGATGTTTTAAGCCTTTCAGCTTTAGAAAACCCCAAATCCAAAATCTCAGAAAATTAGAATATTGTTAAAAGGTTCAATATTGTAGGCTCAAAGTGTCACACTCTAATTAGCTAATTAATCCAAACCACCTGGAAAGGGTTCCTGAGCTTTTAAATGGTCTCTCAGTCTGGTTCAGTACAAATCACAATCATGGGGAAGACTGCTGACCTGACAGTTGTGCAGAAAACCATCATTGACACCATCCACAATGAGGGAAAGCTTCAAAAGGAAATTGCAAAAGAAGTTGGATATTCTCAAAGTGCTGTATCAAAGCACATTAATAGAAAGTTAAGGGGAAGGGAAAAGTGTGGAAGAAAAATGTGCATAAGCAGCAGGAATGACCGCAGCCTGGAGAGGATTGTCAGGAAAAGGCCATTCAAAATTGTGGGGGAGCTTCACAAGGAGTGGACTGAGGCTGGAGTTAGTACATCAAGAGCCACCACACACATACGGATCCTGGACATGGGCTTCAAATGTCTGATTCCTCTTGTCAAGACACTCCTGAACATCAAATGACGTCAGAAGCATCTTACCTGGCCCTCTTTTCTGATGAGAGTAAATTTTGCACCTCATTTGGAAACCAAGGTCCCAGAGTATGGAGGAAGAATGGAGAGGCACACAATCCAAGATGCTTGAAGTCCAGTGTGAAGGATCCACAGTCTGTGTTGATTTGGGGAGCCATGTTATTTGCTAGTGTTTGTCCACTGTGCTTTATTAAGTGCAGAGTCAACGCAGCCATCTACCAAGACATTTTAGAGCACTTCATGCTTTCTTCAGCAGACAAGCTTTGTCGAGGTGCTGACTTCTTTTTCCAGCAGGACTTGGCACCTGCACACACTGCCAAAAGTACCAAAACCTGGTTCAATGACCGTGGGATTACTGTGCTGGATTGGCCAGCAAACTCACCTGACCTGAACCTAATCGAGAACCTATGGGAAATTGCCAAGAGAAAGATAAGAGACATAAGACTGAACAATGCCGCTATTGAAGCATCCTGGACTTCCATAACACCTCAGCAGTGCCACAGGCTGATAGAAGCCATGCCGCATTGAGGCAGTAATTCATGCAAAAAGGGCCCAAACCAAGTACTGAGTACATATGCATGATTATACTTTTCAGAGGGTCGACATTTCTGTCTTTAAAATCCTTTTTTAATTGATTTTCTGAGATTTTGGATTTGGGGTTTTCTTAAGCTGTAAGCTACAATCTTCAAAAATATAACAAATAAAGGCTTGAAATATCTCACTTTACATGTAATGAGTCTATATAATATATTAGTTTCACCTTTTAGGTTGAGTTACTGAAATAAATGAACTTTTGCACAATATTCTAATTTTCTGAGTTTTACCTGTAAATATATCAGTGTGTCCCTCCTATCTGTATATACTGTACATCAGTGTGCTGACTCCATAGTCTGTAGATATATCAGTGTGCCCCCTTTACCTCTTAGTCTGTATACAGGGGCATAGCCAGAAATGTGTGGGCCCCATAGCAACATTTTAATGGGGCCCCTGTCCCAATGCTTCTAGAGAAACCTCTCCGCAGCAGTTAATTTTAACAACTGCCCTAATAGTGCCCTAGTTTATTTTCTGAACCACAGTAGTACCTTATTTAATGTTATGCCCCATATTAGTGCCCTACTTCATTTTATGAACCACAGTAGTGCCCTAGGTCACTCTATGTCACATAGAGTGTCTCCACCTCATATTCTGAAACATTAAAGTGCCCAAGTTCATATAATGTAACATTATAATACCCTGCATTTCATGTTACACTATATATTCCAATGAGCAGGTCCAGGGGCATACCTAGATATACAATACTGCAGATCCCAAGGCAAAAGTTTATAAGGGCCCCTATACATCACACAATGGTAAAACATGGATATAACACATGTAACTTTGACAGGGAAGGTTGCCTCTCTCAGCTCTGGGCCCCATAGCAACTGCACTCATGGTAACTATGCCCTTGTCTGTATATACACATCAGTGGGACCCTCCTAGTCTGTATATACATCAGTGTGCACTATCCCTAGTCTATATATACATCAGTGTGCCTTCCCCTCCCTAGTCTGTTTATACATCAGTGTGCCTCCCTAGTCTGTATATACATCAGTGTGCCCCCCTCCCTAGTCTGTATATACATTAGTGTGCCCGCTTCCCTCCTAGTCTGTATATACACATCAGTGTGCCCCCTTACTACTCAGTATATACAGTGTTCCCCCCTTCCCTACTCTGAATATACAGTGTGCCCCCCTCCCTAGTCTGTTTATACATCAGTGTGCCCCCTTCTCTAGTCTGTATATACATCAGTGTGCACCCCCTCCCTACTCTGTATATACATCAGTGTGCCCCCCTCCCTAGTCTGTATATACATTAGTGTGCCTCCCTTCTCTAGTCTGTATACACATCAGTGTGCCCCCACCCAGTACTCTGTATATACATCAGTGTTCCCCCCCTCCCTAGTCTGTATATACATTAGTGTGCCCCCTTCCCTCCTAGTCTGTATATACATCAGTGCTCCCCTCCCTAGACTGTATTGTCGAATCCTAATTTTAACATTTGTTTTCCTTGTTGCAAATAAGTAAAAGATTGAATTGAACAAGGGAACAATAGGTGCATTCAACACCAAATACTCCTGTCGCAATATGGATTATTATGTTATTTCATTTATGTTCGGGGTTCACAAGCTGCACAAACCAGGCTTTGCAAGAGCCTTTAAAATACAGAACTATAAAATACTAAAAGATGTCCGTGCGCTTCAGTGACTCAGAACACAGTAATTAGTTATTGGGTGTTTGTTTTTACTCACAAAAACCAAGAGACTTGTTTAAAATATAACCATTTACTAAGACACATATATTGTTACAATTTATATTGTTACAATTTTAAAATGTAAAATAAAATGTAGCAGCTCTAATTTATCACATAACAATCAGTGTACACTATCACATGTTAAAATGATACAATAAAAGCCAATCGAACTGGTGATTAATTCAACCAATAGATCAAACAAAGATAGCCTGTTGGTATATATAGCTCAGTGTCTCTTAAATCTGCCGCTTGTCCCACAAAGTTATTTCTCATTAATGAAATAAATTATAATAGGGATCTCTCATTGTAAATGAACAAATGTCTCCAATTATCCCGTCACTGGCGTCCCACTGCAGGATAAGTCCTCCTTATATGTTTTTACCCGATCAAGCGGGATTTGTAATATTTACCCCCTTCTGGAGCTGTATTCCAACTGCAGCACTATAGCACAAGTGCACTGATCTAATATCCAAGTGGGTACCTTTTTAGATTCCAGCTGGTGGGCAGCGTTTAGAAGCACGAGGATGGAGGTAGCGGAGACCACAGCGGGCAGCCGGCGCTGCAGCGAGCGCGGCCAGGAGACCACAATGTATAACAAGATCGTGAGTGTAGCAGGATTGCCTCAATGAACGGAACACATGGAGGCGGCAGGAACCGGCAAGTGTGGAAGCGGCAAGGACCTTCGTGAGCAGCAACACAGGCAGCGGCTGAATAAATTCAAATGGACAAAACTCCAACGGGTGATGATGTCAACGCGTTTCGTCCAATTAATTCTCGGGACTTCCTCAAGACCAGTCTTTGATCGTGCACATTTTACACGTACTATGTGGGTCATTCCGACCCGATCACATGCTGCACTTCCTCGCAGCCGTGCGATTGGGTCAGTACTGCACATGCGCGGCGGCCGCATTGTGCAGGCTCGTCATTGCCTGGTGACGGCTGACACCAGGCAGCGACGCCGCGAACGAAGAAAGCAGTCGCAGCGGCGACTGCAAGAAGATTGACAGGAGGAAGGTGGAACCGGGCAGCAATTCACCATTTTCGGGGAGTGGTGAGTCCAATGCAGGCATGTCCAAGCGTTTGGAGGGTGGATGTCTGACGTCAATTCCAGGACCTGCAACGCTGGATCGATCGCACAGGGTAAGTAACTCTTCACCTGGTCTTCTTTTACACAAAACCTTTTTTTGCCTAGCTGGGCTGTACAAGCATTAGCAGCCCTGCTATCAGAAATACACTCCCTCATAGGCTGTGTCTAGTTGATCGCATGGGCAGCAAAAAATTGCTACGTGCGATCAACTCGGAATGACCCCCTATATCACTTATCAGACTGCATAAGAAATATAAAGTTCATTAAGCATCATCTCTAGTATATTCTCTCTCTCTCTCTCTCTCTCTCTTTCTCTTGTGGTAACCATTCAAATACAGCATAGGCCATTTCTATTACAGTATGGGCCACATCTATTACAGTATGGGCTACATCTATTACAGTATGGGCTACATCTATAAAAAATATGAAAGTCATGATCACAAGAATAAATTTCATCAAGAAATACATCAAATACAATATACGTAAAAAACATTTTCCTAATCCTGAAAACTGAATACTAGGATTTAAACATTTATCCTTTCCAGTCCATATCATAATGTCTTTGTTGAAGTTCTTCTTTTATATCCTGGGCCTCTTTTATATAATTGGTAATAATCATATCCTGGATCTGTAATGTTATTGGTCAAATAAGAACAGCATTTCAGTTTCAGAAATTAAACAATATCCTCCAATTTGTGATATGAAAGAGTCTAGAACAATGTGATATCATAATAGTTTATGTCCAATATCCTGGAATGTCTTATCATAAAGTTCAGTCACGTTATCAATAACTTTAGATTAAATAAAATGTCAACTCCCAGTTGATTAATCATAAAACTCCAATAGGCATAGGAGAACTTATTAGCAACCTGTATACTGTACATTCACTGATGCACTGGTGACAGGAACATGTTTCCAGGTTACTGGTCAATCACTCTTTTAGGAATAGTTCATCCTGTAAGAAAACATTTCTCAAGTTATTATGTGTTTTTGTATGAAATTGCAGAATTAATCTTCTTAAATAACAAATACCTTCAGAATTAATTGGTAACCAATTGTATATCATATCCTAACTAAGGACATAGTTACTGTATGTATGATATCTCCTTCAGCCTCTGAATCTACTCCTGGTAAAGTACAGTATAATCAAATACTAAATCATAAACTTTAATGAACATCCTATGTAACCATTACTTTGTATATACCTAACTCATTGTATCTAGCACATCTAGAAATATTAGGTTTGTACATGGTAACAATCCTTTCACATTTCCTTAAATCAATCTTTCCTCTCTGCATAAGGTAATCTTTTCTGTATTATTAACCTGTTTTATTGGTATTAAATGGAATACACCCCATATGTGTGTAGCTAATATTATTACTAGTGGTTCTATCTTACTATAAGCATCTATACTTTCTATACACATGAATCTGTTTCACAGTTATCACAACCCTACAAAGTTTTGGTAATCACATCAAATGTAACGTTCATAGAGAACTTTGGCATATTACTATGCAATGTTGGTGTCTTTGTATACATATGTAGCAATTATAGTAGTAATAATAATAATAATAGTAATTATTATTATTATTATTATTATTATTATTAGTAATAATATTTATTTATATATTTAATTCATGTTAGTTACCCTTAGATGTGCATAACTCATGACATTTCCCATAGCAAAAGTTTGCATAGCAACACTTTACTGCTAATAATACTAATTCACATATTAATTTCAGTTACCCCACTGTAATTCACCATCCCAGTATCCCCTATGGATGCTAGAGAAAGTGTTCTCCTGGTACTGTAAGTGTTTAAATGCAATGTAATTATTATAATTGTCTTTCTCATCCACATTATTTTGCTTATACTCCCATGTTTTGAGGATGAGGAAGGCAAGTATGCAGCTGTATCAAAGTTGTGAAAGCCATGTGTACTGCCAGAGATAACGATGTAGATTTTTATTATACAAAATGTACTGCTTAACCACAGTTCTAAACATAATCCTTACTTATACATGAGCGGATAGTTCAGCCCTGTTTGTGTATCGATCAAATGTCATTCATGATAAAGTGTAATATTTTGTATCACATTCTATAATTTCTTCTGTTATGAACTTGAATGCATGCATATAGCACTCGCAACAATGTGTCATCTGGTCTTATATATGTATATCCAAGCTCCACCCAATGAGTTTAACTGTCTCTGTCCCAGTGCCAAGTAATGACCAAGGTATTTAACTTTGTCAGTACACCGTTGAATTTTGTCCTGCGACACCTTGTGTCCTGTTCTGCAAGAAAACACAACAACTGTTTAGTATCTGACATGGATACTTCAAATGATTTGGAGCACAGCAGGTCATCCACATACTGGATAAGGACAGCGCTATCTGTAGGTACAAAACATTGCAGGTTATTTTGCAAGTATTGTGAGTACAAAGAAAGATTGTCTATAAATACCTTGCCCAATCCAGTCCAAGTACAATGAACTCCCCTGCAGGCAAAAGCAAACAGACACCGAGAACCAGGATGCATTGGCACCGAGAAAAAGGCACCACACGGATCCATCACAGCGACATGCAGTGTCCGCGGGAATCTGCATCAAAATGGTGGCCGGACCAGACACTACTGGAAAATGCAATTTCACCCCCCCCCCCCCTTTCAGTGCCCTTAGATCCTGACTTAATGAAGGTCTATATGTCTTTTGTTATTTGCCTAGTCCAATACAGTGTAATCTATTTTATCAACATCACTTTTTTTTATTGGTAGCCTGTATTCTACCATATTCAATTTAAAATACTGTTACTTACACATGGTTATTAACCAAACTACACCAACATACATCTCTTTGCTTATCTCAATCTCTCAACCTGGCCACTTCACACTTCAAAATATCTACGTCTCTCATCCACACTCATTACTTGCTCCCATACATGATTACAAATTTTCCTCAAACTGCACCCTCTCTGTGAAATGCCATACCACGTACAAGCATTCTCTGAAAACTCACCTATTCATACAAGCTTATCAAATCTCAAAACCGCTCACATTACCTTCATTATCCAATCTATCTACCAATTATGTCCCCACATATTTTTTTCTTCACTCTTCCTTCCTACTGATCCTGGTTCATCACTGCATATCATGCAGCCCACTAAGAATCTTTGTAATTTGGTGGACAACTATGCACTAGATAGCATCTGTCCTTGTGTATCAATGCCTTTACTTTGTCAGGGATTTCAGTAAGTATATCCTTTACCTGCGTTCATTGAATCACAGGGTAAGTGGTGTATATATATATATATATATATATATATATGTATCCAACTGAGCCTGTCCCTACTCTGTACTTCTTTCTGGAATCTGCAGAAATACCCAGTCCATGATACAGAAGATTGTACACTGTAACTTACAAAGCAGGTCTCTTCCAAGTAAATTTGAAGAATTGCCTGAAAGCACATGAGGTAGATATTACCTTACCAGTAATCCCTATTGCTTGTAGCAATCTGTGATGTTTTAGGAATTATACCTTTATCTTTTCCTATAATTCTAGCTACAGCAGCCCCAACTCCCCATTGCTGTCTAGGGTTGTGTATGAGAACAGGGGGGCTGGAATCTGCGCAGCAGTAGGGCGTTGTCTCTTTGGATAATTTCCAGGAGGAGTGAAAGATACATTTCTGTTCACTCTGGGAGGGGAAGAGTATGCTGGAGTCTGCAGTGCCACAAGTGATGTACAGCTGCATCCATAAATTCTACATGCATAACATATTCGATTATAAGACAATCTAGCTTGTGTATACTGCTGAGGTTTTTTTTATCTGATTACAGTTCTATCCCCATAAATACACTTTCTGTGACTAAATTTCACCTTTCTCTAAAATTTTTATCTGCAAAATTATCAGTTTACTAATTGATTTGCATCTTAAAAATACAGTAAAGCTTACTCCTGTAAAAAAACAAGATTATAAACATTAAAAAAATAACAGTTCAAAAATATTTCATCATATAAAGCATAAAATCTGATCATGATCATTATTTATATTAAAACGCTTATTTATAAACTATTCCATGGAATTCCGCTTTTCAGTTTCCAAATAATTATTTTTATTTTAATGCAAATGCATATCTTAAATGTTTGTATGACAAACATTTTTAAAATCACAAGTCATTGTCTTCCAACAGCATTGGAAGCATATCGTCGAAACAATGCATAATTATCATTACGATCTATCTCATCAGATGTGCAATGTTCAAAACTTAATAAATACAATTTTCCCCCACTGTGTCATAGCCTTCTGCTATGCAGGAAGGGGGGGCTGATGAATCTGTTGAATCTGGGCTATCAACATCCGTACTCTGTGCTACAATAGCTTGAGTTATTACAGCAAGATCACTTGTTGTAAACTCAAAAATTCTAAATGCACTAAACACCAGTATTCACCTTATTTATTATTCCTAAGTCAATTCAACATTTTCAGATAATATTATCTAAGTTTAATTATTACATTTGAGTTTCAATATTGGATCAAGAGATCCCAGTACAGTTGTAGTAACATCAGATAATCATACATTTCTTTTCACATGTCTTTCATTCCATCTATACTGCCAAAAAAAAATTGAACCAAGACACTCTTAACGCCTTCTCTCTATTTATATAATCACATTTGTAATCCAACATGAAGCTAAACTTACATACTAATTTCAACAGAATGGCATCAGATATAAACATTAGTCACAAGACTTGCAAACATGCCAGACAGTCATGGACAGAATAGTTTCTGATGTTAAACACAGATCTGAGAATATAATAACAGTGCAAACACTGAACTTAGATCCCGGATGAGCCCCCAACTGTCAAATCCTAATTTAACCATTTGTTTTCCTTGTTGCAAATAAATAAAAGATTGAAGTCAGATTTATAAAACAATTATTTATTTAAAAGACCATGCCCAGATTCAGGTTGAGAGGCAGCATCCTGTCAGCCCAGGTCAAAGACATTAAAAGAGAAAAACATGGTGATTCACTTATTTTTATAATACGTGGTTACACCCAATTCTTTTAACACTCCAACTGATCTGATAAATCTTGGAGTACACTGTTATGCTCATATTAGGACAGGGTACCAGCTAGAAGCTGGTTTGCCTTATTTGGTGCTATTTCCAATTCTATTACACACAATGATTCTGCTAAACTCTGTTAAAGTACACGTATCTTATAAGTGAACTAATGTAATAAAGGTAACTTATAAAACAAATTGGATGGAGGGTTTAGGGTATATTATATGATAGGTATAGCTGTATACCTATGAAATATGCTGAGTATATTGATTTAATAAAATAAATTATATTCCTTATGCACTTAGATATTTAACAGTATATACTGTACATTATTGTGCCCCCTTCCATCCTAGTCTGTATATATATCAGTGTCCCCCCTCCCCAGTCTGTAAATACATTAGTGTGCCCCCTTCCCTCCAAATCTGTATATAAATCAGTGTGCCCCCTCCCTTCTTTGTATATTAATCAGTGTGCCTACCACTCCCTAATCTGTATATACATCAGTGTGCCTCCCTCCCTAGTCTGTATATACATCAGTGAGACCCCCTCCCTACTTTGTATATACATCAGTGTGCCCCCCTCCCTAGTCTGTATATACATTAGTGTGGCCCCCTTTCCTAGTCTGTATATACATCAGTGTGCCACTCCTCCCTAGTCTGTATATACTGTACATTAGTGTGCCCCCTTCCCTCCTAGTCTGTATATACATCAGTGTGCCCCCTCCATACTCTGTGTATATACATCAGTGTGCCCCCCTCCCTAGTCTGTATGTATTAGTGTGCCCGCTTCCTCCTAGTCTGTATATACATCAGTGTTCCCCCTAACTAGTCTGTATATACTGTACATTAGTGTGCCTCCTTTCCTCCTAGTCTGTATATACATCAGTGTGCCCCCTCCATACTCTGTGTATATACATCAGTGTGCCCCCCTCCGTAGTCTGTATGTATTAGTGTGCCCCCTTCCTCCTAGTCTGTATATACATCAGTGTTCCCCCTACCTAGTCTGTATATACTGTACATTAGTGTGCCCCCTTCCCTCCTAAGTGCCGGCACCTCCCTCCCCCTAGTCTGTATATACATTAGTGTACCCCCTTCCCTCCTAGTCTGTACATACATCAGTGTGCCCCATCCCTACTCTGTATATACATCAGTGTGCCCCCCTCCCTAGTCTATAAATACATCAGTGTGCCAGGTGCCCCCCTCCCTATTCTGTAAATACATTACTGTGCCACCTACCTAGTCTGTATATGCATCAGTGTCCCCCCTACCTAGTCTGTATATACTGTACATTAGTGTGCCCCCTTCCCTCCTAAGTGCCGGGTGCCTCCTTCCCTTCCTAGACTGTATATACATTAGTGTGCCCCCTTCTTTCCTAAGTGCCGGGCGCCCCCCTCCCTAGTCTGTATATACATTAGTGTGCCTGCTTCCCTCCTAGTCTGTATATACATCAGTGTGCCCCATCCCTACTCTGTATATACATCAGTGTGCCCCCCTCCCTAGTCTATAAATACATCAGTGTGCCAGGCGCCCCCCTCCCTACTCTGTAAATACATTACTGTGCCCCCTCCACTTTAGCCTTTATAGGGATAAGTGTGACTGGACTCCCTCATCCCCCCTCCTTATAATGTGCAGTAGCCCCCTACCCTAGTAGTCAGTTACCCACTCTCTGCACTTGCTCTTCTGCCAGTCTCACCCTCCAGCCATCGCTTGTTCATGTCTTTGGTACCAGCAGCCACTTACTCCCATGGCTCTACCCTGACTGGCAGCTGGCATACTCTACTGGCAGAGTCATAGCAGCAGCCAGGGCTTAAAGTGGTCCTGGAGAGGTGGTGGAACTCATTAACCCCACCACCTACCCCCACCCTCACCCCCCATCCTCATATTAAGTGTAGCCAGGGCCAGTGCTGGTGTTTTCAGCACCCCCATGCAAACTATAAATTAGTGCCCTACTTCCCATACTTAATAAAGAGACATTGATCTCACAAAGAATCAGCGTGGGCACATAATAGCACTCCCAATTCAGCTCCATGACACAGCCGCTAGTGTGAGCCACATCTGGGAATATAGGAGTGTGTGCGGTGCTGCCCTAGCAGGAAACACAGGAGCCGGAGATGCTCTATGCTGTCAGGCAGGAATAGCTGCTGCCTTCTCCCAGAGCTAAGTGTGCTGCTGTGCTGCCTGTGCGGTGCCCTGAGCCCAAGGTGACAGTCCTGTGACCGCATCATCCTTATGGCCTTGGCAGTGTGTGCAAAGGACAGCAGACGGCCGTGGTGCTTGGCGCTGGAGATGATGACAGGAGAAGAAAAATGCTTTTCCCAGCACTTTGTCCATCTGTGTCCCAGCACTTCATGCTGTTATGCGTCTACTTTGTGAGGGGGACCTGGAGCTGCAGCTCCACCCACCCCATGGTTAATCTGGCTCTTGCAATGATCATAGGAGCAGTAAGCCCAATAAACCACTGCATACCACTGACACCTGCAGTATTGAGACTCAAATATGTTATATATCACATGCCTTCCCTCCCAGCAAATGGAGCTGACAAGTCCAGGGGAAAGTTACTAGCTTTATAAAGTAGAGAGGAGAGATGTAATGTTTGACAAAGCTGATTCATTATACAATAATAAGTATTGCTGCTTGTTGGCTCAATTCCTGGACTCGATAACTTTGTAGACATCATTTTCCTATCTCTGGACAATAAATATTAGCAGCATTTACAGCTATTCACCAAAGTATTGTTTCCTCTTTCTCTGGAGAAGCTTCAGCAGTACATAAATAATAGTAACTCCACTAGCACAGTAAAGGCTTATACTAGCTAATATTACAGTCATTTTCTACCCTGGACACACCTAAAAAGGAAAACCCTTGTGCACTAACAAGCTCATATACTTAGGTTTATACCCAAAAGTATGCATAATTGTTTTGAGGGAATTTATACTATAGCATAAATATGGTAGTGGTAGCTGGCAGTATGCAAAAATAGTTAAGGTTAGTATTATTATTAATTATTATTATTATTATTATTATTATTACTACTATTATTATTATTATTATTATTATTATTATTTTCAGTTTCTTATATAGCACAGCAAATTCCATCACACGTTACAATTGGAAACAGTGATAAAACAAAACTGGGTAATAGCAAACAGTCATAGAGGTAGGAAGGCCCTGCAAGCTTACAATCTATAGAAAGGTTGTTTAGGTAGATAGATAGGTATAAATGATTTTACTGTACACTGTTTTCTTGGAAAATAATAAGGTTTAAGAGTGGTAGTGGTAAAATAGTTTATCATAACAGTAAGATAATTTGTTTATGTTTATTTCTGTAAATGTAATGATATGTGTATTATGCAGAGAAAAACAGGGTGCAGGTGCACAATGTAATCATTACTACTCAAAACTTACTTTTGATTATGCCTGATTCAATGTGCAGTCAGAGCTTAGTTCCCTGCTTAAAAACATTTGGAGAAAAGTGGCGGAGAGGTGCCAATTAAGACTGAAGTAATCTCAAACTTCAAGTGTACATCTATACACATAATATGGAATATATAGGGGGAGGGACTCTAGACTGTATACTCTAGCTCAGGGGTGTCAAACTCAAATTCATCGGGGGCCGCATCAGCAGTTTGGTCCCCATCAAAGGGCCGGTTGTATCTGTAGGTCTATGTGTCCACTCTTTATTATCATACATTAATGTCACTGCATTCAATTATTACTGTTTTTTGTAATAATGTAAGTAATAACTAGCTCTGAAAGCAGAAACATAGTCAGAATAATGACAAGTAGATATTCAAATGTACAATTATTGTACAATGTATTGAAAAATGTTTTTTGGTAACAAACATTAATTTTTTTTTAAACATACAAATATTGCCAAACACTGTTTATTAAACATATGGAAAACACAAGGCCATGTGCCCCCTTTTATAGTGCCTAGCCATCTGCCCCCTTTTATAGTGCCCAGCCATCTGCCCCCTTTTATAGTGCCCAGCCATCTGCCCCCTTTTATAGTGCCCAGCCATCTGCCCCCTTTTATAGTGCCCAGCCATGTGCCCCCTTTTATAGTGCCCAGCCATCTGCCCCCTTTTATAGTGCCCAGCCATCTGCCCCCTTTTATAGTGCCCAGCCATCTGCCCCCTCCATTTACTTTACTTACCTTTTACTTCTTTCTTTCTTTTACTTCTTTCTTCTTGCTCCTCTCCGCGGCGTCCGCGCGCTCCTCTGATCCCTGGAGATGTCGGGCGGACGTCACGTGATGACGTCACGTCCGACACCCAGGGAGCAGTGCGGGGCAGGAAGAAGTCGGGCCAGGTCCCGGAAGGTAAGGCACGGAGTAAATTCATTGGAAAAAAAAAAGGGGAGGCTGCAAGGCTGGCGGCGGCACCGCGGGCCATCAGACGAGGTCTGGCGGGCCGGATTTGGCCCGCGGGCCTTGTGCTTGACACCCCTGCTCTA
Organism: Pseudophryne corroboree; assembly: GCF_028390025.1. NCBI lineage: Eukaryota > Metazoa > Chordata > Amphibia > Anura > Myobatrachidae > Pseudophryne > Pseudophryne corroboree. Next base: position 598,781,986 of record NC_086448.1, read on the forward strand.
GCTCTTTGTAGTGAGAGGTGATACCTTGCTCAGATTTATAGTACTACACATAGAAAAACAGGGTGCAGGTGCACTATGGGGTATATTCAATTCCTGTTGGAAACTGCCGTCTTGTCGGAAAGACAGCAGTTTACGACTGTTTTAGGTCAGAAGGGGTTCTGACCTATTCAATGCCGACTCTTTTTTTTGCGAGAAGTTTTTTGCTTGATTTAGTGTGCAGTCAGATGCTAGTTCCCTGCTTAAAAACATTTGGAGGAAGGTGGGGGAGGGGTGCCAATCAAGACTGAAGTAAATTTGGGCAAAGACATAGGCCTTCCCACCAACATCCAGGTCACCTCTGTGCCAAGCAGGTGTATTGCACAATCTTAAACATAGTTATATACAAAGTATATGAGTGTTTTAATCCAGCCGCTGTATGGTGGGAGATATGGCAATACAAATAAAAAATAGCGCTAATAATAGTATATGATATTAATAAAACACACATTTTAATACATTCTTATAATACAAATGTTCAAATTCAAAAGTAAAAGCATAAATGGGATATTCGAAAGTCAATAATTAATTATGTGCCAAATGTAGAAGCAGCATAAAACGTGCCCCATGGGTTTAAATTAGAGATGTGCGGCTGGCACTTTTCGTGTTTTGTGTTTTGTTTCTAATTCCACTTTCATGTTTTGGTTTTGGTTTGGTTTTGCCAAAACCACCCTTTTCGTATTTTGGTTTTGGTTTTGGATCTGGATGATTTTTGGGGATAAAACATAAAAACAGCTAAAATCACAGAATTTGGTGGTAATTTTGCTCCTACGGTATTATTAACCACAATAACATTAATTTCCGCTCACTTCCAGTCTATTCTGAACACATCACACCTCACAATATTGTTTTTAGGCCTAAAAATTGCACCGAGGTGGCTGTATGACCAAGCTAAGCGACACAAGTGTGCGGCACAAACACCTGGCCCATCTAGGAGTGGCACTGCAGTGGCAGACAGGGTGGTACTTTTCAAAAACTAGGCCCCAAACAGCACCTTATGCAAAGATGTAGAAGAGGTGCAATGAGGTAGCTGTATGACTAAGCCAAGCGACACAAACAATTCCCACTGGAATTATACGTCCAAATCACTGTAATTATACATCCAAATCATTGGAATTAAATGGCAAAATCGCTGAAATTATACGTCCAAATCACTGGAATTAAATGGCAAAATCTCGGTATCGCCTGCCTAGTGAAGTGGAATCTAGATGGGATTTGGTACCGGGGACACAATATCTCCATCAATTGTCTAAATCCCACTGCACTAATGGCGAATACCGGAAGCACTTCTAACACCAACATAAGTGTCAAGGCCTCAGTTATGAGGGCTTCCATCGTCATGTGAAGCTGAACCACTTAAATGAACATAGGCCAGGGCCTCAGCCGTCCCTTGCCACTCCGTGTCGTAAATGGCATATTGGCAAGTTTACGTTTCTCCTCAGACCATTTAACCATTTTTTCATTAAATTGTCGAGTCAGGACCTGCACCTGATCGACCACCTGTTGCAACGTATTTTGAGGGGTATGCTCCATATTCCCACAAAATTTCAACAGGAGTATTAGGCTGCTGAATATGTTATGCACACCAGTGCCTGCAGGAATGTACTGGTGTCAGAACTGTTATGCACTCCAGTGCCTGCAGGAATGTACTGGTGTTTGAACTGTTATGCACACCAGTGCCTGCAGGAATGTACTGGTGTCTGAACGGATAGGTATGCAAAACAAATGAACTCACAGACAGACTGGGGAATATGACATTACATACACAGAAGGTGATAGGGTAACAAAATACACACAAAGTGAACAGAGAAGCCCAGAGGCTAAAGAACTGGGTGTCTCCCTAGTATTAGTAATGCTCAGATGGGAAAAGCAAGATGTTGTGTTTTAATACGTAGAGAACCCGAAATGCTGTTGCTAAGGGCAACAGCAAAACCCTAAAGGGTTACCAACGGGTGTGGCAGTAAACTCCTTGGTCAGAGATGGAATGATAGACACAAGGAGAGTCTCCACAATCCTAATTCTCACTTGCAGTGCACAGGTTCAACTTACTGCCACTAAACTGACACCTGACACCTTGCACAGTGAGACAGGATTTAGGCAGGCAAGTCTTAGAATACAGCCACAAACTTGCTAAGTTCACAGAGTAGTAAAAGAACCCCAGCAAGTTAAACGACTGGCTCCAGTCTTACTGCTAGGTCTGGATTGGCAGAGTGTAGTACCAAATCCCCAGGCCTATTTGCAGTAAGCAACAACAAATACAAAGCTACACAGTACTGGCTAACTTTCAGGAACTGACTAACCAACAAAGATTCAGCAGCATCTGCTTAACCTGAGAAGAGGCCTTATAAAGCAGGTGCTGTCCACGCCCCACTCAGACCTCACAGACTGTGAGCACAAAAACCAGCACCGGATCCCCTGCCGTGCACAGAGCCTGTAACCACTGCACAGCAAAAGACCCGAACCGGAGTATCAGCTGCGCTCAGGTTACTCCGCTAGCACTTGTCTCCCGGTTGCCATGACGACGTGGCAGCACAGGGCAGGAGACCCTAACACCAGCATAGATATGCTATACGGGAAGCAGTCCTGTCTGGTAGTAGTGAACAGCCAGTGGCGAGACACTCCGCCTCAGCCGGCCACTCACTTACCTCCCTCAAACACAAAATTATCGATCACATACCCCCGTTAACAAGGGGGGGTAATAGGTCTAAAATGTTGTTACAACGTGAATCGAGATGGATATTTTTATTGGATGCACTAAATCCTCGTGGGTTAAATGAGCAGTCAGGCTTTAATAGTTTTCTTTGAAACTTCGGAGTGTATCCTGTATATTTTCTTTGTATCCAGTAAGTAGCGTATTTTTACTGTGAAAGCAGATTGTCTGTATAGCATTGTATCATTATGCTACGTATTGTACTGTATTTTGCCAGTGTATCAATTGTCTCCATGGTGATGGGCGCACTGGGTGACGTCATTGGGAAGCGTCAGCCTACCGAACTGCTTTCCTGATCTTATTGCTAGCAACATTATAACAATTGGGCCATATAATCTTATTAGCTGTAGATTTCTTGGGTTTAGATTTAAGCGTATCTGACCTGGGAATTGACATGACCTTTTGTTTCAATTTTAACAATGATTGTTTAGTATAACCCCTTGCCACAAATTTATCAATCATTAAATCTAAGTGGAGCCGGCAGCGCTGGCTTTGATGGTGAGGGGAGCACATATAATGGTGAGTGTTTTTATATCTTGTTACTGCCCTGACGAAAATGCGACAGCATTGAAACGTTGGCTTGCTTTAAGTGGCTGCGTCTGTGTTCTTTATTTTCCTGAGTGCCGCCGAAATCCTCCTTATATCCAGCAGTTTGGCTGCATTTTGCGGAAGGCAACGGGGACAGATATAAATATATTAGTGAGTGCCGGATCCTACAGAAATCTATATATATATATATATATATATATATATATATTATACGGGAGCTGCAAAGAATCTCTAATTTGGAGTTGTGGGGAGGGGGTTGGACTTGGATGGGATGAGAGGGGGGGCCCAAAGCATTTTGTTGCACCTGGGCCCACCGCTAGCTAGTTCCGCCACTGTCTGTATATTTATTAGTGTGCCCCCCTCCTCTCCTAGTTTGTACATAATTTAGTGTGCTCCCTCTCTAGTCTGTATATACATTAGTGTTTCTCCTCCCTAGTCTGTATATACATTAATGTGCTCCCATCCCTCCTAATCTGTATATACTGTACAGTACGTCAGTGTGTCATCCCTCCCTAGTCTGTATATAGATTAGTGTGCCCTCTTCTAGTCTGTATATACATCAGGGTGCCTCCTCCCTAGTCTGCATATACATTAGTGTGCCCCCTCCCTAATCTGCATATACACTAGTGTGCCCCCTCCCTAGTCTGTATATACTGTATGTATTAGTGTGTCCCCTTCCCTCCAAGTCTGTATATACATCAGTGTGCCCCCCTTACCTCCTAGTCAGTACAAGGGAAACTCAGAAAATTAGGATATCGTTAAAAAGTTAATTTATTTCAGTAATTCAACTTAAAAGGTGAAACTAAAATATTATATAGACTCATTACATGCAAAGAGAGATGTTTTAAGCCTTTCAGCTTTAGAAAACCCCAAATCCACAATCTCAGAAAATTAAAATATTGTTAAAAGGTTCAATATTGTAGGCTCAAAGTGTCACACTCTAATTGGCTAATTAATCCAAACCACCTGGAAAGGGTTCCTGAGCTTTTAAATGGTCTCTCAGTCTGGTTCAGTACAAATCACAATCATGGGGAAGACTGCTGACCTGACAGTTGTGCAGAAAACCATCATTGACACCATCCACAAGGAGGGAAAGCTTCAAAAGGAAATTGCAAAAGAAGTTGGATATTCTCAAAGTGCTGTATCAAAGCACATTAATAGAAAGTTAAGGGGAAGGGAAAAGTGTGGAAGAAAAATGTGCATAAGCAGCAGGAATGACCGCAGCCTGGAGAGGATTGTCAGGAAAAGGCCATTCAAAATTGTGGGGAAGCTTCACAAGGAGTGGACTGAGGCTGGAGTTAGTACATCAAGAGCCACCACACACATACGGATCCTGGACATGGGCTTCAAATGTCTGATTCCTCTTGTCAAGACACTCCTGAACATCAAATGACGTCAGAAGCATCTTACCTGGCCCTCTTTTCTGATGAGAGTAAATTTTGCACCTCATTTGGACACCAAGGTCCCAGAGTATGGAGGAAGAATGGAGAGGTACACAATCCAAGATGCTTGAAGTCCAGTGTGAAGGATCCACAGTCTGTGTTGATTTGGGGAGCCATGTTATTTGCTGGTGTTTGTCCACTGTGCTTTATTAAGTGCAGAGTCAACGCAGCCATCTACCAAGACATTTTAGAGCACTTCATGCTTTCTTCAGCAGACAAGCTTTGTCGAGGTGCTGACTTCTTTTTCCAGCAGGACTTGGCACCTGCACACACTGCCAAAGTACCAAAACCTGGTTCAATGACCGTGGGATTACTGTGCTGGATTGGCCAGCAAACTCACCTGACCTGAACCTAATCGAGAACCTATGGGAAATTGCCAAGAGAAAGATAAGAGACATAAGACTGAACAATGCCGCTATTGAAGCATCCTGGACTTCCATAACACCTCAGCAGTGCCACAGGCTGATAGAAGCCATGCCGCATTGAGGCAGTAATTCATGCAAAAAGGGCCCAAACCAAGTACAGGTTGAGTATCCCTTATCCAAAATGTTTGGGACCAGACGTATTTTGGATATCGGATTTTTCCGTATTTTGGAATAATTGCATACCATAATGAGATATCATGGTGATGGGACCTAAATCTAAGCACATAATGCATTTATGTTTCATATACACCTTATACACACAGCCTGAAGGCAATTTTAGCCAATATTTTTTATAACTTTGTGCATTAAACAAAGTGTGTCTACATTCACACAATTCATTTATGTTTCATATACACATTATACACACAGCCTAAAGGTCATTTAATACAATATTTTTAATAACTTTGTGTATTAAACAAAGTTTGTGTACATTGAGTCATCAAAAAACAAAGGTTTCACTATCTCACTCTCATTAAAAAAAAGTCCGTATTTCGGAATATTCCGTATTTCGGAATATTTGGATATGGGATACTCAACCTGTACTGAGTACATATGCATGATTATACTTTTCAGAGGGTTGACATTTCTGTCTTTAAAATCCTTTTTTAATTGATTTTCTGAGATTTTGGATTTGGGGTTTTCTTAAACTGTAAGCTACAATCTTCAAAAATATAACAAATAAAGGCTTGAAATATCTCACTTTACATGTAATGAGTCTATATAATATATTAGTTTCACCTTTTAGGTTGAGTTACTGCAATAAATGAACTTTTGCACGATATTCTAATTTTCTGAGTTTCACCTGTAAATATATCAGTGTGCCCCTCCTATCTGTATATACTGTACATCAGTGTGCTGACTCCATAGTCTGTAGATATATCAGTGTGCCCCCTTTACCTCTTAGTCTGTATACAGGGGCATAGCCAGAAATGTGTGGGCCCCATAGCAACATTTTAATGGGGCCCCTGTCCCAATGCTTCTAGAGAAACCTCTCCGCAGCAGTTAATTTTAACAACTGCCCTAATAGTGCCCTAGTTTATTTTCTGAACCACAGTAGTGCCTTATTTAATGTTATGCCCCATATTAGTGCCCTACTTCATTTTGTGAACCACAGTAGTGCCCTAGGTCACACTATGTCACATAGAGTGTCTCCACCTCATATTCTGAAACATTAAAGTGCCCAAGTTCATATAATGTAACATTATAATACCCTGCATTTCATGTTACACTATATATTCCAATGAGCAGGTCCCGGGGCTTACCTATATATACAGTACTGCAGATCCCAAGGCAAAAGTTTATAAGGGCCCCTATACATCACACAATGGTAAAACATGGATATAACACATGTAACTTTGACAGGGATGGTTGCCTCTCTCAGCTCTGGGCCCCATAGCAACTGCACTCATGGTAACTATGCCCTTGTCTGTATATACACATCAGTGGGACCCTCCTAGTCTGTATATACATCAGTGTGCACTATCCCTAGTCTATATATACATCAGTGTGCCTTCCCCTCCCTAGTCTGTTTATACATCAGTGTGCCTCCCTAGTCTGTATATACATCAGTGTGCCCCCCTCCCTAGTCTGTATATACATTAGTGTGCCCGCTTCCCTCCTAGTCTGTATATACACATCAGTGTGCCCCCTTACTACTCAGTATATACAGTGTGCCCCCTTTCCTACTCTGAATATACAGTGTTCCCCCCTTCCCTACTCTGAATATACAGTGTGCCCCCCTCCCTAGTCTGTTTATACATCAGTGTGCCCCCTTCTCTAGTCTGTATATACATCAGTGTGCACCCCCTCCCTACTCTGTATATACATCAGTATGCCCCCCTCCCTAGTCTGTATATACATTAGTGTGCCTCCCTTCTCTAGTCTGTATACACATCAGTGTGCCCCCACCCACTACTCTGTATATACATCAGTGTTCCCCCCCTCCCTAGTCTGTATATACATTAGTGTGCCCCCTTCCCTCCTAGTCTGTATATACATCAGTGCCCGCCTCCCTAGACTGTATTGTCGAATCCTAATTTTAACATTTGTTTTCCTTGTTGCAAATAAGTAAAAGATTGAATTGAACAAGGGAACAATAGGTGCATTCAACACCAAATACTCCTGGCGCAATATGGATTATTATTTTATTTCATTTATGTTCGGGGTTCACAAGCTGCACAAACCAGGTTTTGCAAGAGCCTTTAAAATACAGAACTATAAAATACTAAAAGATGTCCGTGCGCTTCAGTGACTCAGAACACAGTAATTAGTTATTGGGTGTTTGTTTTTACTCACAAAAACCAAGAGACTTGTTTAAAATATAACCATTTACTAAGACACATATATTGTTACAATTTATATTGTTACAATTTTAAAATGTAAAATAAAATGTAGCAGCTCTAATTTATCACATAACAATCAGTGTACACTATCACATGTTAAAATGATACAATAAAAGCCAATCGAACTGGTGATTAATTCAACCAATAGATCAAACAAAAATAGCCTGTTGGTATATATAGCTCAGTGTCTCTTAAATCTGCCGCTTGTCCCACAAAGTTATTTCTCATTAATGAAATAAATTATAATAGGGATCTCCCGTTGTAAATGAACAAATGTCTCCAATTATCCCGTCACTGGCGTCCCACTGCAGGCTAAGTCCTCCTTATATGTTTTTACCCGATCAAGCGGGATTTGTAATATTTACCCCCTTCTGGAGCTGTATTCCAACTGCAGCACTATAGCACAAGTGCACTGATCTAATATCCAAGTGGGTACCTTTTAAGATTCCAGCTGGTGGGCAGCGTTTAGAAGCACGAGGATGGAGGTCGCGGAGACCACAGCGGGCAGCCGGCGCTGCAGCGAGCGCTGCCAGGAGACCACAATGTATAACAAGATCGTGAGTGTAGCAGGATTGCCTCAATGAACAGCACACATGGAGGCGGCAGGAACCGGCAAGTGTGGAAGCGGCAAGGACCTTCGTGAGCAGCAACACAGGCAGCGGCTGAATAAATTCAAATGGACAAAACTCCAACGGGTGATGATGTCAACGCGTTTCGTCCAATTAATTCTCGGGACTTCCTCAAGACCAGTCTTTGATCGTGCACATTTTACACGTACTATGTGGGTCATTCCGACCCGATCACATGCTGCACTTCCTCGCAGCCGTGCGATTGGGTCAGTACTGCACATGCGCGGCGGCCGCATTGTGCAGGCTCGTCATTGCCTGGTGACGGCTGACACCAGGCAGCGACGCCGCGAACGAAGAAAGCAGTCGCAGCGGCGACTGCAAGAAGATTGACAGGAGGAAGGTGGAACCGGGCAGCAATTCACCATTTTCGGGGAGTGGTGAGTCCAATGCAGGCATGTCCAAGCGTTTGGAGGGTGGATGTCTGACGTCAATTCCAGGACCTGCAACGCTGGATCGATCGCACAGGGTAAGTAACTCTTCACCTGGTCTTCTTTTACACAAAACCTTTTTTTGCCTAGCTGGGCTGTACAAGCATTAGCAGCCCTGCTATCAGAAATACACTCCCTCATAGGCTGTGTCTAGTTGATCGCATGGGCAGCAAAAAATTGCTACGTGCGATCAACTCGGAATGACCCCCTATATCACTTATCAGACTGCATAAGAAATATAAAGTTCATTAAGCATCATCTCTAGTATATTCTCTCTCTCTCTCTTTCTCTTGTGGTAGCCATTCAAATACAGCATAGGCCATTTCTATTACAGTATGGGCCACATCTATTACAGTATGGGCTACATCTATTACAGTATGGGCTACATCTATAAAAAATATGAAAGTCATGATCACAAGAATAAATTTCATCAAGAAATACATCAAATACAATATACGTAAAAAACATTTTCCTAATCCTGAAAACTGAATACTAGGATTTAAACATTTATCCTTTCCAGTCCATATCATAATGTGTTTGTTGAAGTTCTTCTTTCATATCCTGGGCCTCTTTTATATAATTGGTAATAATCATATCCTGGATCTGTAATGTTATTGGTCAAATAAGAACAGCATTTCAGTTTCAGAAATTAAACAATATCCTCCAATTTGTGATATGAAAGAGTCTAGAACAATGTGATATCATAATAGTTTATGTCCAATATCCTGGAATGTCTTATCATAAAGTTCAGTCACATTATCAATAACTTTAGATTAAATAAAATGTCAACTCCCAGTTGATTAATCATAAAACTCCAATAGGCATAGGAGAACTTATTAGCAACCTGTATACTGTACATTCACTGATGCACTGGTGACAGGAACATGTTTCCAGGTTACTGGTCAATCACTCTTTTAGGAATAGTTCATCCTGTAAGAAAACATTTCTCAAGTTATTATGTGTTTTTGTATGAAATTGCAGAATTAATCTTCTTAAATAACAAATACCTTCAGAATTAATTGGTAACCAATTGTATATCATATCCTAACTAAGGACATAGTTACTGTATGTATGATATCTCCTTCAGCCTCTGAATCTACTCCTGGTAAAGTACAGTATAATCAAATACTAAATCATAAACTTTAATGAACATCCTATGTAACCATTACTTTGTATATACCTAACTCATTGTATCTAGCACATCTAGAAATATTAGGTTTGTACATGGTAACAATCCTTTCACATTTCCTTAAATCAATCTTTCCTCTCTGCATAAGGTAATCTTTTCTGTATTATTAACCTGTTTTATTGGTATTAAATGGAATACACCCCATATGTGTGTAGCTAATATTATTACTAGTGGTTCTATCTTACTATAAGCATCTATACTTTCTATACACATGAATCTGTTTCACAGTTATCACAACCCTACAAAGTTTTGGTAATCACATCAAATGTAACGTTCATAGAGAACTTTGGCATATTACTATGCAATGTTGGTGTCTTTGTATACATATGTAGCAATTATAGTAGTAATAATAATAATAATAGTAATTATTATTATTATTATTATTATTATTATTATTATTAGTAATAATATTTATTTATATATTTAATTCATGTTAGTTACCCTTAGATGTGCATAACTCATGACATTTCCCATAGCAAAAGTTTGCATAGCAACACTTTACTGCTAATAATACTAATTCACATATTAATTTCAGTTACCCCACTGTAATTCACCATCCCAGTATCCCCTATGGATGCTAGAGAAAGTGTTCTCCTGGTACTGTCAGTGTTTAAATGCAATGTAATTATTATAATTGTCTTTCTCATCCACATTATTTTGCTTATACTCCCATGTTTTGAGGATGAGGAAGGCAAGTATGCAGCTGTATCAAAGTTGTGAAAGCCATGTGTACTGCCAGAGATAACGATGTAGATTTTTATTATACAAAATGTACTGCTTAACCACAGTTCTAAACATAATCCTTACTTATACATGAGCGGATAGTTCAGCCCTGTTTGTGTATCGATCAAATGTCATTCATGATAAAGTGTAATATTTTGTATCACATTCTATAATTTCTTCTGTTATGAACTTGAATGCATGCATATAGCACTCGCAACAATGTGTCATCTGGTCTTATATATGTATATCCAAGCTCCACCCAATGAGTTTAACTGTCTCTGTCCCAGTGCCAAGTAATGACCTAGGTATTTAACTTTGTCAGTACACCGTTGAATTTTGTCCTGCGACACCTTGTGTCCTGTTCTGCAAGAAAACACAACAACTGTTTAGTATCTGACATGGATACTTCAAATGATTTGGAGCACAGCAGGTCATCCACATACTGGATAAGGACAGCGCTATCTGTAGGTACAAAACATTGCAGGTTATTTTGCAAGTATTGTGAGTACAAAGAAAGATTGTCTATAAATACCTTGCCCAATCCAGTCCAAGTACACTGAACTCCCCTGCAGGCAAAAGCAAACAGACACCGAGAACCAGGATGCATTGGCACCGAGAAAAAGGCACCACATGGATCCATCACAGCGACATGCAGTGTCCGCGGGAATCTGCATCAAAATGGTGGCCGGACCAGACACTACTGGAAAATGCAATTTCACCCCCCCCCCCTTTCAGTGCCCTTAGATCCTGACTTAATGAAGGTCTATATGTCTTTTGTTATTTGCCTAGTCCAATACAGTGTAATCTATTTTATCAACATCACTTTTTTTATTGGTAGCCTGTATTCTACCATATTCAATTTAAAATACTGTTACTTACACATGGTTATTAACCAAACTACACCAACATACATCTCTTTGCTTATCTCAATCTCTCAACCTGGCCACTTCACACTTCAAAATATCTACGTCTCTCATCCACACTCATTACTTGCTCCCATACATGATTACAAATTTTCCTCAAACTGCACCCTCTCTGTGAAATGCCATACCACGTACAAGCATTCTCTGAAAACTCACCTATTCAGACAAGCTTATCAAATCTCAAAACCGCTCACATTACCTTCATTATCCAATCTATCTACCAATTATGTCCCCACATATTTTTTTCTTCACTCTTCCTTCCTACTGATCCTGGTTCATCACTGCATATCATGCAGCCCACTAAGAATCTTTGTAATTTGGTGGACAACTATGCACTAGATAGCATCTGTCCTTGTGTATCAATGCCTTTACTTTGTCAGGGATTTCAATAAGTATATCCTTTACCTGCGTTCATTGAATCACAGGGTAAGTGGTGTATATATATATATATATATATATATATATATATATGTATCCAACTGAGCCTGTCCCTACTCTGTACTTCTTTCTGGAATCTGCAGAAATACCCAGTCCATGATACAGAAGATTGTACACTGTAACTTACAAAGCAGGTCTCTTCCAAGTAAATTGGAAGAATTGCCTGAAAGCACATGAGGTAGATATTACCTTACCAGTAATCCCTATTGCTTGTAGCAATCTGTGATGTTTTAGGAATTATACCTTTATCTTTTCCTATAATTCTAGCTACAGCAGCCCCAACTCCCCATTGCTGTCTAGGGTTGTGTATGAGAACAGGGGGGCAGGAATCTGCGCAGCAGTAGGGCGTTGTCTCTTTGGATAATTTCCAGGAGGAGTGAAAGATACATTTCTGTTCACTCTGGGAGGGGAAGAGTATGCTGGAGTCTGCAGTGCCACAAGTGATGTACAGCTGCATCCATAAATTCTACATGCATAACATATTCGATTATAAGACAATCTAGCTTGTGTATACTGCTGAGGTCTTTTTTTATCTGATTACAGTTCTATCCCCATAAATACACTTTCTGTGACTAAATTTCACCTTTCTCTAAAATTTTTATCTGCAAAATTATCAGTTTACTAATTGATTTGCATCTTAAAAATACAGTAAAGCTTACTCCTGTAAAAAAACAAGATTATAAACATTAAAAAAATAACAGTTCAAAAATATTTCATCATATAAAGCATAAAATCTGATCATGATCATTATTTATATTAAAACGCTTATTTATAAACTATTCCATGGAATTCCGCTTTTTAGTTTCCAAATAATTATTTTTATTTTACTGCAAATGCATATCTTAAATGTTTGTATGACAAACATTTTTAAAATCACAAGTCATTGTCTTCCAACAGCATTGGAAGCATATCGTCGAAACAATGCATAATTATCATTACGATCTATCTCATCAGATGTGCAATGTTCAAAACTTAATAAATACAATTTTCCCCCACTGTGTCATAGCCTTCTGCTATGCAGGAAGGGGGGGCTGATGAATCTGTTGAATCTGGGCTATCAACATCCGTACTCTGTGCTACAATAGCTTGAGTTATTACAGCAAGATCACTTGTTGTAAACTCAAAAATTCTAAATGCACTAAACACCAGTATTCACCTTATTTATTATTCCTAAGTCAATTCAACATTTTCAGATAATATTATCTAAGTTTAATTATTACATTTGAGTTTCAATATTGGATCAAGAGATCCCAGTACAGTTGTAGTAACATCAGATAATCATACATTTCTTTTCACATGTCTTTCATTCCATCTATACTGCCAAAAAAAAATTGAACCAAGACACTCTTAACGCCTTCTCTCTATTTATATAATCACATTTGTAATCCAACATGAAGCTAAACTTACATACTAATTTCAACAGAATGGCATCAGATATAAACATTAGTCACAAGACTTGCAAACATGCCAGACAGTCATGGACAGAATAGTTTCTGATGTTAAACACAGATCTGAGAATATAATAACAGTGCAAACACTGAACTTAGATCCCGGATGAGCCCCCAACTGTCAAATCCTAATTTAACCATTTGTTTTCCTTGTTGCAAATAAATAAAAGATTGAAGTCAGATTTATAAAACAATTATTTATTTAAAAGACCATGCCCAGATTCAGGTTGAGAGGCAGCATCCTGTCAGCCCAGGTCAAAGACATTAAAAGTGAAAAACATGGTGATTCACTTATTTTTATAATACGTGGTTACACCCAATTCTTTTAACACTCCAACTGATCTGATAAATCTTGGAGTACACTGTTATGCTCATATTAGGACAGGGTACCAGCTAGAAGCTGGTTTGCCTTATTTGGTGCTATTTCCAATTCTATTACACACAATGATTCTGCTAAACTCTGTTAAAGTACACGTATCTTATAAGTGAACTAATGTAATAAAGGTAACTTATAAAACAAATTGGATGGAGGGTTTAGGGTGGCCCCCTTTCCTAGTCTGTATATACATCAAAATGGAAAGAAATTATCATAACCTGAAATTAGCGGCACCTATATCCCTGTGTTGACAGACAGAAAAAGTTGCTGATTTATATGGTAGACCACATATTACTTATACCTTGTGTATAATACAAAACACAAGCATCGGACCACAAAGGTTAAATCTTAACCCCTAAAGCAGGTTGTATGTACTGGCTACACGGACTCTTTCATTGATCTCTGACAGTTCAATTTAAAATATGCACTAATCTATCATTACTTGCTTTGAACTGCAAAATCTACTGATAAACCTGTCTCAGTGGAAACTGTTAATACCACTAATTGCTGCTACTAATTGACTGGCTTCTACTAAATCACCTAACCACTGCTGGAAGAGACTGTCATGCTAGAGTGATTATATTCATGAGATTTAATTAATTAATTCACAGTTAAAATTATTATCAAGGCTATTCCTGACTGCACTGTATTAATTATGTTTATTATGTCATGCTTGCAGGATTAATCGGTACTTAGGAATTAGGTATTTATATGTACAAACTGCTTTTAAATTGTGTTTAATAAAAAGTACACATATGTTTTAGATCAGCGCTGTTATTTTTGTTTGTTTGGTTGTTTCAGTTAGAGGGTAGAGTACTCTCCCTCTTTTTAACAGCTGCGATCTAAACAAGAGTGTTCTTCTATATTAATTTTATGCACACACGATCTATATAGCAATTAGCGCCAAGTTGGTGTTTGTTTGTGTATATACATCAGTGTGCCACTCCTCCCTAGTCTGTATATACTGTACATTAGTGTGCCCCCTTCCCTCCTAGTCTGTATATACATCAGTGTGCCCTCTCCATACTCTGTGTATATACATCAGTGTGCCCCCCTCCCTAGTCTGTATGTATTAGTGTGCCCCCTTCCTCCTAGTCTGTATATACATCAGTGTTCCCCCTAACTAGTCTGTATATACTGTACATTAGTGTGCCTCCTTTCCTCCTAGTCTGTATATACATCAGTGTGCCCCCTCCATACTCTGTGTATATACATCAGTGTGCCCCCCTCCGTAGTCTGTATGTATTAGTGTGCCCCCTTCCTCCTAGTCTGTATATACATCAGTGTTCCCCCTACCTAGTCTGTATATACTGTACATTAGTGTGCCCCCTTCCCTCCTAAGTGCCGGCACCTCCCCCCCCCTAGTCTGTATATACATTAGTGTACCCTCTTCCCTCCTAGTCTGTACATACATCAGTGTGCCCCATCCCTACTCTGTATATACATCAGTGTGCCCCCCTCCCTAGTCTATAAATACATCAGTGTGCCAGGTGCCCCCCTCCCTATTCTGTAAATACATTACTGTGCCACCTACCTAGTCTGTATATGCATCAGTGTCCCCCCTACCTAGTCTGTATATACTGTACATTAGTGTGCCCCCTTCCCTCCTAAGTGCCGGGTGCCTCCTTCCCTTCCTAGACTGTATATACATTAGTGTGCCCCCTTCTTTCCTAAGTGCCGGGCGCCCCCCTCCCTAGTCTGTATATACATTAGTGTGCCTGCTTCCCTCCTAGTCTGTATATACATCAGTGTGCCCCATCCCTACTCTGTATATACATCAGTGTGCCCCCCTCCCTAGTCTATAAATACATCAGTGTGCCAGGCGCCCCCCTCCCTACTCTGTAAATACATTACTGTGCCCCCTCCACTTTAGCCTTTATAGGGATAAGTGTGACTGGACTCCCTCATCCCCCCTCCTTATAATGTGCAGTAGCCCCCTACCCTAGTAGTCAGTTACCCACTCTCTGCACTTGCTCTTCTGCCAGTCTCACCCTCCAGCCATCGCTTGTTCATGTCTTTGGTACCAGCAGCCACTTACTCCCATGGCTCTACCCTGACTGGCAGCTGGCATACTCTACTGGCAGAGTCATAGCAGCAGCCAGGACTTAAAGTGGTCCTGGAGAGGTGGTGGAACTCATTAACCCCACCACCTACCCCCACCCTCACCCCCCATCCTCATATTAAGTGTAGCCAGGGCCAGTGCTGGTGTTTTCAGCACCCCCATGCAAACTATAAATTAGTGCCCTACTTCCCATACTTAATAAAGAGACATTGATCTCACAAAGAATCAGCGTGGGCACATAATAGCACTCCCAATTCAGCTCCATGACACAGCCGCTAGTGTGAGCCACATCTGGGAATATAGGAGTGTGTGCGGTGCTGCCCTAGCAGGAAACACAGGAGCCGGAGATGCTCTATGCTGTCAGGCAGGAATAGCTGCTGCCTTCTCCCAGAGCTAAGTGTGCTGCTGTGCTGCCTGTGCGGTGCCCTGAGCCCAAGGTGACAGTCCTGTGACCGCATCATCCTTATGGCCTTGGCAGTGTGTGCAAAGGACAGCAGACGGCCGTGGTGCTGGGCGCTGGAGATGATGACAGGAGAAGAAAAATGCTTTTCCCAGCACTTTGTCCCATCTGTGTCCCAGCACTTCATGCTGTTATGCGTCTACTTTGTGAGGGGGACCTGGAGCTGCAGCTCCACCCACCCCATGGTTAATCTGGCTCTTGCAATGATCATAGGAGCAGTAAGCCCAATAAACCACTGCATACCACTGACACCTGCAGTATTGAGACTCAAATATGTTATATATCACATGCCTTCCCTCCCAGCAAATGGAGCTGACAAGTCCAGGGGAAAGTTACTAGCTTTATAAAGTAGAGAGGAGAGATGTAATGTTTGACAAAGCTGATTCATTATACAATAATAAGTATTGCTGCTTGTTGGCTCAATTCCTGGACTCGATAACTTTGTAGACATCATTTTCCTATCTCTGGACAATAAATATTAGCAGCATTTACAGCTATTCACCAAAGTATTGTTTCCTCTTTCTCTGGAGAAGCTTCAGCAGTACATAAATAATAGTAACTCCACTAGCACAGTAAAGGCTTATACTAGCTAATATTACAGTCATTTTCTACCCTGGACACACCTAAAAAGGAAAACCCTTGTGCACTAACAAGCTCATATACTTAGGTTTATACCCAAAAGTATGCATAATTGTTTTGAGGGAATTTATACTATAGCATAAATATGGTAGTGGTAGCTGGCAGTATGCAAAAATAGTTAAGGTTAGTATTATTATTAATTATTATTATTATTATTATTATTATTATTATTATTACTATTATTATTATTATTATTATTATTATCAGTTTCTTATATAGCACAGCAAATTCCATCACACGTTACAATTGGAAACAGTGATAAAACAAAACTGGGTAATAGCAAACAGTCATAGAGGTAGGAAGGCCCTGCAAGCTTACAATCTATAGAAAGGTTGTTTAGGTAGATAGATAGGTATAAATGATTTTACTGTACACTGTTTTCTTGGAAAATAATAAGGTTTAAGAGTGGTAGTGGTAAAATAGTTTATCATAACAGTAAGATAATTTGTTTATGTTTATTTCTGTAAATGTAATGATATGTGTATTATGCAGAGAAAAACAGGGTGCAGGTGCACAATGTAATCATTACTACTCAAAACTTACTTTTGATTATGCCTGATTCAATGTGCAGTCAGAGCTTAGTTCCCTGCTTAAAAACATTTGGAGAAAAGTGGCGGAGAGGTGCCAATTAAGACTGAAGTAATCTCAAACTTCAAGTGTACATCTATACACATAATATGGAATATATAGGGGGAGGGACTCTAGACTGTATACTCTAGCTCTTTGTAGTGAGAGGTGATACCTTGCTCAGATTTATAGTACTACACATAGAAAAACAGGGTGCAGGTGCACTATGGGGTATATTCAATTCCTGTTGGAAACTGCCGTCTTGTCGGAAAGACAGCAGTTTACGACTGTTTTAGGTCAGAAGGGGTTCTGACCTATTCAATGCCGACTCTTTTTTTTGCGAGAAGTTTTTTGCTTGATTTAGTGTGCAGTCAGATGCTAGTTCCCTGCTTAAAAACATTTGGAGGAAGGTGGGGGAGGGGTGCCAATCAAGACTGAAGTAAATTTGGGCAAAAACATAGGCCTTCCCACCAACATCCAGGTCACCTCTGTGCCAAGCAGGTGTATTGCACAATCTTAAACATAGTTATATACAAAGTATATGAGTGTTTTAATCCAGCCGCTGTATGGTGGGAGATATGGCAATACAAATAAAAAATAGCGCTAATAATAGTATATGATATTAATAAAACACACATTTTAATACATTCTTATAATACAAATGTTCAAATTCAAAAGTAAAAGCATAAATGGGATATTCGAAAGTCAATAATTAATTATGTGCCAAATGTAGAAGCAGCATAAAACGTGCCCCATGGGTTTAAATTAGAGATGTGCGGCTGGCACTTTTCGTGTTTTGTGTTTTGTTTCTAATTCCACTTTCATGTTTTGGTTTTGGTTTGGTTTTGCCAAAACCACCCTTTTCGTATTTTGGTTTTGGTTTTGGATCTGGATGATTTTTGGGGATAAAACATAAAAACAGCTAAAATCACAGAATTTGGTGGTAATTTTGCTCCTACGGTATTATTAACCACAATAACATTAATTTCCGCTCACTTCCAGTCTATTCTGAACACATCACACCTCACAATATTGTTTTTAGGCCTAAAAATTGCACCGAGGTGGCTGTATGACCAAGCTAAGCGACACAAGTGTGCGGCACAAACACCTGGCCCATCTAGGAGTGGCACTGCAGTGGCAGACAGGGTGGTACTTTTCAAAAACTAGGCCCCAAACAGCACCTTATGCAAAGATGTAGAAGAGGTGCAATGAGGTAGCTGTATGACTAAGCCAAGCGACACAAACAATTCCCACTGGAATTATACGTCCAAATCACTGTAATTATACATCCAAATCATTGGAATTAAATGGCAAAATCGCTGAAATTATACGTCCAAATCACTGGAATTAAATGGCAAAATCTCGGTATCGCCTGCCTAGTGAAGTGGAATCTAGATGGGATTTGGTACCGGGGACACAATATCTCCATCAATTGTCTAAATCCCACTGCACTAATGGCGAATACCGGAAGCACTTCTAACACCAACATAAGTGTCAAGGCCTCAGTTATGAGGGCTTCCATCATCATGTGAAGCTGAACCACTTAAATGAACATAGGCCAGGGCCTCAGCCGTCCCTTGCTACTCCGTGTCGTAAATGGCATATTGGCAAGTTTACGTTTCTCCTCAGACCATTTAAATTTTATTTTTTTGGGGTCTTTTTACTGAACTTTGGATTTTTGGATTTTACATGCCCTCTACTATCACATTGGCCATCGGCCTTGGCAGACGACATTGATGGCATTTCATCATTTACAGTATGTCATGGCTAGTGGCAGCAGCTTCAGCACTAGGAGGAAGTGGTTCTTGATCTTTCCATATTTTATCCTCAAAATTTTTGTTCTCCATTATTTTTTTAGAGTTATATAACACAATATGCAGCACAGGAATGACTGATGGCTGATGGCCAGGACACTACCACTGATCTGATGCAGCACAACACAGCAAAACTGTAAGGGACTTGTTGTTGTTGTTCTTCTTCTTCTTATTATACGGCAGCAGTGGACATATAGCAGCAGCGTATACCACTGTGACTGCCTGGTCACTAGAATGACTGATGGCCATGATACTACCACTGGTCTGATGCAGGACAACACAGCAACACTGCAAGGGACTTATTATACAGCAGCACTGGACATATGGCAGCAGAGGACACCACCACTGTGACTGAGGCAGCACAACACACCACCACTGAACTGATGCAGCACAACACAGCACCACTGGACAGCACTGGACATATGGCAGCAGGGGACATAAGCACTGTGACTGGACAGATTCAGCACAAGACACGGACACAGAGGACACTGAGAGAACGGAGACATTGTCCTCTCTCTACACTCTCCAACACCGGAGTGAAAATGGCGGGGACGTATGGCTCCTTATATGGAATCCAAACCCCGCAAGAATCCAACAGCGGGATGATGATGTTTTGCCTCGTTCTGGTTTCCGAGTCAGACGGGATAACCCGAGCCTGGCTCGGATCCGGACTCCGGATGGTGAAGTTTGGTACAGTTCGGTTCTCTGAGAACCAAACCCACTCATCTCTATTTTAAATGGACAGTTCAAAATGCAGGCTTGCTTAGTTAAGGCATAGGCATCCAGTTGCAATTATGTTACCACCTCGGTCCAGAATGTCGGAGCCAGTTGGCAGTGATTCCCAATGGCAGCAGGATTCATTGCACTATTGGTGGAATCCTTGGTCCATATTTGGTTTCCTGAGTTTGCCTGGGATAAAGCCACTTGTAGCGTTGTCCAGTGCACCAAAGGAGTGCCTTCCAAAATAGGTCACAGATGGACCTTTGACAAAGCTGCCCAGAGCAGCAAAATGCGTCAGGAGTCTGTACCACATCTGCAGATTTGTACCCATCTGTGACCTATAGTGGAAGGAGCTCACACAGCCGCTCTGATCAAGAAAATGGAGACAGATCACCTGCATACGCATCCTAGCTGCAGGGGGTCATCCACAGTTCTTGCGACCGCAATTAAATTGCATGCTGGGTGACATTGCCCTGCGATAGGTGATCCCCAGCATGCGATAGAAAGGATTGCAGATTCTGCTTTTTAGTAGAATCTGTAATCCTTAATGAATAACCCCCAATATCGGGAATCTGTCATCTGTGTTCTGACTACAGGGATCCTGACTGGATCCTGATTAGCACACGGGCTTTAACATATAAGCAAGTCCATGAAAATATGGACATAGAGCCTAGAACATAAAAGTTCCGAGATGTTGATATTATTGATCAGTTGAAATGCTCTGCTTTGATAATAGTGGAAAATAATTTTGATTTGTGACCTAGTACTGTACTTCATATTAGTGCTCTTTAAACTATCAGTGTTACCCTAATGAAAACAATATTATGGGTAGGCTCCATTCAGTGTTCCTCCCGTATTTGTAATTTAGGGTCTGATTTATGAAATTTCCCCCATTAACTATCATGTCCCAGAAATAAATTATTTTTCAGTCTGATTTATTTAAATTTTCATATCTGTAGAAAGGATCCAATAAAAGTCCATTCCAGTGAAAAGTAAAAAATAAACAAAATCATAGCTTATACTACCACTTTACTGTTTACAGCATGTGTAAGTATAGGTTTCAGGAAATGCAAAAATGTAGCCTATAGGCTAGAATGGATTATGACATCTGGGGGCTTAATTCAGACTGGAATGCTGCAGTGGCAGCGTTTGCAGTCTGATGCCTGGTGTAGTATGCGCAGAAGCTGCACTGCATGTGCGCACACAGTAAGATGCGATTACATCTCACTTGTGCGATCGCCTCTGCCTGATTGACAGGCAGAGGCGGTCGCAGAGGCGGTTGCAAAGGCGGTTGCATGCATGTTAGTGGTGTTGCTGCTACGTTTGGGGGGTGTGGTCCAGACAATGCAGGCATATCCGGACCGTTTGCGGGGCAGGCCGTTGCGGCAGTGTAACATCACAGGCAACCGCTGCAACCCTAAACATTTTTGCACGTCTATGATCAGCTCTGAATCACCCCCAGGCTTGGCTCAGCTATCGGAGCCCAATTCAGTGCGTGCGGCCAAGCGACATATAGTTCCATTGGTCGTGCCATCACCTACTATCTGGGATCATCCAGTGTATACATGGCTTAAGATATAAAATATATTATTCTGCATACTGTAGTTATTAAGATCAATCTGAAATGCTTTATTAACAGATATGTAACCATATATTTTCGTTAAGTAATTATATCTACATTTGACTTGAATTTGTGACCTATATTTGCCATAAATGTACTTTATATTCTGTGTTTTATATGCACACACTTTCCACCCAGACATACAATGTTTATCATGTGACACTAAAGGGGGAATTCAATTGGGTGCAAGATTTGCGGACCTAGCACCCAGTTTGGATTACCACGGGCATGCATACTCCCAATTCCATATGCCATCCAATATTTCACTCACCTTTGCTGCAGGAGACCGGGCTCCAACGCTAGACAGTTTCCAGGCTGAAAAGTGCATACCAATATACCAATGGCAAACTAGGTTAAAATGGGGTAAAAATAAAATAAAATATCTCCCAGCGCTTATGTTTCCAGTGTGACAGTGACTGGGTGCAGGGGGAAGGCGGGCCCCAGAGGTAGTGAATCAGTGAATCCTAATACCGGTATATTTTAGACAAAAAACAAACCAACATATAACATATACTATTATAACATATACATGAGATCCTGAGGAAGCCTGCTTAGACAGGCGAAACTAGTTGATCGCAGAGGCACTAACAACTGTCTGCCGGCAGACACCCGTACTTTTCTGGACCTGTGGCATTAAAGTAAGTCTATACATGGCACACTCCTGACTAAGAATGCTGATTTGATCATAAGAATATGCTCATGCTAGTCAAGGACTAATTATTGCGGTGAGCAGAGCTATTTGGTCTGGTTGGGCATAGCCTATTTCTGGAGACACAGGACTTCATTTCCCCAGTATAAACTCAATTCTCCTGCTAGGAATGAGAACTTGTTTGGAGATTATAACTGTGGACTTTTAAGTGAGTAAATCGCTGAAATAAGCGTATCACTAATAGTATATGTTATATGTTGGTTTGTTTTTTGTCTAAAGTATACCGGTATTAGGATTCACAATTAAATTGATTTTATTTGGATAGTAGAGTCAGAAAAATTTCTTTTATGAGGTGTTGTAAATACCTTACTCTGAATAAAGAAAATATATTTATTTTAAAAATATTTTTTATTGGATTTATTTATAAACTTGGATACCCTGATGATTATACAGGTTGAGTATCCCATATCCATATATTCCGAAATACGGAATATTCCGAAATACGGACTTTTTTGAGTGAGAGTGAGATAGTGAAACCTTTGTTTTTTGATGTCTCAATGTACACAAACTTTGTTTAATACACAAAGTTATTAAAAATATTGTATTAAATGACCTTCAGGCTGTGTGTATAAGGTGTATATGAAACATAAATGGATTGTGTGAATGTAGACACACTTTGTTTAATGCACAAAGTTATAAAAAATATTGGCTAAAATTACCTTCAGGCTGTGTGTATAAGGTGTATATGTATCATAAATGCATTCTGTGCTTAGATTTAGGTCCCATCACCATGATATCTCACTATGGTATGCAAATATTCCAAAATACGAAAAAATCCCATATCCAAAATACCTCTGGTCCCAAGCATTTTGGATAAGGGAGACTCAACCTGTAGTGGGAAATATACTGATTCACTTGAGAAACATAAGCGCTGGGAGATATTTTATTTTATTTTTTGGTTCAGATTTTAAGAGGCTAGTGGAAAGCCTCTTTTTTCTCCATAGCAGCTTTAACCGATCAAGTGAGGCAAATAAGCGCATTCCTCAAACCCCCTTTTTTTAAAATGGGGTAAGACTCTCTGTAGGTGCTGGATAGTTTAACAGCAGCTGTCCCAGAGATCTGATGAAAGCCTCTAATAACACAAGGTTAGAGATTAAAAAAAAAAAACTACTGCCTTGCCATGGGTGATAAAAATCCTACTTTCGGCCTTACTCCCAATGTATAAAATTGTAACGATTGTTTTAAACCCAAGCACTTATATATATGGTTTGCTCTTTAGAACATTGCTTAGTTTACAAACCTCACAACAAAGCAATTGAAAATCTGTGGTTTAAACAAACTGTAGGTTATTACTGCTCCCCCTGATAGTCAAAGCTGAAACCATTTGAAAGGAATGTTTGTGTTTTGATATTCTGTGAATATTTATAGTGTGACTTAGATTAAAGATACATTTACAATTCTTGGATGAGCCGAGCTTATGGAGTAGATCCATTCATCTTCATTTTACAGCCTCCGTCTAACAACAATAGCCATTCTAAATCTTATAATGTGAAATAAATGTTTGCAAGAACAAGTTTCATAATTCAAAGACGACAAGTCAAAGCTTTGAGAAATGGATTCTGGTTAGCATAGGAAAAAGAAATCTATTCCATGAAAAGGCTGATGTGAAGAAAATCAGATGGAATATAATGTATTCCAAAGGTCAGTGCTATTTATCTACACATATACACACACAGACATGTCATTTCCCCTAGAACTATATATCTTTTTTATATACTTGTGAAGCTGTAGAAAACAACATTTGAATTTGATTTGATTATAAATTTTCAGATTTCAAATTCCACAGGATACATGACAGGTTTGGACTAGGACGGTCATAATTTCTTTTAATTGGGCCATAAAGTTACCTTTTAAAAAGCTTTGTGAATTCATTTCTGCGAACCTCCCAGTCTTCTTCTGACTTACAGTAGTAGACTAAGTAATGAAGCTCAGGGGCCAACCTATGCCCTGGAGCAAATACAAGAAAATGTCACAGGCTCCTACAAAATGAGCCAACAGCAGGAAATGAAGAAATTAGGAAGGCCATGCAGTCGTGGCTTGTCTAATGTTGGTGTGATAAAACATATATATATATATATATATATATATATATAATAAAATGTTTCAACAATGATTGTGTCAATATACTTCAATAAAGCATTTAGAATTCTTCTGCAAAACACACAAAATAGAGACCCACCACACAATGCAGTTGTTGTAGTAGTGACCAGTGCACAACACGGATAGCATCCATTATTGTGCTGTTAGTAAATAAAATACATCACAAAACAGGAAGATGCAATAAAGAAGTTTCATATTCTCCAACAAATCAGTGAAGATTGGAGACTACTGTAAGTAGAGAATTCCAGGTGTTATGATAAACGAAGCAGAGCACCAGTAACTAGTAGCAATCAGCATTGCAGAAAGAGGTGCGGTAACTACTTTAGGATCAGATAATTCAGGATGACACAGATCTAGAACACATGATATACATGAATACTTGAGTAACAGCAGAATGATGTACAATATGGTGAAAAGTCAGTAGGATGCAATGAAGAGTAATGAGTTCTTTGATGAATAAACTATGACGAGTCAGATACAAATTGGTAACAGAGCTGGCTGTTACAAGGGGCACTGTAGTAACAGGATGGACAGTATCTGTTGCTTTAACAAATGAAAGTAAATTCGAAGGAGTAGGCTAAATCAGGGCTTGCAGCAAACAAATCCAGAGACAAGCCAAGGTTAGTGACAGATAGCAGACAAGGAACGTCCAAACACAAGCAATGGTTATAAAGTTACAAAACAGCATCAGTAATTCATACAGTGGAGGCATATGTAGTCTATAGTCAGGAACAAAGGGGATGTGGTCAATTTACCTACAATCAAAATCGCGACGGTCAAAATACCGACAACTATTGACCGACGGTCATAATACAGACAAGGTCGAAATCCTTACATAGTCAAAATACAGATAAGGTCAAAATACTGACATTTAAAATGTCAAAAGGTCAAAAAGTTGACATGAGTTTTTGAAACCGTCTTGTTCATACTTTACCATCCCAGTGGACCTGGAGGGGGAATATAATAGTGTGCCGAGCGCAGCAAGGTGCCATATCCGAAGCATGGTGAGCGCACGCGGTACACTTATACGGTGTCCTATGTCGACATACACACAATTTTTTTCAAAAACTTACGTCGACTATTTGACCTGTCAACATTTTAAATGTCAGTATTTTGACCTTGTCAGTATTTTACATGGTGGTATTTTGACCTTGTTGGTATTTTGACCTTGTCGGTATTTTGATCGTCGTTCAATTGCTGTCGGTATTTTGACCGTCGGGATTTTGATTGTAGGTATTTCATACTAAACCCGCACAAAGGGATGATTCATGGCAGGCATAACAATAGGGGTAATTCAGAGTTGATCGTAGATGTGCTAAATTTAGCACATCTATGATCATTTACTCTGACATGCGGGAGGACGCCCAGCACTGGGCTAGTCTGCCCCACATGTCAGGCCCTGCCACCATCCCCCCACCTGCACAAGTACAAAACCATCGCACAGCGGTGATGCTTTTGTTCTGGACGACTAGCTTCCTACCCCACACTGGCAGGGAGCTACTTGTTGCATCCCGGGTCTCGGCAGCTGCGTGTGACATCATGCAACCACTGCGGCCCACCCGCCGCACAGTCCGGGCACGCCTGCATTGCCCAGACCGCATCCCCAAAATGGCAGCCAAACGCCGCCGGCATGCCCCCTCCCGTCCAGCGAATGCCTCTGCCTGTCAATCAAGCAGAGTCGATCGCTGGGCTGAGGTGCCAATAGCATCTTTAGCATGCACATGCGCACTGCGGCGCATGCGCAGTTCAGACCTGATCACCCGCTGTGTGAAAATGCATAGCAGCGATCAGGTCTGAATTAGCCCCAATGTCCTAAAGCTGAAACAATGAACTGCACAGATTGCACAGTGAAACAGCAAAGCTCGAGGTGATCACCAGGTAGATATGTGTCCACAAACAACAATTCTCAAATCATGTCAACTAGTCACTATTGACTTGCCACAGACTTTGCAACTAAGCTTTGTCATGTCTCCTGTGACACATTTGAGAAGAGATGTGAATTTTATTTGCATTCCTAATGCCATAGTACAATACATAAGTACCCTGGACACTGGCAGTTCGTACAGCGTTTTTTTGCGACTCACACTCTAACCTGGGTAAAATGGTAAAAGATGGAGCCCATATAAGTGAGGTTAATCGGCGACTTTATATCAACTCTGTTGCATCAAATATTTTACAGATGTAGCCATGTTCATCGTTGCCGCGATGTGTAAGCATACGCATTGAGGCAAGGCACGTACGCGCCGCACTGCGACTAAGTGCAGGCAGCTATCACACCATAGAAGTTTATGGCATGCACGTGTGTATGCACGCGCATGCCATAGATGTGAGCACATTAGTCGCGCCTTCGGCTACATCTGTAAAACCAATATTAGATATAAAATACCCCATAATGCAAGGTATTACGTCTGTCACTGTGGAGTGTGCTACAGTATATGTGCATATGATTACACAGACAAATTATTCCTGACAGCCTCGGTAAATGATCAGGAGGTCAGGAGCACATTACATGGCCAGTGACGGTTGGAAGTGAGTGGTAGTTAGATGGGTCAGAGCTACACAAGGCCCAGCATATAAAAGATGTGGTACCACACTAAGAGTACCATCAGTTGGTGTGTATTTATTTAACGCAATAGTGTATAATGTGCCCTGTACTGCATGCTTCATTTGTATTGGTGACAGTGGGCAGTATCAGCATCACGAGGTCCCTGGCAGCAGTAGAGGCTCATGGGAGAGAAGGAGATAAAAAGGGGATGCACTGGCAGTTAGTGGCAGTTGGTCCACAGTGCAGGGAGCAGTGCTGCGCTGCAAGGTTTCCCCAGTGACCTGCGGTGCTGCAAAGGGCGTAGCTACCATAGGTGCAGGGAGTGCAGTTGCTACAGGGCCCCGACTACCTCTGGGGCCCGCCTTCCCCCTGCACCCAGTCACTGTCACACTGGAAAGAGTAAAGTCCCCGATGTCCATCCTCTTACATCATTCAAATAAAACTGCACTGCAGAGGCCCCTGAATGCCCGCCCTCCTGCGGCCAAACACACTGCTGAGAGGACCTGGCTGAGCTCCCTGTATTGCTGGGATAGACTGGGTGGTCTGGGTGTGCTCAGGACTAGTGATGAGCGAGTTCGGTTCCTCGGAAACCGTACCCCCCCGAACTTCACCCATTTTACACGGGTCCGAGGCATACTCGGATTCTCCCGTATGGCTCGGTTAATCCGAGCACGCCCGAACGTCATCATCCCGCTGTCGGATTCTTGCGAGATTCGGATTCTATATAAGCAGCCGCGCGTCGCTGCCATTTTCAAACGTGCATTGGAAATGTTAGGGAGAGGACGTGGCTGGCGTCCTCTCCGTTTATTAATAATATTTGTGCTGCTTATTGCTTAATTGTGGGGACTGGGGAGTAGCTGTATTATATAGGAGGAGTACAGTGCAGAGTTTTGCTGACCAGTGACCACCAGTATACGTTGTCTGCCTGAAAAACACTCCATATCTGTGCTCAGTGTGCTGCATATATCTGTGCTCACACTGCTTAATTGTGGGGACTGGGGAGCAGCTGTATTATATAGGAGGAGTACAGTGCAGAGTTTTGCTGACCAGTGACCACAAGTATACGTTGTCTGCCTTAAAAACACTCCATATCTGTGCTCAGTGTGCTGCATATATCTGTGCTCACACTGCTTAATTGTGGGGACTGGGGAGCAGCTGTATTATATAGGAGGAGTACAGTGCAGAGTTTTGCTGACCAGTGACCACCAGTATACGTTGTCTGCCTGAAAAACACTCCATATCTGTGCTCAGTGTGTGATGCCCAGTATCTGACCCCCCCCCCCTGATCCCTACTGACCGCAACTGCAGCCGCTGTCCCCGCAGGGGTTAATAGATTGTCCGGTCGCTAGGCAACCCTGGCTGGCCGGACGATTACCTGGAGGACACTAGGATCCAGCATTAAGGAGGCTGGAGACTGAGCAGGATTGGCGGTCCGCAGAGTGGGAAGAAGTAGGCGGGACTGGTGCGGAGTTGTTGGCGCCGACAGTGAGGAGGAGGTGGACTGCGCGGTGTACAGGGGAGCCGCCGGGGACAACCGTGATCGGAGAGCCGGGTCTGACCGTGGCCACCAGCCCTCTGTCGCGGAGGAGAGCTGCCAGACGGGACACCACCGCCGGGTGGAGGAGAGGGGGGAGCCGGACCCACTGCCACAGACAGGGGAGAAACGGGAAGGAGCTGCTGGCAGGAGACGGCCAGAATCAGTGGAGCGCTGCCTGAGTGTATACCCAGCAGAGGGGAGAGCCGTGACCCGAGCGCAAGACAGCGCCAACATAAAGAAGTGCGCAGAGTGCTGCCAGCCTACTGGTATTTATGCTGTAGAAAGTCCTCCAGCCAACCCATGCACCCCCCGTGACTTGTCAAAAGACACACTGCGGCCAAGTTGGAAGTCCCTTAGCAGGCAAAGTGCCTGCATAACAAATACATCTCATCTATGGCCATAAAGACCTAGTCAGCGACACCCCTGAGGGCCATCACCGTACTCCAACTTGTACAGCCCTAAAGCTCAGTTCACATAGACTGCTCACCCTCTGTGGAACCCTCAGGGATAACATTTGTGATTATTCACCAGGCTGTCAAGTCAGTATTATTTCTGCTGCCTACTGCGAGCAGGATTTATTGGACCTACCGGCTACCAAGTGATTATAAACCCCTTCAGACATTGTGTTCCACCAGTCCGTGCTCAAACTGTTGGGACATTATACTGGACTAGAGACTCCCTTTTATTGAGCCCATAACGCCATCTAGTGACCCGTCAGTATAACGCATGCATACTCATGAAACAGCTGTATAAGACGTCTGAGTGTTGAAATTCTGAAATGCTCTTGTGTTAATGTTATGTTATATCTTTAGTATGTGACTAAAAGTATTGTGGCTTATTGAATTGCACTGAGCTCTACTAAGCGGTGAATTGAGTCACATGGACCAGTGACTAACCCTGGGTATAATAAATCTTTGTTACCGTATCCCACCGTAGTGGTCCTTTCACATTTGGGGGGGGGTGTTGCCTATACTGGGGTATCTCCGTCCCTTCTGCCCAGGTTCTGCACAGGTGTCCTCCGCAGATTCCAACCGACTTCGCACAAGCAGGAACTGGACGGCCGGACTGGGACAGACGCGAGATTCCAGGTACGCTTAACCACGTATCACAAGTGTGCTGCATATATCTGTGCTCACACTGCTTAATTGTGGGGACTGGGGAGCAGCTGTATTATAAAGGAGGAGTACAGTGCAGAGTTTTGCTGACCAGTGACCACAAGTATACGTTGTCTGCCTGAAAAACACTCCATATCTGTGCTCAGTGTGCTGCATATATCTGTGCTCACACTGCTTTATTGTGGGGACTGGGGACCACCAGTATATATATATAGTAGGAGTACAGTGCAGAGTTTTGCTGACCAGTGACCACCAGTATACGTTGTCTGCCTGAAAAACACTCCATATCTGTGCTCAGTGTGCTGCATATATCTGTGCTCACACTGCTTTATTGTGGGGACTGGGGACCACCAGTATATTATATAGGAGGAGTACAGTGCAGAGTTTTGCTGACCAGTGACCACCAGTATATATAGCAGTACGGTCGGAAGGCCACTGCTCTACCTACCTCTGTGTCGTCAAGTATACTATCCATCCATACCTGTGGTGCATTTCAGTTGTGCACAGTATATATAGTAGTAGGCCATAGAGATGAGCGGGTTCGGTTTCTCTGAATCCGAACCCGCCAGAACTTCATGTTTTTTTTCACGGGTCCGAGCGACTCGGATCTTCCCGCCTTGCTCGGTTAACCCGAGCGCGCCCGAACGTCATCATGACGCTGTCGGATTCTCGCGAGGCTCGGATTCTATCGCGAGACTCGGATTCTATATAAGGAGCCCGCGTCGCCGCCATTTTCACACGTGCATTGAGATTGATAGGGAGAGGACGTGGCTGGCGTCCTCTCCGTTTAGAATTAGAATAGATTAGAGAGACACTTGATTTACTAATTTTGGGGAGCATTAGGAGTACTCAGTAGTGTACAGTGCAGAGTTTTGCTGATAGTGACCAGTGACCACCACTTTTATTTATAATCCGTTCTCTGCCTGAAAAAAGCGATACACAGCACACAGTGACTCAGTCACATACCATATCTGTGTGCACTGCTCAGGCTCAGGCCAGTGTGCTGCATCATCTATTATCTATATATAATATTATATATATCTGTCTGACTGCTCAGCTCACACAGCTTATAATTGTGGGGGAGACTGGGGAGCACTACTGCAGTGCCAGTTATAGGTTATAGCAGGAGCCAGGAGTACATAATATATTATATAGTGAGTGACCACCAGACACACAGTGCAGTTTATTTAATATATCCGTTCTCTGCCTGAAAAAAGCGATACACACAGTGACTCAGTCAGTCACATACCATATCTGTGTGCACTGCTCAGGCTCAGGCCAGTGTGCTGCATCATCTATATATATATTATATATCTGTCTGACTGCTCAGCTCACACAGCTTATAATTGTGGGGGAGACTGGGGAGCACTACTGCAGTGCCAGTTATAGGTTATAGCAGGAGCCAGGAGTACATAATATTATATTAAAATTAAACAGTGCACACTTTTGCTGCAGGAGTGCCACTGCCAGTGTGACTAGTGACCAGTGACCTGACCACCAGTATATAATATTAGTAGTATACTATCTCTTTATCAACCAGTCTATATTAGCAGCAGACACAGTACAGTGCGGTAGTTCACGGCTGTGGCTACCTCTGTGTCGGCACTCGGCAGCCCGTCCATAATTGTATATACCACCTAACCGTGGTTTTTTTTTCTTTCTTTATACATACATACTAGTTACGAGTATACTATCTCTTTATCAACCAGTCTATATATTAGCAGCAGACACAGTACAGTGCGGTAGTTCACGGCTGTGGCTACCTCTGTGTCGGCACTCGGCAGCCCGTCCATAATTGTATATACCACCTAACCGTGGTTTTTTTTTCTTTCTTTATACATACATACTAGTTACGAGTATACTATCTCTTTATCAACCAGTCTATATATTAGCAGCAGACACAGTACAGTGCGGTAGTTCACGGCTGTGGCTACCTCTGTGTCGGCACTCGGCAGCCCGTCCATAATTGTATATACCACCTAACCGTGTTTTTTTTTTCTTTCTTTATACATACATACTAGTTACGAGTATACTATCTCTTTATCAACCAGTCTATATATTAGCAGCAGACACAGTACAGTGCGGTAGTTCACGGCTGTGGCTACCTCTGTGTCGGCACTCGGCAGCCCGTCCATAATTGTATATACCACCTAACCGTGGTTTTTTTTTCTTTCTTTATACATACATACTAGTTACGAGTATACTATCTCTTTATCAACCAGTCTATATATTAGCAGCAGACACAGTACAGTGCGGTAGTTCACGGCTGTGACTACCTCTGTGTCGGCACTCGGCAACCCGTCCATAATTGTATATACCACCTAACCGTGGTTTTTTTTTCTTTCTTTATACATACATACTAGTTACGAGTATACTATCTCTTTATCAACCAGTCTATATATTAGCAGCAGACACAGTACAGTGCGGTAGTTCACGGCTGTGGCTACCTCTGTGTCGGCACTCGGCAGCCCGTCCATAATTGTATATACCACCTAACCGTGGTTTTTTTTTCTTTCTTTATACATACATACTAGTTACGAGTATACTATCTCTTTATCAACCAGTCTATATATTAGCAGCAGACACAGTACAGTGCGGTAGTTCACGGCTGTGGCTACCTCTGTGTCGGCACTCGGCAGCCCGTCCATAATTGTATATACCACCTAACCGTGGTTTTTTTTTTCTTTCTTTATACATACATACTAGTTACGAGTATACTATCTCTTTATCAACCAGTCTATATATTAGCAGCAGACACAGTACAGTGCGGTAGTTCACGGCTGTGGCTACCTCTGTGTCGGCACTCGGCAGCCCGTCCATAATTGTATATACCACCTAACCGTGGTTTTTTTTTCTTTCTTTATACATACATACTAGTTACGAGTATACTATCTCTTTATCAACCAGTCTATATATTAGCAGCAGACACAGTACAGTGCGGTAGTTCACGGCTGTGGCTACCTCTGTGTCGGCACTCGGCAGCCCGTCCATAATTGTATATACCACCTAACCGTGGTTTTTTTTTCTTTCTTTATACATACATACTAGTTACGAGTATACTATCTCTTTATCAACCAGTCTATATATTAGCAGCAGACACAGTACAGTGCGGTAGTTCACGGCTGTGGCTACCTCTGTGTCGGCACTCGGCAGCCCGTCCATAATTGTATATACCACCTAACCGTGGTTTTTTTTTCTTTCTTTATACATACATACTAGTTACGAGTATACTATCTCTTTATCAACCAGTCTATATATTAGCAGCAGACACAGTACAGTGCGGTAGTTCACGGCTGTGGCTACCTCTGTGTCGGCACTCGGCAGCCCGTCCATAATTGTATATACCACCTAACCGTGGTTTTTTTTTCTTTCTTTATACATACATACTAGTTACGAGTATACTATCTCTTTATCAACCAGTCTATATATTAGCAGCAGACACAGTACAGTGCGGTAGTTCACGGCTGTGGCTACCTCTGTGTCGGCACTCGGCAGCCCGTCCATAATTGTATATACCACCTAACCGTGGTTTTTTTTTCTTTCTTTATACATACATACTAGTTACGAGTATACTATCTCTTTATCAACCAGTCTATATATTAGCAGCAGACACAGTACAGTGCGGTAGTTCACGGCTGTGGCTACCTCTGTGTCGGCACTCGGCAGCCCGTCCATAATTGTATATACCACCTAACCGTGGTTTTTTTTTCTTTCTTTATACATACATACTAGTTACGAGTATACTATCTCTTTATCAACCAGTCTATATATTAGCAGCAGACACAGTACAGTGCGGTAGTTCACGGCTGTGGCTACCTCTGTGTCGGCACTCGGCAGCCCGTCCATAATTGTATACTAGTATCCAATCCATCCATCTCCATTGTTTACCTGAGGTGCCTTTTAGTTGTGCCTATTAAAATATGGAGAACAAAAATGTTGAGGTTCCAAAATTAGGGAAAGATCAAGATCCACTTCCACCTCGTGCTGAAGCTGCTGCCACTAGTCATGGCCGAGACGATGAAATGCCAGCAACGTCGTCTGCCAAGGCCGATGCCCAATGGCATAGTACAGAGCATGTCAAAACCAAAACACCAAATATCAGTAAAAAAAGGACTCCAAAACCTAAAATAAAATTGTCGGAGGAGAAGCGTAAACTTGCCAATATGCCATTTACCACACGGAGTGGCAAGGAACGGCTGAGGCCCTGGCCTATGTTCATGGCTAGTGGTTCAGCTTCACATGAGGATGGAAGCACTCAGCCTCTCGCTAGAAAACTGAAAAGACTCAAGCTGGCAAAAGCACCGCAAAGAACTGTGCGTTCTTTGAAATCCCAAATCCACAAGGAGAGTCCAATTGTGTCGGTTGCGATGCCTGACCTTCCCAACACTGGACGTGAAGAGCATGCGCCTTCCACCATTTGCACGCCCCCTGCAAGTGCTGGAAGGAGCACCCGCAGTCCAGTTCCTGATAGTCAGATTGAAGATGTCAGTGTTGAAGTACACCAGGATGAGGAGGATATGGGTGTTGCTGGCGCTGGGGAGGAAATTGACCAGGAGGATTCTGATGGTGAGGTGGTTTGTTTAAGTCAGGCACCCGGGGAGACACCTGTTGTCCGTGGGAGGAATATGGCCGTTGACATGCCAGGTGAAAATACCAAAAAAATCAGCTCTTCGGTGTGGAGGTATTTCACCAGAAATGCGGACAACAGGTGTCAAGCCGTGTGTTCCCTTTGTCAAGCTGTAATAAGTAGGGGTAAGGACGTTAACCACCTCGGAACATCCTCCCTTATACGTCACCTGCAGCGCATTCATAATAAGTCAGTGACAAGTTCAAAAACTTTGGGTGACAGCGGAAGCAGTCCACTGACCAGTAAATCCCTTCCTCTTGTAACCAAGCTCACGCAAACCACCCCACCAACTCCCTCAGTGTCAATTTCCTCCTTCCCCAGGAATGCCAATAGTCCTGCAGGCCATGTCACTGGCAAGTCTGACGAGTCCTCTCCTGCCTGGGATTCCTCCGATGCATCCTTGCGTGTAACGCCTACTGCTGCTGGCGCTGCTGTTGTTGCCGCTGGGAGTCGATGGTCATCCCAGAGGGGAAGTCGTAAGCCCACTTGTACTACTTCCAGTAAGCAATTGACTGTTCAACAGTCCTTTGCGAGGAAGATGAAATAT
The DNA here is from genome assembly GCF_028390025.1 of Pseudophryne corroboree. Taxonomy (NCBI): domain Eukaryota; kingdom Metazoa; phylum Chordata; class Amphibia; order Anura; family Myobatrachidae; genus Pseudophryne; species Pseudophryne corroboree. Next base: position 598,816,707 of record NC_086448.1, read on the forward strand.
CACAGCAGTCATCCTACTGCAAAGCGGATAACTGAGTCCTTGACAACTATGTTGGTGTTAGACGTGCGTCCGGTATCCGCCGTTAGTTCACAGGGAACTAGACAATTTATTGAGGCAGTGTGCCCCCGTTACCAAATACCATCTAGGTTCCACTTCTCTAGGCAGGCGATACCGAGAATGTACACGGACGTCAGAAAAAGACTCACCAGTCTCCTAAAAAATGCAGTTGTACCCAATGTCCACTTAACCACGGACATGTGGACAAGTGGAGCAGGGCAGGGTCAGGACTATATGACTGTGACAGCCCACTGGGTAGATGTATGGACTCCCGCCGCAAGAACAGCAGCGGCGGCACCAGTAGCAGCATCTCGCAAACGCCAACTCTTTCCTAGGCAGGCTATGCTTTGTATCACCGCTTTCCAGAATACGCACACAGCTGAAAACCTCTTACGGCAACTGAGGAAGATCATCGCGGAATGGCTTACCCCAATTGGACTCTCCTGTGGATTTGTGGCATCGGACAACGCCAGCAATATTGTGTGTGCATTAAATATGGGCAAATTCCAGCACGTCCCATGTTTTGCACATACCTTGAATTTGGTGGTGCAGAATTTTTTAAAAAACGACAGGGGCGTGCAAGAGATGCTGTCGGTGGCCAGAAAAATTGCGGGACACTTTCGGCGTACAGGCACCACGTACAGAAGACTGGAGCACCACCAAAAACTACTGAACCTGCCCTGCCATCATCTGAAGCAAGAAGTGGTAACGAGGTGGAATTCAACCCTCTATATGCTTCAGAGGTTGGAGGAGCAGCAAAAGGCCATTCAAGCCTATACAATTGAGCACGATATAGGAGATGGAATGCACCTGTCTCAAGTGCAGTGGAGAATGATTTCAACGTTGTGCAAGGTTCTGATGCCCTTTGAACTTGCCACACGTGAAGTCAGTTCAGACACTGCCAGCCTGAGTCAGGTCATTCCCCTCATCAGGCTTTTGCAGAAGAAGCTGGAGGCATTGAAGAAGGAGCTAAAAGGGAGCGATTCCGCTAGGCATGTGGGACTTGTGGATGCAGCCCTTAATTCGCTTAACAAGGATTCACGGGTGGTCAATCTGTTGAAATCAGAGCACTACATTTTGGCCACCGTGCTCGATCCTAGATTTAAAGCCTACCTTGGATCTCTCTTTCCGGCAGACACAGGTCTGCTGGGGTTGAAAGACCTGCTGGTGACAAAATTGTCAAGTCAAGCGGAACGCGACCTGTCAACATCTCCTCCTTCACATTCTCCCGCAACTGGGGGTGCGAGGAAAAGGCTCAGAATTCCGAGCCCACCCGCTGGCGGTGATGCAGGGCAGTCTGGAGCGACTGCTGATGCTGACATCTGGTCCGGACTGAAGGACCTGACAACGATTACGGACATGTCGTCTACTGTCACTGCATATGATTCTCTCAACATTGATAGAATGGTGGAGGATTATATGAGTGATCGCATCCAAGTAGGCACGTCACACAGTCCGTACTTATACTGTCAGGAAAAAGAGGCAATTTGGAGGCCCTTGCACAAACTGGCTTTATTCTACCTAAGTTGCCCTCCCACAAGTGTGTACTCCGAAAGAGTGTTTAGTGCCGCCGCTCACCTTGTCAGCAATCGGCGTACGAGGTTACATCCAGAAAATGTGGAGAAGATGATGTTCATTAAAATGAATTATAATCAATTCCTCCGCGGAGACATTGACCAGCAGCAATTGCCTCCACAAAGTACACAGGGAGCTGAGATGGTGGATTCCAGTGGGGACGAATTGATAATCTGTGAGGAGGGGGATGTACACAGTGATATATCGGAGGGTGAAGATGAGGTGGACATCTTGCCTCTGTAGAGCCAGTTTGTGCAAGGAGAGATTAATTGCTTCTTTTTTTGGGGGGGTCCAAACCAACCCGTCATATCAGTCACAGTCGTGTGGCAGACCCTGTCACTGAAATGATGGGTTGGTTAAAGTGTGCATGTCCTGTTTTGTTTATACAACATAAGGGTGGGTGGGAGGGCCCAAGGACAATTCCATCTTGCACCTCTTTTTTCTTTTCTTTTTCTTTGCATCATGTGCTGTTTGGGGAGGGTTTTTTGGAAGGGACATCCTGCGTGACACTGCAGTGCCACTCCTAGATGGGCCCGGTGTTTGTGTCGGCCACTAGGGTCGCTAATCTTACTCACACAGCTACCTCATTGCGCCTCTTTTTTTCTTTGCGTCATGTGCTGTTTGGGGAGGGTTTTTTGGAAGGGACATCCTGCGTGACACTGCAGTGCCACTCCTAGATGGGCCCGGTGTTTGTGTCGGCCACTAGGGTCGCTAATCTTACTCACACAGCTACCTCATTGCGCCTCTTTTTTTCTTTGCGTCATGTGCTGTTTGGGGAGGGTTTTTTGGAAGGGACATCCTGCGTGACACTGCAGTGCCACTCCTAGATGGGCCCGGTGTTTGTGTCGGCCACTAGGGTCGCTAATCTTACTCACACAGCTACCTCATTGCGCCTCTTTTTTTCTTTGCGTCATGTGCTGTTTGGGGAGGGTTTTTTGGAAGGGCCATCCTGCGTGACACTGCAGTGCCACTCCTAGATGGGCCCGGTGTTTGTGTCGGCCACTAGGGTCGCTAATCTTACTCACACAGCTACCTCATTGCGCCTCTTTTTTTCTTTGCGTCATGTGCTGTTTGGGGAGGGTTTTTTGGAAGGGCCATCCTGCGTGACACTGCAGTGCCACTCCTAGATGGGCCCGGTGTTTGTGTCGGCCACTAGGGTCGCTAATCTTACTCACACAGCTACCTCATTGCGCCTCTTTTTTTCTCTGCGTCATGTGCTGTTTGGGGAGGGTTTTTTGGAAGGGACATCCTGCGTGACACTGCAGTGCCACTCCTAGATGGGCCCGGTGTTTGTGTCGGCCACTAGGGTCGCTTATCTTACTCACACAGCGACCTCGGTGCAAATTTTAGGACTAAAAATAATATTGTGAGGTGTGAGGTATTCAGAATAGACTGAAAATGAGTGTAAATTATGGTTTTTGAGGTTAATAATACTTTGGGATCAAAATGACCCCCAAATTCTATGATTTAAGCTGTTTTTTAGTGTTTTTTGAAAAAAACACCCGAATCCAAAACACACCCGAATCCGACAAAAAAAATTCGGTGAGGTTTTGCCAAAACGCGGTCGAACCCAAAACACGGCCGCGGAACCGAACCCAAAACCAAAACACAAAACCCGAAAAATTTCAGGCGCTCATCTCTAGTAGGCCATTGCTATTGATACTGGCATATAATTCCACACATTAAAAAATGGAGAACAAAAATGTGGAGGGTAAAATAGAGAAAGATCAAGATCCACGTCCACCTCGTGTTGAAGCTGCTGCCACTAGTCATGGCCGAGACGATGAAATGCCATCAACGTCGTCTGCCAAGGCCGATGCCCAATGTCATAGTAGAGAGCATGTAAAATCCAAAAAACAAAAGTTCAGTAAAATGACCCAAAAATCAAAATTAAAAGCGTCTGAGGAGAAGCGTAAACTTGCCAATATGCCATTTACGACACGGAGTGGCAAGGAACGGCTGAGGCCCTTGCTTAAGTTCATGGCTAGTGGTTCAGATTCACATGAGGATGGAAGCACTCATCCTCTCGCTAGAAAAATGAAAAGACTTAAGCTGGCCAAAGCACAGCAAAGAACTGTGCGTTCTTCTAAATCCCAAATCCACAAGGAGAGTCCAATTGTGTCGGTTGCGATGCCTGACCTTCCCAACACTGGACGGGGAGAGCTTGCGCCTTCCACCATTTGCACGCCCCCTGCAAGTAATGGAAGGAGCACCCGCAGTCCAGTTCCTGATAGTCAAATTGAAGATGTCACTGTTGAAGTACACCAGGATGAGGATATGGGTGTTGCTGGTGTTGGGGAGGAAATTGACAAGGAGGATTCTGATGGTGAGGTGGTTTGTTTAAGTCAGGCACCCGGGGAGACACCTGTTGTCCGTGGGACGAATATGGCCATTGACATGCCTGGTCAAAATTTTAAAAAAAATCAGCTCTTCGGTGTGGAATTATTTCAACACAAATGCGGACAACAGGTGTCAAGCCGTGTGTTGCCTTTGTCAAGCTGTAATAAGTAGGGGTAAGGACGTTAACCACCTCGGAACATCCTCCCTTATACGTCACCTGCAGCGCATTCATCAAAAGTCAGTGACAAGTTCAAAAACTTTGGGTCACAGCTGAAGCAGTCCACTGACCACTAAATCCCTTCCTCTTGTAACCAAGCTCCTGCAAACAACACCATCAACTCCCTCAGTGTCAATTTCCTCCTTATCCAGGAAAGCCAATAGTCCTGCAGGTCATGTCACTGGCAAGTCTGACGAGTACTCTCCTGCCTGGGATTCCTCCGATGCATCCTTGAGTGTAACGCCTACTGCTGCTGGCGCTGCTGTTGTAGCTGCTGGGAGTCGATCGTCATCCCAGAGGGGAAGTCGGAAGACCACTTGTACTACTTCCAGTAAGCAATTGACTGTCCAACAGTCCTTTACGAGGAAGATGAAATATCACAGCAGTCATCCTGCTGCAAAGCGGATAACTCAGGCCTTGGCAGCCTGGGCGGTGAGAAACGTGGTTCCGGTATCCACCGTTAATTCAGAGGCAACTAGAGACTTGATTGAGGTACTGTGTCCCCGGTACCAAATACCATCTAGGTTCCATTTCTCTAGGTAGGCGATACTGAAAATGTACACAGACCTCAGAAAAAGAGTCACCAGTGTCCTAAAAAATGCAGTTGTACCCAATGTTCACTTAACCACGGACATGTGGACAAGTGGAGCAGGGCAGACTCAGGACTATATGACTGTGACAGCCCACTGGGTAGATGTATTGCCTCCCGCAGCAAAAACAGCAGCGGCGGCACCAGTAGCAGCACCTCGCAAACGCCAACTCGTTCCTAGGCAGGCTACGCTTTGTATCACCACTTTCCAGAAGAGGCACACAGCTGACAACCTCTTACGGAAACTGAGGAATATCATCGCAGAATGGCTTACCCCAATTGGACTCTCCTGGGGATTTGTGACATCGGACAACGCCACCAATATTGTGCGTGCATTACATCTGGGCAAATTCCAGCACGTCCCATGTTTTGCACATACATTGAATTTGGTGGTGCAGAATTATTTAAAAAAACGACAGGGGCATGCAAGAGATGCTGTTGGTGGCCCGAAGAATTGCGGGCCACTTTCGGCATTCAGCCACGCGTGCCGAAGACTGGAGCACCACCAAACATTCCTGAACCTGCCCTGCCATCATCTGAAGCAAGAGGTGGTAACGAGGTGGAATTCAACCCTCTATATGCTTCAGAGGATGGAGGAGCAGCAAAAGGCCATTCAAGCCTATACATCTGCCCACGATATAGGCAAAGGAGGGGGAATGCACCTGACTCAAGCGCAGTGGAGAATGATTTCAACGTTGTGCAAGGTTCTGCAACCCTTTGAACTTGCCACACGTGAAGTCAGTTCAGACACTGCCAGCCTGAGTCAGGTCATTCCCCTCATCAGGCTTTTGCAGAAGAAGCTGGAGACATTGAAGGAGGAGCTAAAACAGAGCGATTCCGCTAGGCATGTGGGACTTGTGGATGGAGCCCTTAATTCGCTTAACTAGGATTCACGGGTGGTCAATCTGTTGAAATCAGAGCACTACATTTTGGCCACCGTGCTCGATCCTAGATTTAAAACCTACGTTGTATCTCTCTTTCCGGCAGACACAAGTCTGCAGAGGTTCAAAGACCTGCTGGTGAGAAAATTGTCAAGTCAAGCGGAACGTGACCCATCAACATCTCCTCCTTCACATTCTACCGCAACTGGGGGTGCGAGGAAAAGGCTAAGAATTCCGAGCCCACCCGCTGGCGGTGATGCAGGGCAGTCTGGAGCGAGTGCTGACATCTGGTCCGGACTGAAGGACCTGCCAACGATTACTGACATGTTGTCTACTGTCACTGCATATGATTCTCTCACCATTGAAAGAAAAAGAGGCAATTTGGAGGCCATTGCACAAACTGGCTTTACTCTACCTAAGTTGCCCTCCCTCCAGTGTGTACTCCGAAAGAGTGTTTAGTGCAGCCGCTCACCTTGTCAGCAATCGGCGTACGAGTTTACTTCCAGAAAATGTGGAGAAGATGATGTTCATCAAAATGAATTATAATCAATTCCTCCGTGGAGACATTCACCAGCAGCAATTGCCTCCAGAAAGTACACAGGGACCTGAGATGGTGGATTCCAGTGGGGACGAATTAATAATCTGTGAGGAGGGGGATGTACACAGTGAAAGGGGTGAGGAATCAGAGGATGATGATGAGGTGGACATCTTGCCTCTGTAGAGCCAGTTTGTGCAAGGAGAGATTGATTGCTTCTTTTTTTGGTGGGGGCCCAAACCAACCAGTCATTTCAGTCACAGTCATGGGGCAGACCCTGTCGCTGAAATGATGGGTTCGTTAAAGTGTGCATGTCCTGTTTATACAACATAAGGGTGGGTGGGAGGGCCCAAGGACAATTCCATCTTGCACCTCTTTTTTCTTTCATTTTTCTTTGCATCATGTGCTGTTTGGGGACAATTTTTTGAAGTGCCATCCTGCCTGACACTGCAGTGCCACTCCTAGATGGGCCAGGTGTTTGTGTCGGCCACTTGTGTCGCTTAGCTTAGTCACACAGCGACCTTGGTGCGCCTCTTTTTTTCTTTGCATCATGTGCTGTTTGGGGACTATTTTTTTGAAGTGCCATCCTGCCTGACACTGCAGTGCCACTCCTAGATGGGCCAGGTGTTTGTGTCGGCCACTTGTGTCGCTTAGCTTAGTCACACAGCGACCTTGGTGCGCCTCTTTTTTTCTTTGCATCATGTGCTGTTTTGGGACTATTTTTTTGAAGTGCCATCCTGCCTGACACTGCAGTGCCACTCCTAGATGGGCCAGGTGTTTGTGTCGGTCACTTGGGTCGCTTAGCTTAGTCACACAGCGACCTTGGTGCGCCTCTTTTTTTCTTTGCATCATGTGCTGTTTGGGGACAATTTTTTTGAAGTGCCATCCTGCCTGACACTGCAGTGCCACTCCTAGATGGGCCAGGTGTTTGTGTCGGCCACTTGTGTCGCTTAGCTTAGCCATCCAGTGACCTCGGTGCAAATTTTAGGACTAAAAATAATATTGTGAGGTGTGAGGTGTTCAGAATAGACTGAAAATGAGTGGAAATTATGGTTATTGAGGTTAATAATACTATGGGATCAAAATGACCCCCAAATTCTATGATTTAAGCTGTTTTTGAGGGTTTTTTGTAAAAAAACACCCGAATCCAAAACACACCCGAATCGGACAAAAAAATTTCAGGGAGGTTTTGCCAAAACGCGTCCGAATCCAAAACACGGCCGTGGAACCGAATCCAAAACCAAAACACAAAACCCGAAAAATGTCCGGTGCACATCACTAGTTTTAATATGTTCTTATTGTTTTACCTGATAGAATGTTCATTTGATTACATATTATGTCACAAGAAAGTGACGTTACGTCGTTATTTGGGTGATGGATTCTGGAACTCCTTTAAAGATTATGGACATATGCAATGGTTGAATAAACCCCAGATGAACAAAAATATAATATATATTTGAGACAATTAAAAAGAAAGGTGTTTTGCCCATCATGGAGACCAGAAGTGATGTGACGGCTCTGAACCCTGGGTTATGAATGGACGTTGGGTTACTATGGTAACCCGTACACACAACAACGGACTTCTGAGGTTGACACATGCGCAGCAGGGGACCATGGGAGGAGTAGGAATAATTACGTATGGGGTCCAGCTGCGGATGTAGGACTGTGATTGGTGCTTGGATATTTAAATATTGTCATTGTGGAGGGATCAGTATTCTGACTTGGACCTTGAGAAAGTATGGGGTGGAAACGCTTTTGGTGTTCCTGTGGTGGCGTTAGTGAGCGGAGTACTCTGACCGGGAATCAGCGGATACGATCTAGGCTCATGTGGGTTTATCCGGATTTCCCATATTGAACTCATGTGCTTATAGGGACTATTTGGCGACAGTTCTTGTTTTTCTGGTAACTACCCGTCTCATTTGCTGCCTTAGGATTTTGTGAAATCTGATCCTACTATGCTATATGTATATACAGTATGTTTAATGTATTAAAACGGTATTTCACTATATACCTTTTTCCATTGTTTTTATGATATTGGGGGTAATTCTAAGTTGATCGTAGCAGGAATTTTGTTAGCAGTTGCGCAAAACCATGTGCACTGCAGGGGAGGCAGATATAACAAGTGCAGAGAAATTTAGATTTGGGTGGGTTATTTTGTTTCTGTGCAGGGTAAATACTGGCTGCTTTATTTTTACACTGCAATTTAGATTGCAGATTGAACACACCCCACCCAAATCTAACTCTCTGCACATGTTATATCTGCCCCCCCCCCCCTGCAGTGCACATGGTTTTGCCCAACTGCTAACAAAATTCCTGCTGCGATCAACTCAGAATTACCCCCCTTGTGTCTCCAATGCAGAGAAGTTCACAAGCGAATCAGACTAAAGAAATAACAGAAATCGCTGGCTAAGTGGATTCTCCTAAACATGTTATTCACATGGCAAAGCCTGTAAAAATTATTTGGATAATAATAACCCTTTTATTTGAAGTTATTATAATAATATGCAGCACAGGAGAGCGTACCCCTACACGACACAGGGCAAACCCTGTAAAAATGATTTGGATAATAACCCTTTTATTTGGAGTTATTATAATAATATGCTGCACAGGAGAGCATGCCCCTAAACCACAAACACATGGCAAAGCCTGTAAAAATTATTTGGATAATAACCCTTTTATTTGGAGTTATTATAATAATATGCAGCTCAGGAGAGCGTACCCCTACGGGTGTGGATCATTAGATCGACAGTGTCTAGGTCGACAATGTATAGGTCGACCACTATAGGTTGACAGTGACTAGGTCGACAGGGTTGGAAGGTCGACAGGGCTTCTAGGTCAACATGTGCTAGGTCGACAGGTCAAAAGGTCGACATGATTTTTTTTTGGGTGGGTCGTTTTCTGCGTACAGTGACCGGGAAGCTGAATTAGTGCACCGTGTCCCCTCGGATGGTGCCTCGCTTCGCTAAGCACAGATTACCATTCTAATTGACGTGGATCGATAAGTATGCAAAAGTTTTAAAAAGAAAAAATGTGAAAAACTCATGTTGACCTTTTGACCTGTCGACCTAGCACATGTCGACCTAAAACCCCTGTCGACCTTCCAAACCTGTCGACCTAGTGCCTGTCGACCTATAGTGATCGACCTAAACATTGTTGACCTAGACAGTGTCGATCTTTAGACCAGATCCCACCCCTACACCACACAGGGCAAACCCTGTAAAAATTATTTGGATAATAACCTTTTTATTTGAAGTTATTAAAATAATATGCAGCACAGGAGAGCGTACAGTACCCCTACACCACACAGGGCAAACCCTGTAAAAATTATATGGATTAAATAATAATAACCCCTTTATTTTGATTAAATAATATACAGCACAGGACAGCACCAGTGGACTTATATGGCAGTACCACTGGTGTTATACGGCAGTACTGCTGGACTTATACGGCAGTACCACTGGACTTATATGGCAGTACCGCTGGACTTATACGGCTGTACCGCTGGATTTATACGACATTACCACTGGACTTATATGGCAGTACTGCTGGACATATATGGTGCCGCCACTGGACTGGAATATTACGGCAGCACCACTGGACTGGACTTATACAGCAGCACCACTGGACTTATGGCAGCACAGGACACCACCGCTGGATTTATGGCAGCACAGGACACCACCACTGGACAGATGCAGCACAAGACAGTACCACTGGACTGGACATATGGCAGCACAGGACACCACCACTGTGATTGGACTGATGCAGCACAAGACACCACCACTGTACTGATGCAGCACAAGACAGCACCACTGGAATGATACAGAGGAGGTTGCCACCCCATGCACCACACCACTTTCCTGCACAGACACTGAGGAGACACGTCTTCTCGCTACACTCTCCAGTACTGGGGTGAAGATGGCAGGGCGGGTGGTGCAAAATATACAAAGTCCAGATCTCGCGAGAATCCAACACCAGGATGATGACGTTTTGCCTCGTTCTGGGAACTGAGTCTGGCGGGAAAACCCAAGCCGGACCTAGATCCGGACTTGGATTGTGAAGTTCGGGGGGGTTCAGATCTCTGAGATCTGAACCCGCTCATCCCTACTCAGAACCAAGGTGTATGAGGAGGTATCCTGTCCCCTCGACAGACCTCAGCCACTCAACAGGCCTCACCTCTATTAGGGCTGCTTAAATAAATTTCCCGGGCAGGTTTTCCATCCAAATCCACCCCTGATACCTAAATTACTATTAAGGGTTGTTTAAGTGTCATCCTTAATCTGTTAATTGAGGGGTCTATTTACTGAACCTTGGATAACGATAAAGTGGATGGAGATAAGGTGCCAGCCAACCAGCTCCTGTTATTTTTCAAACACAGCCTGTGACATGGCAGTTAGGAGCTGATTGACTCATACTTTATCGCCGTCCACTTTGTCTCTCTCCAAGGCTTAGTAAACAGACCCCTTAGTACTTACACTGAATTTATCTAGTATCAGTGGTGCAAATATGTGGGTAGGCTCAGGTACAGAGTACCCTTAAGAATTTAGCAGCGGGTACGCAGCACCACCTGCCACACACTTTGCATTGCCACAATTCTAAGTGCCACAAAGCAACAAGACCATGGTGCTTGGCAGCATGACGGCTCCTCCCACTTTGTCAGGGTTACTAGGAGTGCGAAAGTGGCTGTATTTTCCTGTTATAATGGAGGCATTACTATATATTGTTATTAAATTGTGGGCATTACTATATATTTCTATTATACTGGAGGTATTACTATATATTTTTAGCCTTGCCTCCAGAATCCACCAAAAAAGGGGCTGTCATGTGGCCACACCGCTAGTGTCATGTAGCCGCTCCCACTAGCAGCATGTGACCACGCCCCATCACAACACGTGACCACGCTCATTTTCGTCACTCAGTACCCATAAGAAAATATTTCTACTTGCACCACTGTCTAGTAACAAATTTAGGGTTACCATTAGATTCAGGGCCTGCTCGACCCGCTCAGCAAAGGGATGCAGTGCAGGGAAGCGCTTGGCCGGCGAGGCGCCTTCCCTGCAACTTCATCCCTTCTACTGTATTGGATCTGCCGGCTACCACTGAATATGACAGGCAGCTCAGCGACGCCAGCAGACTTAAGTACGGCGGTGGCGCGGCTAGCCTGACTAAGCCCACTTTCAGACTCCACACATTGCTGCAACACCCTGCATGCACCTGTCATGCTGCTTTACTTACAGAGACAGGCAGCAGGGGCAGGCAGCGGCGATGCGTCCTCCATCCAGGATGTATTTTAATATTCAGCACCGTTCCTTGCCCTATCTCCTCTCTCCTCTCTTTCTCCAGCGCCACCCACCTCCCTATCTCCTCTCTTTCTCCAGCGCCGCCTACCCCCCTCTCTCCCCTCCCCTAGGTCTTTTGCCTGTGTTGCTTACGCAACGCCCCCCCCCCCTCTCTCCCCTTCCTTCTTCTCCCTCTCTTCCCCTCCTCTGACTCAGGACTGGACTGTGGAGAGGAGTGTAATGGCCACCGAAGAGAAGCCAGTCTACGCAGATAGGAGGAGTAAGAAACGCTGAAGAGTGAAGACAGAAAGAAGCCGTTACAGAAAAAAAAGGTAAGTGTTTTAATATAAATGTTTAAAATATTTATTTAATAGTGATTATTTAGTTTAGTAAAACTTTACTGGGGTTTAGATAATGGTAGAGGTGGGGCGGGGTATGTATATGGGGATTTAGTTATGTGACTGACGGAGTACCGATGGCTATATCCTGCAATCTCTAAATTTGACAGTCAGCATGCCGACTAGCAGGGACTATTCCCACTCGTGGGTGTCCACGCCACCTATAGAGCCGCCACTGACCCTGCAGCGTGGTGAGCGTAGCAAGTCCGCAAGGGGCTTGTTGCGCTCGCCCTCCCTGCCGGCATTTCGACACCAGGATCCCACGGACGGTATGCTGACCGACTGGATCCCCAGCGGCAGTAACGCACACCCAACGTGTATATGTAGGTATGTGTCTGTGTATCAGGTTGCGGGTGGGCGTGGGGGGGGTATGCAATTAGCTCAGTTTTTTCTCCACCTAGATGAAAAAATTTAGCTTTTCGCTATTTTTAGGGCGAATGGGGATTCACCCTATGCAATAGCAGGGCTGTTTTTTTGCATAGGTGAAAAATGCGGCACGGGTGGAAAACACATGGATCGGCAAATCCATGTGTTTTCCGTTGAAACGCGGGCCATTTTCACAGATTTTGAGGAATTTTTCACCAATGCCTCTTCACTTACAAAAATGGCTTCAAAATGGACAAAACGGTTCGTAATTGAAAATTTAAGGGGGCGAATTCATTAACTCCAAAACGATCAGAGCTAATTGTATATGTGGCCCGCACTATTGTATTATAGCTGCTGCCTGCTCTCGCTCTCTCTCTCTCTCTCTCTCTGTGTATATATATATATATATATATAATTTATTTATTTAATTATATTATAAACATATATTTTGTACATTGCAGGTGTTGGCACCTGGTGAGGACCTTCTGTCACTGTCCAAATGGACCAATTGGAGTAAAGTAATAGTGAGGTTTTTTTTTTATGCAGTTTACCACTGTCTGTCACCTACACTCTCTCCCCAGTGCCACCCCCTGCCCATCTCCCGCTGCTGTTCCCCAGCATCACCATCAGCCATCACCCACTGCCAGTCCCCAGCGTCACCCTCAGCCGTCACCCACTGCCAGTCCCCAGCATCACTCTGTAATTCTACCGGTGTCAGCCCCTGCCCATCTCCCACTGCCTCTCCACAACATTACCCTCTACCTCACCCCAGTGTCACCCACTGCCCTTTCCCAACATCACCGTCTCCCTCTCCTCAATGTCACCCTCTACCACTGCCTCTCCCCAGCGCCACCCTCTATCCAGCCCCAGTGTCACACAATGCCCATCTCCCACTGCCCTTGCCCAGCATCACCATCTCCCTCTCCTCAGTGTCACCACCTGCCCGTGTCCATTGCCTCTCCCCAGTGTCATTCCTGCTCATCTCCCACTGCCTCTGCCCAGCGCCACCCTCTATCCATCCCCAGTGTCACACAATGCCCATCTCCCACTACCCTTGCCCAGCATCACCGTCTCCCTCTGCTCAGTGTCACCACCTGCCCGTGTCCATTGCCTCTCCCCAGTGTCACCCCTGCCCGTTTCCCACTGCCTCTCTCCAGCACCACCCTCTATTCATCCCCAGTGTCACTCCCTGCCCATCTCCCACTACCCTTGCCCAGCATCACCGTCTCCCTCTGCTCAGTGTCACCACCTGCCCGTGTCCATTGCCTCTCCCCAGTGTCCTTCCTGCCCATCTCCCACTGCCTCTCCCCAGCGCCACCCTCTATCCATCCCCAGTGTCACTCCCTGCCCATGTCCCACTACCCTTACCCAGCTTCACTGTCTCCCTCTCCTCAGTGTCACCACCTGCCCATGTCCATTGCCTCTCCCCAGTGTCAGTCCTGCTTATCTCCCACTGCCTCTCCCCAGTGCCTCCCTCTATCCATCCCCAGTGTCACTCCCTGCCAATTTTCCTCTACCCTTGCCCAGCATCACCGTCTCCCTCTCCTCAGTGTTATCACCTGCCCGTGTCCATTGCCTCTCCCCATTGTCACTCCCTGCCCATCTCCCACTACGGTTGCCCAGCAAAACTGTCTACCTCTCCTCAGTGTCATCCTCTACCACTGCCTCTCCACGGCCGTTATGCTTTATGTCTCCCCAGTGTCACCCTCTGCCCGTTTTTTGTTGCCTTTCCCTACCGCTCTTTAAAATATGAATTATATTATTTATTATATTATAATTTCTTATTATGTAGAATTCCTACATTAATTATAATATAAACATATATTTCGTACTTTGTAGGTATTGGCGAAGGTGAGGACCTACTCTCATTTTCCAATTGGATCAATTGGAATCAAGTAATAGTGAGGTAAGCTTACTTTTTTATGTTACTTTATTTTTTTGTTTAATGCGGTTTCCCACTGCCTTTCACCCACATTCTCTCCCAGTGTCACCGCCTGACCATCTTCCGCTGCCTATCCCTAGCGTCATCCTCAGCGTCACCCACAGCCAATGGAGCGTCTTTTCTCCATTCCCATGTGCTTAACGAGGGAAATCACAAAGGGCATCCCAAATTGAACTGCAGTTTCCACTCTAACTGCAGGTCAATTGGTGATGCCCTTTATGGTTTCCCTTGTTAAATGCTTAGGGGAATGGAAAAAATACGCTCCATTGATTCCTATGGAGCTGCGCATAAGCCAATCACAGAGCCGTTGCCATTTTTAACCCTGGATGCCTACATCGAACGAAGAGGACCATTCAACTCTGGATTTGGGTGAGTATATATATATATATATATATATATATATATATATATAAAAAATTTTTTTACAGGTAACCCATTTGGATTCTACTTGACAAGGGGACCGATGTGACGTGAGAAGGTAGGTAAGTATGTGTGAGTGTACAGTATGTACTGTATGCTTTAAGAAAATTGTGCTTTCACAGTGTGTGTGTATTGTGTTTCTTTTAATATTTCTTTGAATCTTGGAACTACAGGTACAAGAGGGCCATTTAATGTCCCGCATGCTGGTACTTGCTAGGAGGCTTGCTAGGACCTGTAGTTCCACAAGTCAAAGACAATATTATCTTTTTTTTACATTTACAACTATCAGCACAGCACCCACAGCCCAGAGGTGCTGGGGACAGCCCGGGGCTTCATCCCTGGCCCTTGGGTGCCTGGAGGAGGGGACCCTTTATTTAAGGGGGTTGCCACTCTGCCAGTGCACCCCGGCCAGGGATGACTAGTTGGGGGAGCTAAATGCTTTAGCCCTTGGGACAGATATAAACGTGTTCTCGGGCTGTGGCATTACCCCCCTGGCTAGTGTAGCCCGGTGCTCGTTTCAAAAATATGGGGACCCCTACATCTTTTGTCCCCCATATTTTTGGAGCCAGGACCGGTCCAAGAGCCCAGTGCTGGTTGTTAAAATACGGGGGATCCCTACGCAATTTTTCCCCTGTATTTAAGCAACCAGGACCAGCACAAAAGAGCCCGGGGCTGGTTATACTTAGGAGGGGGACCCCACGTGTTTTTTTTGGTTTTTTTAACTATGTCTATTTTTTTACACTGAAATCCACATGGATCTCACTGATCCATGCAGGGCTTCTACCAACTCACCTGCAAAAAGCAGGTGTATTTAAAAAGTGTTCATGTGTAAAATTTAGAGGGACACTCTCTGTGAAACCCCTATTACAGGGATATATTGATTCCTCTGTACCCCAGACTGACCAAGATTATCAATAGGGAAATAATTTACCTAGGAAATCTGGGACAGTATTTTCAGGGCCGGCAACAGAAATCTTCGTGCCCGGTACAGTGATAACCCTGGGGTCCCCTCAGATTATTATTTATATATATATATATATATATATATATATACACACACACACACACACACACACACACAGTATATATATATATATATTAAAGCGCAACAGATTTTCTGCGATATATAAGAAACTGTTCATGAACATATAAATATAAATATATATATATATATATATATATACATATATAACTGTATACAGATATATTTATTTATACACATATTTAAATATGTATTCTTACTCACCCACACAAACCACAGCCTGTGTCATTGTCAGCAGTATTTGAGATCGTATAGATTGTTACATGCAGCATTCTATGTTCCGTTATGTTGTAGTCATGGTGATGGGCGCACAATTGATGACGTGAGGTTAGGATCGCGTCAGCGTCGTGGAGACGGGCGGTGGGACCACCTTCCGGTTCCACGATGATTTGCACAGGTGGTGATCATGGTATATAGGTGAGTTACTTTTTAATGTTTGTAAGCTTGAGAAAAATGCATAAAGCATTGAAACGTTGCTAAGGACTGACTGTCTCTGACTGCATCATTTAACAAGACGCCGTGAGTGCCGCTCATTGTTTTGTACATACTGCTGTTTATATGCGGACACCCGGTGCATGATTGCACAGCTGATGGGAGAGCCGGCACCATTTGTTTTTCTAGATACTAGCCTTACCGCAGACAGGCGGAGTGGCTACTTTGCAAGGCTCACCAGCGAGTTTGTTTTTATAATATCTACAGTTTCTCATCCTCCATTGGGCACCCCTGCTGTGGGGCCTTTTTGTGTTTCATCCAGTTGTCACACAAGGACAGACTGTTTATTTATTTTTTATACCTGCACGGGGTTTTTTGTTACAGTTTGACGACTAAATACGGACATTTGATTTCTGCTGTATATTTCCTATTATCACAATATGGCGACTGGTACTGGAAATAGTGAAGTCTTGAGCGGTTTCATGCCACGTATTAGCCCCTTGGGGGTTACACATATGTACTCCGAATCAGAAGCGGAGGAGATCTTATATACAGCAGCCTTAGAAGACCAAGCAGAGGCACGTTCATTGGATATCATATACCGTAATTTGCTTAAACATAAACGCAAAGAAATAGATTTTCTTTATCATTGTCTATCATTGAGTGAGTACTATAGAGCTAAAAAAATCCCGCGGGGTTTAAGAATTGCCAACTCACCTACAATTGGTAGACATGATCCCATTTTCTGCAGAAAATGGGTAGGTATCATGAACCGCTGCTCAATGGATCTCATGCTGCTGATTATAGAGCAAAGTACTAAAGAAATGAACTTGGTAAAAGAAAAAATTTCCATCTTGGAAGCCGCACATAAAGTAGCTTTGGAAGCTGATTCTGCCAACAATTGGTATGAAAAATTAAATAACCAGTTGCAGGCTTATAAAAGAGACCTTATTAAATTCAAAGCGGATAAAAAAATGAAAGTTGACCAAGACTATGAAAACAACAATGTCTATCGTTGGAATGACAATCCACGGCAGAGTTATAACCGCAAACCTTTTTTCCGCCGCCGCCAGGATAAGCGACAACAGGGTGACTCGTCTAATGAATATACTTCAACGGCTAGTGAATCTGACACGCATTTGTTATCTTCCCAAACAAGTGGCCCTTTAGGTGCACAGACCAGAGCCAAGGCAAGAGACGACCTAGACACAGATTATACACCAGACGGGGCCAACAGTGGAGAAGGCAAAGGCAGGGGCAGAGGCCGAGGCAGGGGTACCAAACCCCCCAAAACGACGAAAGCCAAGTCAGCTCGATAATTAATCTTTCGGACTATGAGCTTAATGATATCGAGAAACAGGTCCTTAGCAAAGGACTATCCTTTGTACCTTTATCCAAACCCCAGCCCCTCCAATGGTCAATTGAGAAACATAAGTTGCATAGAACACTCAAATTAAAGGAGTTTTTTGCTAAATCAGTTTCCAATCCGTGCTTGGTGAAGGAGGACGCACCAATTAAAATTCCTGACAAGTTAAAGAAGATCTTGCCAAGATCAACTTTTGATCCCCAGTCGCATAATGCGTCAATTCGCACATTTATGCGTTTAGTCGAACAAGACTGTGATCCATTAATTAAACACCCCCCTTTGGTACGTGATAATTTGACCAGGGGTCAGCGAGAGGCTCTTATGGAACTAGCTGCGAATAAGAATCTTATATTCAGACCCGCCGATAAAGGCGGTGCCTTGGTGATACAGAACTTGCGAGACTATAAAGAAGAGATTGTCTCACAATTAAGTGATGGGGATACATATCGTTTGTTACCCAATGACCCTACAGGTTTATATGTCAAGGAACTTACTAATTGCCTGGATACTGCAGTGGCGGAGGGGTTACTTCCTTTAGAAGTTAAAAATGCCCTTGTTCCATCTCACCCAGTGGTGCCACTGTTATATACGACACCAAAGATACATAAAAGGTTGCAGAGGCCCACTGGTCGACCTATCATTTCGGCCAGGGGTTCTCTGTTTCAGCCTGTATCTATCTTCCTAGATGACATATTGCAGCCTTTTATACAACGCATGCCTAGATATCTTCTTGATACCAGTACCTTACTTAGACGATTGGAAGCCATGCCACCATTACCCACTGATATAGTTCTCTGCACAATTGATGTGCAGAGCCTATATACAGTGATTCCACATACAGAAGGTCTGGCAGCTGTAGAGATGTTTCTTAATACACAGCCCGATTATGATGGTCCTGATATATCATTGTTTTTGAAATTACTGAAAATGACCCTATTAAAAAATTATTTTTTGTATGACGGCAAATATTATCTTCAATGCCGAGGGTGTGCGATGGGGTCCAGTGTGGCCCCATCGTATTCCAATATTTATATGTTTGGTGTGGAGGAGGAGATATTTTTTGTTGATGCTGAAATATCATCTCATATCCAATTTTTTTGCAGGTATATTGATGACCTGCTTATTATATGGAAGGGCCCCCAAAATCTTTTGATAGATATCATTAATCAGCACAACTCCAAAATACATCCCATTAAATTTACTTTCACCATGGACCCTAAGAGTATCCAATTTTTGGATGTACAGATCTCCATAGTTGATAACAAGATCTCTACCTCCATCTACACTAAACCCACTGACCGAAATAATTTACTTCATTTTTCAAGTTGTCACCCCTTACCATTAAAAAGAGGATTGCCTTACTCGCAATTCTTGCGGGTCCAAAGAATTACGTCGGATCCAACATTAGCCAGAGAACAAATGTGTGTCATGTACCAGAAGTTTATCAACCGGGGTTACTGTCCTAAACTTCTGGATCAGGCACTAAATAAGGCATTGGCAATGGACCGACACATGTTACTTCAGCAGAGTAAGAAGTCTAATTTAGTAAGTGTTGTTCCATGGGTCAATAATTTTAATTCAGTTAGTCAAAGTATTCAGGGTTCAGTTAAGAAACATTGGCACATTATCCAATCAGATCAGGATCTTCAGTTAACAAATTGTAGGCTTATGCCCAGCTACAAGCGTAATAAAAATTTACGCGATTATTTGGTTAAATCAGATGTTTCAAATATTGCTGAACAGTCTTCTCTTTTTGGTGTCAGAAAAGGTTGCTATAGGTGCACATGCACCACGTGCCAGTACCTTATACCAGGCAGCACGTTCCAACATCCCCATACTGGTCGGACATTTCATATACGGTACCGACTTTCTTGTACATCAAAATATGTGGTGTATCAGTTGGTGTGCCCCTGTGGACTGTCATATATAGGTAAAGCAGAGCGAATGTTTAAGGAACGTATGACAGTCCACAGGTCGGCCATAAAAGCTGCTATATCCACGGGTAAAAGTGAACAGCCGGTAGCACGGCATTTTGCCGTGGCCCGACATTCCCTTGCATCTTTGAAATATAGGATGATTGACCAGGTACAACCTTCCCTCAGAGGGGGTAATCGAGGGCTACAGCTCCTTAGAATGGAATCACAGTGGATCCAGCGTATGGATACTGTGTCACCTCGGGGCCTTAATGAGCACCTAGGGCTCAATTGTTTTATGTAATATGCTTAGATTTTTTTGTTCATCAGTTTGTATTTTATTAAGATTAGTATGATCAATGTGTGGTGTGGTGCCACAGTGTTTCTCACTCGGTTTCTTGGTGTGAGTAACTTTATCCATTATTGCATATTACAATGGTTACCTGGTTGTGAACTTTATTTTAACAAGTTACATTGTCAGCAGTATTTGAGATCGTATAGATTGTTACATGCAGCATTCTATGTTCCGTTATGTTGTAGTCATGGTGATGGGCGCACAATTGATGACGTGAGGTTAGGATCGCGTCAGCGTCGTGGAGACGGGCGGTGGGACCACCTTCCGGTTCCACGATGATTTGCACAGGTGGTGATCATGGTATATAGGTGAGTTACTTTTTAATGTTTGTAAGCTTGAGAAAAATGCATAAAGCATTGAAACGTTGCTAAGGACTGACTGTCTCTGACTGCATCATTTAACAAGACGCCGTGAGTGCCGCTCATTGTTTTGTATATATATATATATATATATATATATATAAAAATTTTTTACAGGTAACCCATTTGGATTCTACTTGACAAGGGGACCGATGTGACGTGAGAAGGTAGGTAAGTATGTGTGAGTGTACAGTATGTACTGTATGCTTTAAGAAAATTGTGCTTTCACAGTGTGTGTGTATTGTGTTTCTTTTAATATTTCTTTGAATCTTGGAACTACAGGTACAAGAGGGCCATTTAATGTCCCGCATGCTGGTACTTGCTAGGAGGCTTGCTAGGACCTGTAGTTCCACAAGTCAAAGACAATATTATCTTTTTTTTACATTTACAACTATCAGCACAGCACCCACAGCCCAGAGGTGCTGGGGACAGCCCGGGGCTTCATCCCTGGCCCTTGGGTGCCTGGAGGAGGGGACCCTTTATTTAAGGGGGTTGCCACTCTGCCAGTGCACCCCGGCCAGGGATGACTAGTTGGGGGAGCTAAATGCTTTAGCCCTTGGGACAGATATAAACGTGTTCTCGGGCTGTGGCATTACCCCCCTGGCTAGTGTAGCCCGGTGCTCGTTTCAAAAATATGGGGACCCCTACATCTTTTGTCCCCCATATTTTTGGAGCCAGGACCGGTCCAAGAGCCCAGTGCTGGTTGTTAAAATACGGGGGATCCCTACGCAATTTTTCCCCTGTATTTAAGCAACCAGGACCAGCACAAAGGAGCCCGGGGCTGGTTATACTTAGGAGGGGGACCCCACGTGTTTTTTTTGGTTTTTTTAACTATGTCTATTTTTTTACACTGAAATCCACATGGATCTCACTGATCCATGCAGGGCTTCTACCAACTCACCTGCAAAAAGCAGGTGTATTTAAAAAGTGTTCATGTGTAAAATTTAGAGGGACACTCTCTGTGAAACCCCTATTACAGGGATATATTGATTCCTCTGTACCCCAGACTGACCAAGATTATCAATAGGGAAATAATTTACCTAGGAAATCTGGGACAGTATTTTCAGGGCCGGCAACAGAAATCTTCGTGCCCGGTACAGTGATAACCCTGGGGTCCCCTCAGATTATTATTTATATATATATATATATATATATATATATACACACACACACACACACACACACACACACACAGTATATATATATATATATTAAAGCGCAACAGATTTTCTGCGATATATAAGAAACTGTTCATGAACATATAAATATAAATATAATATATATATATATATATATATATATATATACATATATAACTGTATACAGATATATTTATTTATACACATATTTAAATATGTATTCTTACTCACCCACACAAACCACAGCCTGTGTCTTCCGCTCTACTTCCTCCAACACACCACACTATGGGGGTAATTCCAAGTTGATCGCAGCAGGAATTTTGTTAGCATTTGGGCAAAACCATGTGCACTGCAGGGGAGGCAGATTTAGATTTGGGTGTGGTGTGTTCAATCTGCAATCTAATTTGCAGTGTAAAACTAAAGCAGCCAGTATTTACCCTGCACAGAAACAAAATAACCCACCCAAATCTAACTCTTTCTGCACATGTTATATCTGCCTCCCCTGCAGTGCACATGGTTTTGCCAAACTGCTAACAAACTTCCTACTGCGATCAATTTGGAATTACCCCCTATCTCTCCCCAATGACTCCATGCTGCATTCCCAGCTCCCAGACCCCATCCCAAAACCCAGTGTCCCCTCACCAAGCCACTCTTACCCTGGGGAGAGACTCACCTGTCCTGCACTCCCCAGTACCCAGATCGGAACACCACACAACAGACTCCACTAGAAGAGGTCAGCGCAGGTCATGGGATTCCTGGCTAGCAGATCTGCTGCCACGTCCCTGCCTGCAACAGAGCTGACCTGATAGAGTGGATGCACAGTCACTGTGTGTGTGAGAGGCTCCTGTCACTCTGAGACTGCGGCCACACTGCCTACAGCTTGCTACCCTATTTGGACAAGACATTCACATCCCTGCCAGGCACTAAGTGGCATATCCTTGGGGCCCCTCTGATCCTTGGGGCACAGTACAGGTGTCCCCTTTAACCCCCCCCCCCTGTCGGTGGCCCTGAGTATTTTCCAACAATTTCACCTCGGGTATTGCTATAACATACTAACGGATACCTACTATAAATTGTATGTTTTACCTTAATAAAATCTTTTTTAATCCTCTATTATAAATGGTACTAATAAAAAGTAGTTTTAACTACTACAATCATATCTAATTGAAGCATGCCCCAAGTAGGAGTTTTCTTGTGCTACTGTTGTGCAACATTATTGATACCTATTGGATCCTCTGCCCATCTCCTACTTCCTCTCCCCAATGTCATCCTCTGCCCTTCTCACAATGCCTGTCCCCAGCGTCATGCTCTACCTTTCCCAGGGATGTGCGGTGAGCTAAATGGCTTAGAAGGCACTAGCTAGCACCAGAGACAGATTTAAATGCAATATATGAGCCAAAGGGTACATCTGGGCACTATACACAGGTGCAGCAGTATAAACCCCTGGAAATTTTGTGAGTTTTGATCTTAGAGGTGCGCAAAAGATTGCAAGGTGAATCACTGCCTCACCTGCCATAGACTTTTTACTGCAGAGTTTTGGATATTAAAATGATTACAATAATACAAAAAAGATATTTCAAACATGTTCTTTGTATTTTACATATACTTTATACAGTAAAAACTCTGGTGCAAATGTTAGTATGACAGGAAAGGCTCTGCCTCACCTGCCTCACCCCACCGCACGTCACAGACCTTTCCCAGCATCACCCTCTGCCCATCTCAAACTGTCTTTCTTTGGTGACACCCCCTATCCGTCTAACACTTCTTCTCCTCGTCACCCACTGCCTCTCCCTAATTTCACCATTGCCCATCTCACACTGTCTTTCCCTGGTCATCATCCTCTCCCTGTCACCCACTGACTCTCACCCTCTCTCAGTCACTCACCCTTCTTTCTTTTTTATTTAAGTTGTTATAGTTGTATTGCTTTACCCTGTCGCAAGAGTGGCCCTGGTGACCAGCAGTGCTATACATACTGGCAGCAGTGCCTTTACCCACCACTCACACTAATGTTGCTGTGTGCCCTGAGCACAAACTGTTTTGTAGCCTATCCTATTTAAGTGGATGCGAGTCTAAAGGACCTCTCCCCCCCCCCCCCCCACCCAATACCAGCCACGTGCAGTTTTTGTTGCTCAATTTTAACTTGACCAATTGAAGATGACACATAGGGCTGAATGTAATGCCGTAAGAGATGGTTGGAGCTGTAAGACAGCGGCTGATTTTGCACATTTTTTTTAAAGCAGCAATCATTTACAAGGCATAACCATGACGCAGGAAATATACAGCTGCTAAAATCTACATATTTCCTAAAATTTCTGGTATTTGCGTTCCATCTTTGATGTATATTTCTAAATCTCAAAATTCATCTTTGGTTTGGTTGAAGTGAGTTGAGATCATTCATATCCATGTGTAATCAATACTTATATATTTTTCCTAGATATACCAATACCTAAATGGTGTTACATTTCCATTGTTACAATGAAAGGGAAAAAAATTATCAGGCTGGCAAAACAAGAAAAGAAAGGCAGCAAAAGAGAAGGCCCTCAAAAAACAAGCGCGTGCATTTTATAATTATATATAAAAAAGCAAAAAGTACTATTGACAACACGCAAACTGAAGACATTCAATCTGGTACTTCTACAAGTGAGAACGTCCAGTTGGATGAAGACCAAGAATGTACCTCTACAATTAAATTATCACGAAAAGAAGAAAGTCTACCAATTACTTCAACAAGTCAGTACCCACAACTGGAAGAAAATGTAGCTAGCACTTCTGAAATTAGCCAAGATCTGTATGTCTTAACAGAAGCAGATATAGCGATGGGAGACTAAACTAACCAAACAGGGGAAGAAACAAATTTACCATTATCATCATCGCATTCTCTTCAGTTAGAGGATCCAGCTAAATGGCCCAAAATCACAGACAAAATAAGAATGATTCTTATAGAAGCAGGACCTATTCAGAAGAAAACCATTGTTTATCCTATGGATGCCAACAGATGGAAGTTCAGCAACACGTACTATAATCGTAAAATGGGAAATGGTGAATTACTGCCAAGCCCTTGGCTAGTTTATTCAGCAGATTGTGTTTTTTGCTTCTACTGCAAATTATTTTCACCATCAGATACAAGTGGCTCTTCCAGCTTTGTATCTACTGGCTACAATCGATGGCAGAGTTTATCCAAAGCTCTTCACGCACACAAAACAAGTCTGAGTCACATACAACATTTGAAGACATGGTACAACTTTAAAAAAAATCTGAAGAATAAGTCCACACTAGATTCCCAAAATCAACGATTGTTCGAACTAGAAAAGAAACATTGGATCGATGTACTGTAATAACAAGACTTATTGAAATGATTAAATATCTTAGTTCTCAGTGTCTTGCACTAAGAGGTTCATCTGATAAAATCTACCAGAAGAACAATGGAAATTTTCTGAAACTAGTGGAACTATTTGGAAAATTTGATCCTTTTATTGCTACTCATATAAAGAGAACAATCCGGACAGAATTGAAAGTTCATTATTTAAGCAAGGATATTCAAAATGAAATGATTGAATTACTGGGCAATGCCATCACAGAAAAGATTGTTTCTTCTATCAAGGAGGCCATACATTTTTCAATCATTCTGGACTGTACACCAGACATTAGCCACACTGAGCAAATGACTGTTGTCATACGTTTTGCTTCGTGCAAGGAAAACTATTTCTCTTTGAAGAACACTTTTTAGGTTTCCTTGAAGTTGGCAATTCAAGTGGTGAAGGCTTGTGTGAGATCATTCTGACTAAATTAACTTCCTGGAATCTTAATATTGAGAATATTAGAGGACAAGGCTACGACAATGGCGCCAATATGCGAGGAAAAAAGATTGGCTTGCAAAAATTAATTTTAAACATGAACCCAAGTGCCTTCTATGTGCCCTGTGCTGCTCACAGCCTTAATTTGGTTGTAAATGATGCTGCCAAAGTCAATTGTGAGACAATCATCTTTTGGAACAGTTCAAGAGATATTCAAGTTTTTCTCAGCATCTGTGAAGCGTTGGGGAGTTCTCAAGAAACATATTTCTTCCATGACACTTAAGCCTGTATCTGAAACAAGGTGGGGAAGTCGCATTGAAGCACTGCGGCCACTCAGATATCAAACTGGAGAAATTTATGACTCATACGAAATCTTTTGTGATGAAAAATTTGATAAAGATTCAAGATATCAAGCCCAGATTTTCAGTTTAATGGATTTCCAATTCTTGTGCTCCCTTGTACTATGTCATGACGTGCTAAATCATATTAATCCTGTGAGCAAGATGCTTCAAACTGCTGGGGAAAATATTTCCATTGCTTTGACTGCAATTGATAATTTAAGAGTTTTTGTTTCTGACTACCGCACAGATGCAAGTTATGAGTCTTTGCTTGAAATTACCAGACAGCTATGCCAAGATCTTGATGGAGAGCCTCAATTTAAACCTGCTTCAAAAATATGTTGAAGAAGAAAGGCTTCACAATTTGATTATGAGCACTCAGATGAATCCCTCAAGCTCCTGCAGAGTTATTTTTTTCTACACTGTTTTAGATGTAGTGATGGAGGAAGAGATATGCAGATGCACACTCTAAGCACTAAGAACACTGTTAGTAAAAATAATTCAAATAAACTCTCACAATTAACATGGAGTATAATTGAAGTTCTTAGCACACATTTGCGCAAATATGCTGGCCCATGTACCGCGGCCAGGTGACTTCATCACATGGGTCCCTAAATTCCTAATACTATCACATTCTATAAATTTATTCAGGACTTAGCTCTAAATAGGGCCTTATCAATGTGTGATCTGAAATGCAGGAACCCAGCTAATTAAAACACCTGAGCGTGAATGGGAGGAGTGCCAATGCCAGAGGAAGGAAGCCTTGCCTTCCAGTGTACAATATATATACAAATATAGTGGAAAAAGGGGGGATCTGGATTGCACATCCTATTACTAAAGATATCAAGAGGTGCTATCATGCTGAGGCTTCTAATACTATGCTGGAGGAAGAGAGATGCAGATGCACACTCTAAGCACTAAGAACACTGTTAGTAAAAATAATTCAAATAAACTCTCACAATTAACATGGAGTATAATTGAAGTTCTTAGCACACATTTGCGCAAATATGCGGGCCCATGTACCACGGCCAGGTGACTTCATCACATGGGTACCTAACATTCCTAATACTATCACATTCTATAAATTTATTCAGGACTTACCTCTAAATAGGGCCTTATCAATGTGTGATCTGAAATGCAGGAACCCAGCTAATTAAAGCACCTGAGGGTGAATGGGAGGAGTGCCAATGCCAGAGGAAGGAAGCCTTGCCTTCCAGTGTACAATATATACACAAATATAGTGGAAAAAGGGGGGATCTGGATTGCACATCCTATTACTAAAGATATCAAGAGTGTGCATCTGCATATCTCTTCCTCCAGCACAGTATTAGAAGCCTCAGCATGATGGCACCTCTTGATATCTTTAGTAATAGGATGTGCAATCCAGATCCCCCCCTTTTTCCACTATATTAGACAGGGCCGGTGCTAGGGTGTTCGGCGCCCTCCTTCAAAATATAAATTTGCGCCCTCCCATACTTTACATGCAGGGCCGGAGGGTTACCATGGCCTCTTGGGCCCCTGAGCTGCAGGAGATCCGTGTAAGCCTATGGATGTGAACTCTCTGCCCATAAACACCCTGTGCAGCGCTAGTTACGGCCCTACACACAGACAGTGTCGTAACTAGACATTTTAGCGCTGTGTGCAAGAGAGGGCATTGGCGACCTCCCTGTATGTAGAGCAGGGGCACATTACGGCAGACAGCGTCCCCCTTTTTACACATTACGGCAGACAGTGTCCCCTTTTTACACATTACGGCAGACAGTGTCCCCTTTTTACACATTACGGCAGACAGCGTCCCCTTCTTACACACTACGGCAGACAGTGTCCCCTTTTTACACATTACGGCAGACAGCGTCCCCTTCTTACACACTACGGCAGACAGCGCCCCCTTTTTACACATTACGGCAGACAGCGTCCCCCTTTTTACACATTACGGCGGACAGTGTCCCTTTTTACACATTACGGCAGACAGCGTCCCCTTTTTACACATTACGGCAGACAGTGTCCCCCTTTTTACACATTACGGCAGACAGTGTCCCCTTTTTACACATTACGGCAGACAGCGTCCCCTTCTTACACACTACGGCAGACAGCGCCCCCTTTTTACACATTACGGCAGACAGCGTCCCCCTTTTTACACATTACGGCGGACAGTGTCCCTTTTTACACATTACGGCAGACAGCGTCCCCTTTTTACACATTACGGCAGACAGTGTCCCCCTTTTTACACATTACGGCGGACAGTGTCCCTTTTTACACATTACGGCAGACAGTGTCCCCTTTTTACACATTACGGCAGACAGTGTCCCCCTTATTACACATTACGGCAGACAGCATCCCCCTTATTACACATTACGGCAGACAGCGTCCCCTTTTTACACATGACGGCTCTGCATACAGATACACACATACATAAATACAGTATATACATAAATACAAACACACACATACATACACATACCCAGACACACACACACACACACACACACACACACACACACTTTCTCTCTCACTCTTTTTACATCCACTTACCACAGTTGTGCTGACCAGATCTTCAATAGCATGATCCTGTGTAGCTCCGCCCCCTCGGTCCGTGTAGCTCCGCCCCCTTGGTCAGTGTAGCTCCGTCCCTTTTTGGCAGAATGATCACTGACACTCCTCTCCCTGTCACAGGGGAGAGAGGAGAAGGCTTCATGCTGCCGGCGCTGCTGCGGCTGCCTGTCAGTGTGAAAGGGCAGGCGCAGCAGCAGCAGCAGGGGGGGACAGGACGGCGCTTCAGCTGGGATGCAGAGCAGTGAAGGTAGCCTCTCCTGCCCAGCGCCTACCTGCACTGCATCCCTTTGCTGAGCGGGAAGCGCCGGGCCTGATATTAGATGTAGTGATGTCATCTCTCAAGGAAAGATTTGAACAGTTGCAGCAACATACCAATAGATTCAAGTTTTTCTATGACCTAAAGAACATTGCTGAACAAGACAAAGACAATTTGAGACAGCAGTGCAATTACTTGGAAAACCACTTATCAGATGGTGATAACAGAGACATCAATGGAAACGAATTATTTGATGAACTGTGTGCCTTCAGGGATCTGTTTTCAACAGAATTGGAATATTTAGAATATCCATATGAAGCAATTAAGTTTATACATTCCAATGAACTGTCATTCCCAAATTTGAAAATTGCATTCAGAATGTTATTGACTCTTCCGGTTAGTGTAGCAAGTGGAGGAAGATCTTTTTCCAGGTTAAAATTAATAAAAAAAAACTATTTGCGATCAAGCATTTCACAGGAGAGGCTTGTCAGTCTCTCAATGATTGCTATTGAGTGTGATGTTTGTGACCAGCTGAAAATTGAAGAATTAGTTTCAAAATTTGCAAGTATGAAAGCACGCAGGGCTAAATGGCTGTAACCTGTTCCAATAAACTCTGAGAATGCCATGATCACTCACTTCAGCTAAAGTATCTGGACATAAAGCTTCTTCACTGGTTTAATACCCAAAGTACAGTACAGTATATGCCTAGACTATATAAATAAATGCTGTTTAGTTATTTTGGTACTGTATTTGCACTAAAAAAAATGGTGATAAGACCACTATCCCTCACTGTTATAGGATATACTGGAAATAATGTACCTCAGTATTACTCTTTATCTTCTGAACTCCCCACCAAAGTTTGTCATTTTAAGTTAATATTTATTTAAAAATTATTTATTGCTCAATAAATGTTTGCTGTTTGCAATGTTTTACCTCTCTTTGTTGTAGTTTATTATATCAGTTGAATACAAACATAGTGTAAAAAATGGAAAACGTAAAACAGGAAGGTATCATTTTTTTAACATCTCTTTATTGGAACATTAAAGAAAGTCAGCATAGACACAAGAGTTCAATCACTTATTTTCCAATATATTGCACATTACATTTGAAACTATGAAATATTGTAGTTAGACATGTCAGGAGGACATATTTGGGGATACGTTTAGCATCCTGGCTGTCGGGATGCCAGCAGTCATGTGACCAACGCCGGAATCCCGACCACAATCAGGAACACCAAATGCCGACATCACGAAGCTAAGCATGGGGGGTTAGCCCTAGCCACCATCAAGCAGAGGCGTAACTAGGGTTTTTGGAGCCCAGGGCAAGATCAATAATGGCGCCCCCCCCCCCCCAAAAAAAAAATAATAATAATTTTTTCTTAATAAAAATAATAAATTAATAAAATGATAATAAAAAAAAAAAATACAAAAGGAAAGTATGTGCAGACGCCACAGGTGTCACTGCATATAAAGATGTCAGGGTGTGTATGTATGTGTATGTAGGTGCAGTGGTCGAAGTTGAATTTTTGAAGGTGGAATGAAAGAGTGTAGATAGCAATTATGCGCGCGCCAAAGGCGCGCGCGCTCCGGAAAAGGGGCGTGGTCACTCAAAAGGGGCGTGTCCTTCAGTGTAGTAGGACCCCTTATACTATCTAGTACTGGTGCCCCTTTCACATTATAGCACACGGTATGAGCCGAAATTCACATTATAGCACACAGTATGAGCCGAAATTCACATTGCCCCACACGGCATGAGCCGAAATTCACATTATAGCACACAGTATGAGCCGAAATTCACATTACCCCACAGGGTATGAGCCAAAATTCACATTATAGCACACGGTATGAGCCGAAATTCACATTATAGCACACGGTATGAGCCAAAATTCACATTACTCCACATGGTATGAGCCAAAATTCACATTTCCCCACATGGTATGAGCAGAAATTCACATTACAGCACACGGTATGAGCCGAAATTCACATTACAGCACACGGAATGAGCCAAAATTCACATTACCCCCCATAGTATGAGCCGAAATTCACATTATAGCACACGGTATTAGCCAAAATTCACGTTACAGCACATGATATGAGCCAAAATTCCCATTATAGAGTTAGGGGATCCTACCCCCAGAATTAACATGGCCTGTGGGGCACTATGATGAGGGGAGCCCACCCCCTTAATAGACTAATTGCAGAGTTTAGCAGCGGAAGGGCTGCAGCGGTTTCTCACCCCAAGCTGCGGCGCTTCTGCCACCTCCGACACTCCACATCTTCGGCACCACCCGGGATGCAGAGCACCGCACCGGGTATGCACCCTTTTCAGTGTGGTCTGCTGCGCTCCGAAGGGGTTCTTGTTTCATGCTGCAGGATCCCGATGTGCGCCTTCCTCCCCGCTGTTACTGTCACGGTAAGCATCAGTATCGTTTACCGCAGAGGCCATTTTCTGAGGCATATGTGTTAAACCTCAGGAACTGAGATGCCCTTCTCACCATACAGCTGTGTGGCCGAGCCGGGCGGGGGGACAGCCAGCAGCAGCATGCCGGATATCAGCAGCAGAGGGTGCGGGCTGTACATACTTGAGGCAGCTGGATATTCAACAGTGCTGAAAGCCTCCGGAGCCCGCACCCCCGGAGCTGCAGTACACCGGCAGAGGACACCCATCCCCCGAACCCTGCGTAGCCTAAAGCCGGAGATCAGCAGCATGTTGAACGCGGAAGCAGAAGCTGCTTATTGCTGGTCAGCATGCTGCTGATCTCCGGCTTTGGGCTCCGCATGTGCATTACAGCCCCCACCCTCGGCTGCTGATATCAGGCATGCTGCCCCTGCTGCTGGCTTTCCACCCGCCCAGCTCGCCCACCCAGCTGGATGGTGAGTGAGAAGGGCATCTCAGTGCCCGTGGTTTAATACATATCTCTCTTCGGTAAATGGCCATTAGTACATCCCACACACACTGATTACACACACACAGACTGGCCACCCCCAAATCCTACACACACCCACTCAGACTACACACACACACATTCTCATACTTTCCTCTCCCCACACACACACTGGACTGCAAAAATTTACACACACTGACACTGTTCCACACACACACAATTAACACACACTCACACTGTCCCACACACACAATTAACACACACGCACACTGTCCCACACACCAGTGGCGTGCGGTGAGGTCAGTGGCGTGCGGTGAGGCACTACAGCCATAATGTCCGCCGAATCCTGTCGATGAACCCTACCGCCACCGAGCCAATGCCCGCCACTGCCTCTGAGCCGATGCCCGCTGCCACCACCAATGGCTTACAAACTCGCCCACCATCAACTGACCCAGCCCTCCGCCACTAATTTGCAACTCAGTCCAAAGTCGCCAATGCCCGCTGCATGCCTGCTCATCATACTTGTGATATATTGTACATTTTTATAGAAAAAAATAATAATCAGTGTTTGGGACTGGGAAGGGAGTGGGAGGAGGACATGAATGCAATTTTGTTGTCCAGGGTTTCCATTAACTTAATGGAGAAGGGTCTGAATGGGTTAAAAATGTAAAAAAAAACTGCGTGAGGTCCCCCTCCTAAGTATAACCAGCCTCGGGCTCTTTGAGCCGGTCCTGGTTGTTTAAATACTGGGAAAAAATTGGACAGGGGTTCCCCGTATTTAGACAACCAGCATCGGGCTCTTAGTCCGGTCCTGGTTCCAAAAATACGGGGGACAAAAGATGTAGGGGTCCCCCCGTATTTTTAAAACCAGCACCGGGCTCCACTAGCCAGGGACATAATGCCACAGCCGGGGGACACATTTATGTAGGTCCCTGCGGCCGTGGCATTACCCCCCCAACTAGTCACCACTGGCCGGGGTTCCCTGGAGGAGTAGGGACCCCTTAAATCAATGGGTCACCCCCCCTCCAGGCACCCAAGGGCCAGGGGTGAAGCCCGAGGCTGTCCCCCCCATCCGTGGGCTGTGGATGGGAGGCTGATAGCCATGTAAGTAAAAAAAGAATATTGTTTTTTGTTGTGGAACTACAAGGCCCAGAAAGCCTCCCCCGCTTGCTGGTACTTGGAGAACCTCAAGTACCAACATGCAGGGAAATAACGGGCCCGCCGGTACCTGTAGTTCTACAACAGAAAAAATACCCAAATAAAAACACAACTCACACACCGTGACAGTAAAAATTTATTAAAGCACACTGACACACTCACACATACTTACCTATATCCCACGCCGGTCACGTCCACTTGTCCAGTAGAATCCAATAGGGGTAGCTGTAAAAATGAGAGACACATTACTTACCTACATCCCACGCCGGTCACGTCCACTTGTCCAGTAGAATCCAGTAGGGGAATCTGTAAAAATGAGAGACAGATTACTTACCTACATCCCACGCCGGTCACGTCCACTTGTCCAGTAGAATCCAATAGCGTTACCTGTAAAAATGAGAGACAGATTACTTACCTACATCCCACGCCGGTCACGTCCACTTGTCCAGTAGAATCCAGTAGGGGAATCTGTAAACATGAGAGACAGATTACTTACCTACATCCCACGCCAGTCACGTCCACTTGTCCAGTAGAATCCAATAGGGGTACCTGTAAAAATGAGAGACAGATTACTTACCTACATCCCACGCCGGTCACGTCCACTTGTCCAGTAGAATCCAATAGCGTTACCTGTAAAAATGAGAGACAGATTACTTACCTACATCCCACGCCGATCACGTCCACTTGTCCAGTAGAATCCAATAGGGGAATCTGTAAAAATGAGAGACAGATTACTTACCTACATCCCACGCCGGTCACGTCCACTTGTCCAGTAGAATTCAATAGGGGTACCTGTAAAAATGAGAGACAGATTACTTAGCTACATCCCACGCTGGTCACGTCCACTTGTCCAGTAGAATTCAATAGGGGTACCTGTAAAAATAAGAGACGATTACTTACCTACATCCCACGCTGGTCACGTCCACTTGTCCAGTAGAATCCAGTAGGGGAATCTGTAAAAATGAGAGACAGATTATTTACCTACATCCCACGCCGGTCACGTCCACTTGTCCAGTAGAATCCAATAGGGGTACCTGTAAAAATGAGAGACAGATTACTTACCTACATCCCACGCCGATCACGTCCACTTGTCCAGTAGAATCCAATAGGGGTACCTGTAAAAAAATGAGAGACAGATTACTTACCTACATCCCACGCTGGTCACGTCCACTTGTCCAGTAGAATTCAATAGGGGTACCTGTAAAAATGAGAGACAGATTACTTACCTACATCCAACGCTGGTCACGTCCACTTGTCCAGTAGAATCCAGTAGGGGAATCTGTAAAAATGAGAGACAGATTACTTACCTACATCCCACGCCGGTCACGTCCACTTGTCCAGTAGAATCCAATAGGGGTACCTGTAAAAATGAGAGACAGATTACTTACCTACATCCCACGCTGGTCACGTCCACTTGTCCAGTAGAATCCAATAGGGGTACCTGTAAAAATGAGAGACAGATTACTTACCTACATCCCACGCTGGTCACGTCAACTTGTCCAGTAGAATCCAGTAGGGGAATCTGTAAAAATGAGAGACAGATTACTTACCTACATCCCACGCTGGTCACGTCCACTTGTCCAGTAGAATCCAATAGGGGAATCTGTAAAAATTAAAATGATACTTACAAACTGCAATCCACAGGAGGAGAGAGAGAGAGAGAGAGGGGGGGGGGGGGGGGAGAGACTAACCTGCTGCTGCTGGGGAGACCGGCACACACTGCAGGGCCACGACGGGAGGACGGAGCCGGCGGAGGAGGGGGAGAGCCGCACACCGCCGCTCCTGTCAGCGGCAGCGGAGGAGGATGGGGCGCACACTACAGACGCCAATAACCGCCAGGACAATTAACACACACACACAATTAACACACGCACACTGTCCCACACACAATTAACACACACGCACGCACACTGTCCCACACACACAAATAACACACACGCACTGTCCCACACACAATTAACAAACACGCACTGTCCCACACACACACAATTAACACACTCACACTGTCCCACACACACACACACACACACACTTAACACACGCACACTGTCCCACACACACACAATTAACACACACGCACACTGTCCCACACACACACAATGTCCCACACACAACACACACGCACACTGTCCGACACACACACACTTAACACACACACACACACACAAAATGTCCCGCACCCCCTTCCCGCTCACCTGCACTCACTGCTGTTCAGGGCAGGGGCCGCACGCCCCCCCCCCCCGAGGTCGCGCACGCGCATGCGCGCACCTCCGCTGTCGCGGTCGCGATCGCGTACACACAGTCACCTTTGCAGGGGGGAGTAGGGGGAGGCTCCTGGCTGCCGCTGCCTGTCTATTGTGACAGGCACAGTAGCCGGGGAGACAGGGAAAGCGCCGCGGGTAGCACCGGCAGAATCCCTGAAGCATGGGGCGAGTGGGCCGTGCAGGTGCCGGTGGCGCCCCCCTCTGTTGGGGCTGCCATGGCGCCCAGGGCACGTGCCCTGCTCGCCCCGTGCTAGATACGCCTCTGCCATCAAGCAAGGGTTAGCCATAGCCGACACCCAAGGGGGTAGCCCTAGCCAAGGGTTAGGGTGGGCAGGATAAATATATGTAACCCTCCGCTGTCGGGATGTCGCTGTCGGTCATGTGATCGCCGTCATCCTCACAGCTGGCAAATCATGTATTCCATTTGCAGAAGGGCGCTAAATTTATAGTTTGCAGGAGGGCGCCGAACACCCTAGCACTGGCCCTGATTAGATTTATTTTGAGGGGGGGGGATTTGTAAAAAATTAAAAGATTTTTCAAACATTGGAAAAACAATCATCACCATAAGAACATCGGAAGCATCGCAACCATTGCGACTATCATTTTAACAGCTGGGACATTCATCTGTTACACAGGTTGGGGGAAGGGGGGCTTGGAGGGGCTAATTTACACATCCCCAGAGGCTGGTATTTTCTGCAGTCTGACAGGTGGGGGGTCCTGCCATGCTGACCGTTCAGCAGTGATCAGAAGCATGGCAAACATTGGAGAGGCTGCAGGGAAGTAGAGAGCATCAGCAGCAGGAAGTTTCTCTTCCCTGCAGCTGCACATGCTGTCTATATGACTCGTGATGTGATCTGATGCGACCATGCCAGGAAAGTGATTAAAGTGTGTGCTGTGTTATTACAATTTTTTTGCTTAAAGGAACCCGGAAACAGTTGAAGAGTTCCAGTATAATCAAAAGTATTATTTTATTTACTGTGTCATTACTTTGTTGGGTTTTGGGGACCACCTGTCTCTTTGCTGTGGACAGAGCCAGCTCCATGCATATGCATAAGTAGCACTGCTGGTGCTGGAGGCATATGTCTATCTGGCACTGGGGGCATATGTGTACCTGGAACTTGGGGTATATGTGTACCTGGCACTGGGGGCATTTGTGTACCTGGCACTGGGGGTATATGTGTATCTGGCACTGTGGGTATATGTGTATCTGGCACTGGGGCCATGTGTGTACCTGGCACTGGGGATATATGTGTATCTGGCACTGGGGACATATGTGTATCTGGCACTGGGAGAATATGTGTATCTGGCACTGGTAGCATATGTGTACCTGGCACTGGGGGTGTATGTGTACCTGACACTGGGGATATATGCGTATCTGGCAGTGGGGGTATATGTGTACCTGGCACTGGGGGAATATGTGTATCTGGCACTGGGGGAATATGTATATCTGACACTGGGAGCATATGTGTATCTGGCGCTGGGGTCATATGTGGCACTGTGGGGGCATATGTATACAGTATCTGACTGCTGGGGTCATATGTATATCTGGAACTGCAGATTGGGGTAAAATTGTCTGTCCCGCCCCTTTTTTGTAAGACCACACCCCTTTTGTGCGCGCTGTCCCTTTAAGAAGTTTATCCCATCAATGGGCGCCAAAACTTTTATTTGCTTACTAAAAAAAAAATAGGCTCAGGCTGGCCCTGGCTGTGGCCGTCAGAGTACAGAAGACAACAGGTATGTCTATGACAGCAAGCACACACAAAAACACAAAGGGGGTTACAAATGCAGCTATGATACATAACAAATGCTATATTCAGAAATACTGTAAATACAGAAGTCCAGGAATCATAGTGGAGCTTTTAAGTCATGCCATACATGTTACATCATATGGTGCAAAAAGGATAGTGTGGACAGCATAATTTTGCAAGACTTGAGCAGCAGCAATAGGTCTGGTGAAATCCAGTCTGGGTTTTAGCTGAGTCTGTTGTAAGCCACAGCTGGGCTAATCACAGCAACTTTTCTGCTACCTTTCGAAATGTGTTTGTTCTGTGGGTCATGGCTCTTGATGGCAGCAAATGACCAGGCAACAGATTGGTGTCTCGGATTACGTAAGGAGCCATGTGGAATCTGTATTACTTGTGCTTATGAGAACTTGGAATGTGGTGCTGTTGTTTGAAGATTGCCTGTAAAACCTGACCTGCAAAACCTACACATGCTATGTATTCTGCCTGAAGTGGAAATAAAGTAAGTTGGTTTGTACTCCGTCTATGTGGCTCTGTCACAATAGGTATATGAGGACATATCTATAAAGAGGAATAGTTAATGGATTTATGGAACCAGCTACAACAATTCTTGTTTAGGGGAAGAATATTGCAGGACAAACAACAATTGGACCAATGTAAGATTTCGTAATCTTAAATGTTTCCCTGCGACCATCACACAGTACTGTAAGCACCCTAGTGACCATTATACACAGGTGCTGGTTCACATATGTTAGGCTGGGGGTGAGCACAAAGCACTGTACCATACGCAGCAGCCCATCCATAAAAGGTGACACAAGTGCACAAGGGAAAGAAGAAAGAAGAACAAGCAGCCCTCTCTGCTCAGGTCAAAATGTACAGCAATGATTCACTGTGCCCCTCTCCATTTGCCTACTGGGTACCCACCCTCTAATGTGCCTTTGTATGCCAGGGGAGCTACCCTCCTTCCATGTACTGTATATGTACTTGGTAAACACTTATTCCCCTACTTGGTATGATTATTTCATCTCACACTGTGTATACAGTTTGTGTACCAGGAAAACATATCACCCACCCACGTCTTGTGCCTACTGAACAAACATCTCTCCCTTACTAGGTACAGGAACCCTGCCTCCACTCTGCAAGAGCAATGCTTACACACCCATCCCTGATGACTGATGTGCCCACATTACCTTCATTGTAAAGTGGTGGCGGGGCTATGATGATGCGATTTACAGTGAATCATGTCATCACGAGTGGAAAATGAGTGGAGGATACGGTGGTAAAAGGGGGCTGCAGGCGGGGGTGAGTAAACTGCGGGAGACTTGCCATTTTTAGGAACCTCCCGGCAATTTCAGGAGAGTAGGCAAGTATGGCATAAATGTGAAAAGTGTATATTAAAAAGTGTAATATAGAAGGAGCCCCTGTTATCTTGGCTGATTCTCCACCTAAACGGATGTTTAGTTGCGCCTAGGTGATATCTTAGGTTGCTGAGTTTAATCACGGACAGGCGCGTTGAGGCATGACTACATACTCAGCAGGCAATACACATCTGCACCACTGGGTGACTAATGCTCCATTAATCCAGTACTTTAGATTGAATAGTGGCGGATTGATCTACAAGCTCTTGCAAATGGTCAGTCATGAATGTATGTACTGCATACTGTACACACAGACCAATGGTCAGATAGAGAGAGAAGAGAAAAAAAGTTTACAGGATGCAAACCTACATGTTAACACACTTGTCCTTTGTCATGTTAGTGTATACAGACTCAGAAACAACAAGCAATACTGTTGTTTATATAGACACAAATCATGATATACTGTAGAACGTGTTACAAACTATGGTCCATTAATGATAAGGATACAGTATGATGAAGCATCCAATATGAGCGTCCAAGTCCCTTACACAAAAACCAATGTGAAGGGATCACTGCTTACAGTACATTTACACATAATCTTGTGTAGTTGTCATGAGCCGTCGTGTCCGAGGGGAGAGGTGTGCCGCTTCCCATGCTAAGAATCCCGGGTTCGATTCCCACAGTGCGATTACATGTTTATTTTTTTCTGACACTTTAGTTTTATTTATTTTTTGTAATCTATAGTAATATACCTTCACATTCAACAGAAGTGTGAAATGTGAAAGTATAGTACAGTACAATAGATACAAAAATAAAAAAAATAATAAAGTGTCAGGAAAAAATTAACATGCATTCTCACTTTGGGAATCAAAAACGGGACTCTAAGCATGGGAAGTGGCACACTTCACCAGTCGGACACGTCACTGAATGACAGATACTGTACATAAGCCCATTGGTTTTGATTATGCCATAATGGCTATGGGATTTGGACGCTAACGTATCCCTAACATCAATAGACCAGACTGTACCTGTAACACGTTCGTTTGTGTCTGTATACACTACTGGTTTTATTTGTTGATTTGTCTGCAGGACTTGGACGCTTACATATTCCTAACGTCAATGGACTATACTGTGGCTTTATCATGTTCATTTGTGCCTGTATATACTGCACTACTGTATTTACGTCTGTACACTGTAATATACTGTATGAAATACTGTAGCATATTGTAGTGTAATGAGACACACCAGTAAAGTAGTTCTTACTATGTATTTCGGTAAAATATTTTAATGTAAACCACACGCATGCGCAATGGTGATTTTAAAAAGCGACATCTGGTGGATTATCGCAGGTATTACACTTAAAGGTAACGCAAAATGCTCTGTGCTCCCTACAACTAGGCGCGTCTCCCTACGACTAGGCGTACCTCCTTGTGCCCAGGCACGCTGCGTATGCCCGATCACAACTAACACCTCAGCCAGCCATGATAACGGAGGCTCCATCTGTATTTGCGCAATATGTCCCACAGTTTAGCCAACAGAAATAACAATGGAAGCTTCACCTTTTACATCCCAGTGATGTCTTTGTGTTAGTAATGTACAGTATGTATTCCCACTCAGGTGTTCTATTGCATAACATGAAATTCTTTTTCAGTATTTGATGATGTCTCGCTCAGCCATAAATATGTCTTTCTTAATCCAACCAATAGACACAGTGTCGACTCTTCCTCCTCCACTCATTTACTTGTCAGAATGTCTCCCAATAACACTCTCTCATATAATGCGATCAGGGAAGAGAGACAAATAGAGCAGACCAGTAGCACAGAGACCTCTCGGTAAAATATAACAATTTAACTTATAAAATGCAGTGACATCTTATAAACAATAACAAGCATATATAACATTCTGACAATTCCTCTGCAGCTTAGATACTACTACCAGGTGTCCAAGACGTACAGTACACAGTTCAGCAAACAAAGTTCCAGATACAGAGTCTGCATTTTGGTAGGGTCAATAGGTGATCCCTGCAGAAGTCAGCAGAGGTCCATAGAAACAGCCACCACTTAACATGTTTAGGATACCTTCCTTTCTCAAAAACACTTTTGGAAAAGGTCGGAAGGCATCCGAAATGCATTAAGTAGTGGCTGTTTCTGTGTATTTCTACTGACCCCTGCAGGGAACACCTATTGACCCTATAAGCAAAGCAGGCTCAGTATCACAAAATTCACAAACTACAACTCATACCGTTAGTATGCGTGGGGGGCATAGGGCAAGGTCACCCCGCATATCGGACCTACCCCTTCCCCCTGTTAAAATCTGAGCACTTCGCTAAACAATGAATCGCTTGCATGTTTAGGGAAGCCCCTTCCCTCCGCTGCCCAGCCTGTCAATTAGGCAGAGGTGTTTACCTAAGTGCCATCACATCTCACTGTGTGCGCACACGCAGTGCGGCTCCTGTGCGTACACACAGTGCACGGGGGTTTTAGCAAGCGAACACATCACAGAAGAATCTCATGCTGAATTAGGCCCTTATTACACCTTTTCCCTTTTTAGTATACACTAGAAGAAAACTGGAGTTTTCATTTTTTATTTGAATACGCTTTTAACCAGAATTATAAAGCATTTGCCATGTTCAGTTCCCCTCATAACCTATATTGCCACAGAGTTCTGTGGCCCCAAATGCTACCATGCCCAAACTGTGCAAGATAAATATGTATTATGGCAATAATATGGCAATTGGGTGTGGTCACTTCAGACTGCACAGTAGCGGAGCTACAAGGTAATTAATATACTCCTTCCTCCAGAAAGACCTACATGACATCCCATGCTGGGATGACATAAAGGGCAGTGTTACAGCTTTACTAGATGTCAAGTAGAGAGAAAAGAATAGATCAAAATCCAATGGTCCAGGCATAGTTGCTCTTTGGCTGGTGGCAAGCAGAGTGGCCAGGTAGATAAGGGCAGCACTCAGTGGCTCCCCGTTGGCTTGCTTTCGTGTCCACATTTTGTTTGTCTCCAGTTGACTCATGTCCAAATGGTATGTGCCTCTAGAGGGCATGTTGCCCCCTGTTTGATTTGCAAATTTCCTCGAGATGTTTGTCACAAAGTAAGTGACAGGAAGTCAGCATTTGGGAGTGCAAGCATGTCATGGCCATCTGAACACCATTTTCTGGGCATGCATACATTAGCAGCTGCAAGCACACTTTCTACTGGAGGTCTGTGCATCCTGGGAGATCAGCTCAGCCTGCATGTCTGGTACTCAGGCTATGCATAGCAACCGATGTGCAATGATGTTTGTGATGTTTCTGCTATCATGCAGCACCATATGCAAATGATGCAATCACAGTGGGTGTTCTTTTCCCCAAATTAGCATGTCATTGGAATTGCATGTGGAAAATCCTTGCAACAGAAGTAGGAAGAACAACTGCACCTGAATGACCCCCAAGGGGAAGCTAGTGGGCATATACATAGTTGCTGGGATGTAAATTTGCCACATATGCTTTGGTGTATGAGTGTGCCCAGTAGCAGTGGAGTGTATGTCAAAAATGCACATCCATGGAGGGGAGGGGTAGTAAGTTTGCTTAGAGAATACATGTATGGTGGAGAGTGAGTTACTTGCCCAATAGGCACATGATGGAGATGTAGTCCCAGTAGAAACATATATGTGGGGTGGTTGATAAGTTTTAATGGTACACATACTCAGGGGTGTAACTAGAACTTTGTGGGCCCCATAGCAAAATCTTAAAAGTCCCCCCCCCCCCCAGAGTGTCAGGGGTAGAGAGAGAAGAGAGGGAGGATGTCAGGGAGAAAGAGAGAGGGCATCTGGGAGAGAGAGAGAGAGTGTGTGTGAGAGAGAGAGAGTCAGAGCATGTCAGGGAGAGAAAAAGAGAGAGACTGTCAGGGAGGGACAAGAGAGGGTGTCAGGGAGAGAGAGAACAAGAGAATGAGGGAGAAGGTGTCAAGGAGAGAGAGAGAGTGTTAGGAGAGGGAGAGAGAGACAGTGTCAGGGAGAGAGAGGCAGTGTCAGGGAGAGAGAGACTCTGTCAATGAGAGAGAGACAGTGTCAAGGAGAGAGAGGGAGAGAGCAACAGTGTCAGGGAGAAAAGGAGAGAAAGAGAGAGACAGTGTCAGGAGGAGAGAGAGAGGCAGTGTCAGGAATAGAGAGAGGAAGATAGAGACAGTGTCCTTAAGAGAGGGAAAGAGACAGTGCCAGGGAGAGAAAGAGACAGTGTCAGAGAGAGAGACAGTGTCAGGAGGAGAGAGAGACAGTGTCAGGGAGAGAGACAGTACCAAGGAGAGAGGGAAATAGAGACAGTGTCAGGGAGAGAGACAGTGTCAGGGAGAGAGAGACACTGTCAGGAAGAGAGAGAGGAAGAGAGATAGTGCCAGTGAGAGAGAGAGAGAGAGAGAGAGAGAGAGAGAGAGAGGAGAGTGACAGTGTTAGAGAAAGATAGGGAGAAAGACAGTGTCAGGGGGAGAGAGAGAAAGACTGTATCAGGAAGGAAGAAAGAGAGAGATAGTGTATGTCAATGATAGAGAGAGAGACAGTGTCAAGGATAGAGGGAGAGAGAGACAGTGTAAGGGAGAGAGAGACACTGTGAGGGAAGGAGGGATATACAGTGCCAGAGAGAGGGAGAGAGAGACAGTGTCAAGGATAGATAGAGAAACAGTGTCAGGGAGAGAGAGAGACAGTGTCAGAGAGAGAGAGAGACAGTGTCAGGAGGAGAGAGAGATAGTGTCAGGGAGAGAGACAGTATCAAGGATAGAGGGAAATAGAGACAGTGTCAGGGAGAGAGACACTGTCAGGGAGAGAGAGACACTGTCAGGAAGAGAGTGAGGGAGAGAGATAGTGCTAGTGAGAGAGAGAGAGAGAGAGAGAGAGAGAGAGAGAGAGAGGAGAGTGACAGTGTTAGAGAAAGATAGGGAGAAAGACAGTGTCAGGGGGAGAGAGAGAAAGACTGTATCAGGAAGGAAGAAAGAGAGAGATAGTGTATGTCAATGATAGAGAGAGAGACAGTGTCAAGGATAGAGGGAGAGAGAGACAGTGTAAGGGAGAAAGAGACACTGTGAGGGAAGGAGCGATATACAGTGCCAGAGAGAGAGAGAGAGAGGGAGAGAGAGAGAGTGTCAAGGATAGATAGAGAAACAGTGTCAGGGAGAGAGAGAGACAGTGTCAGAGAGAGATTGGGAGTGGAAGGGAGAGAGATAGAATGGGAGGGAGAGAAAGAAAGTGTAAGGGAGAGAGAAATGGAGAGAAAGGGAGAGAGAAGCAGAGAATGTAAGGGAGAAAGAGAAGGAGAGAGTGTCAGAGAGAAAGTATGTGTCAGGAAGAGAGTGAGAGAGAGATAGAGAGACCTTGTAAGAGAGAGAGAGACAGTGCCAGGCAGAGAGAGAGAAGGAGAGCGACAGTGTCAGGGGGAGAGATAGATAGTGTTAGAGAGAGATGAAGAGAGAGACATTTTCAGGGAAATAGAAGCAGACAGTTTCAGGAAGAAATGGAGAGAGTGTCAGTGTCAGGGAGAGAGTCAGTGTCAGGGAGAGAGAAGGAGAGAGAGTGTCAGAGAGGGTGTGTGTCACAAAGAGAGTGAGGTAGAGAGTCAGTGTCAGAGAGAGGGAGACAGTATCAGGGGAAAGAGAGACAATGTCAGTGACAGAGGGGAAAGAGAGGCAATGTCAGTGACAGAGGAGAAAGAGAGAGAGTGTCAGTGAGAGAGACGGTGTAAGAGAGAGACAGTGTCAGGGTGACAGTGTAAGAGAGAGGGAGGCAGTGTTAGGGAGAAAGAGAGGGGACACAAAAATGTGGCATTATGTGAACTGGGGGCAATACAATGTGAAATAATGTGAACTGGGGGCACTACAATGTGGTATAATTTTAACTAGGGCACTACTATGGGACATAAAACAAATTTGGGTATTACTATGTGTCATAACATAAACTATGGTTTTTCTTTGATGCATAAAATTAACTAGGGCACTACAATGGGGGCATACAATTAACTAGAGCACTACTATGGGGAATAAAAAGAAAAACTACTTCAGAGAGAGGAGTCTATATAGAAGCATTGAAAGCCCCTTTACAATGTTACTATGGGGCACACAAAATCTATTTACATCACTGTATAGATATCTTTATTTATTGAAAGTCACCTGTCCCATAAGATGGTACCACAGTTAATTGGCTGTCCCAGGACATCAAGCTCAGAGTTGAAGGAAATAATCTAATTATCAGCCAAATAATAACAATTCTAATCAGGCGCAATAGATACAATTACAGTATAAACAATTGTGTTAATCACCCTAAAAACCAATTAGTGCAGCTCTCAAACAGCAAAATGGATTGCCTCAGACCAAAGAACTTTTCTCAATGATAATATTCTTATCAAAAAGAAAGAGCAGGCATATATGAACAACAGTTACAATTTTTTAACTTAAAAAATATATATAATA
The DNA here is from genome assembly GCF_028390025.1 of Pseudophryne corroboree. Taxonomy (NCBI): domain Eukaryota; kingdom Metazoa; phylum Chordata; class Amphibia; order Anura; family Myobatrachidae; genus Pseudophryne; species Pseudophryne corroboree. The sequence goes on from NC_086448.1 coordinate 598,860,700, forward strand.
GATTAGACATACAGTACATTAAAATATTTATAAAAATGCTAATAATTTATAGGTGCAATCACTTTTCCTTGAAAACATAATTATCAGGTTTGTCAGTTACTTTGTTGACAGATCAGTTCAAATGGTCTATCCCAGTCTAGGACCAGACATCACAATATTCCAAATATGTGTATCTGTTAATCACTTGTAAACATAGGAACAACCCCACAGACTAGCTGCTAGATGATGCAGATCATTTGTCCTTGCTATTGTTTTTTTTTCTTTCTTTTTTTTTTACTATCCATGTTGTTTGGATGGGATTCAACCATACAACTTTCTGGTGATTGCTGCATAGTACTAGCCAGCTAGACAAGGCTGTTTCTAGACAATTTGTCTCCCAGTGCAAACAGTAAAAATGTGTGTGTTCCCAGCGAGGGGGCGTGACCTTGCTAAAACAAATGGGCGTGGCCTCATTAAAATAGGCATGGCCTAACAGGAAAAGATTACCTTACACCCCAGTTTTTAACCCTGCACCAAAGGACCTCGGACACCACAGGAAAGAAAAATATTCAACCATAGTAAGCCCCATGCACCATATTATGACCCCTGGGCCATATTATGCTACACACCGCAATGCCCGTGATACTCTATCCCCTGCTGAGGCTTCTAATTATTTTTAAATTTTCTGCTCATTGCCAGGGGTTTCATGCTCTAGGTCCCATGCTCATTGCCAGGGGTTACATGCTCATTGCCAGGGGTTTCATGCTCTGGGTGTCATGCTCATACCCAGGGGTGTGTAATACTCGTTGCCAAGGGTTCCTTGCTCATTGCCAGCGGTTCCATGCTCATTACCAGGGGTTTCATGCTCTGGGTGTCATGCTCATTCCCAGGGGTGTGTAATGCTCGTTGCCAAGGGTTCCATGCTTATTGCCAATGGTTTCATGCTCTCGTTCTGGGTGTCATGCTCGTTCCCAGGGGTGTGTAATGCTCATTGCTTGGGGTAATGCTCGTTGCCAGGAGTAATGCTAATTTCCAGTGGGGTATACTCGCTGGCACCAGCGCTGCTATCCTGCTCCCCCTCCTCCCGCCTACAGTACTCTGCTCGGGGGGCTTAGTTTCATAAAATGACGTAGTTGCAACCACGTCATTTCGTGAAACTCCGCCCCCCCATGCAGAGTACTATGGTATGGAGGAGGGGGAGCAGGATAGAAGTGATCACACAGCTCACACACTGCCAGAAACAGCACTGCAGCTAGTCTTATGTAAGCTTATGACAAATCCTGACCAATGTCGGATGTTCTCTTATGATATTACTCTGTATGTATTGTGGTAATGCTATTTAAATACAAAATCATGAGAGTGAGCAAATAATTCTGTGTTACTAAATGTAAAAAAATTAATGTTGTTTTGGTGGGATTCAACAACCTACTGGTGATTGCTGCATTGCTGGCTAGGCTATGTAAGTTGATTGCAATTCCGGACTAATCACTAATCTCTTTAAATCTCTTTGATTTATTTACTGTTAAAAGAACTACCTGAAATTCTTTAGTGATGCCATTTATTATTTAGTGATACTGTTTATATTAGTGATGAGCGGGTTCGGTTCGTCGGAATCCGAACCCCCCCGACCTTCACCCTTTTTACACGGGTCTGAGGCAGACTCGGATCCTCCCGCCTTGCTCGGTTAACCCGAGCGCGCCCGAACGTCATCATCCCGTGGTCGGATTCTCGCGAGATTCGGATTCTATATAAGGAGCCGCACGTCGCCGCCATTTTTCACTCGTGCATTGGAAAGGATAGTGAGAGGACGTGGCTGGCGTCCTCTCAGTTTTGTTCAGGTGGCTGCAAATATCTGTGCTCACTGCTTTATTGTGGGGACTGGGGACCAGCAGTATTATATAGGAGGAGTACAGTGCAGAGTTTTGCTGACCAGTGACCACCAGTATTATACGTTCTCTGCCTGAAAAACGCTCCATATCTGTGCTCAGTGTGCTGCATATATCTGTGCTCACACTGCTTTATTGTGGGGACTGGGGACCACCAGTATTATATAGGAGGAGTACAGTGCAGAGTTTTGCTGACCAGTGACCACCAGTATTATACGTTCTCTGCCTGAAAAATGCTCCATATCTGTGCTCAGTGTGCTGCATATATCTGTGCTCACACTGCTTTATTGTGGGGACTGGGGACCACCAGTATTATATAGGAGGAGTACAGTGCAGAGTTTTGCTGACCAGTAACCACCAGTATTATACATTCTCTGCCTGAAAAACGCTCTATATCTGTGCTCAGTTTGCTGCATATATCTGTGCTCACACTGCTTTATTGTGGGGACTGGGGACCACCAGTATTATATAGGAGGAGTACAGTGCAGAGTTTTGCTGACCAGTGACCAGTGACCACCAGTATTATACGTTCTCTGCCTGAAAAACGCTCCATATCTGTGCTCAGTGTGCTGCATATATCTGTGCTCACACTGCTTTATTGTGGGGACTGGGGACCACCAGTATTATATAGGAGGAGTACAGTGCAGAGTTTTGCTGACCAGTGACCACCAGTATTATACGTTCTCTGCCTGAAAAATGCTCCATATCTGTGCTCAGTGTGCTGCATATATCTGTGCTCACACTGCTTTATTGTGGGGACTGGGGACCACCAGCATTATATAGAAGGAGTACAGTGCAGAGTTTTGCTGACCAGTGACCAGTGACCACAAGTATTATACGTTCTCTGCCTGAAAAACGCTCCATATCTGTGCTGCATTGTAGTATATAGTAGGAGTACAGTGCATAATTTTGCTGACCACCAGTATATAATATATAGAAGTACGGTACAGAAGGCCACTGCTCTACCTACCTCTGTGTCGTCAATTATACTATCCATCCATACCTGTGGTGCATTTCAGTTTTGCACAGTTTGCTGACCACCAGTATATAATATATAGCAGTACGGTACAGTAGGCCATTGCTCTATCTACCTCTGTGTCGTCAAGTATACTATCCATCCATACCTGTGGTGCATTTCAGTTTTGCACAGTTTGCTGACCACCAGTATATAATATATAGCAGTACGGTACAGTAGTCCACTGCTCTACCTACCTCTGTGTCGTCAAGTATACTATCCATCCATACCTGTGGTGCATTTCAGTTTTGCACAGTTTGCTGACCACCAGTATATAATATATAGCAGTACGGTACAGTAGGCCACTGCTCTACCTACCTCTGTGTCGTCAAGTATACTATCCATCCATACCTGTGGTGCATTTCAGTTGTGTGCAGTGTATATAGTAGTAGGCCATTGCTATTGATACTGGCATATAATTCCACACATTAAAAAATGGAGAACAAAAATGTGGAGGGTAAAATAGGTAAAGATCAAGATCCACTTCCACCTCGTGCTGAAGCTGCTGCCACTAGTCATGGCCGAGACGATTAAATGCCATCAACGTCGTCTGCCAAGGCCGATGCCCAATGTCATATTAGAGAGCATGTAAAATCCAAAAAAATAAAGCTCAGTAAAATGACCCAAAAATCTAAATCAAAATCGTCTGAGGAGAAGCGTAAACTTGCCAATGTGCCATTTACGACACGGAGTGGCAAGGAACGGCTGAGGCCCTGGCCTATGTTCAAGGCTAGTGGTTCAGCTACACCTGAGGATGGAAGCACTCATCCTCCTGCTAGAAAACTTAAAAGAGTTAAGCTGGCAAAAGCACAGCAAAGAACTGTGCGTTCTTCTAGATCACAAATCCCCAAGGAGAGTCCAATTGTGTCGGTTGCGATGCCTTACCTTCCCAACACTGGACGGGAAGAGGTTGCGCCTTCCACCATTTGCACGCCCCCTGCAAGTGCTGGAAGGAGCACCCGCAGTCCAGTTCCTGATAGTCAAATTGAAGATGTCACTGTTGAAGTACACCAGGATGAGGATATGGGTGTTGCTGGTGCTGGGGAGGAAATTGACAAGGAGGATTCTGATGGTGAGGTGGTTTGTTTATGTCAGGCACCCGGGAAGACACCTGTTGTCCGTGGGACGAATATGGCCATTGACATGCCTGGTCAAAATACAAGAAATAAATCACCTCTTCGGTGTGGAATTATTTCAATAGAAATGCGGACAACTGGTGTCAAGCCGTGTGTTGCCTTTGTCAAGCTGTAATAAGTAGGGGTAAGGACGTTAACCACCTAGGAACATCCTCCCTTATACGTCACCTGGTCCGCATTCATCAGAAGTCAGTGACAAGTTCAAAAACTTTGGATGACAGCAGAAGCAGTCCACTGACCACTAAATCCCTTGTAACCAAGCTCCTGCAAACCACACCACCAACTCCCTCAGTGTCAATTTCCTCCTTACACAGGAAAGCCAATAGTACTGCAGGCCATGTCACTGTCAAGTCTGACGAGTCCTCTCCTGCCTGGGATTCCTCCGATGCATCCTTGAGTGTAACGCCTACTGCTGCTGGCGCTGCTGTTGTTGCTGCTGGGAGTCGATCGTCATCCCAGAGGGGAAGTCGGAAAACCACTTGTACTACTTCCTGTAAGCAATTGACTGTCCAACAGTCCTTTGCGAGGAAGATGAAATATCACAGCAGTCATCCTGCTGCAAAGCGGATAACTCAGGCCTTGGCAGCCTGGGTGCTGAGAAACGTGTTTCTGGTATTCACCGTTAATTCACAGGCAACTAAAGACTCGATTGAGGTACTGTGTCCCCGGTACCAAATACCATCTAGGTTTCATTTCTCTAGGCAGGCGATACCGAAAATGTACACAGACGTCAGAAAAAGAGTCACCAGTGTCCTAAAAAATGCAGTTGTACCTAGTGATGTGCACCGGAAATTTTTTGGGTTTTGTGTTTTGGTTTTGTATTCGGTTCCGCGGCCGTGTTTTGGATTCGGACGCGTTTTGGCAAAACCTCTCTGAAAAATTTTTGTCGGATTCGGGTGTGTTTTGGATTCGGGTGTTTTTTTTACAAAAACCCCTCAAAAACAGCTTAAAATAAATCATAGACTTTGAGGGTCATTTTGATCCCATAGTATTATTAACCTCAATAACCATAATTTCCACTCATTTTCAGTGTATTCTAAACACCTCACACCTCACAATATTATTTTTAGTCCTAAAATTTGCACCGAGGTCGCTGGATGGCTAAGCTAAGCGACACAAGTGGCCGACACAAACACCTGGCCCATCTAGGAGTGTCACTGCAGTGTCAGACAGGATGGCACTTCAAAAAAATTGTTCCCAAACAGCACATGATGCAAAGAAAAAAAAGTGGCGCACCAAGGTCGCTGTGTGACTAAGCTAAACGACACAAGTGGCCGACACAAACACCTGGCCCATCTAGGAGTGGCACTGCAGTGTCAGATAGGATGGCACTTCAAAAAAATTGTCCCCAAAACAGCACATGATGCAAAGAAAAAAAGAGGTGCACCAAGGGCGCTGTGTGACTAAGCTAAGCGACACAAGTGGCCGACACAAACACCTGGCCCATCTAGGAGTGGCACTGCAGTGTCAGGCAGGATGGCACTTCAAAAAAATTGTTCCCAAACAGCACATGATGCAAACAAAAAAAGAGGCACACCAAGGTCGCTGTGTGACTAAGCTAAGCGACACAAGTGGCTGACACAAACACCTGGCCCATCTAGGAGTGGTACTGCAGTGTCAGGCAGGATGGAACTTCAAAAAAATTGTCCCCAAACAGCACATGATGCAAAGAAAAAAAGAGGCGCACCAAGGTCGCTGTGTGACTAAGCTAAGCGACACAAGTGGCCGACACAAACACCTGGCCCATCTAGGAGTGGCACTGCAGTGTCAGACAGGATGGCACTTCAAAAATATTGTCCCCAAACAGCACATGATGCAAAGAAAAAAAGAGGTGCACCAAGGTTGCTGTGTGACTAAGCTAAGCGACACAAGTGGCCGACACAAACACCTGGCCCATCTAGAAGTGGCACTGCAGTGTCAGACAGGATGGCACTTCAATAAAATTGTCCCCAAACAGCACATGATGCAAAGAAAAATAGAGGCGCACCAAGGTCGCTGTGTGACTAAGCTAAGCGACACAAGTGGCCGGCGCAAACACCTGGCCCATCTAGGAGTGGCACTGCAGTGTCAGACAGGATGGCACTTCAAAAAAATTGTCCCCAAACAGCACATGATGCAAAGAAAAAAGCAGTGTGAGCACAGATATATGCAGCACACTGAGCACAGATATGGAGTGTTTTTCAGGCAGACAACGTATACTGGTGGTCACTGGTCAGCAAAACTCTGCACTGTACTCCTCCTATATAATATACTGCTGGTCCCCAGTGCCCACAATAAAGCAGTGTGAGCACAGATATATGCAGCACACTGAGCACAGATATGGAGTGTTTTTCAGGCAGACAACGTATACTGGTGGTCACTGTCAGCAAAACTCTGCACTGTACTCCTCCTATATAATATACTGGTGGTCCCCAGTGCCCACAATAAAGCAGTGTGAGCACAGATATATGCAGCACACTGAGCACAGATATGGAGTGTTTTTCAGGCAGTCAACGTATACTGGTGGTCACTGTCAGCAAAACTCTGCACTGTACTCCTCCTATATAATATACTGCTGGTCCCAAGTGCCCACAATAAAGCAGTGTGAGCACAGATATATGCAGCACACTGAGCACAGATATGGAGTGTTTTTCAGGCAGACAACGTATACTGGTGGTCACTGTCAGCAACACTCTGCACTGTACTCCTCCTATATAATGCAGCTGCTCCCCAGTCCCCACAATAAAGCAGTGTGAGCACAGATATATGCAGCACACTGAGCACAGATATGGAGTGTTTTTCAGGCAGACAACGTATACTGGTGGTCACTGGTCAGCAAAACTCTGCACTGTACTCCTCCTATATAATAAACTGGTGGTCCCCAGGGCCCACAATAAAGCAGTGTGAGCACAGATATATGCAGCACACTGAGCACAGATATGGAGTGTTTTTCAGGCAGACAACGTATACTGGTGGTCACTGTCAGCAAAACTCTGCACTGTACTCCTCCTATATAATGCAGCTGCTCCCCAGTCCCCACAATTAAGCAGTGTGAGCACAGATATATGCAGCACACTGAGCACAGATATGGAGTGTTTTTCAGGCAGACAACGTATACTGGTGGTCACTGGTCAGCAAAACTCTGCACTGTACTCCTCCTATATAATAAACTGGTGATCCCCAGTGCCCACAATAAAGCAGTGTGAGCACAGATATATGCAGCACACTGAGCACAGATATGGAGTGTTTTTCAGGCAGACAACGTATACTGGTGGTCACTGTCAGCAAAACTCTGCACTGTACTCCTCCTATATAATATACTGGTGGTCCCCAGTGCCCACAATAAAGCAGTGTGAGCACAGATATATGCAGCACACTGAGCACAGATATGGAGTGTTTTTCAGGCAGTCAACGTATACTGGTGGTCACTGTCAGCAAAACTCTGCACTGTACTCCTCCTATATAATATACTGCTGGTCCCAAGTGCCCACAATAAAGCAGTGTGAGCACAGATATATGCAGCACACTGAGCACAGATATGGAGTGTTTTTCAGGCAGACAACGTATACTGGTGGTCACTGTCAGCAACACTCTGCACTGTACTCCTCCTATATAATGCAGCTGCTCCCCAGTCCCCACAATAAAGCAGTGTGAGCACAGATATATGCAGCACACTGAGCACAGATATGGAGTGTTTTTCAGGCAGACAACGTATACTGGTGGTCACTGGTCAGCAAAACTCTGCACTGTACTCCTCCTATATAATAAACTGGTGGTCCCCAGTGCCCACAATAAAGCAGTGTGAGCACAGATATATGCAGCACACTGAGCACAGATATGGAGTGTTTTTCAGGCAGACAACGTATACTGGTGGTCACTGTCAGCAAAACTCTGCACTGTACTCCTCCTATATAATATACTGGTGGTCCCCAGTGCCCACAATAAAGCAGTGTGAGCACAGATATATGCAGCACACTGAGCACAGATATGGAGTGTTTTTCAGGCAGTCAACGTATACTGGTGGTCACTGTCAGCAAAACTCTGCACTGTACTCCTCCTATATAATATACTGGTGGTCCCCAGTGCCCACAATAAAGCAGTGTGAGCACAGATATATGCAGCACACTGAGCACAGATATGGAGTGTTTTTCAGGCAGACAACGTATACTGGTGGTCACTGTCAGCAAAACTCTGCAGTGTACTCCTCCTATATAATATACTGGTGGTCCCCAGTGCCCACAATAAAGCAGTGTGAGCACAGATATATGCAGCACACTGAGCACAGATATGGAGTGTTTTTCAGGCAGTCAACGTATACTGGTGGTCACTGTCAGCAAAACTCTGCACTGTACTCCTCCTATATAATACAGCTGCTCCCCAGTCCCCACAATTCAGCAATAAGCACAAATATTATTAATAAACAGAGAGGACGCCAGCCATGTCCTCTCCCTAACATTTACAATGCACGAGTGAAAATGGCGGCGACGCGCGGCTGCTTATATAGAATCCGAATCTCGCGAGAATCCGACAGCAGGATGATGACGTTCGGGCATCATGTGCTGTTTGGGGACTATTTTTTAAATATGCCATCCTGTCTGACACTGCAGTGCCACTCCTAGATGGGCCAGGAGTTTGTGTCGGCTACTTGGGTCGCTTAACTTAGTCACACAGCTACCTCATAGCGCCTCTTTTTTTCTTTGCATCATGTGCTGTTTGGGGACTATTTTTTAATCTGCCATCCTGTCTGACACTGCAGTGTCGGCCACTTGGGTCGCTTAGTTTAGTCATCCAGCGACCTCGGTGCAAATTTTAGGACTAAAAATAATATTGTGAGGTGTGAGGTGTTCAGAATAGACTGGAAATGAGTGGAAATTATGGTTATTGAGGTTAATAATACTATGGGATCAAAATGACCCCCAAATTCTATGATTTAAGCTGTTTTTGAGGGGTTTTTGTAAAAAAACACCCGAATCCAAAACACACCCGAATCCGACAAAAAATTTTCAGGGAGGTTTTGCCAAAATGCGTCCGAATCCAAAACACGGCCGCGGAACCGAATCCAAGACCAAAACACAAAACCCGAAAAATGTCCGGTGCACATCACTAGTTTATATACAGTGCATCCGGAAAGTATTCACAGCACTTCACTTTTTCCACATTTTGTTATGTTACAGCCTTATTCCAAAATGGAATAAATTAATTTTTTCATTCAAAATTCTACACACAATACCCCATAATAACAACGTTGAAAAAGTTTTTGGAGATTTTTGCAAATTTATTAAAAATCAAAAACTCAGAAATCACATGTACATAGGTATTCACAGCCTTTGCCATGAAGCTCAAAATTGAGCTCAGGTGCATCTTGTTTCCACTGATCATCCTTGAGATATTCCTACAACTTAATTGTAATCCACCTGTGGTAAATCCAGTTGATTGGACATGAGTTGGAAAGGCACACACCTGTCTATATAAGGTCCCACACTTGACAGTGCATGTCTGAGGCCATGAAGTTAAAGGAATTGTCTGTAAACCTCCGAGACAGGATTCTCTTGAGGCACAAATCTGGGGAAGGGTACAGAAAAATATTTGCTGCTTTGAAGGTCCCAATGAGCACAGTGGCCTCCATCATGCGTAAATGGAAGAAGTTCGAAAGTCTTCCTAGAACTGGCCGGCCATCGAATCTGAGCAATCAGGGGAGAAGGGCCCTAGTCAGGGAAGTGACCAAGAACATGATGGTCACTCTGTCAGAGCTACAGCATTCCTTTGTGGAGAGAGGAGAACCTTCCAGAAGGACAACCATCTCTGCAGCAATCCACCAATCAGGCCTGTATGGTAGAGTGGCCAGACGGAAACCACTCCTTAGTAAAAAGCACATGGCAGCTCACCTGGAGTTTGCTAAAATGCACCTGAAGGAATCTCAGACCATGAGAAACAAAATTCCCTGGTCTGATCAGACAAAGATTGAACTCTTTGCGTGAATGCCAGGCGTCATGTTTGGAGGAAACCAGGCACCGCTCATCACCATGCCAATACCATACCTACAGTGATAGAAAGAAATGCAATTGAATGCACTGTCAGCAGCAACTGGTATAGAGGTTGGTAAACTCCCCAATAGTTATATACAGAAGAAGAAAAATGTGTGAAAAATTACCTCTAGGATGGTTGGCTATAAGATTGATAATAAATTTAACATACTAAATCAATACTATGCCTTTTCCATAGCCCTATACATTGGGCATTGGCACTGCTCACACACCCCTATTTATGGCCCTGGGACTGGCAGTTGCATCTTGTGCAAGGACAGATTGGGACAGTAGTGGTGATTGGAGCTCATCATTATGGTAAGGATATAGTTTGTTTGCTATCAGACCATAAACTATGCAGACCTTCCATATCATGCAAGTTATCTGGAGCAGTCATAGGGTGCATCAGGCTTGTATATTACAGGGGTGTGGTTCATCAAATCGACAGTATCTAGGTCAACAATGTTTAGGTCAACCACTATAGGTCGACAGTCACTAGGTCGACATGGATGGAATGTCGACATGTGCTAGGTCGACATGTGCTAGGTCGACAGGTCTAAAGGTCGACATGAGGATTTTTTTTTTTTTCGTTTTCTTCGTAGAGTGACCGGGATCCCAAATTAGTGCACCGCGTCCCCTCGCATGGTGCCTTCGCTCCGCTACCGCTTCGCTCGGCACAGATTACCGTTCCAATCGTAGTCCACGAGGATCGTTAAGTATGAAAAAATGAAAAAGAAAAGAAAAAAAATGTGAAAAACTAATGTCGACCTTTAGACCTGTCGACCTAGCACATGTCGACCTAGAAACCCTGCCGACCTTCCATCCATGTCGACCTAGTGACTGTCGACCTATAGTGGTCGACCTAATCATTGTCGACCTAGACAGTGTCGATCTTCAGACCGGATCCCATATTACAGAATGTCAATCACATACAGGCACAGAGATGTCATAAATATTATAAATACTTTGTTGGTTCATTTATGTTTTTGATATATACTAATTGGACTGTATCATGGTCTTTCCCTTCTGTTTTTTTTTAGATTTTATAATCTACAAACTATTACAAACCGATAACATAGAGGAATAGAAATAAAAAATATAATTTCTGAAGTTCTGAAAATTGGAATACTTCGTAAAAAAAAAAAAAAAAAAAAGCAATATTATAAAGCAGAAATAAAGCCAAGGATACCAGTATTCAACAATTGCTATGAATAATCTTACTACCCCACTCTGATGGTAGATAAAACTGGGAATGAATTCACTCACATCCACTCAATCCAAATAAATAAATCATTATTTACAAACTTTGTATATCTACAAATAGAATAGAATTAAATCTGGTGATTTGTATGCACTGGTCACAAACATTAATCATAGAGAATGGTATAAACACACAACAGACTTTCTACTTAGAGAATGCTCCATGCCGAGAGAAGACAATAACCATATTAGCTTAAGGACATATACTGTAAAAGGCCTGTAATTTTGATAATTGGATTAGCATTATAGCAAAGTTAAATTTGGGGTATATAATCTTAGGTGCCAGTTATATTGAATACCATTTAGTGTGCAGGGGTGTGTTTTAAATTTAAGTAATAGACTGAATCCAGAACAGCCTTTTTTTGTGATTTAGATGTTAGCCTTGCTCTGTTCTATGTTTTTTTGGCCTTATTGAAAAAACTTTTTTCAGCCAGTGGAGGTACAGATACAGTTGGTGGCAACTCATTTGAATCACCACAAATTTGTCATGACTATGTAGGGGAACCAAGCTGTCTCTTTGTGGGGGCTCTCAGACTGTGGCCAAGTAAGGGGAGTTTAGACACAATACCTGGATTTCCCCAGGATTAACATAAATACATACCATTGAGCCTTGGATGAGATTAATGTGAATCAGACTGTTATTTTGTGCTAAATGAACCTCTGTATTTTACAATTTGCAAAGCTCATCTCATCGTTAATAATATTGGCCCTCATTCCGAGTTGTTCGCTCACAAGCTGCTTTTAGCAGCTTTGCACACGCTAAGCCACCGCCTACTGGGAGTGAATCTTAGCTTATCAAAATTGCGAACGAAAGATTAGCAAAATTGCGAATAGACACTTCTTAGCAGTTTCTGAGTAGCTCCACACTTACTCGGCAACTGCGATCAGTTCAGTCAGTTTCGTTCCTGGTTTGACGTCACAAATACTCCCAGCGTTCGGCCAGACACTCCTCCGTTTCTCCAGCCACTCCCGCATTTTTCCCAGAAACGGTAGCGTTTTTTCGCACACACCCATAAAACGGCCAGTTTCCGCCCAGAAACACCCACTTCCTGTCAATCACATTACGATCACCAGAACGAAGAAAAAACCTTGTAATGCCGTGAGTAAAATACCTAACTGCATAGCAAATTTACTTGGCGCAGTCGCACTGCGGACATTGCGCATGCGCATTAGCGACTAATCGCTCCGTTGCGAGAAAAATATAACGAGCGAACAACTCGGAATGACCCCCCTTATAAATACATTTTAATTTACAGAATCTGTCTAACAAAACTCAATCCATGCAATCACTTACTGTTTTATGCTTCTAAAACCGGTTCTAATGGAATCAAGCAAATAAAACTCCTGATGTACCTATAATTAGATTGTTTTTCCGATTTGTATTTTTTTCCAGAGAACCCAATGTATTTCTCAGTGTGCTACAGCAACGATTTCCAGTCTATTTGTAGTCTGAACAGCAGTACACCAGGTTTTCCTGGGAGTTCCATTGAATGTTGATTGTAACTTCAGCAATCAAAGTTTGTGGCTGTAAAATAAACAGCACTTTATTCTTATTTTAAAATAGGTAAACCTAGCCTTAAAAATGTTGGCTGCGTTGCCAATTTATATGTTGACATTTTAACTGTGAAATGTTGGACATTTTAACCATGTCGCCATTATGACATTCCACATTATGGTGTTGAATTGTGGTGGTCAATATGCTGACGACATCCCCAATTAACTATTTTTTATATCTTATGCTTGGATTTGTATTACATACAGTAGTGTCACAAAATTGTTTTTTCCATTACATTTAAAGTGCAATATTAATAGTTCTATAGTGTATTCATCCGGGACCATATTAACAATTGGACAGACTACAGCCTCAGGACTCCACGTAAAAATAGGCTATTCTTCACGACAACATAACTATGACCAGTCATCCAGCTGACCACATAGTCGGCCATAAACAATATGCCTAAAATTGTGTATCTATTTTCCCCACAAAATGATGAAATTTTTCAACAATTACATATTTAGGGAACATTGGGGCTCATAGTGTAAGGGATGTAAGTGGCCTGATAGCACTGGTCACAGCTCCTCAGCTTCATACAATGGACCACTTGATTATTTTCAGCCCCCGACTCATGTGGCCTTTAATCTGGCTCTGCACTCATTTTTTTTTTAGTATAACATAAGAGGATATCAGCACAATAATTGTTTGTGTGATTTATAAAATGTTGACAGCAGGGATCTGGACAAATGTACAAAGTGCTCAATACAAACATTCTTTATATGTAGTCCATTATACTTCAACAAATCCTGTCACAGAAAATGTCATACATGTCATAGTGAATGTTGACATTAGCGTAAGGGTTAGGCTTAGCGTTTAGGGTTAGGTTTAGGTTTAGAGCAGTATTAGTGTTAAGGTTAAGGATGCCTTACAAATGCATTGTCAACATTATGCCCATTTCCACCGTGTCAACATGCTGAATATCGGTGATTGTGGAAATGATGAGTATACTGACATATTGTCAGTCAACATTTTCACCATAATATACCAAACCCTGTTACACATTTGGAGACAGTAGTAAGTAACAGTCCTATTCATTATTAGGGGCCATTTTGTATTTAACAAACCCTCAAAAAAAGTAAATTTTGCAGAATTTGACTGTGGGAGCATTCTCCATCTTCAGATGGCTCCAGGAGGCATGCTTGTTATTATGGGAAGGAAGTACTTATTGTGAAGAGGTATCCATTTGGAAACCTCTGCCCCCTACTGTATGCATCCTTCCTGGTTGTACATCGGGTCTGACCCAGCAGTGTAAAATTCCATCACTGCTAGTTGGCAGCATAAGCAGCAGTGGTAAGCATCATGGGGATTGCTGATTTTCAGTCCTGGAGGAAACAATTCTCTTATGACCATGATATCACAGCTGGATTTGTGTATTTGAGACACAATAAAATGACTGTTAGCGAGGCAGAAAGGGCTTTTAGATTTTTCGATGGAGAAAGAACACCAGCAACTTTATTTCCTTTGTCCACAATATATCAAATACCGGTTGGTTATCTGTTATCCAGATACCCATTAACTGAAATATTCAGAAAGTCAGAATATTTTGGAGTCTGCAGCCAATCACAGACAGATTGGGGGTGGCTTTGCAGCCATTCCCTTGCCGTCACAACTCCCAGGACCCGCCACACACACACCAGACTACACCGTCAAACCACACGCCGACGCGTCGGACCTGCCGCAGACCCCCGGGACACGTCCGGGTATACGCGTATTCTGTTATCTGAAAAACTGTCATATCTGGAAGGCTCTTGATTATGAGAACTGCTTGTGGCTTTAAATCAGTGGCAGTGTCTGCCTTACCTAAATTACTGTATGTCAGATGAGAATATTGATGTTATAATATGTGTGGAAACATAAGCCTCCCAGGTTGGCTTATACCCGTAGAACTCACTCAACACCACAGAGGGGTTTCACCCTTCCTGGACTAACCAGATACCATGAGGCCTCAGTGTTCTCCCAATTATGTGACATGTTTCTCTCCCCTCACTCTAAGCCTTGGGTGGACTTGGAACGTGGCCTCCTCCAGGAGTTCCCCCTCCCTGACCTCCTTTGGTTGTCTCTGCAACTTCACCCACACTCTCCATTTCCCCTTCAGCTGTTCTTGACACCCTAAGAGTTTGGGATCTTCACACTCAACTCATTTTGACCTTACCCTCCCTACTAGGAATCCTTCACTTCGGGAAAATCATTGCCCCATCTTCACATTTCCTATTGGGTGCATTTGGGTATTGAGTCCCTTGCAGATCTTTTTTCTTCATCCTCCATCTTATCCTTTACTGATCTTAGTGTTAAATTTAACCTAGATAACTCAGCATGGTTTTACTGTTTTCAACTTAAACACTGGGAGGATAAAATGAGCACTTGTCCCACTTTATTCCAAGTTCCCTCAGAACTTGTTTTGAGTAGTTTGATTAGATTCTCCTCCTGTGGTGTGAATATTCTTTGAGTATGGTTTTGGTATGGTTTACTGTTACGTCCAGACTCAATGGTCAAGTCTTCTGCTCAGCTTAATTGGGAGACTGACCTCCACTGCACCTTTACCCTCAAACAGTGGGAATCTACTAACCCTCCTTATCTATATGCACTAATCATGCTGAAATGCATATTAAAAAATACACACATTGTATTTCCCTTGTTTTAAATTACATAAGATATGGCCTGCTGCTTTCACATTTTGGTGGCATCTTTGTCATTTCAATTGTACTATCGTTCATGTCTTCTAGGAATGCCCCATTCTACAAGGGGATACAGAAAAGAAATGGGAAAACAAGTGTGTGGGGGGGAGGGGGTGCAAAAACACTAGGGGGATAGGAGAGACAGGTCATCCTAATGCATTAGATAAACATAAACAGAAAAAACAAATTGCAGCATATTCTGTATATTAATGATAAAAACACTAAGGGCCAAATGTAATAGAGTGAGAGTTTCAGAAAGTGAGAGATTTAGGGCCAGATGCAATTGCGGTCGAATTGCCGGTAAATTCGAAAAACGGGGCATTTTCAACAACAAAAAAATAATTCGACAATGCAAAACAGCACTTTTCGACAAAAAAACGTCCGTTTCAGATTCGACTTTTTGCAATTCGACAGTTGTCAAATTCGACATGTCTGCAATGGTAAAAATGCGGCTTTACCACAAAAGTATATTTAATTGAAGAATGTCGATTCGACAACAGTGCTTTTCGACAGTCATTTTGTCAATTTCAGTCTGCCTCATTTTTTTTGTGTTTTTTTTGTTGCTAATAGCATATCTATTTATATTAGAAGGGATTATCTACTTGGTTTGTCTATTAGGAGCCACAAGTATTATTTAATATATTTTTTAAAAGAATATATATATTTTTTTTTACTGACTAAAATAATATGGAGAGATCAGAGCATGTTTTTCAGTGGGAAGGGGTGGGAATTTGTTAAAAACCCTGAAAAAAAATGTGCGGGGTCCCCCCTCCTAAGCATAACCAGCCTCAGGCTCTTTGAGCAGGTCCTGGTTGTAAAAATAGGGGGGGGGGAATGACAGGGGATCCCCCGTATTTTAACAACCAGCACCGGGCTCTGCATCTGGTCCTGGTGCAAAAAATACAGGGGACAAAAGACGTAGGGGTCCCCCGTATTTTTCACACCAGCACCGGGCTCCACTAGCTAGATAGATAATGCCACAGCCGGGGAACACTTTTATATCGGTCCCTGCGGCCGTGGCATTAAATCCCCAACTAGTCACCCCTGGCCGGGGTACCCTGGAGGAGTGGGGACCCCTTAAATCAAGGGGTCCGCCCCTCCAGCCACCCAAGGGCCAGGGGTGAAGCCCGAGGCTGTCCCCCCCATCCAAGGGCGGCGGATGGGAGGCTGATAGCCAATTGACAAAATAAAGAATATTGTTTTTTGTAGCAGAACTACAAGTCCCAGCAAGCCTCCCTTTCAAGCTGGTACTTGGAGAACCACAAGTACCAGCATGCAGGGGGGAAACGGGCCCGCTGGTACCTGTACTTCTACTGCAAAAAAAATACCCAAATAAAAACAGTACACACACACACTCTTCACCATTCCTCTAGTCTACCTAGATCCTCAATCATTTGTTTTACCCCACCTGGTGTGTCTACCCTGTTGCATACCTTTGTGTCATCTGCAAAAAAGGCATAATTTCCCTTTAATGCCATTTGCAATGTCACCAATAAAGTTATTAAAAAACACTAGTCCAAGTACAGATCCCTGGAGTACTCCACTGGTAACATTTCTCTCCTGTGAATGCACTCCATTTACTACAGCTTTCTGTTTTCTATCCTGCAACCAAGATCTTATCCATTCACCATCTTAGTATCCAATCCCAAATTTTCGAGTTTATTTAGCAGTCTGCAAAAAAGCCTTACTAAAGTCTAGATAAGCTATATCTATGGCTCTACCTTTATCTATTACTTTAGTCACACAATCAAAAAAGTCAATTAGGTTTGTTTGACATGCTCTCTCCCCCAGTAAATACATGCTGTTTGGGATCCTGTAAATTGCTGGATTTGAGATAATCTACAACTCTTTCTTTTTAGAGTGTTTTCTATCAATCTCCCTTCTACTGATGTAAGGCTCACTTCTCGGTAGTTGCTTGCCTCTTCCTTACTTCCACTTTTGTGCAGTGGTACTACGTTCGCTCTTTTCCAGCCCTCTGGAATTACTTCTGTAGCTAGTGACTGGTTGAATAATTCTGTTAATGGTGCTACCAACACAACTTTAAGCTCTTTTAGCATCCTTGGATGAATCCCATTTGGCCCATTGATTTATTCACTTTCAGCTTTGAGAGTTCTGTTAGCACCTTCTCCTCTGTAAATGTACTTGTTTCATTTTTCTGACTATCCCTGCAACTTAACTGTGGCCCCTTCTCCTCTTTTTTAGTAGTGAATACTGAGCAAAATTAATTATTAAGATGATCCACTATTACGTTGTCTCCCTCAACAAGACTCCTAGTCATATTGGTGTATTCAATAAGAGTCGGAAACTGCTGCCTTGTTGGAAATATGGCAGTTTCTGACTGATTTAGGTTGGAAGGGGTTTCTGACCTATTCAATAGGGGCAGTTTTTTCCCGACAAGTTGGCATTTCCTGACTTGTCGAAAAATACGTGGATCGGCGGAATTGCCGCCAATCTGCATGCTTTTGTCAAGAATGGGGCAAAATCCTACAGGTTTTGGCCCAGTTTCCGACACTCTCAATCCGACCTTAAAAAAAGTTGGATTGAGGTGAGGAGACAGGGGAGCGGTGGGGCCGGCTATGGGAACTGGTGCGGCGGGCTACGGGGTGCAGTGCAGCAGGCTATGGGGAGCAGGGCTGGCAGTTACCTTATGATGGCCATCCCCCGGCCATATACCTTTCTCCCTACAGCACGGCACTGGGCTACATGGCCATGATGTGCAGCTCCAGCAGCTCCCTGTGTTCTAACACACGGGGAGCTGCTGACATCAGCTGTACAGACACCGACCGAAACTAATGGTCGGATTATGCTCAAATCGGACAGTTGGATTTGGCCACTCTATTGAATAGGGGTTATCGCATCCATTCCTACAAATGCATGTCAGAATAGATCCGACTCTTATTGAATATACCCCTGTATCTTTAGTTTTATTATTCTGCCTTTTGTTTTTCTCCTTTCGCTTATATACCTAAAAAAAAAAAGTTTTGCACCCTTTACCCACTGAGTAGGCCATTTTCTCCTCAACTTGTGCCTTGATTACCTTCTTAGTCTCCATCTTTCTAACAAGATATGTATCTTTATCTACATTTTTTTTGTGTCTGCTTATATTTCCTGAAAGCCATTAAGCCTTGTGGGTGCCCAGGGCACTTAAAACAGGGGAGACCTGGTAGAAGTGGGGGTTAAATTATATTGTGCATACCTTCCAACATGAGATATTCCAGGAGGGAAAAAAATGCTCTCTGTCTGGACTTCCCTCTTAATATATAATTGGCATCACCTGTATTGAACTATTTAATTGATAAGAAAGGTAATTCAACACAGGTGATTGCAATCATAACTTGAGAAGGAAGTCCAGGTAGAGAGCATTTTGTCCCTCCTGGAATGGGTCATGTTGGGATGTATATTAAATTTAAACCAGTGGTGTATTTTATTTTTGATTTAAACTAATAGTTTACTTATACCTGGGTACTGTTTATAGCGCCACCCAATTAAAAGACAACTATTTTATACAATTTTCTTGTGGTTGAACAAAAACAACTTACACAACCTTAAAATACACATACAAAAAAAGAAAATCTATAATTTATCTTGTCACATGTAAGAATAGCAGCAGCAGCCTCTGTACTACTTACACACTGGAACAGGACTCAGGAGGACTGTGTGTGTGTGTGTGTGTGTGTGTGTGTGTGTGTGTGTGTGTGTGTGTGTGTGTTTGTCTAGTTCCTCATTAGATAACAGGTTACAAAGGACCCAGACACCCAGAAAGGGAGGATGAGAAATTGAGATCTTTGTGTCACTTACAGCTCTATTCACCCACCTATCTCTCCTCTGGTTTGAAAACGTAGTCAGTAGCTCATGAAACCTGATATTCCTGTGACTCTGCTTGTACTGCATACTGTCCTGCTTGCAGTCTGGCTTCCTGGTTCTGCTGCTGCATAAAAGGGAAAGCTAGTGATGTCAGTGAGCTCCAGCCAGGGAGCCCCATGATAGAGGGGGATCTGGGGTACATAGTTCTGCATTGCTGCGCAAATGTACTAGGCTGTCAGCCAGCAGCCCTGTGCCATCCCCAGTTCCAACTCATGTTCATTTAGTCTCCCGGTATTGACTACTTAGCTCTCCAGCTGACTTTACAGGCTCAGTTGGCAATCAGCAACTCTGCACTTCCCCCAGATCTGGTTCTTACAAATACAGTGTTATGGGATGCCAATGGCCTCAGTCTCTAGCTAACTTCAGGCCTACCTCAGACTCAGCTGATAGTCAGCAGTGCAGCCTCACCCAGTCTCTCTTTCTTTATAATTGGTCAAAACAGATACTTGCATCTTGCCACGCTTGTGTGGGGATGTGAGTCTTCAACTGATTCTCAGAAGTTGAACATGAAGTTCAGAATGAAACCAGCCTGCTTGCAGCACATGCACAAAGGAAACACCAAGCCGCCACAAATGCACAATGTAAACTTGCACCACTCATTCTATCTCTGATGTCAGCAGTTCTGGCCAAGTCTCTTCTGTGCATGATTGAATTATCAATAGCTAAAACCATCAATGGTACAGCATCACATACGCTGATACCATTGATGACTCATGTCACTGCCGCTATCAATGGCAACCATGCAGATCTAGGCGGAACAGGTGGCCATCTAGGTTATAGTGAGATCTAAGAGTCCAGTCTGCCACCTGCAAACATTGTGTCCTGTGTGGAGAAGGTTGAGTGTGGCCATGAGGGGGTATGAGAGCTGGGGGAGGTACGGCGGGAGTTACTTACAGGGTGAAAGGTAAGTCAGTGAGCTGTCCTACAGCTCTGATCTCTGATGTACTATACGGCAATCCCATGACTCAGCACAGGGGTCAGAGGAGCATATGCTGGGCTCTGGAGGATCTGAATACATGCTCCTCGGACACCTAGGGGTAAATTTACTAAGGTGGGAGATTTTTAGAACTTGTGATGTTGCCCATAGCAACCAATCAGATTCTATATATTATTTTCTAGAAGCAGCTAGATAAATGTTTAGTACAATCTGATTGGTTGCTATGAGCAATATCACCAGTTCTAATCGAACCTCCAGTTTAGTAAATTTACCCCATTGTTCTCAGCAGCAGGCAGCGGCCTCATGGAAACTATGGCCCTCATTCCGAGTCGTTCGCTCGTTCTTTTTTTTCGCATCGCAGTGAAAATCAGCTTAGAGCGCATGCGCAATGTTCGCACTGCGACTGCGCTAAGTAATTCTGCTATGAAGAAAGGATTTTTACTCACGGCTTTTTGTTCGCACCGGCGAACGTAGTGTGATTGACAGGAAATGGGTGTTACTGGGCGGAAACACGGCGTTTTATGGGCATGTGGCTGAAAACGCTACCGTTTCCGGAAAAAACGCAGGAGTGGCCGGAGAAACGGGGGAGTGTCTGGGCGAACGCTGGGAGTGTTTGTGACGTCAAACCAGGAACGACAAGCACTGAACTGATCGCACAGGCAGAGTAAGTCTGGAGCTACTCTAAAACTGCTAAGTTTTTTTTGTTCGCAATATTGCGTAAACTTCGTTCGCACTTTTAAGATGCTAAGATACACTCCCAGTAGGCGTAGACTAAGCGTGTGTAACTCTGCTAAATTCGCCTTGCGACCGATCAACTCGGAATGAGGGCCTATGTTCACATTGCCTGTGCACAAACACCTACCATCCTCCTCAGTTACTTGATTGACTGAATCAGGAACACTGCATGAATAGATCATAACTGGTCCTTCTGCCAGCTCCAGTCTGCTCCTTTGACTTCTGCCATTGACTCTACACTTCTGTTCTGCCACAACCACATTTGCAGCCAGACATCTTCAGCACTGCTGGACATCTGACAGAGAGTTCCTGTCAGGGCCAAACTAATACTACTGCTGCTACTCTTGACTCCTACAGCACAGTATCTAGCTGCCCCTTGACCCTTACATATGATAACAATCATGTGGAAACATTTTTTTTCTGCTCCCAGTCCCCACCCTTTTCCTGTCAATCTGTTATTCAAGGACCAGGTTTCCCATGCACAACAACATTGATTGCAGCCTCTCTTACACCTGTCATCTCATGCATCTCCCAAGTTAGCCTCAAAATCTCTCTCTATAGTTGCTGCTGTGACTGCCTCTCTCCTGGTCCCTACTGATGGGGATTCTGACATCTAAGTTGCTGTAGGTAAACCCAGGAAGCTCCATCCCCAAGGTCCTGTGTCTTGGGACAGGGAAGGTGTGATACCCAAGAATGCCCAGAGTGAACCGGACAGGTCCAGGAGACGGCGACACTATGGGGACATGTACTAAGCAGTGATAAAAGTGGAGAAGTGAGCCAGTGGAGAAGCTGCCCATGGCAACCAATCAGCTGCTCTGTATATTTTTATAGTATGAAAATGTGAAATGTTACGTCAATGCTGATTGGTTGCCATGGGCAGCTTTTCCACTGTCTCATTTCTCCACTTTTATCACTCCTTAGTACATGTCCCCAAGTCCTAATTGTGCATGAAAGGTAAAAGCTGCTGGCTAAAACTTATATACTGGCAGAAGAGCCCTGCTGTAAAGACCATAATTAATTATTTAATGCAGGGACATAACTGGAAAACATGATAGCATATAGGGTAGATGGATACAGGCACCTGGAATAAGGCAATAGAGGGCTAGATTAAGCATGTAACACAAGGTAAAAGGATGTGCTAAGTTAAACAAATCTATATGATGGCACTGCCCCTGTTCATACACATAGGGAGTGATTCAGACCTGGTTGCTGGGCTGCTAATTTTGCTGCCCTGCGATCAGATAGTCGCCAACTCCAAGGGGAGTGTTAATTCGCCGTACAAGTGTGTGATCGTATGTGTATGCCGAGCTGCAAAAAAAATTATGTGCAGTCTCTACGCAGTCCAGCACTTACTCCTACAGTGCAATGAGAATAGGCTGATCGGGGCCGGAGTTGACGTCACATACCCTCCCTGAAAACGCTTGGTAACGCCTGCGTTTTTCCGGACACTCCAAATAAACAGTCAGTTACCACCAACAAACGGCCTCCTCCTGTCAATCAGCATGTGAATACCCGTGCGATTGGATTTTTCGCACCATCCTGTCGCTGACCAAGAATGCCCTTTGTTGTTTTCCGAAGTACATGCTCATTGCGGTGCATACGCATGCGCAGTTAGGAGGACCTGATCGCCCGCTGTGCGAAAACGCACAGCAGCGATCAGGAATAAATCAGGCCCATTATCCGTGTGCACCAGCCATATACCTGGTATAGGAGATCCATCTGAAAACAAGTAAATCTGTTTATATGCACAACTGTGCACAGCCCCCAATACCGATACCGCCTACACATCCAATGGCTGCCACCAGGGCCGTAACTAGGTGTGTGCCGATGGTGCCTTGCCCACAGCGCAAGTGCAGTCAGTGTGCAGTCACTGTTTTAGTCAGTGATGGAGTAGTGAAATTTGTGCCTGTCTCTGTAAGCGACGGGGCGCGCGCCATTTGGTGTTACCCGTTGTGCTGTAATTCTGGCTGTGAGCTCCGCCGCCACCTCTGAAGTGGAGAGGGAGCGCTCCTTCAGCCGCCTGGTCCCATATAGGAGCCGCCGCTGCCTCTACTGTGAAACCCACCGCAGCCTGAGCACTGGAGAAGGGACTGTGAGCGCCAGTAAATGAGTGTCTGCGCCTGGTAGTCCTGGATGCCGCATCACACTAACAGGTAACTTGAGACACACACACTCTCACTCACTGTTGCTGTAATATGTAACAAAGGGTGACTCTGCTCCTGTAATGTGTAAAACGGGACTCTGCTGCTGTAATGTGCAAAACAGGACTCTGCTGCTGTAATGTGTAAAATGGTACTCTACGTGCCATGCTGTGCAAAATACCTGCCTAATGTGTAAAAGGGGACTCTACCTGCCATACTGTGTACAATGTAGCTATGTGGACACGCCCCTTCCGCAAAAAGCCACACTCCTATATTTTGGCGCGTGCCTACGGCGCACAATGGCCCAGTTTTATATTTGAGGGGAGGGGGCACCGAAGCTGTTTTTTTGCACACAGCGCTAAAATGTCTAGTTACGGCACTGGCTGCCACACTAAATGTAGCCTACTTACAATATACCTCCCAACTGTCCCGATTTTCGCGGACAGTCCCGTTTTTTAGAGACTGTCTCGCTGTCCCACCAGCGTGCCGCAGTGTCCCGCTGTGGGGGGGGGGGGGGGGGCAGTTGGGAGGCTCTGTCTCTCGCTGCCCTGCTTAGCAGAAGGGTGTGGCCACTCTCCAGAAGGGGTGTGGACACTGAACATGGTCCACAGTGCCAGTCACATTGCCCCACAGTGCCAGATACAATGCCCCACAGTGCCAGATACAATGCCCCACAGTGCCAGTTACATTGCCCCACAGTGCCAGATACAATGCCCCACAGTGCCAGTTACATTGCCCCCCAGTGCCAGATACAATGCCCCACAGTGCCGGATACATGCCCACAGTGCCAGTTACATTGCCCCACAGTGCCAGATACAATGCCCCACAGTGCCAGTTACATTGCCCCATAGTGCCAGTTACATTGCCCCACAGTGCCGGATACATGCCCCACAGTGCCAATTGCATTGCACCCCAGTGCCAGATACAATGCCCCACAGTGCCGGATACATGCCCCCTAGTGCCAGTTACATTGCCCACAGTGCCAGATACAATGCCCCACAGTGCCAGATACATGCCCCACAGTGCCAGTTACATTGTCCCACAGTGCCAGATACAATGCCCCACAGTGCCAGTTACATTGCCCCACAGTGCCAGATACAATGCCCCACTGTGCCAGTTACATACCTCACTTTGCCAGATACATGCCCGACACTGTGCCTGATACATGCCCCACTGTGCCAGTTACATGCCCCACTGTGCCAGTTATATGCCCCACTGTGCCAGTTACATGCCCCACTGTGCTCTCTCTCCCCCCCCCCCCTCCTCCCCCCCCCGGTCACTTACCGAGTCACCTGCGCCGCTTGTTCTGTGTGAGGGGAGGAGAGCGCCTCTCCTTCCACTCACCGCTCCAGGACAGGTCTCCGGCGGCTGTGTGGCGCTGGTTCGCTAGCCAATCAGAGCTCGCGGACCGGCAGCCAATCAGGAGCCAGTCCGAAAGCTCTGATTGGCTAACGCCGCCGGAGGCCGGACACAGCAGCGCTGCTGGCAGCGCTGCTAGGGCTTTCAGCGGCGGTGAGGGGAGGGAGAGACAGTGCGCTCTCCTCCCCTCACATTTCGGCTTTCGGCGTGACGGGGGTGAGTGGGGCATGATGCCCTGGTCGCCGGCGGCGCCACCTCTCCTGGGCCTGCCAAGGCGCCCAGGGCACGTGCCCCACTCGCCCTACCCTAGATACGCCTCTGCCCCTCAGTGACAAAAACGGGGCGTGGCTCGTGATCGCGGGTCCTCCGTGAAGCCACGCCCCTTTTCTTAAACCACGCCCCTTTTCCGGGAATGGCGTGTGTCCCTCTTTGTCAGTATGAAAAGTTGGGAGGTATGCTTACAAACACCCCATTACCGCTCAGCAGGGCCGTAACTAGGTGTGTGCTTAGTGTGCCTGGCACACAGCGCACTTGCAGAGAGAGCACATTTGTGCTGTGTGCTACCAATTGGCCGCCCTAACAGATGCAGAGTTGTTCAGCACTGCGGGAGTAACTGCTGCAGGCACCTGACTTCTGCTGATCAGCAGATCCTGACAACAGTGCCTCCTCCTCCTCTCCCGGGACAGCTCCACCTCCAGCCCAGGTGCCCCTGCTACATGCTATTCGGGTTATTTATTAAAGGGGCGTGGTCACGGAGGTCCATGTTAAGGCCACGCCCCCGATTTTTGCCTGGTCCTCGGTGGTTATCTGTGTGCGGCCCCGCCCTGCCTGCTACCTCTGTGGGACCTGCAGGTAACACGTGTGTGTGCGTGTGTGCGTGCGTGTGTGTGTGTGTGTGTGGTCCGGGGGGAGGGGGGGTAGGGTCGGGAGACTGGAGGGGACAGGCTGTGTGTGGCTCAGCCCTGCCTGCTACCTCTGCGGACCTGCAGGTAACATGTATCTATGTATGTATGTTGCGTGTGTGTGGTGGGGGGGAGGGGCGGGAGACTGGAGGGGACAGGCTGTGTGTGGCCCAGCCCTGCCTACTACCTCTGCGGGACCTGCAGGTAACATGTATCTATGTATGTATGTTGCGTGTGTGTAAGGGTGCCGATGCGGTGTAGGGCTGCTGCCGTGCAGGTGTACCGCGCTCCTTACATCAAGATACTTTCCTCGTTTCCAGACCGCGGGTTTGCTTTGTCCGGGCGAAATTCTTTCTCGGGATCTCTAGACGGGGACTCAGCCTGGAGGGCTGATGGCTAGAGGAAAAAGAGACACTATCACCGTGTGCCCACCCCTTCCACGACGGGGAAAGAGTGGCACACCGGGGTGGCAGCGACGTTCACCGGTTAGGTAAATGTCATCACTGGCCCGCGGGCCTGAGCCACCCAAATGTCACCTACTCGGCACTTGCGCACCTAGGTGAAAGCGAGCCCGCTAGGCCTAGCGGGGTCTCGCAACCGGCGCTCAACGCGGACCAAGACACACACCCACACATAGCATACTCACACTGGTACTCTTGTCAGCTTGCTTGCCGCGAGTCGCTGTTCCTGGAAACAGAATGACAGCAGCCTCCCTACAAACTAATAAATGGCAAACAACGGAACTGAGCCAATTTACTATGAACTCTAACAGTACAACTTGGTTAGCTACCTCACCTAACTCCAGTAAACAGTACAAGCAAATACAGGATAACAGAATGACAATAGAACGAAATGGGAGTTACCTCTCTAGTCCGGTCTGATGAAGATTCCACTGCTTCGCACCTGGAGGATAATTGCTGGTGCAGCCTAATTTCCTACGGGGACCGCCGTCCACTCTGGAATCACGGAATCGACCGTGGGAGGCCGGACAGTCTCTCCACAGTTACTCCGGACCCCCAAAGTGGTGACGGCGCACCAACCCGGGACTACAGCTCCCTACAGCACAGCTAACCATCCAGCCCCTATCTTTCCCACAGCCTACTGCCAATATTGCCCCTCGGGCCTAATGCCCACCTATCTGGAATCACAGGCCTAGTGCATGCCTTTCAAGCGAGATGTGGTCTAGGCCTAAGGCCAGGACCCCGACTACACCAGTGGTGGCCTCCTTCCTCCTAACTATGCCACAGGCCTAGTGCCTGACTGTCACCTCAGGCCTAGTGCCTGCCTTCCAAGTGGGATAGTCTTGGCCTAATGGCAAGACTACTTATATAGATGGTGGCCTCCTCCCTCCTATTGACGCCACAGGCCTAGTGCCTGACTGCCACCTCAGATCTAGTGCCTGCCTACTGGGGATGTTAGCAATCCTGGCCTAACGCCAGGATTACTTAATGAATGCGGGGCCCCTCTTCTCCTATCTGCTGCTCGGGCCTATTGCCCATCCGTGCCCACAGGCCTAATGCCTGACACCCTGGTAGTCTAGGGGGAATAGACTCTCGGCGCAAGGCCGCTTACCGGGAACGCAGGGAGAGGCTGCAGTGGGGAGCTTCGTTAGCTCTTTTGCTACCCACACAATGCAGCACTCTCCGCCGGACCTCCGCACTGGATCCCGGGCTCCGCCTTCTCTTCTTCTCCGGCCGCCACTTCCTCTTCTTTCCGGCCGCCGCTTCCTCTTCTTTCCGGCCGCCGCTTCTTCTTTTCTTCCGCCGCTGCTTCTTCTTCTCTTCCGCCACTGCTTCTTCTTCTTTCCGGCCGCCACTTCTCTCTTCTGGAGCTCTTCACCGCTCCGTCCCCGGCGCCCGACTGACCGCTCCCTGCTCTGCAGCATCTGTTATATGACGCTGGGAGGGAGCGGCGCTATGATGCGACGAGCCCTGGTTGGCTCGTTGCGGCCCGTTCCTATTGGCTGACCGGGCGCGAGCCCCGATTGGCTCCCGCCCGGCGCCAATTCAAATAGCCGCGACGCGATTGTCCAGAAGCTCAGGAGACCGCCGGTCACAATATCGACATCGGGATCCCGGCTTTTAGATGGCCGGCGGGGAGCGAGCGCAACAAAGCCTCTCGTGGGCTCGCTGCATAGTGGGCTCGGTGGCTCGCTACAGTATTTATTCCCACTCTATGGGTGTCATGGACAACCACGAGTGGGAATAGTCCCTGTTGGTCGGTATGCCGACCGGCGGAATATTGAGGTTTCGAGATCCCAGCATCGGTTTTGTGACCGGCTATCTCCTGACCGCTGGTCACATAACTGCATCCCCTGTGTATATAGTGATTGGAGACACCAGGCTGTGTGTGTGTGTATGTTTTGAATGGGGGGAACAGCCTGTGTATGTGGTGACTGGAGGCACTGTCAGATCAGGGAGAGGGGGGGCACAAGGGCACGTTCCCACCCCATGTTGTTTCTGCCACTCTTTCTTTTCTTTTTAAACAGGGACCTACGGCAGTGTGGTGCAATAAAGGGGCATGCAGCAGCATTGTCAGCGCGATACTCAGACGAGGCGGTCCAGCTAATCCAGACCCTCCTTTCACCTTTTCTTCCCCTCTCTGCCGCTGTTGCCCGTCATCACAATTCCACAAAAAACTAGAAGAGGGGTCCAGCTGCTGCTGGTGCTGAAAGGAGGACCCGCTGCTACCGGCACTGATGAGAAGGGGGACCCGTCGCTGCCTGAGGTACACAGTGCCGATTGTACTTATGGGGACGATGACACACAGTGACACTTGTATCGGGGATAAGGGGATAGAGCGAGATACACAGTGCTACATGTACCTCTCCCCTCTCTCTCACCCCCCCCCTTTCACTTCTCTCCCCCTTTCTCTCTCAGTTTATCTTTCTTTCTCTCTCTTCCCTGCTTTCTGTCCGCTCTGTCTCCCTCTCTCTCTCACCCCATCTCATCTTTCTTCTAACTCTCTATCTCTTTCTTTTTTTCTATTTTTTATTCTTTATTTCACTTTTTCTATCTCTTTCTCTGCCCCCCCCCCTCCTATCTCTGCCCTGTTCTCACTCCTCCACACCCCTCACCCTCTTTCAACCCTCTCTCTCACCCCCTGTCTCACTTAACTTTTTCTTTCATCCTCCATCTCTCTCACCTTTTATTCTCTCTCTCTCAACTCTCTCACCCTCACTCTCTGTCTCACCTCTCTCTCTTTCTTTCTCTCTCGTACCCTCTTTCTCCCCGTCTCTCCCTCTTTCTTTTGCGCTCTCCTTTTCTTGCTCACTTTCCCTCTCTCTCATCTCCCTCACTCTCTCTAATCTCCCTCACTCTGATTCCCCACTCTAACAACCCTCTCTCTGTTTTTCTCTCTCCTCCTCTCTCTATCTTTCTCCCCCTTGTGCCTCTCTCTCTCACACTGCTTTCTCTTCCCTGCTGTCTCTCACTTCTCTCACGCTCTCGTTCCCTCCCCTTCTCTCTCTCCCTTCTCTTTCACTCTCATCCCTACTCTGTCTCACCTCTTTCTTTCTCTCTTTCTTCCCTCTCCCTCTATCTCACCCCCATGCCTGTCCCCTCTCTGTCAACTCTCTCACCCCCTTCTCTCTTTATTTCTCTCTTCTGTTCTCTCTCTTCCCCTGACCCCTCTCTCTCACACACCCCTTTTGTCTCACCTCTTTCACTCTTTCTTTCTCTCTCTCCCCCACTCTCTCTGTCCCCCTACTGTCTCCTCTTCACACTTTTCCCCAGTTCCCTCTCTCCCACCTCTTTCTTTCTCCTTTTTTTTCTCTCTCTCTTTCTTTTTTTCTTTCATGCTTTCTTTATTTCTCTATCTCTCTTTGCTCTGCTTTCTCTTCCCCCGCCCCTCTCCCTCTTTCAACCCTTTCTCTCAACCTTGTCTCACTTCTCTCTCTCTCTCTCTCTCTCTCTCTCTCTCTCTCTCAACCTTATCTCTCATCCTTCCTCTGTCTCACCTCTCTTTTATTCTCTTTCTTTCTCTCTTTCCCTCTCCTCTCTATCTCTTACACTTTGCTCCCCCTCTCTCTCTCAACCCTCTCTCCCCCTCTTTCTCTCTCTCCTCCTCTCTCTTTCTCTCCCTCTTTCACCCTACTTTCTCTACTCTGCTGTCTGTCCCTCTCTCTTTCTACCCACTCTCTCTTTCTCTCTCCCCGCTCTCTTTCTCACTCTCTCACCCCGCTCTCTATCTATCCCTCTCTCCCACTTTCCAAGGGGTAATGGGTGTTGCTGGCTGCTGCTGTGATCTGTACTGCTGGGTGAAGGGTGATGGGTCAGAGGCAGAACTAGTGTCGATGCTGGGGGGCACCAGCCAAAATCTTGCCTAGGGCATCAAACTGGTTAGGTCCGGCTCTGATTGGGGGAGAGCAGCAGCCTTCCCTCTGTGCCAGGACCGTGCGAAGGTCGTGCTCACCTGAAGAGGATCAGAGCATCCAGGGAGCTACCTTCCCAACCGCGACCCAAGCATAAAGGAACCGACGGCAGTAGGAGTTCGGGAGCCAGTGACTGGAGTCTGCACTTTCTGGATTACAGCCGGCGTGTTGGAGTGGCATCAGCACTGAGGATCCAGGCGCCGACTGCATCTAAGCCGGAGAAGACCCCTGTCTGCTGCCGGAGTGTCCTCAGACTGCCTGTGCGGATGGAAGTCATCCAGGAGGAGACCCCTGGAAGGATCAAGCTGCTCAGGAACCATGGCAGAGGGGAACAAAATGGTGGAGGAGTCCCCCTTTTTCTTGTGGCCACAGAAGACCTGGCAGTGGAGACCAAGGGCATGCAAGCACCACAGAAGACAACCCCCACTGTCTTCAAGACCTGTCAGGACCCGCAGAAGAATCCCTATAATGAGGACTCGGCCTGAAGAACATCTTACAGAGGACCCCTGGAGAGAGGGCAGTAGGAGCACTCTGGTGGAAGTTGAAATCGGAGGAGTCATGCCAGCTGCCAGATATGATCAGCAAGAACCCTCTGCGCAGCAGGAGCAGCGTGGCACAGTGATTACATCCTGGGCCTGCTCAGGAGTTAGAAAGTGGCAGAAGAGCCGCAATGCAGAGTGGTGAGAGACATCTTTTTTTTGTTTACTGATGCCCTACTGCTGCATACCCTGCCCTGTAAGGCTAAGCCAACCCTGTGTGGGGCGGGGGGGAAATAGGCATCGATGCTAGTTACGGCACTGCCGCTCAGTTTCATTGATTCAGCTGCAAATGGAATTTAAATGAGATGGGTACAAACCTGGGCCCTCATTCCGAGTTGTTCGCTCGCTAGCTGCTTTCAGCAGCATTGCACACGCTAGGCTGCCGCCCTCTGGGAGTGTATCTTAGCTTAGCAGAATAGCGAACGAAATATTAGTAGAACCGCTACTAAATAATTTGTTGCAGTTTCTGAGTAGCTCCAGACCTACTCCTAGATTGCGATCACCTCAGTCCATTTAGTTTCTGGTTTGACGTCACAAACACGCCCTGCGTTCGGCCAGCCACTCCCCCGTTTCTCCAGCCACTCCTGCGTTTTTACCTGGCACGCCTGCATTTTTTAGCACACTCCCAGAAAACGCTCAGTTACCTCCCAGAAACGCCCCTTTCCTGTCAATCACACACCGATCAGCAGTGCGTCTGAAAAGCGTCACTCAAACACCAGCAAATCTATTAAGTTTTGTGTTAAATAACTTAGCGCATGCGCGTTGCGTACCATGCGCATGCGCATTTTCCACCTAATCGCTGCGTTGCGAAAAACGGCAACGAGCGAACAACTCGGAATGACCACCCTGGATCACCCATAGATACAGGTGCTCAGCTACAGACCTCGCACATTGCTAATTATCATAATATCCATCAGTAAAATGCATAGGAGTTCAACTTTGCATCATCCACAATGTTTACTTAACCTTCTAGAAGATTTGTTTTATTACTGAGTTTTCTTCCAGTTGGAAACTCTGTGGAATATGTGAGGAATGTGACATACCAGAGTGATAATGTAGCACATTTATATAGATAGAAATAGTTAACACCATTAAATTAGAACAAATAAATGCAGAATGGAAATTCTTTTTTACCTATGTGGGGAACGTTGACATTTGAATTAACTTAAGTTACTTTCCTTTTCAATAACTTACTAAACTAAGATGCGAAGACAAAAAAAGCATAACATTTCCTCATACCAATATGCATTAGTACATATTAATTAACATGACACTTATACTAAGTGCATTCTTTTGCTTTGAATTTTTTTTTTACAAGGAAATGAATTCATAATTAAGGAATATGTAATCCAATGAACAGTGAGTAAACGAAAAACGAAAAATGAACTTTAAATGTAAGTCTTGTACATTTCCTAATCATTCATGATCAAGATGCAAATATTGTAAATTTATATACAGTTGATTAAGAAACATTTGTGCTGATTGCATTTTTGCTGGCAAATGGATTTTATAAAATCTTATCAGTGAGTCATTCTGAGACACTAATCAAAATTTCAACATTAAATCAGACATTCATATTTTCTCATATTTATTAAGTTTGTCATAATGAAAAACTGGAATAACACAAATGTCAGCAATTTACTAGACAGAGACTGTTTCCTTAACTTCCATTTGTGTGCTGCATGAATATTAAGTCTTCTTTGTAAAGGGGAATGAATGTTATGCACAGTGCCACACAAAGCACAGCTAAACAACACGCGTGTCTCCATCCAGTATTAAACTTTTCATGGCAGACAATCCTGCTAAAAGCTCTATTGTAAAGCCCAGATGGCACAAGAGTGCATGCAACCCTGCAAGTGTGGCAGTACACTCAGGTATGTCGCACCGTTAAGAAAATGGACGCCCGGTATGCCACTCTATTGCAACCGTTAGTGGCTATTACTGTCAAGCCCTTTGTATTTGCCATATACTTTATATAGTTAAAACTGTGGCGTATATGTTAGTATGACAGGAAAGAAGTGTCGGACTGGGGCATGAAGGTCCCACCGGGGGAATGCAGTTATAGGGGCCCATACTTAGGGGTGTGGCCAGCCTACAAAGGGGGTGTGGCCAGCCTCCACAGAGGCTTGAAATACACAATAGTTTAGTGCAGTGTAATGCAACATATCTATCATGTATAATACAAGTGCACCGTCTGGAACCTGATCCCTAGAGGAAGGAGTGGGCCCTCAGGCAGTGGGGCCTACCGGTGGTTTCCCTGGTACCCCTGTGGCCCTGTCCGACCCTGCAGGAAAGGCTCTAAGAGACTTTTATTCATTATATACATATTACTCAGTAAAATGGAGTGTGGATCACTAGTTCTATACTAAAAAGGTCTATAGTCTGATAAAGCTGATTATTTATCTTATAACCTTCACTATATACAGGTAAGAGACTCAGTACGCAATTGGCGTATGGGGTACCGTAAGGGTACGCACTTAGCGTAGCATACGCTTGGCCGTGATCGAGACGCACATGCGACACGCTCGCTCACAGCTTAATGCGTAGTGTCGAGCACGCTATAGGCGGCCGACTACCGTAATGCTACGCTACCAGCGTAGCGGACGCTCGGGACCACGAGGGGAACACGAGCGGCGCAGACGCTCACGGGATGACACTCAGTAAGCCTTGAATGCAACACACAGAAAGGATACTCTTATACTGTAAACCTTGTATTGAAATACTGTAGCGATATAACGCTGCTTAACCTTGTTAATGTTAAAGCTGCTTGAGCGTTTGAGACGCTCCTATTACCCTCTGCAATGTAATAAACACACGATACCTTGCTAAGGTTCCAACACCTTTACTAACAATGTCTAGCTGATGTAAAAAAGAATACAGTTAACAATTCATACACTACAGTCTAACATCAATATCTAAGCAGAATCACTACACATAAATATACAATAGCGTCACAATCCAATACAATAACAGAGAGAGAGAGAGATAGAGTATGGCCAATACAAACAGGGTGTCAGGAATCGACTTACCGCTGTTATGTCTGTCCGCCGGAGCGGACTCCGTCCGGGGTCACTGCATGTTGCTGTCACCTGTCACCCTGCTCGTGGATACCATCTCAGGCCTGGGAGCGCCCCTGGAGTCAACGGGCGTGTGGGCGCGCCGCATCCCAGCCGGGCCGCGTCATGGGCGCCGCCATGACAGTTTTCCCCAGTGTAACTGCGGCAGCCAATCCGGAGTTTGGCCGCACCTCCTTGTCTCACTCCAGCCAATACCTGCCGGTCAGGGGGTATATCAGGAGCTGCAGGGTGAGTCAGAGGTTGTCCTGAACTTTGTGTCACTCCGGCGACCCGTGTGTCTGGACCTGTTCTCCTGTTCCTCCGTGTTCCTGGATATTCTCCTGATCCTCCGTGTTCCTGGATATTCTTCAGTACCTGTTACTTCCGTGGAACTACAAGTACCAGCACCAGCAATACCTTTCTGGCTTCACACCTTCTACACCTGCAGTGTGCTCCAGCCTACAGCAGTAGAGACTCCCTCTCCAGGTGCATTCCGTCATCTCACCTGTGATTCAGCCTGCATGCTGATTGTGCACTTCCAACAGCACAGTGAACATTACCATCCAGTCTCCTGCATTGCTACCAGGTTTGCTACCATTATTCCACCTCTGCTGGCTCCACGTTTTAATTACTCTGGTTCCATTTCTGCATTACAAACTCTGCCATAGACTTTCAGTTTCAAACCATATTATATCATTGCCATTACCATTGCCGTTACCATTATCATTCCCATTGCATTCGTTTGTTTTACTTTCTGCTGCATTATTATCTGGACTTTCTGTTAATAATAAATCTTCATTGTGCACATGCGCAGAAACCCAATACTGCCTCCTCATTTCATTCCACCTACCTCCACTGACCCACTAGCGCCCCCTCCGGGGACACAAACTAAACCGACTCTGACAGTAAGTTCAGGAACGATGGACTCGGACGGTGGTCAGAGTGTGGGGTCAGGGGCCTTACAAAACCTGGTCTCCCGTTTGGATGGACAAGAGGCTGTGCAGCAGCAGATATTCCAGTTTCTGCAAGGGATGTCCTCCCGGATTGATACGTTACAACAATCTCTGCTAAGTGCGCCTGCATCTCCAGTTCCTGTTACCTCTGCACATGCAAGTGTAGGGGGTTCTTCTTCTCCGGCTGCATCTGCTCCTGTATCTCGTTTGCACCTGCCTGTGCCTAGCAGGTATGATGGCAGTCCGAAGTTATGCCGTGGGTTCCTCAACCAGTGTGAAGTCCAGTTTGAACTTTTACCTCATAATTTTCCCACGCCAAGATCAAAGGTTGCTTATATCATTTCACTGCTCTCTGGATCAGCCCTGAGCTGGGTGTCTCCTCTATGGGAATGTGCCGACCCGTTGATGAACAACTATGCTGAGTTTGTTTCCATCTTCAGACGCATCTTCGATGAACCGGGTCGTGCAACATCAGCCTCCGCAGATCTTCTCCAGCTCCGTCAAGGGACTCGCAGTATGGGTCAATACGTCATCCAGTTCCAGACGCTAGCCGCAGAGATCCAGTGGAATAACCAAGCCTTGGTAGCAGCCTTCTGGCATGGACTCTCGGAGAGGATAAAAGATGAACTGGCAACCCGTGATGTCCCTGTGCAATTACCAGAATTAATCTCCCTATGTATCAAGTTGGACTCTCGCATCCGCGAACGCAATAGTGAGCGTGCTCGTGCTGAGTGTCGCAAACCAAGAATGGTACCTCCTGTACAGTTTCAGCCTCCACCTTCTGACGAGCCTATGCAAATTAATAGGTCCCGCTTAACCTCTGAGGAGCGGTCGAGGAGACTTCGCGAGAGACTGTGTCTTTACTGTGCGGCAGTAGGTCACCAAATAAATTCTTGTCCAGTGCGTTCGGGAAACGCCAGATCCTGACTTGTAGGGGAGGAGTCAAGTTGGGATCTTTCAAGCAAGCTCCTTCAACCCAAGATTTCATTCTTCCTGTGACCTTAGAGACGGCGGCTGGACTCCAATCTGCAACTGCGTTGGTAGACTGTGGTGCAGCGGGGAATTTCATCACTCAAGCTGCGGTAGACAAGTTTCATCTGCCGGTCTATGAACTTCCATATCCAGTCTACATCACGGCAGTTGATGGTAGTCGTATTTCTAAGGGGTATATCACTCAACAAACCCGGCCAGTGATACTGGGGGTTGGGTTCCTGCATTCTGAGTTAATAAAATTTCTAGTTATTCCTCAAGCAACTCAGGAGATTGTGTTAGGTATGCCCTGGCTCCAGCTACATAACCCACAGATTGACTGGGCTACCTTACAACTAACTGCTTGGGGTTCACATTGCCGTCAGTCCTGTTTAGCCCAAGTTGTTCCTGTCAAGACTTCTGAAATCAAGACCCAGTCTACTCTTCCTATGGCCTATCAAGATTTCGCTGACGTCTTCAGCGAGAAGGCCGCTGATGTCCTGCCGCCCCATAGAGAGTGGGATTGCCCCATCGACCTCATTCCTGGCAAAAAACCACCTAGGGGGCGCACCTACCCGTTATCTGTTCCTGAAACCGAAGCGATGAGCGAATACATCAAAGAAAACCTACTGAAAGGATTCATCCGTCCCTCATCATCACCTGCTGGGGCAGGTTTCTTTTTTGTTAAAAAGAAAGATGGAGGACTACGTCCATGTATTGACTACCGGGGACTTAATGATATTACCGTTAAGAACAGCTACCCGTTACCTCTTATTACCGAGTTATTTGATAGAGTCAAAGGAGCCCGCATCTTCACCAAGTTAGATCTCCGCGGTGCCTATAATCTCATCAGAATCCGCAGCGGTGACGAATGGAAGACAGCTTTCAATACTCGGGATGGCCATTACGAGTACCTGGTAATGCCATTCGGGTTGAGCAATGCTCCAGCAGTGTTTCAACACTTTGTTAATGAAATTTTCCGTGACGTTCTGTACAAGTATCTCGTTGTTTACCTGGACGATATCCTCATCTTCTCTCAAGACCTCCCTTCTCATCGTCTCCAAGTCCGTGAAGTCCTCCGACGTCTTCGTGAGAATTGTCTTTACGGCAAATTATCTAAGTGTACCTTTGAGGTTACCTCCATACCCTTCCTGGGGTATATAATTTCTGGATCGGATCTCCAGATGGACCCGGCAAAATTGGAAGCTATTGCCAATTGGTCCATTCCGAACACTCTCAAGTCCATTCAACGATTCCTGGGCTTTGCCAATTATTATAGGAAATTCATCCGAGGCTTTTCAACTCTCATTGCTCCTATTACTAGCTTAACTCGGAAAGGGGCAGATCATTCCAACTGGTCAGAAGATGCCCTGGCTGCGTTTCAAAAAATCAAGATGGCTTTTGTTACCGCTCCAGTTTTGTTACAACCCGATATTAATAAGCCATTCGAGTTGGAGGTGGATGCTTCCACAGTAGGAGTGGGAGCTGTTCTCTCTCAGATGGGAGCTGACGG
The DNA here is from genome assembly GCF_028390025.1 of Pseudophryne corroboree. Taxonomy (NCBI): domain Eukaryota; kingdom Metazoa; phylum Chordata; class Amphibia; order Anura; family Myobatrachidae; genus Pseudophryne; species Pseudophryne corroboree. The sequence continues at coordinate 598,897,548 of NC_086448.1, forward strand.
GAAGATTCATCCCTGTGGATTCTTTTCCCGTAAATTTCTTCCTGCAGAAGTTAATTATTCCATCGGAGATCAAGAGCTTCTGGCGATTAAACTGGCCCTTGAGGAATGGAGGTATCTCCTGGAAGGGGCGAAGTTTCCATTTAATATCTATACGGATCATAAAAACCTGCTCTACTTGAAGGCAGCTCAGTGCCTTAATCCTCGCCAGTCCCGATGGGCTATGTTCTTCTCCCGTTTTAATTTCAAGCTCCATTTCCGCCCAGGTTCTCAGAATACCAAAGCAGATGCCTTGTCTCGATCCATGGAATCTGAGGACGAGATATCCGATCCAGTACCACGCTCCATCCTGGATCCTGTTGCCTTTGCTTCTTCACAAGTTTCTCCAGCTCCGCCTCCTGGTAAGACTTTTGTTGCTCCTGAACTCCGTTCTAAGTTGTTGTCTTGGGCTCATCAGTCTAAATTTACTGGGCATCCTGGTGTCCTAAAGACTTTTAAATTTCTCTCTGAAACATACTGGTGGCCGAAGATGAAAGTCGACATCAAAGACTTTGTGGCGTCTTGCCCTAAATGTGTGCAGCACAAAACTCCTCGTCAGTCTCCAGCAGGTCAGTTACAGCCATTATCCATTCCCAGCCGTCCTTGGTCACATCTGTCTATGGATTTCATCTCTGACCTTCCCTCCTCCCAAGGATTCAATACCATCTGGGTAGTGGTCGACAGATTTACCAAAATGGCTCATTTTGTTCCACTCCAAGGACATCCTTCCGCTCCAAAACTGGCTCAAATCTTCCTACGGGAGATTTTCCGTTTACATGGACTACCCACTGAAATAATATCTGACCGTGGAGTTCAGTTTGTGGCAAGGTTTTGGAGAGCTCTCTGTTCTGCCATGCAGGTCCATCTCAAGTTCTCGTCAGCGTATCATCCTCAGACGAATGGGCAGACAGAGAGGGTAAACCAGGAGTTGGAAACCTTCCTGAGACTGTACATATCATCTTCCCAAGATGACTGGGTAGATTTGCTCCCGTGGGCTGAATTCGCTCACAATTTCCGCTACCACACAGCTACTGAAACTACTCCGTTCTTCGCTGTTTATGGGCAGCATCCACGAGTTCCTGATTTTCAAGACCTTCCTAGCATCGATGTTCCTGCTGCCAATACTGTCCTCAGTCAGTTCTCAACAATCTGGAGGAAGATTCATACTTCACTCAAAAAGGCTTCTGCTCCGTACAAATTCTTTGCCGACCGCAAGAGACGTGCAGTTCCCAGCTTGAAACCTGGGGATAAAGTCTGGCTGTCAACCCGGAATCTTCGTCTTAAAGTGCCTTCGATGAAGTTTGCACCACGCTTCATTGGTCCTTTCTCCATCGAAAGAGTTCTAAATCCTGTGGCTTACAAGCTCAAGTTACCCTCTTCATTGCGTATTCCTAATGCTTTCCATGTCTCTCTCCTCAGACCATTAGTCCTAAATCGCTCGCTTCCAAAGAGCTCTTCCAGCTGGCCCCAGCATTCCAACTCAGCGGGGCATAGAGTTCGAGATAGAGAAGATCCTGGACTCCCGTCACCGGTATGGTCGTCTGCAATATCTCATCAACTGGGCCGGCTATGGTCCTGAGGAGAGGAGTTGGGTGAACTCTGCTGATGTCCACGCTCCCAGGTTGGTCCGTGTTTTCCACAGGTCTCATCCTTCCAAGCCACGTGGGTGTTCGGTGCCCACCCATAAGGGAGGGGGTACTGTCAGGAATCGACTTACCGTTGTTATGTCTGTCCGCCGGAGCGGACTCCGTCCGGGGTCACTGCATGTTGCTGTCACCTGTCACCCTGCTCGTGGATACCATCTCAGGCCTGGGAGCGCCCCTGGAGTCAAAGGGCGTGTGGGCGCGCCGCGTCCCAGCCGGGCCGCGTCATGGGCGCCGCCATGACAGTTTTCCCCAGTGTAACTGCGGCAGCCAATCCGGAGTTTGGCCGCACCTCCTTGTCTCACTCCAGCCAATACCTGCCGGTCAGGGGGTATATCAGGAGCTGCAGGGTGAGTCAGAGGTTGTCCTGAACTTTGTGTCACTCCTGCGACCCGTGTGTCTGGACCTGTTCTCCTGTTCCTCCGTGTTCCTGGATATTCTCCTGATCCTCCGTGTTCCTGGATATTCTTCAGTACCTGTTACTTCCGTGGAACTACAAGTACCAGCACCAGCAATACCTTTCTGGCTTCACACCTTCTACACCTGCAGTGTGCTCCAGCCTACAGCAGTAGAGACTCCCTCTCCAGGTGCATTCCGTCATCTCACCTGTGATTCAGCCTGCATGCTGATTGTGCACTTCCAACAGCACAGTGAACATTACCATCCAGTCTCCTGCATTGCTACCAGGTTTGCTACCATTATTCCACCTCTGCTGGCTCCACGTTTTAATTACTCTGGTTCCATTTCTGCATTACAAACTCTGCCATAGACTTTCAGTTTCAAACCATATTATATCATTGCCATTACCATTGCCGTTACCATTATCATTCCCATTGCATTCGTTTGTTTTACTTTCTGCTGCATTATTATCTGGACTTTCTGTTAATAATAAATCTTCATTGTGCACATGCGCAGAAACCCAATACTGCCTCCTCATTTCATTCCACCTACCTCCACTGACCCACTAGCGCCCCCTCCGGGGACACAAACTAAACCGACTCTGACACAGGGAACAAGTTGGTTGGTTACAGAGAATAACTTACACACACTGGGGAATGATCGCTGCGCAGCTTCTGGTACCAGCTCCAAGTTAGTCAAGATGAAAACCGTTTGTGGAGAGAGCAAGAGAGCTGGCCAGGCTGGCTGCCCTTATATACACTGCATACAGTACACTACAAAGGGACCTATAATCTCATTGTTCATTGGACACAGGAATGTCTCCTCGCATCATAACAAAAGGTCATAGGTTAGTTTGAACAGGTGGGCTGTGACTATATCAAACTGCTCAGGTGGGAGGGAATCTCAGAATTCCCGCCGCATGGATAATGGACTGCAAATATAGGAAATGTCCAGAAACTACTAATGGCCATAACTATACGCAGGAGCGATTAATCTTTACCTAACCAGCACCGGATTGTTCCTAATAAAATGTTCTTTAGTTAGGTACCAAACACCACTGCTCAAACCCTGTCTGACCCTTCATATCATGCAAAGAGGAATTCCCCTGTCCAGCGACCAGTTACATTAAACAAACTTACAGTCATTATTAAGGGGAACATTATCTATAAAACATACTATTTGGTTTTATTATTTAACGATTGAGTCGCCCGCTAGACGCACACAAACTCTACCGTAAATGCACATACCACGCGCTCGAGCGCATGGCCGAGGAGGCGCCATCACGCAGCTGCGAGTATCCGCACGCACGGGAGAGAATGTGCACGTGCAGCAGGCATGCGCATGGGGTGGATATATGGCAACGTGTAGCATGATATTTTTCTGACTTTGACAGTCCACCCTTTGGCAGTCATCAATAACTGCCACTTCCTAAAACAGTTCAAAAAAGAAAAATATATGTCATAATGTAAATACCATTTTATGATTGGGTAAAGGGAGGAGAGGAGCAGGTGGGAAAAAGGTATGACCTAGTGAGATAGTAGAAGCATGTATGTATGAATCCATGTTTGAGGGGTCATGTATCATCGTGCCGTACGTGTTTTAAATTGGGCTTCGAGGTATTGCGAAGTATACATTTGAATTCCTTCTTATCCCGTATCAAGGGTCTGTGGATGGGCTGTCAAACTTTACCGAGCTCTTTTCGGCTTTTGGTTGCAACAAATGGGGAAGCACATTTTAGTTGATGATACATGAATGTGGGGGTATGTGAGTGCTGATATCTGTGTCTATATTCCCTATCGACTATGTGTGTCATTACCTGAAGGTTGTAGAGGTGAAGATAAGGAGCAATTATTGTAAATGCAGTCGTAAACTATGTGAGTTTAATATGCATTTGCCGATTGAAGTCTTGTCTGATGTCTTGTCTTGATGTACATGTTGTCTGATGTCTCTCTGTGCTTTTGCTATAAATAACGAGCAAAAGTTGTTCCATTGTCCATAAAGTTACAGTCTCTAAAGTATTGGGCTATCGTAAAAGTTAAAGTCACTAGGGAAATTGTGGCTTGTAGCATAGTTCATCAATGGTCTGTATAAAAGAGGTTGTCAAATTCTTCTTCCAAGCGGGTCTTTGTACCTTGGAGGAAAACAAAGGAGAAACGGGTGAAAGAAACGGACCATGGAATCACATTTTCATCACAACATTGTCTATCGTTGGGTCATAAATCAAATTAGTTGTTGTTAGTACAGTGTCCTCGCTCCTCAGGCTCATCACTCTAGTACTACCACTTTGTTAAAGCCCGAACGCATCTAAATATCAGTCCGACCAATATGACGACTCCTAGAATACACAAAAGAAATTTCCCTACATCCACAATAATACCTTGGGCCCATTCTCCTAAGCCCGAGAACCAATTTCGTGGGTTCAACCATGACACCCAACTGGTCAGCTCATTACCCACAGCAGCGAGTGTGAGATTGTGTTTCCTTCGAAACTCCCATTTTAATTGTAAAATGTCATCCATCTTTTGGTCTATGACCTCAGCTGGGTCCTCCGTGCTATTTGTAATGTACGTGCAGCACTTTATTCCATATTGAGTCGCTAGGGTAACACAATACCCGCCTGTCACAGCTGTGAGGTAATTGAGAATCATCCTATGCTGAACCAGTTCTGTTTTATAGGCTTGTAACTCTTTCCCAGTGTACCTGAATGTGTCGTCATACATTTCGGTGATATTGTCTAATAAATTTGCAAGCGCAGATATATATTTATAATTTATCACTCCTCTGGCGGTACGAGTGATATCTAACGCGAGTAGGAATTGAATCCCGGTGAATTCATGGATCAGATCAGAGGCCGAGTGCTCTGTCCTCTCTATCAGGTGCCTTTTAACGATGTGCTCGTAATGAGTGTGAGTATAAGGAGCTTGGGCACTGCAGTGAATATCTTTCATTTTGTTATGGGTTACAGTCATTACTTCAGGCAGTACTTTTCCAATATAACACAATCCCTCTGAGTTTGGGGCAAGCCACTTATACGCCTTCCTCCCGCATATGAAATATGCATCATCGGGGAGAACATATGGGACGGAGTATGACATTATCATGTTACAAATTTTCCATGTGAAATCTCCTAACCCTAACTCTCCCATCTGTTTAGTACACGTATCAGGTTGTACGATATGTGTACAGTATCCTGGTGATACTTCTCCAACTCACATGGTCCTAGTTCCTAGAGTGTATCTATACCGGAAAAATCTTCCATGGCCGGCTATCTGGCGTATAAGCTCTGTGTCTATGGGCATTCTGTCGGCTCTGTATGAAAAGGTCATGGTTTGATTACTCCATGACCCTTCCCAATTTCCCGGCTTTCGGGGATTGGAAATGTTAAAGCACACTAAGGACCTATCCACATGATATTGGTGGAGCTTCAAACTAGGAGGACTAGAGATATTAAACCTCTTGTCCACCGGCCTCCCACCACTTAGCTCAAGTACCTCTCTTACAGTTAAAGGGAGTGGTACTAGTCCTGATTTGCTATGACCTTGAGGTACTTGAGAGCATACCCAACAGTCTGTCTGGTTTAACACTTTACCCACTAAGGAGTGATAGTCACTCAATGGATGCCGGTCCATGTGGATATTAAAACTGGACTGACATTTCTTGATGCACCCATCCTCAACTATATTGTCACAATGCCTACAGATGCAGTTCTCTTTAGCTAACAATCCTTTACAATGTCTACAAATAACATGGCTGCTAGATCGTTTTCTGGTACTCGCCTTTGCTTGGTGATTGTGTTGCTATTGGAAATTTACGCCTCCGTCTCAGTCATCAGAAACCCATTCCGGATCCTTTCTCGACCTCACTGGTACTCTCACCGAAACAGACTGCTCTGGTCAACATCATGGTCAACAGGAAAACACGGACTGCAGTCTATTGGGGCGAGTCCATCTTACAGGAGGAGAAAGAGAAATTTGTAATGGGGGGCACAAAAAAAAAATACTTTGGGGGGAAAGAAAAAATGTTATGATGCTTTTGTCCTCTAGTCTTGTTGTTCATCTTGCTCTGCTGTCATCTCAAAGGTGCTGTCTCTCAGTCTTCCAAACTAACATTCCGGTAATACAATATTTCTTCCAAATCTGCGATCTTTCTGTAAGGAGCAAAAATCTTGCATTACCATTTGTCCAACTGATGTGTGACATACCATCTTTAAAGCATGAGAACATGAGAAAGAAGAGGGGAAAAAAAAAAAAACGAGAGAGAGCAATTCATCACATTTTGCATTAAGCAACAAACAAAAAACATTGTCAGATCTTCCGTTCACCATCAGGCTGTCACACCAACGCATCCACTGGTGTCCTTGCGAAGTCCCCTCCCCACCAGTATTTCCACACCCCACCCTTTTGTGCCTGGCCAGGACAAACCGATGTCGGTAGGTCACACTGGGGTTAGGTAGACTTCTGCAAGGACCAAATAGCTACGTGATGTTTGAGTTCTGCCGATGAACGTCAGAGATGGGGAAAAAGAAACATTTACAGATAAATTTTACAACGTTCACCCGGCCGTTCCTGTACCTACAAGGAACTGGCCTCCCAATATCATTAACTGTAACCTCAGGTTTACTACCAGTCCTAATGATCCACTTTCCTGACTGCATATTACAGGTGCGGCCCAAACTTCTTCCTATATGATCCCTGATTTCAATTTTGTGTGTTATAACTCTGCTCGTGTTCTTGTCTAGGGGGTTTATATAACCTTTGTCTATTTCTTGATCTACAATCTCTTGCATAATGACCTTCCTTCTGGCAATTATAACACCTTGTCACCTTTGACTTACCCACAGGGATCTGGGGCTTCTTACTTCTCTGTGTTTCCCTGTGCTTGCTGATGTTTTGCTCATGCCCAACAGCGGACTTTCTTAATGCAGCCACCAAGATATTTCTCCAGTATGGATTGGTGGTCTGTACCCTTGCTCTCAACACTTCCTTTAAACCATCCATTAACACAAATACTGCTACTTCTCTGTGTGGTGCACTTGTTTCGATGTTTTCTATACCTGTATACCTAGTCATGTCCTGCAATGCCCGATGGAAATAATTAGAAGTACTTTCCCCTTCGTTTTGTCTTATGGAGAAGATTTTGTTCCACTCGACAATGGCTGGGAAATATACTCCTAACTGTTGGTTAATCTGCTTAATACATTCCTGATTGTGTTCCTCCGTTTGAGGTACTTCTGTGTCTAATTTACAATCAGCAATAAATTTCACAGGGTCAACACTGGAGGGCAAACATGCCCTCAGCACTGTCCGCCAATCTTTGTTGGTGGGTTCTGTGGAGTTTCCTAGTTCTTTAATAAACCTTTGACATGCAATTAGATCTTTCCTAGGATCAGGAAATTCAGACATAATTGACCTTAATTCTGTCCGGGACCAGGGACGGCGCATTGCACTGTCCTTGACGGGAATGATTCCCTGAGCGTCAGTCTTCCCATTGGGGACTGTGATCACCCTGACAGGATTAAATTCAACTACATTATCCTGTGTTGGTTCTTCAATATGAGGTACATTTGTTTGTGCGTGATATATAACACCGTACGTACCTGTGGACACGACCTCACCTGACCCTCCGTTAGGGGGTTTGATTACTGCCTTTACCGAATTGGTCGCGTCCACCTGGATGTCTTGTAGGATGGCTGCTGGAAAAGGTGCCGACATCGTGCTGGGCTCACTTTCTTGCTGGTAATCCTGAGGGAAGTTTAACATGGAGTGCAACTTGCACGGGTTAACAGTTGTACATTCAACAGGTTTACTTTTATCATTGTTACATTTGTTACAATTACTCTTATCATCTATAATACAGTTGCTAAGTGCATTTTTATCATACACCAGTGTGCTACTCTCTGTAACCACCTCCTCTCTTGTTGCCATACTTTTCTTACCACAGTGAGAGTCAGCTGTGTAAGCTAATCCTCCTTGTCTCTCACCTTCCCGTTGCCATAACTGTAAACAATCATAATGTCTGATTCGTCTCTTTGCAGATTTAATGAGACCTTTCCTTCTTCTTAGATTTTGCACTACCTCAGGGTTCAAACTGCCTACCCGGGGAAACTGCTCCCCATCATCCTCTGTCATTCGTTCCCATTCTTTGCATAATAACCATGCGGACCCTTTGGGCCAGCAACTACCAACGTGAACCGTTGTTGGACGTCCCTTCTTTGAACAATTGCCCCCCATCGTTTGCAGATATCGCTGTCTCAGCGAATTCTTACAAAACAAACCAAGGTTGCCCGCGGTAAGGCGACGGTGAAAGTTCAACTAGTGCCTTCACTCACTCTACGCCCCAATTGGCCAATACGAGTTCCAGCAATGTGCCCACCACTGGACGTACCCAATTCGCGGGATCTTTTTGTAACCTCTATTTACTGGGGCGTGTGGGATCTACCCTCCCCAGTAAGTATTGGTTGTTGGAGATTTCCTGAGTGAGCAGCGAAACTCCCTTAAAATAACAAAAACCTACACAAATCACGTTAGAATGTACAAATAGCGTTTATGATCCCATAGTAAATTTTAATGGGTATCAAGGTAACAAACTAATGCACACAATTACGTGCGGTCCGGTCCAGTAAGTAACTTAATATTTATACGCTGTACGACCAACGGAATCGGTTGTTTAGGCTGCGAAACCTTCAGCCGGAGCTCAATCTATATGGGTAATACGCAAAACCCCTCGGGCTGCGCTTAAACCTTCGCAGTCCTTTTGTCTGCGGATACTACTTGCTCCTTTTACCTTGTATAATGTTAACGCGGGCAAGCCAGTCCCACGCCACCAAGTGTCCACTCACCTGATGTGGTCTCCGACGGGATCCCGATTTGTAAGTTTACAAAAAATAATACCTTTATTTACACACTCACTCCTGTTCATTCATATACACTCTAATCTTTCTGTACAGAAATTCCTTTCATACAGGCAGTAGTCCAATCCCAGAGGAGTTGCAACTAGAGAAGGATCTATTAGCTTAAAATTTTGGACACTGAGATAGATTTGCGCTATTATCACGTTGCCTCCGTATCGCCTAACTAAAACAATACTATTGTGTGATTTGTATCACGTGGGCGTACCCAGACGCTCCGTTGCGTAATATACGCTTCGTGCGTCGGCCCTTGCGTCGCGTACGCTAGTCTCACCCTTTGTTAGAGACACGTATACGCCAGCCGGGTATATCCACAGAAATACAACTAACACGTTTATATCAATGTAGATGATCTTTAACTGTAATCATCTACCGAGCACCACACAGGTCTTTCCTTGTATCTTTAGGCAAAGCCGTGTGCGTGTTTTACAAATTACTCCTTAACGTATTAATATTACTTTTAACTACCAATAGCAACAAATCTTTCTCAGCACGTTATCAATTATGAAATGGCAACCAGGAGAGTGAGATGTGACATTACACAGATGGAAAAAGAAAAACAGGTGTGTGCGTGCGTGCGTGTGTGCGTACGTAAAACAGAAAAAAAAAAACAGTTTTTAAAGACAATAGCGTACTGTTCTTACCTTCCGGTTCCGGATTCCACCAGCACTCCTTCAACGTAGCGAAACAGACGCTTATCTAGCCAGCACTACTGTATCCCGATACGAAGGGATACTGCCTTCCCGCCCTTGCTGACAGATAAAGTCTGTGTTCGCTAGTGCGGATATGTGGAGGACGGACGAGTCGCCAATTGATAAAGCATGATTATTTATCTTATAACCTTCACTATATACAGGTAAGAGACTCAGTACGCAATTGGCGTATGGGGTACCGTAAGGGTACGCACTTAGCGTAGCATACGCTTGGCCGTGATCGAGACGCACATGCGACACGCTCGCTCACAGCTTAATGCGTAGTGTCGAGCACGCTATAGGCGGCCGACTACCGTAATGCTACGCTACCAGCGTAGCGGACGCTCGGGACCACGAGGGGAACACGAGCGGCGCAGACGCTCACGGGATGACACTCAGTAAGCCTTGAATGCAACACACAGAAAGGATACTCTTATACTGTAAACCTTGTATTGAAATACTGTAGCGATATAACGCTGCTTAACCTTGTTAATGTTAAAGCTGCTTGAGCGTTTGAGACGCTCCTATTACCCTCTGCAATGTAATAAACACACGATACCTTGCTAAGGTTCCAACACCTTTACTAACAATGTCTAGCTGATGTAAAAAAGAATACAGTTAACAATTCATACACTACAGTCTAACATCAATATCTAAGCAGAATCACTACACATAAATATACAATAGCGTCACAATCCAATACAATAACAGAGAGAGAGAGAGAGAGAGAGAGTATGGCCAATACAAACAGGGAACAAGTTGGTTGGTTACAGAGAATAACTTACACACACTGGGGAATGATCGCTGCGCAGCTTCTGGTACCAGCTCCAAGTTAGTCAAGATGAAAACCGTTTGTGGAGAGAGCAAGAGAGCTGGCCAGGCTGGCTGCCCTTATATACACTGCATACAGTACACTACAAAGGGACCTATAATCTTATTGTTCATTGGACACAGGAATGTCTCCTCGCATCATAACAAAAGGTCATAGGTTAGTTTGAACAGGTGGGCTGTGACTATATCAAACTGCTCAGGTGGGAGGGAATCTCAGAATTCCCGCCGCATGGATAATGGACTGCAAATATAGGAAATGTCCAGAAACTACTAATGGCCATAACTATACGCAGGAGCGATTAATCTTTACCTAACCAGCACCGGATTGTTCCTAATAAAATGTTCTTTAGTTAGGTACCAAACACCACTGCTCAAACCCTGTCTGACCCTTCATATCATGCAAAGAGGAATTCCCCTGTCCAGCGACCAGTTACATTAAACAAACTTACAGTCATTATTAAGGGGAACATTATCTATAAAATATACTATTTGGTTTTATTATTTAACGATTGAGTCGCCCGCTAGACGCACACAAACTCTACCGTAAATGCACATACCACGCGCTCGAGCGCATGGCCGAGGAGGCGCCATCACGCAGCTGCGAGTATCCGCACGCACGGGAGAGAATGTGCACGTGCAGCAGGCACGCGCATGGGGTGGATATATGGCAACGTGTAGCATGATATTTTTCTGACTTTGACAAGTCAATATGTCTACAACTAATGGTAGGGGACATGGTACACTAATGGGACTTGTTTGTGGCAGAAAAGTCAGAAAACACAAAAAAAACAAAAATAAATTGTGTCTACCTTTGTTGTGTCGACCATTTCCATGTCAACCTTTTGACCCTGTAGAACTTTTGAACTATCTACCCGTTACATGCTGACCTTTTGACCCTGTCAACCTTTTGACCCTGTCGACCTAATGCATGTCTATCATTAGTAGTCGACCTATTGCCTGTAGACCTTTTTAGTAGAGATGAGCAGGTTTGGTTCTCAGAGAACCGAACCCTACCGGACTTCACCACTCGAGCCTGGGGTTTTCCCGCCTTACTCGGAAACCAGAATAAGGCAAAATGTCATCACCCCACTGTCGGATTCTCACGGGGTTTGGATTCCATCTCCGTCCTCTCAGTGTTCTCAGTCCGTGTCTTGTGCTGCATGTGTCCAGTCACAGTGGTAGTGCCCTCTACAGCCATATGTCCAGTGCTGCTGTATAAGTCACTTACAGTGTTGCTGTGTTGTGCTGCATCAGTTCAGTGGTGGTGTATTGTGCTGCATCAGTCCAGTCACACTGGTGGTGTCCTCAGATGCCATATGTCCAGTGCTGCTGTATAAGTCCAGTCCAGTGTTGCTGTGTTGTGCTGCATCAGTCCAGTGGTGGTGTGTTGTGCTGCTTCAGTCCAGTCACAGTGGTGGTGTTCTATGCTGCCATATGTCCAGTGCTGCTGTATAAGTCCAGTCCATTGCAGTGGTGCTGTGTTGTCCTGCATCAGTCCAGTGGTGGTGTCCCTATGCTGCCTTATATGTCCAGTGGTACTGCTGTATATGTCCAGTGATCCTGCCGTATATATCCAGCGGTACTGACGTATATGTCCAGCGGTACTGCCACAGAAATCCAATGTTCCTGCCGTATAATTCTAGTGATCCTGCCGTATAATTACAGTGATCCTGCTGTATAATTACAGTGATCCTGCCGTATAAGTCCAGTGATCCTGCCGTATATGTCCATTGATACGGCCGTATATGTTCAGCGGTACTGCCGTATAAATCCAGTGATCCTGCCATATAAGTCCAGTGGTACTGGCGTATAAGTCCAGTGATCCTGCCGTATAATTACACTGGTACTGGTGTATAACTCCAGTCCATTATACTGCCGTATATGTCCAGCGGTACTGCTGTATATGTCCAGCGGTAATGCCATATAAATCCAGTGATCCTGCCATATAATTGCAGTGATCCTGCCATATAATTGCAGTGATCCAGCCATATAAGTCCAGTGATCCTGCCGTATAATGCCAGTGGTACTGGTGTATAAGTCCAGTCCAGTGATACTGCCATATATGTCCAGTGATACTGCCGTATATGTCCAGTGATACTGCCATATATGTCCAGCGGTACTGCTGTATAAATCCAGTGATCTTGCCGTATAATTCCAGTGGTACTGGCATATAAATCCAGTGATCCTGCCGTATATGTCCATAGATACTGCCGTATATGTCCAGGGTACTGCCGTATAAATCCAGTGATCCTGCCATATAATTCCAGTGATCATGCCGTATAATTCCAGTGATCCTGCCATATAATTCCAGTGGTACTGGCGTATAAGTCCAGTGATCCTGCCGTATAATTACAGTGGTACTGGCATATAAATCCAGTCCAGTGAACCTGCCGTGTATGTCCAGTGATACTGCCGTATATGTACAGTAATTCTGCCGTATATGTCCATTGATACTGCCGTATATGTCCAGCGGTACTGCCGTATATATGTCCAGCGGTACGGCCGTATATGCCCAGCGGTACTGCCGTAAAAATCCGGTGATTTTGACATATAAGTCCAGTGATCCTGCCGTATAATTCCAGTGATCCTGCCGTATAATTCCGGTGGTACTGGCGTATAAATCCAGTGATCCTGCCGTATAATTGCAGTGATCCTGCCGTATAATTGCAGTGATCCTGCCGTATAAGTCCAGTGATCCTGCAGTATAATTACGGTGGTACTGGCGTATAAATCCAGTACAGTGATACTGCCGTATATGTCCAGTGATACTGCCGTATATATGTCCATTGATACTGCTGTATATGTCCAGTGGTACTGCCGTATATGTCCAGTAGTACTGCCGTATAAATCCAGTGATCCTGCCGTATAATTCCAGTCGTACTGGCGTATAAGTCCAGTGATCCTGTCACATAATTACAGCGGTACTGGCGTATAAGTCCAGTCCAGTGATACTGCCGTATATGTCCAGAGATACTGCTGTATATGTCCAGTGATACTGCCATATATATGTCCATTGATACTGCCGTGTATGTCCAGCGGTACTGCCGTATATGTCCAGCGGTACTGCTGTAAAAGCCCAGCGATCCTGCCATATAATTCCAGTGGTCCTGCCGTATAATTCCAGTGATCCTGCCCTATAATTCCAGAGGTAGTGGCGTATAAATCCAGTGGTCCTGCCGTATAATTCCAGTGATCCTGCTGTATAATTGCAGTAATCCTGCCATATAAATCCAGTGATCCTGCCGTATAAATCCAGTATTCCTGACGTATAATTTCAGTGGTACTGGCATATAAATCCAGTCATCCTGCTGTATAATTACAGTGGTACTGGCGTATAAATCCAGTGATCCTGCCATATAATTGCAGTGATCCTGCCATATAATTTAAGTGATCCTGCCGTATAATTCCAGTCTAGTGGTGCTGCCTTATAAGTTCAGTGGTGCTGTCCTGTGCTGTATATTATTTACTACAAATAAAGGGGTTATTAATATTTAATCCAAATAATTTTCTCAGGGTTTTCCCTGTGTGGTGTAAAGGTACGCTCTCCTGTACCGCATATTGTTATATAACTCCAGAAAAATAATGGAGAACAAAAAATTGGAGGATAAAATAGGGAAAGATCAAGAACCACTTTCTCTTAGTGCTGAAGCTGCTGCCACTAGTCATACATAGACGATGAAATCCCATCAATGTCGTCTGCCAAGGCCTATGACCAATGTGATAGTAGAGGGCATGTAAAATCCAAAAAGACAATGTTCAGTAAAAAGACCCCAAAAAATAAATTGAAATGGCCTGAGGAGAAACGTAAACTTGCCAATATGACATTTACGACATGGAGTGGCAAGGAACGGCTAAGGCCCTGGCCTATGTTCATGACTAGTGGTTCAGCTTCACATGACGATGGAAGCCCTCATCCTCCCGCTTGAAGAATGATAAGAGTTAAGATGGAAAAAGCACAGCAAAGAACTGTGTGTTCTAAGATGGTATCACAAATCCCCAAGGAGAGTCCAAGTGTATCGGCGGTTGCGATGCCTGACCTTCCAAACACTGGACAGGAAGAGGTGGCTCCTTACACAATTAGCACACACAGTCCAGTTTCTGATATTCAAATTGAAGATGTCACTGTTGAAGTACACCAGAATGAGGATATGGGTGTTGCTGGCGCTGAGGAGGAAGTTGACGATGAGGATTCTGATGGTGATGTGTTTTGTTTAAATCAGGCAACGGGGGAGACACCTGTTGTCTGTGGGATGAATAAGATTTGGAAAAAGAGGGGTGAAATCCTAAATGGCGCTTCTAGTGAAACGATTGCTGCCTTCTAGATCCAACGGTGGACTTATCCCAGATAGTCCAAAAAATGAAACAGAAGGAGTAGTGGTGGTGTGGACTAGATGGCGCTATCGCTCAAGCAGTGATGGTAAATGTGAGAGTGCTAAAACAAATACTTAGCTGTACTGTCTCCCGGCGAAGAGTCAGGTATAATCTATGTCCAATTTATGATGGAGAGCTCAGCCATATTGAAAAAACAAAACAAAAATAAAATGTGTAGTAATGTCGCTTGAAACTAAATAAATATAGAGATATAGCGTCTAGGATTTTTTTACCAATAGGAGCTGGTAGGCTTCTCTAGGCAATGTGAATGGTCAGGGAATAGGTGATCTTTTCAATCCAAACATATAGAAACAGTATCCTCATATGAACACACCTGACTTACACAAAGACAGGTGGTGACAGGCCCATAAAGGTATCTTTTAAAGATGTGATGTGCTCTTTATCAATTGGTGGTTGAAGAGGGCGTACCTAACACTCACGTGAGGGACAGTAGATAATATCCTCATATAATGGTTTCTTTCAACGACATCATTCCAAAGGGGTTACCATGGTGGTTGAATATCCAATGATGGAATACTCGATCATATATAAAATGTGAAACAAAAGAACACAATGTGTAGTATGTTCAAGGAACATATGATATCCTTGATACTGTATATAGGCGTACCTAGATATCTTTCTATGCTGGTAATGCAAACATAGAATTCCTATAAACACACCTGACTTACATAGAGACAGGTGTCTAGATGCCCATAACGGTATCTTTCATAAAATATGGGGTTCTTTATCAGTCAGTGGTAAATAGCCAATTTTGTAATAGTGAGAGAGGCGTACCTCACACTCACGTGCAGTACGGTCGATATCCTCATATAATGGTATCTTTAAAAGACCTCGCTCCAGAAGTAGTAAAATGTAAAAAAATTTATTCAAGGTACATAGCATAAAAAACAGGCTTATCCCAGCGTACGAGTCCGGCTCTGATGGAAGTGAGAACTGTCTTGGAACCATAAGAGGCCAACTTTGGGGTTCCAAAAAAAAGTGATTATAAAATTATGACAAGGTCCTACCTTCCTTCAGAGTCCAAAAAGACAGGTCCGCCACAGAGAAGCCCCCTCAAATCCAACGCGTTTCGAGTCAAAGGACTCTTTTTCAAGGCATGAGGGACCAAGCAAACAGGTTCCCCTATTTATAGCAAGACATGATTGCATCATTTCCTGTCACATGACAGGAACTGGGTGTTCAGAAGTTAAAAAAAAAAGTTCTCATTGCTGTTTAAGATATATGTTAACATATAAAATGCTACATTGTAGACATAAAACAATGCTCTTTTGAGATATAGATTCTCACTATGGATTGTGGGACATGTAGTCGTTCATAATCTAAGAGACGTCCGTGACCGGAAGTAGCTGAGCTTCCTGGGAAATGTAGTCAAAATATACACAGGAAGTAACATTATTTGTGGCCTGATGGCTATGTTATTCACATGAAACAGGCTTATTTGGATGATCACATTCAAAGATCGAAATAGACTTTCAGTATGAATTATTAGATGTGTTTAAAAGAGAGAAAGTTATTCCTAAAAGGAGAAATCGTCCGCGACCGGAAGTTGCTCGGCCTCATGGGTAGTGTAGTTTTCATCAATGCCGGAAGTCGCGTTGTCTGTGGCCAGGGCGGAAGTCCATATTAGGCATATCTTGATCCCGGAAGCGCCGTTCGCGGCGGAAATGCCGCTGTAGTTCTGGGTAATGTAGTTCCCAGTTCTTATGTATCCATAGCGGCTAAAAAGAAAGTAAAAGAGCCGCTTTGATACTGGGTATTGTAGTTCTTAGTGCTAATAGCACAGTCTCAGCAGGATTAAAAGTCGTTTCTTTACCACCCATTTTTTTACAAGTAAACATGATTATTTATGTTCTTTGTTTGATCACTGGAAGATTTAGAAGGAATAATGATAAATAACATACTTATTACTGGTTATTTGAAAATAGATTAAAAAGCAGAACCATTTTCCTGTTGATAAGTGTTAAAGTGCAGGTGTGACCCATATGATAGTAACATGCATTTAAAAGGCCAGTGCATAATAAAACATATAGTGCCTAAAAAATGAATTTAAACATGCTGTGTATTCACAAATAAAACATGCTATTTTTGGAGGTGAACTACTATTAGAAGAAAATTAATTTTCCATGATCTTAGAAGTGGTTGGACCACCAGTGATTCAGATGGTGACATATATCGGTGTCCTTTTTCACTGTAACCGTGGTTTTCCCTTTAGAGGAACCACTTTAGTTCGAAGTCATGGTTCAGCCCGCCTGGAGTAAGAGTATTGAGTAGAAAGATGGTTTTCATTTCTGATATAGCAAGGTTTTTCTCTGTATTCTTATCCTTCCATGTGGCTTTTATGTGTTTGATTCCAATGAATTTTTTTATATGTTGAGAAGAGCATCCGTGTTTAATTTTGAAATGGTTGGAGAGATGATAGGTCTCTATTCCTTTCTTGACATTCCTCAAGTGTTCTCCTATTCTGATTTTTAAGGGTCTAATGGTTCGTCCAATATAGCAGAGTCCACAAGAGCATTCAATTAAATAAACAACATTGGCGGTGTGGCACGTTATGAAGTCTTTGATCTTGAGCTTGACGTTGTTGACCGTTATTTCACAATATTTGTTAGTGGTGTCTTTAATGTTCTTACACCCAATGCATAAACCACAGCAATGAAATCCTTTGGTTCTAATCAGGTTACGGGTTGGCATTGGTAGCGTGCTTCTTACCAGTTGGTTCTTTAGGTTTCTGGATTTTCTATAGATGAAATTGGGTTTTTTTGGGATGATGTCCGTGAGAATGGGATCTTTTGTTAAAAGATACCAATTTTTATTGATAATTTTTTCTCTTTGTTTATGTTGGCCATCATATTGGGAAATGAATGCCCACTGGAGTTTATCTATTTTCTTTTCTTTATCATTCTTTTCTGTTATCTTTGAAAGCAAAGATGTACGATCTATCATTTCTACCTCGCTGATGACTTGGTCGAGTATTTCTTCTTTATATCCTTTCTTGAGGAAATTTTCTTTCATCTGTAAGGATTGCTGTTTGCAAACCCGTTGGTCGCTACAATTTCTATAAACTCTTAGAAATTGGCTTTTGTGCACCCCTTTTAGCCATAGGGAGTGATGTTGGCTGTCTGTCGGGATGTATGTATTGACGTCCGTTGGTTTATGATAGACCATGGTATTCAAAATATTATTTTCCTGATAAATGGTCAGATCCAAAAAATTGATTTGTTCATTACTGATGACCAGAGTGAACTTTAGATTTACGTCATTAACATTCAATGATTCAAAGAATTTTTGCAGATCTTCTAGTGGAGATTTCCAAAAAAGGAGGACATCGTCTATATAGCGAAACCAATGCGTGAGGGGTCCGCCCCAAGCTATGTCGTCATGAATGGCTTTATTTTCCCAAAAGCTCATAAATAAATTGGCATAGCTTGGGGCGAATTTCGTCCCCATAGCTGTACCGTTCCTCTGAAGAAAAAAATCACGTTAAAGAAGAAAAAATTATTCTTTAATATAAAGTTAATGGCTTCCAAAGTAAAGTCCTTTCTTTCTTCGGTCAAGTCCGTCTTGTCAAGGAACCAGGCGATGGCTTCCAATCCCTGTTCATGCCTAATACAGGTGTATAGGGATGTCACATCTGCGAAGGCCATATACATGCCTTCTTCCCACTTGATATTTTGAAGTTTTGTAATGACATCACCTGTGTCCTTCAGATAGGAGGGGGTGGAGTGACGAGAGGCTGTAGAATGGAGTCTACCAGGGAGGAAAGGTTGGATGTTAGACTCCCGGTGCCAGCTATAATTGGTCTCCCTGGGGGATCTACTAGGCTTTTATGAACTTTGGGGAGTATGTAAATGGTGGGAGTAATCGGATCTTCTATATTCACAAATTCACACTCTGTTTTGGATATGCCCTTACTTTGCCGGTGTTTATCCAAAAGTTGGAGGAATTTCTCTCTGATCGTATTGGATGGATCGCTTTTAAGCTTGGTGTATGTTTCACTGTCTGCCAGCTGTCTATTTACTTCTTTAATATAATCCTCCCGGTTTAGTATAGCAATACCACCGCCTTTGTCACAAGGTTTGAAGATGATCTCTTCGTCTTTGCTCAGTTCCTCAATAATTCGCCTTTCCTGTTTATTGAGATTGAATCTCATCTTAGGTTTTTTGAGGTTCTTTACTTCTTCCAATACCAGTTTGGAGAAGGTCTCAATAAAGTTCCCTTTGACGTGGGTAGGATAAAATTTTGACTTTTTCCTTCTTTTACCGGAGTTCTCTTCCTCCGGAACTGCAGGGGTATCTGATGTTTCTTCTGGAACTCCTGTCTCAGTTCTCTTATCCAATTCCTTTAGGGCAAAAAATTTCCTTAGGGTGATTTTTCTAATGAACTTTTGGATATCAATATATTTCTCGAAGTCGTTCATGTATGACGTGTGGGCATATTTTAGTCCTTTGTTCAGAATTCTCATTTCCTGATCAGTCAGCTTCCTTTTACTGAGGTTAAAGACCAAATTGGTCTTGGAGGATTCCTGATTGGTATTGGTATTATTCTTCTTCTTCCTGATTTTCTTCTTATTCCCACCTCTACAGCCTCTTGATTTCTTAGGATTCTTCTTTCTTTTCTTTTTCGTGACATCCAGAGCCGTAGATGTATTGAACTCCAGTTGGTCAGGATTGGGATGGTTGGGAACAGGTGGGGATACGTTTGTAGTTGAATCGGTTAAACACGGTCCCTTTTGGAGGACCTTTCTCCTACAAAAGGTTGCTTCCTTGGTTGTGTCTCTCTGTTCCTATGGCGAGTGGATCTCTCTCTATCACTCCTGTTTGGTCGTCCGTCATCCCTGTGAGTGGATCTTTTTCTGTCCTTCTCATCTAATCGCCCACCATCTCTACGAGTGTTGGTTCCTTGATTGCCATTTGCTTGGCTGTTCTCCCTCCTTGATGCTTCATAATTCTCGCATCTATACTGTTGTTGTCTTTTTCTTGAGATTGGTGTTCTTGCTCGTCTATGGCGGTTTCCCCAACCTAAATTCCTCAGATCTTCACGTCTATATGAATGATGTCTTGATGTGTCATCTCTCCAATGATATCTGTCGGAGTCTTGGTCTCTATTCCAGTTTCTGGGGTTCCTGTCCCATCTCCTCCTTTGATCACGTGGGTTACGTTCTCTCTTATTCCTCCAGTTCTCTGTGTTGTGTTTTCTCCTTTCGCTGAAATGGGGATGATAATCATGTCGTCCATCTGTAGACCTCATGGGATATCTTGATCTAAGAGGGCTATGCATTCTTGGTTCGTATCATAAATTGGACATAGATTATACCTGACTCTTCGCCGGGAGACAGTACAGCTAAGTATTTGTTTTAGCACTCTCACATTTACCATCACTGCTTGAGCGATAGCGCCATCTAGTCCACACCACCACTACTCCTTCTGTGGGATGAATAAGCCCATTGTGATGCCTGGGCAAAATACCAAAAAAGCCACCTCTTCGGTGTGGAATTATTTCTCCACAAATCTGGACAACAGGTGTCAAGCCGTGTGTTGCCTCGGTCAATCTCTAATAAGTAGGGTTAAGGACGTTAACCACCTAGGAACATCCTCCCTTATATGTCACCTGCCGCGCATTCATCAGAAGCCAGTGTCAAGTTGTGAAACTTTGATTAAGAGCATAAGCAGTCCACTGACACCTAAATCCCTTCTTCCTCTTGTACCCAAGGTCCTGCAAACCACACCAATAACTCCCTTAACGTCAAATTCCTCCTCAGTCAGGAACATCAGTAGTCCTGCAGGTCATGTCACTGGCAAGACTGAGGAGTCCTCTCCTAACCGGGATTCCTCCCGAGGATCCTTGAGTGGTATGCCTGCTCTTGCTGCCGCTGCTGTTGTTGCTGCTGGGAGTCGATCGTCATCCCAGAGGGGAAGTCAGAAGACCACTTGTACTACTTCAACTAAGCAATTAACTGTCCAACAGTCCTTTGTGAGGAAGATGAAATATGACAGCAGTCATCCTGTTGCAAAGTGGATTACTGAGGCCTTGACAGCTATGTTGGTGTTAGACGTGCATCTGGTATCTGCCATTAGCTCAGTGGGACTTAAAGAATTTATGGAGGTAGTGTTTCCCCGGTACCAAATCCCATTTAGATTACACTTCACTAGGCAGGCGATACAGAGAATGTACAGAGACGTCAGAAAAGTGTCCTCAGTGTCCTAAAAAATGCAGCTCTACCCATTGTCCACTTAACCTCGGACATGTGGACAAGTGGAACAGGGCAGACTAAGGATTATATGACTGTGACAGCCCACTGGGTAGATGTATTGCCAGCAGCAACAACAGCAGCGGCACCAGTAGCAGCATCTCGCAAAATGCCAACTCATTCCTAGGCAGGCTACGCTATGTATCACCGCTTTCCGTAAGAGGCACACCGCTGACAACCTCTTATGGAAACTGAGGGACATCATTGCACAATGGCTTACCCCACTTAGACTCTCCTGGAGATTTGTAATATCAGACAATGCCACCAATATTGTGCGTGCATTACATCTGGGCAAATTCCAGCACGTCAAATGTTTTGCACATACAATTAATTTGGTGAAGCAGAATTTTCTTTTAAATGACAGGGGCATGCAAGAGATGCTGTCGGTGTCCCAAAAAATTGCGGGTCACTTTTGCCATTCAGCCACTGCGTGCCCAAGACTGGAGTGCCAGCAAACACTCCTGAACCTGCCCTGCCATCACCTGAAGCAAGAGGTGGTAACGAGGTGGAATTCAACACTCTATATGCTTCAGAGGATGGAGGAGCAGCAAAAGGCCATTCAAGCCTATACATCCACCTATGATATAAGCAAATGAGGGGGAATCCACCTGACTCAAGTGCAGTGGAGAATGATTTCCATCTTGTGCAAGGTTCTCCAACCCTTCGAACTTGGAACGTGAAGTCAGTTCAGACACTGCCAGCTTGAGTCAGGTCATTCCCTTCAACAGGCTTTTGCAGATGTAGCTGGAGAAATTGAAGGAGGGGCTAAGATGGAGAGATTCCGCTAAGTATGTGGGACTTGTGGATGGAGCCCTTCATGTGCTTTGCCAGGATTCAAGGGTGGTCAATCCGTTGAAAACAGAGCACTACCTTTTGGCCACCGTACTCGATCCTAGGTTTAAAGCCTACGTTGTATCTCTCTTTTCGGCAGACACAAGTCTGCAGAGGTTCAAAGACCTGTTGGTGAGAAAATTGTCAACTCAAGCGGAATGTGACCCATCAACAGCTCCTCCTTAATTTTCTCCTGCAACTGGGGCTGCGGGGAAAAGGATAAGATTTCCTAGCCCACCCGCTGGCGGTAATGCAGGGCAGTCAGTAGCGAGTGCTGACATCTAGTCCAGACTGAAGGACCTTCCAACGATTACTGACATTTCTACTGTCACTGCATATGATTCTGTCACCATTGAAAGAATGGCGGATGATTATATGAGTGACTGCATCCAAGTAGGCATGTCAGACAGTCCGTATGTATACTGGCAGGAAAAAGAGGCAATTTGGAGGCCCTTGCACAAATTGGCTTTATTTTACCTAAGTTGCCCTCCCTCCAATGTGTACTCTGAAAGAGTGTTTAGTGCAGCTGGTAACCTTGTCAGCGATCGGCATAGGAGGTTACTTCCAGAAAATGTGGAGAAAATGATGTTCATCAAAATGAATTATAAATTCCTCCGGGAAGACCTTGACCAGCAATTGCCTCCAGAAAGTACACAGGGACCTGTGATGGTGGATTCCAGTGGGGACAAATTAATACTCTATGAGGAGGAGGATGTACACACTGAAAGGGGTGAGGAATCGGAGGATGAGGTCGATATCTTGCCTCTGTGTAGCCAGTTTGTGCAAGGAGAGATTGATTGCTTCTTTTTTGGTGAGGACCGAAACAAACCAGTCATTTCAGCCACTGTCATGTGGCAGACTCTGTCTCTGAAATTATTGGTTTGTAAAAAGTGTGCATGTCCTGTTTATACAACATAAGGGTGGGTGGGAGGGCCCAAGGACAATTCAATCTTGCACCTCTTTTTCTTCTTTGCATCATGTGCTGTTTGGGGCCTAGTTTTTTAAGTGCCATCCTGTCTGCCACTGCAGTGCCACTCCTAGATGGGCCAGGTGTTTGTGCCGCACACTTGTGTCGCTTAGCTTAGTCATACAGCCACCTCGGTGCAACCTTTTGGCCGAAAAACAATATTGTGAGGTGTGAAGTGTGAGGTGTTCAGAATAGACTGGAAATGAGTGGAAATGAATGTTATTGAGGTTAATAATACTGTAGTATCAAAATTACCCCCAAATTCTGTGGATTTTAGCTATTTTTATGTGGGTTTTTTTCAAAAATCATCCAGATCCAAAACCAAAACCTTAAAGGGTGGTTTTGGCAAAACCAACCCAAAACCAAAACACGAGCGGGGAACCAAAACCAAAACACAAAACACGAAAAGTGCCCGCCGCTCATCTCTACTTTTTAGTGTAGATCTAAAGACCGGATACCAGAAAAATGACCACTAAACCAAGAGAGAGACAGTTAGTCTATTTTGCATCAAAGACATGGAGAGTTATAGTGATTAAAGCTGGCTCAGAAATGTCAACCTATGTTGCAGTAATACTTACTGTAGCTAGCCAGAGACTTACATCTTGATAAAGGGGGTTATTTAGTGATGGACGCAGGTCTTGCGTCACGCAGCAAGATCTGAGTCCATCTACTAACATGATGGGGAGGCCTAGCACAGGGCTAATCCGCCCAGAGCATGTGTGTAGCACCACCCCGCAATGCATACGCAATTTAATTGCAGACACATCGATTTAAGGTCGACTCCTGACAGACGGTCCAGCGGCATTTTTATGATCAGAGCGGCTGTATGTGTCATCATGCAGCTGCCCCGCAAATTATTTGTACATGCCTGCGTTGTCCGGACCGCACCCAGTTAACGCCGCTCCCCCTCCCCCCCTCCCCGAATGCATATTTCTGGGATGCAATCGCAGTGTGATGGTTGCACATGTGCGCTTTTACCAGAGCGCCAGCGCAGACCATATGGATGTGGTTGCTGCGTACAGACGCTCGTCTGTACAATAAAAAAGAATTATGAGTGCACTGTCAGCGGAGCCTGTATCGGGGGGTTCAGCCCCTATGGTGGCTATAGCAAAATTGTAAATATATATACTGGCGCCGGGTGTTATTCCAAATGGATGGTATATCACTTATAATACATTTAAAACAGTTTATTACATATAGATAAAACAAAGGAAAATTACGTGTTAAAAAATAATTATAAAATATCACAATTTTCTATCTGTTCTCAAGTTTTGACAGAAAGATAAATTATTGACCACTTAAATCTCACTTAAATTGGATGCTATGCACAGCTTCTGGTTAGGGCTCATTCCTCAGTATAGCCATTAGTTCGCTTTTAGGTGTAGATATTACCCGGTCCTTTCAGGTGTAGTCCCCAAGGAATCTCAATTGCAGGTGGAGATCCAAATAGCAGCAGGGGAATAATCCGGGTCGTAGCGATTTGTAGCTTGGAAAGGTCCAAATAGAGGCAAATAGTCCAATTTTTTTTTGAGTCGTCACGAGTGGATGCAAAGTTGGTGGTCAGTGGTATTTAGGCTCAACGCGTTTTACTGGTCTGATGGCTGCCAGCTTCCTCAGGAGCCCTAACCAGAAGCTGTGCATAGCATCCAATTTGAGTGTGATTTAAGTGGTCAATAATTTATCTTTCTGTCAAAACTTGAGAACAGATAGAAAATTGTGATATTTTATAATTATTTTTTAACATGTAATTTTCCTTTGTTTTATCTATATGTAATAAACTGTTTTCAATTTATTATAAGTGATATACCGTCCCTATTTGGAATAACAGCCGGGGCCAGTATATATTTTTAGAGAGATGCTTGTCTGTGTCCATCTCTAAATCACCCCCAAAGTCCTGTCTACTCTCAGTTGAAGCACCATTCTAGAAATGAGTCTCAGTAACAGTGAGGAATTGACTCAGCTATAATGGGTTCTGGTTTAAGTGAAAGCTGGGAGGATGGCATTCAGTTGTAGGCTCTAAAGGAAAAGGCCAGCAAGGAGGAAAGAGGGATGTCTGAAGAAGTTGTAACTGTAGCTAAGGAGGGAGAGACAGCTTACTTTCACTTTACATGAGTTCATCAAAGGGCCCCAACGTGTGCACTAACAATCATATTGCAGTACAGCTTTCAACAGTTAATACCCAGGTATTACTTATATGGTTTATTTAGGATTTTATTGCGTGCAACCGTTATTGCATATGACATACTGTACTGTACTTGAATGCTTAGTGCAGAGTATAGACAAGTAGGTTATATAGTTTAATGTCGAATTCTTTATTTTCTTGCCAAAATGTAATTAAAGTACAAATGCTATTCTTGTTAATAATTGTTCCTGTATGTATTTCTTGGCAGATCAGGAGAAGATTAAGAAGACAGGTACATAAATATAATGTGTGGATATCTGATATATGCTAAAGAGTCAAGTTACAAAAACATAGAGGAGGATGGAAAAAAGAAAGGCATATGACCTGGAGAGGGGTATAATGTCTGGACTACCAACCCTCAGATGATAGGACTTCTTCCAGTAAGGATTCACTTCAGCAAGGTCCACAGCCCCTCCATTGATGCATTTCACCATACACTTATTAATAGTATTAAGGATTTGTGGATGTTTTGACAGTCA
Organism: Pseudophryne corroboree; assembly: GCF_028390025.1. NCBI lineage: Eukaryota > Metazoa > Chordata > Amphibia > Anura > Myobatrachidae > Pseudophryne > Pseudophryne corroboree. The sequence continues at coordinate 598,923,154 of NC_086448.1, forward strand.
TATATGTAATAGTGAGCGCAGTAGGTGACTATGTTTGCCTTTTCGCTATATACTGTAATGTTAAAGAACTTATCGCCTGAGTTTGACTTCTTAGTTGTAGCGTTAGAAGAAAACACAGCAAAGTTAACCACAGACACAGTCAGAGCAAAGTACAGTAACTACAGTTTCAAGAATGTATCCAAACAAAAAAACACTCTTAGTGCAGCGCCTAACGATAGTATAGATAAAATAATAAACTGCTGAGACACTGCGCTTGCCTTGACCACTATGTGAAGAATGGAGAGAGTAGACTGAAACAACAAGAGAGGCTGCGCTGTGTGTCAGTAGTTAAGTACAAAAAGAGCAAACGTGTACTATAAAGGTATTAAATTTATTAAAAATGACATGTGGTTAATAAAACAAACTTAAAATAAAAGCACACCTGTATCTGTCTCAAAGGTATATGGAGTAGTGATAACTGGTATATGGTATATGGCAATAAAGGTCCAATATAAAGTTCAGAAAAAAGAAACTCAATGCGGTGCAGTCCCAGAGAAATGGTTACCTCGTATATGTCACCCGGCAGATGGTGATGTGTGTGTATAGTACCTCTCCGATTGGGCTGGTATAAATTTCGGCCGAGCGTCCCCGGCCAAAACAATCCTGCTTTGCCCAAATTGTTGCACAGCGGAGGGACGATATCTAGTAGACAGCCTGTCAGTAGTCACTCGTCGCGGTGAGGAGATGGTATAAGCTTGCGGCTGGATGGAAGCAAAGTCCGGTAATGCTCACCAGTTGCAGTGGTGAGATGGACGGCAGCCTGTACGGTGACGAGCCGGTAATAGGCTGAAATTGGAAACCAAGGAGGGTTTGCACGGCAGTGTAACACCTTGGACCAGGTGTGCTAGTTTGGAGGCGGAGTCCTGACGCGTTTCGTCACGATCACGTGACTTTTTCAAAGGTATGATCCTGCCTCCACATTTACCAGTATTTAAAGCCTGAGCTACTGATGACATGCAGATGTCAGTGATTAACAATTAAGGCAACTGCCCTATGAAACACATTACATACACGTTCGCTCTCAAAATAACACAGTTTAAAAAACACATTGTTATAGAAAACAATCGAAGCAGTTTAACAGATTATCATTCACAAGCAGATGAGTTATCAACTGCATTTAAGAACCGAGGATATCCTGAATCCCTGATTAAATCAGCCAGAGATAGGGCAGACTCTATAGACAGGAAGGATTTATTGGTACATAAAGCACATCACTGCAAGTTTGATTCAGATCAACCACACTTTTTAACACAATTTAATAGCTCTTCATACAAGGTCAAGAATATCATTAATAATAATTATACTATACTTTTGACAGATCAGATTTTAAAAACAGAGTTGAAAGATAAACCGTCTGTTATTTTCAAAAAGTCTAACAATCTACAACATCTTCTTGCACCTAGTCTTTTTATAGACAAAAGAAAAACAGAGGCGAATATCAACTCCTCTAATATGGCTCAATGGCTCCCCAAAATTGTAGGATGTTTCAGATGTGGAGCCAAGCAATGTATCACCTGCTCATATATTTTAAACAATGTTAAAGTTTTCAATACTCCTAACTCCCTTAAGGTAGAGATCCGCTCACATATCAATTGTAACAGTTCTTTTGTGATATATCTATTGAGCTGCAATTGTGGTCTTATCTATGTGGGTAGGACGACACGAAAATTAAGAACTAGGTTTCTTGAACACAGACGCAATATTCAAAAAGGTTTTGTGTTCCATAGCGTCTCTAGACATTTTTCAGACAAACACCAAAAAAATCCAGAAGATATAAAATTAATTGGTATTGAGACAATACCACCGACAGCACGCGAAGGAGATAGATATAGAAAGTTATGCCTGAGGGAGAACTACTGGATCCACAAGTTGAGGACCCTAATGCCGGAGGGCCTTAATGAATGCATTGAATTCGACCTAGGATGAGAAAAGTCAATATTTATTAATCAAAAAAATCATGCTATAGATGTTTCGGGTACCCAGTTTCTTTCTGCTTTAAACCCTTTACACAATCTCTATTAATGAAGGTTATAGATGGGTACTATATTTTGATATTTTCTCTAAGTTTTTTTGTGAAATTTTAAGATAACCCATAATGAATAGTCTTCTTGCAGCTATGGTGTGTTGTAGTGAGGTCAGTGGCACGCTCGGCCGAAATTTATACCAGCCCAATCGGAGAGGTACTATACACACACATCACCATCTGCCGGGTGACATATACGAGGTAACCATTTCTCTGGGACTGCACCGCATTGAGTTTCTTTTTCTGAACTTTATATTGGACCTTTATTGCCATATACCATATACCAGTTATCACTACTCCATATACCTTTGAGACAGATACAGGTGTGCTTTTATTTTAAGTTTGTTTTATTAACCACATGTCATTTTTAATAAATTTAATACCTTTATAGTACACGTTTGCTCTTTTTGTACTTAACTACTGACACACAGCGCAGCCTCTCTTGTTGTTTCAGTTTCAAGAATGTGTCTGTCACATTCCAGAGTTTTAAAACCACTTTCTTACCTCTGCTGTGTTTGTCCTGGCTGGCGCCAAGGTCCACTCACGCTGTGAATGCAAAACACTCCAGGATGACGCAGAGGTCCACCCTCGCTGCACATTGCTCTCATTTGGTTATGAGGTCTAACTGCACTGTGCCTGATCAGCATCCTCAGTCTGGAAATGGAGGCAGTTCTCCACGACGCTCTTCTCACTGTGTGATTGCACAGCGTGCTACCGCTCAGGTTGCTCACTAAGGTTTCCTCCAAAACCTCAGTATGGGCTCAGCCATGTTGGACTCAGTCACCTGACTTTCATCCACCACTCAGAGCGCTGTTCCTGGACCAGCTGACCACAGCATCCAATCACCACATCCCTATAAGTTCCACTTCCTGACTGTCTCAAATCATCAGTACATCGTCACTTCTGTTGAAGTCACAGCTCTGTGCTGAGCACCCAGGTTCTTTGGATCTGTCCGGACCCAGTCTGCCCAAATCCAGTTCCAGCCTGGTATATGCAATTCTCCAGTTACAAATGTTCCAGTTGCTTCTACAAAAAACATGTTCATTGTTACTCACCATTTCTAGTCCGGCCACCCTCCAGTTCCAGTCTAGTCACCCTCTGGTTCCAGTCTGGCCATTCGTTGGTTCCAGTCCAATCACCATCTGTTTCCTGTCCAGTCACCATCTGGTTCCAGTCCAGATTATCATCGAATTCCTGTATTGCTGCAGTTCCATTATCAATAAAGTTATTTTCGCTGTCTCTGCCTTTAGGCTAGTCATCACTAGACTTTCTCCAAAGACTTTCATATCTCATACTACTTTCAGCTCCACTGCCTCCTTTCTCTCCTCAATCCATGAGGAGGAGCTGGATTAAGCCTCCCAGCTTCATCCACGCCTCAGCAGTTCCTGCTTCAGCCTCACACGCCTCTCCAAACCCCCCCAAACCCTCAGGCATGACATCATGTTACAGGCTATATTTGAAAAATGACAGGCTCTGGTTGGGTGGTTGGTAGTTTATCTCTCTCCACTTTATCTCTCTCCAAGGCTTAGTACATCTGCCCTATATGCATGTACAGAAAACCGCCCTTATGTATGTACAGATACCTGTATAGTGACACTGTACATACTGTACACTTTCAATTCTTTCTTAAAGTAAAACATCTAATTCTTAAACCATTTTAAAAAGTTTTGTAATAATTATTGAAATGTATTACTCTCCATGAGTACATATTGAAAAAAAATACAAAGTGTATTAATAAGGTTTTAATAAGGTTTTTTTACCAAAGCTTGTTATTAAATTTACATGTATTTCTATAAATTAATCAGGAACACTATCAAGGGAAATAGAAATTATGTATTGCAATCTGACAGTTTATGTCCTGTTATTTTTTTTAAATTCTCTTTCCAAAGACCATCTCTGTCAGATAAAAGGGGATGACTTCATGTCCTGACACATCTAATATAAGAACTCTTGAAATTATATTTATGAGGTTAAAAGAAGAGAGTTTGAAATAAATGAGTGAAAAAAAAATTGTGACAAAGTCACACTGCCCTTCTTACTAAAGATAACTTTAATTAATGGCTTGCCTGCAGCCACTAAAGAAGCTGCCGCATACAGCTTCCCTAGAGCAGATCTTATACTTTCTTAACAGTGCCATAAAAAACATCATTTGTGCCAGGTATATTTATTTTTAGTAGAGATGAGCGGGTTCGGTTTCTCGGAAACCGAACCCCCCGAACTTCACCCTTTTTACACGGGTCCGAGGCAGGTTCGAACCTTCCCGCCTTGCTCGGCTAACCCGAGCGCGCCCGAACGTCATCACCTGTCGGATTCTCACGAGATTCGGATTCTATATAAGCAGCCGCGCGTCGCCGCCATTTTCACTCGTGCATTGGAGATGATAGGGAGAGGACGTGGCTGGCGTCCTCTCCGTTTATTGTTGAACTTGATTGCTTTATTTCTTAATTGTGGGGTGGACTGGGGAGCAGCTGTTAGGAGGAGTACAGTGCAGTGTTTTGCTGATAAGTGACCACCAGTTTTTATCCGTTCTCTGCATGAAAAAAACGCTCCATACCATATCTGTGCTCAGTGTGCTGCATAATATATCTTTCTCACACTGCTTAATTGTGGGGACTGGGGAGCAGCTGTATTATATAGCAGGAGTACAGTGCAGAGTTTTGCTGACAGTGACCACCAGTATATGTTGTCTGCATGAAAAACACTCCATATCTGTGCTCAGTGTGCTGCTTTATTGTGGGGACTGGGGACTAGAGATGAGCGCCTGAAATTTTTCGGGTTTTGTGTTTTGGTTTTGGGTTCGGTTCCGCGGCCGTGTTTTGGGTTCGAACGCGTTTTGGCAAAACCTCACCGAATTTTTTTTGTCGGATTCGGGTGTGTTTTGGATTCGGGTGTTTTTTTCAAAAAACACTAAAAAACAGCTTAAATCATAGAATTTGGGGGTCATTTTGATCCCAAAGTATTATTAACCTCAAAAACCATAATTTACACTCATTTTCAGTCTATTCTGAATACCTCACACCTCACAATATTATTTTTAGTCCTAAAATTTGCACCGAGGTCGCTGTGTGAGTAAGATAAGCGACCCTAGTGGCCGACACAAACACCGGGCCCATCTAGGAGTGGCACTGCAGTGTCACGCAGGATGTCCCATCCAAAAAACCCTCCCCAAACAGCACATGACGCAAAGAAAAAAAGAGGCGCAATGAGGTAGCTGTGTGAGTAAGATTAGCGACCCTAGTGGCCGACACAAACACCGGGCCCATCTAGGAGTGGCACTGCAGTGTCACGCAGGATGGCCCTTCCAAAAAACCCTCCCCAAACAGCACATGACGCAAACAAAAAAAGAGGCGCAATGAGGTAGCTGTGTGAGTAAGATTAGCGACCCTAGTGGCCGACACAAACACCGGGCCCATCTAGGAGTGGCACTGCAGTGTCACGCAGGATGTCCCTTCCAAAAAACCCTCCCCAAACAGCACATGACGCAAAGAAAAAAAGAGGCGCAATGAGGTAGCTGTGTGAGTAAGATTAGCGACCCTAGTGGCCGACACAAACACCGGGCCCATCTAGGAGTGGCACTGCAGTGTCACGCAGGATGTCCCTTCCAAAAAACCCTCCCCAAACACACAAGACGCAAAGAAAAAAAGAGGCGCAATGAGGTAGCTGACTGTGTGAGTAAGATTAGCGACCCTAGTGGCCGACACAAACACCGGGCCCATTTAGGAGTGGCACTGCAGTGTCACGCAGGATGCCCCTTCCAAAAAACCCTCCCCAATCAGCACATGATGCAAAGAAAAAGAAAAGAAAAAAGAGGTGCAAGATGGAATTGTCCTTGGGCCCTCCCACCCACCCTTATGTTGTATAAACAAAACAGGACATGCACACTTTAACCAACCCATCATTTCAGTGACAGGGTCTGCCACACGACTGTGACTGATATGACGGGTTGGTTTGGACCCCCCCAAAAAAGAAGCAATTAATCTCTCCTTGCACAAACTGGCTCTACAGAGGCAAGATGTCCACCTCATCATCACCCTCCGATATATCACCGTGTACATCCCCCTCCTCACAGATTATCAATTCGTCCCCACTGGAATCCACCATCTCAGCTCCCTGTGTACTTTGTGGAGGCAATTGCTGCTGGTCAATGTCTCCGCGGAGGAATTGATTATAATTCATTTTAATGAACATCATCTTCTCCACATTTTCTGGATGTAACCTCGTACGCCGATTGCTGACAAGGTGAGCGGCGGCACTAAACACTCTTTCGGAGTACACACTTGTGGGAGGGCAACTTAGGTAGAATAAAGCCAGTTTGTGCAAATTGCCTCTTTTTCCTGCCAGTATAAGTACGGACTGTGTGACGTGCCTACTTGGATGCGGTCACTCATATAATCCTCCACCATTCTATCAATGTTGAGAGAATCATATGCAGTGACAGTAGACGACATGTCCGTAATCGTTGTCAGGTCCTTCAGTCCGGACCAGATGTCAGCATCAGCAGTCGCTCCAGACTGCCCTGCATCACCGCCAGCGGGTGGGCTCGGAATTCTGAGCCTTTTCCTCGCACCCCCAGTTGCGGGAGAATGTGAAGGAGGAGATGTTGACAGGTCGCGTTCCGCTTGACTTGACAATTTTGTCACCAGCAGGTCTTTCAACCCCAGCAGACTTGTGTCTGCCGGAAAGAGAGATCCAAGGTAGGCTTTAAATCTAGGATCGAGCACGGTGGCCAAAATGTAGTGCTCTGATTTCAACAGATTGACCACCTGTGAATCCTTGTTAAGCGAATTAAGGGCTCCATCCACAAGTCCCACATGCCTAGCGGAATCGCTCCATGTTAGCTCCTCCTTCAATGTCTCCAGCTTCTTCTGCAAAAGCCTGATGAGGGGAATGACCTGACTCAGGCTGGCAGTGTCTGAACTGACTTCACGTGTGGCAAGTTCAAAGGGCATCAGAACCTTGCACAACGTTGAAATCATTCTCCACTGCGCTTGAGACAGGTGCATTCCACCTACTATATCGTGCTCAATTGTATAGGCTTGAATGGCCTTTTGCTGCTCCTCCAACCTCTGAAGCATATAGAGGGTTGAATTCCACCTCGTTACCACTTCTTGCTTCAGATGATGGCAGGGCAGGTTCAGTAGTTTTTGGTGGTGCTCCAGTCTTCTGTACGTGGTGCCTGTACGCCGAAAGTGTCCCGCAATTCTTCTGGCCACCGACAGCATCTCTTGCACGCCCCTGTCGTTTTTTAAAAAATTCTGCACCACCAAATTCAAGGTATGTGCAAAACATGGGACGTGCTGGAATTTGCCCATATTTAATGCACACACAATATTGCTGGCGTTGTCCGATGCCACAAATCCACAGGAGAGTCCAATTGGGGTAAGCCATTCCGCGATGATCTTCCTCAGTTGCCGTAAGAGGTTTTCAGCTGTGTGCGTATTCTGGAAAGCGGTGATACAAAGCGTAGCCTGCCTAGGAAAGAGTTGGCGTTTGCGAGATGCTGCTACTGGTGCCGCCGCTGCTGTTCTTGCGGCGGGAGTCCATACATCTACCCAGTGGGCTGTCACAGTCATATAGTCCTTACCCTGCCCTGCTCCACTTGTCCACATGTCCGTGGTTAAGTGGACATTGGGTACAGCTGCATTTTTTAGGACACTGGTGACTCTTTTTCTGAGGTCTGTGTACATTTTCGGTATCGCCTGCCTAGAGAAATGGAACCTAGATGGCATTTGGTACCGGGGACACAGTACCTCCAACAAGTCTCTAGTTGGCTCTGCAGTAATGATGGATACCGGAACCACGTTTCTCACCACCCAGGATGCCAAGACCTCAGTTATCCGCTTTGCAGTAGGATGACTGCTGTGATATTTCATCTTCCTCGCAAAGGACTGTTGAACAGTCAATTGCTTACTGGAAGTAGTACAAGTGGGCTTACGACTTCCCCTCTGGGATGACCATCGACTCCCAGCGGCAACAACAGCAGCGCCAGCAGCAGTAGGCGTTACACGCAAGGATGCATCGGAGGAATCCCAGGCAGGAGAGGACTCGTCAGAATTGCCAGTGACATGGCCTGCAGGACTATTGACATTCCTGGGGAAGGAGGAAATTGACACTGAGGGAGTTGGTGGGGTGGTTTGCGTGAGCTTGGTTACAAGAGGAAGGGATTTACTGGTCAGTGGACTGCTTCCGCTGTCACCCAAAGTTTTTGAACTTGTCACTGACTTATTATGAATGCGCTGCAGGTGACGTATAAGGGAGGATGTTCCGAGGTGGTTAACGTCCTTACCCCTACTTATTACAGCTTGACAAAGGGAACACACGGCTTGACACCTGTTGTCCGCATTTCTGGTGAAATACCTCCACACCGAAGAGCTGATTTTTTTGGTATTTTCACCTGGCATGTCAACGGCCATATTCCTCCCACGGACAACAGGTGTCTCCCCGGGTGCCTGACTTAAACAAACCACCTCACCATCAGAATCCTCCTGGTCAATTTCCTCCCCAGCGCCAGCAACACCCATATCCTCCTCATCCTGGTGTACTTCAACACTGACATCTTCAATCTGACTATCAGGAACTGGACTGCGGGTGCTCCTTCCAGCACTTGCAGGGGCGTGCAAATGGTGGAAGGCGCATGCTCTTCACGTCCAGTGTTGGGAAGGTCAGGCATCGCAACCGACACAATTGGACTCTCCTTGTGGATTTGGGATTTCGAAGAATGCACAGTTCTTTGCTGTGCTGCTTTTGCCAGCTTGAGTCTTTTCATTTTTCTAGCGAGAGGCTGAGTGCTTCCATCCTCATGTGAAGCTGAACCACTAGCCATGAACATAGGCCAGGGCCTCAGCCGTTCCTTGCCACTCCGTGTCGTAAATGGCATATTGGCAAGTTTATGCTTCTCCTCCGACAATTTTATTTTAGGTTTTGGAGTCCTTTTTTTTCTGATATTTGGTGTTTTGGATTTGACATGCTCTGTACTATGACATTGGGCATCGGCCTTGGCAGACGACGTTGCTGGCATTTCATCGTCTCGGCCATGACTAGTGGCAGCAGCTTCAGCACGAGGTGGAAGTGGATCTTGATCTTTCCCTAATTTTGGAACCTCAACATTTTTGTTCTCCATATTTTAATAGGCACAACTAAAAGGCACCTCAGGTAAACAATGGAGATGGATACTAGTGTACAATTATGGACTGCCTGCCGAGTGCAGACAGAGAGGTAGCCACAGCCGTGAACTACCGTACTGTACTGTGTCTGCTGCTAATATAGACTGGTTGATAAAGAGATGTCTATGTAACTATGTATGTATAAAGAAGAAAGAAAAAAAAACCACGGTTAGGTGGTATACAATTATGGACGGACTGCCTGCCGAGTGCCGACACAGAGGTAGCCACAGCCGTGAACTACCGCACTGTACTGTGTCTGCTGCTAATATATAGACTGGTTGATAAAGAGATAGTATACTCGTAACTAGTATGTATGTATAAAGAAAGAAAAAAAAACCACGGTTAGGTGGTATATACAATTATGGACGGGCTGCCGAGTGCCGACACAGAGGTAGCCACAGCCGTGAACTACCGCACTGTACTGTGTCTGCTGCTAATATATAGACTGGTTGATAAAGAGATAGTATACTCGTAACTAGTATGTATGTATAAAGAAAGAAAAAAAAACCACGGTTAGGTGGTATATACAATTATGGACGGGCTGCCGAGTGCCGACACAGAGGTAGCCACAGCCATGAACTACCGCACTGTACTGTGTCTGCTGCTAATATAGACTGGTTGATAAAGAGATAGTATACTCGTAACTAGTATGACTATAAAGAAAGAAAAAAAAACCACGGTTAGGTGGTATATACAATTATGGACGGGCTGCCGAGTGCCGACACAGAGGTAGCCACAGCCGTGAACTACCGCACTGTACTGTGTCTGCTGCTAATATATAGACTGGTTGATAAAGAGATAGTATACTCGTAACTAGTATGTATGTATAAAGAAAGAAAAAAAAACCACGGTTAGGTGGTATATACAATTATGGACGGGCTGCCGAGTGCCGACACAGAGGTAGCCACAGCCGTGAACTACCGCACTGTACTGTGTCTGCTGCTAATATATAGACTGGTTGATAAAGAGATAGTATACTCGTAACTAGTATGTATGTATAAAGAAAGAAAAAAAAACCACGGTTAGGTGGTATATACAATTATGGACGGGCTGCCGAGTGCCGACACAGAGGTAGCCACAGCCGTGAACTACCGCACTGTACTGTGTCTGCTGCTAATATATAGACTGGTTGATAAAGAGATAGTATACTCGTAACTAGTATGTATGTATAAAGAAAGAAAAAAAAACCACGGTTAGGTGGTATATACAATTATGGACGGGCTGCCGAGTGCCGACACAGAGGTAGCCACAGCCGTGAACTACCGCACTGTACTGTGTCTGCTGCTAATATAGACTGGTTGATAAAGAGATAGTATACTCGTAACTAGTATGTATGTATGTATAAAGAAAGAAAAAAAAACCACGGTTAGGTGGTATATACAATTATGGACGGGCTGCCGAGTGCCGACACAGAGGTAGCCACAGCCGTGAACTACCGCACTGTACTGTGTCTGCTGCTAATATAGACTGGTTGATAAAGAGATAGTATACTCGTAACTAGTATGACTATAAAGAAAGAAAAAAAAAACCACGGTTAGGTGGTATATACAATTATGGACGGGCTGCCGAGTGCCGACACAGAGGTAGCCACAGCCGTGAACTACCGCACTGTACTGTGTCTGCTGCTAATATATAGACTGGTTGATAAAGAGATAGTATACTCGTAACTAGTATGTATGTATAAAGAAAGAAAAAAAAACCACGGTTAGGTGGTATATACAATTATGGACGGGCTGCCGAGTGCCGACACAGAGGTAGCCACAGCCGTGAACTACCGCACTGTACTGTGTCTGCTGCTAATATATAGACTGGTTGATAAAGAGATAGTATACTCGTAACTAGTATGTATGTATAAAGAAAGAAAAAAAAACCACGGTTAGGTGGTATATACAATTATGGACGGGCTGCCGAGTGCCGACACAGAGGTAGCCACAGCCGTGAACTACCGCACTGTACTGTGTCTGCTGCTAATATATAGACTGGTTGATAAAGAGATAGTATACTCGTAACTAGTATGTATGTATAAAGAAAGAAAAAAAAACCACGGTTAGGTGGTATATACAATTATGGACGGGCTGCCGAGTGCCGACACAGAGGTAGCCACAGCCGTGAACTACCGCACTGTACTGTGTCTGCTGCTAATATAGACTGGTTGATAAAGAGATAGTATACTCGTAACTAGTATGTATGTATAAAGAAAGAAAAAAAAACCACGGTTAGGTGGTATATACAATTATGGACGGGCTGCCGAGTGCCGACACAGAGGTAGCCACAGCCGTGAACTACCGCACTGTACTGTGTCTGCTGCTAATATAGACTGGTTGATAAAGAGATAGTATACTCGTAACTAGTATGACTATAAAGAAAGAAAAAAAAACCACGGTTAGGTGGTATATACAATTATGGACGGGCTGCCGAGTGCCGACACAGAGGTAGCCACAGCCGTGAACTACCGCACTGTACTGTGTCTGCTGCTAATATATAGACTGGTTGATAAAGAGATAGTATACTCGTAACTAGTATGTATGTATAAAGAAAGAAAAAAAAACCACGGTTAGGTGGTATATATAATTATGGACGGGCTGCCGAGTGCCGACACAGAGGTAGCCACAGCCGTGAACTACCGCACTGTACTGTGTCTGCTGCTAATATATAGACTGGTTGATAAAGAGATAGTATACTCGTAACTAGTATGTATGTATAAAGAAAGAAAAAAAACCACGGTTAGGTGGTATATACAATTATGGACGGGCTGCCGAGTGCCGACACAGAGGTAGCCACAGCCGTGAACTACCGCACTGTACTGTGTCTGCTGCTAATATATAGACTGGTTGATAAAGAGATAGTATACTCGTAACTAGTATGTATGTATAAAGAAAGAAAAAAAAACCACGGTTAGGTGGTATATACAATTATGGACGAGCTGCCGAGTGCCGACACAGAGGTAGCCACAGCCGTGAACTACCGCACTGTACTGTGTCTGCTGCTAATATAGACTGGTTGATAAAGAGATAGTATACTCGTAACTAGTATGTATGTATAAAGAAAGAAAAAAAAACCACGGTTAGGTGGTATATACAATTATGGACGGGCTGCCGAGTGCCGACACAGAGGTAGCCACAGCCGTGAACTACCGCACTGTACTGTATCTGCTGCTAATATATAGACTGGTTGATAAAGAGATAGTATACTCGTAACTAGTATGTATGTATAAAGAAAGAAAAAAAAACCACGGTTAGGTGGTATATACAATTATGGACGGGCTGCCGAGTGCCGACACAGAGGTAGCCACAGCCGTGAACTACCGCACTGTACTGTGTCTGCTGCTAATATATAGACTGGTTGATAAAGAGATAGTATACTCGTAACTAGTATGTATGTATAAAGAAAGAAAAAAAAACCACGGTTAGGTGGTATATACAATTATGGACGGGCTGCCGAGTGCCGACACAGAGGTAGCCACAGCCATGAACTACCGCACTGTACTGTGTCTGCTGCTAATATTGACTGGTTGATAAAGAGATAGTATACTCGTAACTAGTATGTATGTATAAAGAAAGAAAAAAAAACCACGGTTAGGTGGTATATACAATTATGGACGGGCTGCCGAGTGCCGACACAGAGGTAGCCACAGCCGTGAACTACCGCACTGTACTGTGTCTGCTGCTAATATATAGACTGGTTGATAAAGAGATAGTATACTCGTAACTAGTATGTATGTATAAAGAAAGAAAAAAAAACCACGGTTAGGTGGTATATACAATTATGGACGGGCAGCCGAGTGCCGACACAGAGGTAGCCACAGCCGTGAACTACCGCACTGTACTGTGTCTGCTGCTAATATATAGACTGGTTGATAAAGAGATAGTATACTCGTAACTAGTATGTATGTATAAAGAAAGAAAAAAAAACCACGGTTAGGTGGTATATACAATTATGGACGGGCTGCCGAGTGCCGACACAGAGGTAGCCACAGCCGTGAACTACCGCACTGTACTGTGTCTGCTGCTAATATAGACTGGTTGATAAAGAGATAGTATACTACTAATATTATATATACTGGTGGTCAGGTCACTGGTCACTAGTCACACTGGCAGTGGCACTCCTGCAGCAAAAGTGTGCACTGTTTAATTTTAATATAATATTATGTACTCCTGGCTCCTGCTATAACCTATATCTGGCACTGCAGTGCTCCCCAGTCTCCCCCACAATTATAAGCTGTGTGAGCTGAGCACAGTCAGATATATATATACCTTGATGCAGCACACTGGGCTGAGCAGTGCACACAGATATGGTATGTGACTGAGTCACTGTGTGTATCGTTTTTTTCAGGCAGAGAACGGATATATTAAATAAAACAAACAACTGCACTGTCTGGTGGTCACTGTGGTCGTCAGTCACTAAACTCTGCACTCTCTTCTACAGTATCACAGCCTCAGGTCAATCTCTCTCTCTCTCTCTCAACCCTAATCTAAATGGAGAGGACGCCAGCCACGTCCTCTCCCTATCAATCTCAATGCACGTGTGAAAATGGCGGCGACGCGCGGCTCCTTATATAGAATCCGAGTCTCGCGATAGAATCCGAGCCTCGCGAGAATCCGACAGCGTCATTATTACGTTCGGGCGCGCTCGGGTTAACCGAGCAAGGCGGGAAGATCCGAGTCGCTCGGACCCGTGAAAAAAAACATGAAGTTCGGGCGGGTTCGGATTCAGAGAAACCGAACCCGCTCATCTCTACTGGGGACAACCAGTATAATTAATATTATATAGGAGGAGTACAGTGCAGAGTTTTGCTGACCAGTGACCACCAGTATACTATATATAGCAGTACGGTAGGCCACTGCTGTACCCACCTCTGTGTCGTCATTCATTAAGTATACTATCCATCTACATTCTATACCTGTGGTGCATTTTAGTTTTGCAGTTTGCTGACACAGTGACCACCAGTATACTATATATAGCAGTACGGTAGGCCACTGCTGTACCTACCTCTGTGTCGTCATTCATTAAGTATACTATCCATCTACATTCTATACCTGTGGTGCATTTTAGTTTTGCAGTTTGCTGACACAGTGACCACCAGTATACTATATATAGCAGTACGGTAGGCCACTGCTGTACCTACCTCTGTGTCGTCATTCATTAAGTATACTATCCATCTACATTCTATACCTGTGGTGCATTTTAGTTTTGCAGTTTGCTGACACAGTGACCACCAGTATACTATATATAGCAGTACGGTAGGCCACTGCTGTACCTAACTCTGTGTCGTCATTCATTTAGTATACTATCCATCTACATTCTATACCTGTGGTGCGCCTCTTTTTTTCTTTGCATCATGACCTGTTTGGGGACAATTTTTTTGAAGTGCCATCTTTTCTTGATTGACACTGCAGTGCCACTCCTAGATGGGCCAGGTGTTTGTGTCGGCCACTTGTGTCGCTTAGCTTAGTCACACAGCGACCTTGGTGCGCCTCTTTTTTTCTTTGCATCATGTGCTGTTTGGGGATTATTTTTTTGAAGTGCCATCCTGTCTTGATTGACACTGCAGTGCCACTCCTAGATGGGCCAGGTGTTTGTGTCGGCCACTTGTGTCGCTTAGCTTAGTCACACAGCGACCTTGGTGCGCCTCTTATTTTCTTTGCATCATGTGCTGTTTGGGGACAATTTTTTTGAAGTGCCATCCTGTCTTGATTGACACTGCAGTGCCACTCCTAGATAGGCCAGGTGTTTGTGTCGGCCACTTGTGTCGCTTAGCTTAGTCACACAGCGACCTTGGTGCGCCTCTTTTTTTCTTTGCATCATGTGCTGTTTGGGGACAATTTTTTTGAAGTGCCATCCTGTCTTGATTGACACTGCAGTGCCACTCCTAGATGGGCCAGGTGTTTGTGTCGGCCACTTGTGTCGCTTAGCTTAGTCACACAGCGACCTTGGTGCGCCTCTTTTTTTCTTTGCATCATGTGCTGTTTGGGGACAATTTTTTTGAAGTGCCATCCTGTCTTGATTGACACTGCAGTGCCACTCCTAGATGGGCCAGGTGTTTGTGTCGGCCACTTGTGTCGCTTAGCTTAGTCACACAGCGACCTTGGTGCGCCTCTTTTTTTCTTTGCATCATGTGCTGTTTGGGGAGGGTTTTTTTGAAGTGCCATCCTGTCTTGATTGACACTGCAGTGCCACTCCTAGATGGGCCAGGTGTTTCTGTCGGCCACTTGTGTCGCTTAGCTTAGTCACACAGCCACCTTGGTGCGCCTCTTTTTTTCTTTGCATCATGTGCTGTTTGGGGACAATTTTTTTGAAGTGCCATCTTTTCTTGATTGACACTGCAGTGCCACTCCTAGATGGGCCAGGTGTTTGTGTCGGCCACTTGTGTCGCTTAGCTTAGTCACACAGCGACCTTGGTGCGCCTCTTTTTTTCTTTGCATCATGTGCTGTTTGGGGACTATTTTTTTGAAGTGCCATCCTGCCTGACACTGCAGTGCCACTCCTAGATGGGCCAGGTGTTTGTGTCGGCCACTTGGGTCGCTTAGCTTAGTCATCCAACGACCTTGTGCAAATTTTAGGACTAAAAATAATATTGTGAGGTGTGAGGTGTTCAGAATAGACTGAAAATGAGTGGAAATTATGGTTATTGAGGTTAATAATACTATGGGATCAAAATGACCCCCAAATTCTATGATTTAAGCTGTTTTTTAGGGTTTTTTGAAAAAAACACCCGAATCCAAAACACACCCGAATCCGACAAAAAAATTTCTGTGAGGTTTTGCCAAAACGCGTCTGAATCCAAAACACGGCCGCGGAACCGAATCCAAAACCAAAACACAAAACCCGAAAAATGTCCGGTGCACATCACTAATTTTTAGTCACATTTTATGTTCATATTATGTTAACCTTTAAACGCTGCACAAGATGCATACACTTGAGTGTGCTAATACTTACATTCCTACCATACACAGAACCGGATGAAGACTAAAGCAGGGAACATATGCTAAAGTTAAGATGTGAATATACTGTTTCTATAATTACTGAAATCTTGCCTTATTGCTGCAATATAAATCCATTGGGTTTTTTTGTATTGGATTCATCAAGATAAGAGCAAATACACCATTTTGTTTATCATTGTGCCACCGTTTGCAGAGTGGATCCTCCGAAGCATCCTATAGGCCAGAACTGCAACCCTCTGTTCTGTTAAGGGTTGGGTTTTTTTTTTAAATACAAACAAGAATATTTGTCAGTTGATGACCCCATCAAAGAATGGTGGGTATACTGCTGTGCAGGTCTGTCAGACAAGCCTAAAAAGGTACAGGCACAAAATTTGCTGGTGCATAGGTTTGATAAGGCAGATACCTCTGTATATGCAAAGGGGGAGAGTATTGAGGACTCTCATACACTTATAATGAAGTTTAATGAAATAAGGATATGGTCAGGCATGCCTTCAATATCACAATGCAAAGCTTTTCAAAAAGTATTCAGGCATATGCTGCTGAACTCAAACTATTGCCAATGAAGTGTGAATATGGGTCACTCACAAACAAGGTTATCAGCAACTGAATTGTTTCTTGCATTAGCAATGAGACAACATGCTGTTAATCCGCAAGAGACAGTTAACATTAGAGGCTGCAGTAGATATATACATGCTACAGTACATTAACTGTATAATAAAAATGCTGAGGAATACAAATGGGAAGTAAATGTCTGTGATCCCCAACATCAACCCCAGCAAATGGTACACTGTGTTTACAGTTTGGGTGGCCATTTCTATAATAATCATTCATAAATGTCCCACCTTTATAAATGCTTTAATGATTGTGGCAAATTTATAAACTTTACAACATTACAAAATGGTACAGGTCTAAAATAAGAATGTCTCTTTGTGGTGGACAGTTCAACAGTTCAGCACACAAAGCCAATGGCATAGAGGCGAGACCATAGCAGGCACCACACTTGCCACCAGGTTCTACTGTTTAAGTGTAGACACCAACAAGACAAAGCTAGTAAAAGCATTGCCCTTTTAAATATCGGACAGAAACACGCTCAAAAGTGTTGGGTTTTTACAACCTGACTCTTTCTAAATAAACCATCAGATCTGAGAGGTGAAATATTTACCACTGTTACAGACAAAGAAACCAGAAATCCTTCCACCAATTTGCTGCTGTCTCCAACTTTAATGATCTTCACAGGTGCAGGAGCCACACTGCGCATGTGTAATCACACCCAGGAGTAATGGAAGGAAACAATCAATTTGTTTGTTCTGTACTTTACCAGGTAAGCGTGAATCCCTCTGTGTTGCTTCATAGTTTACCTTTATCCTTTTGTTCCACCAGGGAGGTTAGAAGGGTTAAACACAATGATCAAGTCCATTTTCATAAAAAAATTCCTTTACTTGAGGCAAAGCATATTACCTCTTAATTTAAGATAATAATAATAATAATAATAATAATAATTTCTCCAATAGGACTCAAGGAGCTTAACAGATACATAGCATAATATAGTACAGAAAATAATGAAGTACATTTTCATAAAATACAGAAGCATGAAGATACTAAAGGGACATTTATGGGAATGCTTGAGAAAAAAGGAAAGTCTTGAGTCTATTTTTGAAGGATTCTATAGTTGGGGCCTCTCGCACTGTGCGGGGAAGTGAGTTCCATAGAGTCGCAGCCACATGACTAAAAGCTCGACCCCCAGATGAATTACCGGAAATTCTAGGTACTGCTAAAAGTCCTTCATCTACAGATCGCAGTAATCGAGTGGGGCAGTATGGGAGTCAGTAGCTGCTTCAGGTACCTTGGGCCCTGGTCATGTAATGCTTTGAAACTCAGTAAGCCAATCTTGAAGATGATTCGCCATCTTACAGGCAGCCAGTGAAGGTAGTAAAGGATGGGTGTTATGTGGCTAGAACGGGGCTGGTCGGTTAATAGCCTGGCAGCTGTGTTTTGCACCAGCTGTAAGCGCTGCAATTCTTTTGCTGGTAGACCAAGGTAGAGGGCATTACAGTAGTCTAATCGAGATGATACAATTGCATGAATGACTTTTGGCAGATCATCTGAGGGAATTAAGTGCTTGATTCTGGCTATGTTCTTGTGTTTTGGATCTGGATTGGTTTTGCCAAAACCACCCTTTAAGGTTTTGGTTTTGGATCTTGATAATTTTTGGGGAAAAAACATAAAAACAGCTAAAATCACAGAATTTGGGGGTAATTTTAATCCTATGGTATTATTAACCTCAATAACATTCATTTCCACTCATTTCCAGTCTATTCTGAACACCTCACAATATTGTTTATAGGCCAAAAGGTTGCACCGAGGTGGCTGGATGACTAAGCTAAGTGACACAAGTGTGCAGCACAAACACCTGGCCCATCAAGGAGTGGCATTGCAGTGTCAGACAGGATGGAAGATTTAAAAAATAGGCCCCAAACAGCACATGATGCAAAGAAGAAAAAGAGGTGCAATGAGGTAGCTGTATGACTAAGCTAAGAGACACAAGTGTGCGGCACAAACACCTGGCACATTTAGCAGTGGCACTGCAGTGGCAGACAGGATGGAACTTAAAAAAACTAGGCCCCAAACAGTACATCATGCAAAGAAGAAAAA
The DNA here is from genome assembly GCF_028390025.1 of Pseudophryne corroboree. NCBI lineage: Eukaryota > Metazoa > Chordata > Amphibia > Anura > Myobatrachidae > Pseudophryne > Pseudophryne corroboree. Next base: position 598,941,972 of record NC_086448.1, read on the forward strand.
GAGGTGCAATGAGGTAGCTGTATGACTAAGCTAAGCGACACAAGTGTGCGGCACAAACAACATGGGACGTGCTGGAATTTGCCCAAATGTAATACATGCACAATATTGGTGGCACAGGAGAGCGTACCCCTAAACCACACACACACAGCAAAGCCTGTAAATGTAATTTGGATAATAATAACCCTTTTATTTGGAGCTATTATAATAATATACAACATATATAATTATAATAATATACAACACAGGCGAGCGTACCCTACACCACACAGGGCAAACCCTGTAAAAATTATTTGGATAATAATATAAGTAATGTATATAACCCTTTTATTTGGAGTAAATAATATACAGCACAGGACACCACCACTGGACTTATGGCAGCAAAAGACACCACCACTGGACTGATGCAGCAAAAGACAGCACCACTGGACTGAACTTATACGGCAGTACCTCTGGACTTGTACGGCAGTGTCAGACAGGATGACACTTTAAAAAACTAGTCCCCAAGCAGCACATGATGCAAAGAAGAAAAAGAGGTTGTATAAACAGGACATGCACACTTTAACAAACCAATAATTTCAGAGACAGGGTCTGCCACACGATTGTGCAACCACCAAAAAAGAAGCAATCAATCTCTTCTTGCACAAACTGGCACTACAGCGGCAAGATGTCGACCTCATCTTCCGATTCCTCACCACTTTCAGTGTGTACATCCTCCTCCCCACAGAGTATTAATTCATCTTCCGATTCCTCACCACTTTCAGTGTGTACATCCTCCTCCCCACAGAGTATTAATACATCCTCCTCCCCACAGAGTATTAATTCAGAGTATTAATTCCCCACATTTCTGGAGGCAATTGCTGGTGAAGGTCTTCCTGGAGGAATTTATAATTCATTTTGATGAACATCATCTTCTCCACATTTTGTGGAAGTAACCGCCTACGCCGATTGCTGACAAGGTTGCCGGCTGCACTAAACACACTTTCGGAGTACACACTGGAGAGGGGGGGGGGGGCAACTTAGGTAAAATAAAGCCAATTTGTGCAAGGGCATCCAAATTGCCTCTTTTTCCTGCCAGTATACATACAGACTGTCTGACATGCCTACTTGGATGCAGTCACTCATATAATCGTCCACCATTCTTTCAATGGTGACAGAATCATATGCAGTGACATTAGACATGTCAGTAATCATTGGCAGGTCCTTCAGTCCAGACCAGATGTCAGCACTCGCGCCTGACTGCCCTGCATCACCGCCAGTGGGTGGGCTAGGAAATCTTATTCTTTTCCTCGCAGCCCCAGTTGTGGGAGAAAATGAAGGAGGAGCTGTTGATGGGTCACGTTCCATTTGAGTTGACAATTTTCTCACAAGCAGGTCTTTGACCCTCTGCAAACTTGTGTCTGCCAGAAAGAGAGATACAACATAGGCTTTAAACCTAGGATCGAGCACAGTGGCCAAAATGTAGTGCTCTGATTTCAACAGATTGACCACCCTTGAATCCTGACAAAGCAAATGAAGGGCTACATCCACAAGTCCCACATACTTAGCGGAATCGCTGCGTCTTAGCTCCTCCTTCAATTTCTCCAGCTGCTTCTGCAAAAGCCTGATGAAGGGAATGAAGGGAATGACCTGACTCAAGCTGGCAGTGTCTGAACTGACTTCATATGTGGCAAGTTCGAAGGGTTGGAGAACCTTACACAAGATGGAAATCATACTCCACTGTGCTTGAGTCAGGTGCATTCCCCCTCATTTGTCTATATCATAGGTGGATGTATAGGCTTGAATGGCCATTTGCTGCTCCTCCATCCTCTGAAGCATATAGAGTGTTGAATTCCACCTCGTTACCACCTCTTGCTACAGGTGATGGCAGGGCAGGTTCAGGAGTGTTGGCTGGCTCTCCAGTCTTCAGCACGCAGTGGTTGAATGTCGAAAGTGGCCCGCAATTTTTCGGGCCAACGACAGCATCTCCTGCATGCTCCTGTCATTTTTAAAAAAATTCTGCACCACCATATTAATTGTATGTGCAAAACATGGGACGGGCTGGAATTTGCCCAGATGTAATGCACGCACAATATTGATGGCATTGTCCAATATCACAAATCCCCAGGAGAGTCTAAGTGGGGTAAGCCATTGTGCGATGATGTCCCTCAGTTTCCGTAAGAGGTTGTCAGCAGTTAAGTGGACAGTGGGTGCCACTGCATTTTTTAGGACAATGAGACACTTTTTATTACGTCTCTGTACATTCTCAGTATCGCCTGCCTAGTGAAGTGGAACCTAGATGGGATTTGGTACTGGGGGGGACACTACCTCCATCAATTCACTAAGTCCCACTGAACTAATGGCGGATATCGGATGCATGTCTAACACCAACATCGCTGTCAAGGCCTCAGTTATCCGCTTTGCAAAAGGACGACTGCTGTCATATTTCATCTTCCTCACAAAGGACTGTTGGACAGTCAGTTGCTTACTGGAAGTAGTACAAGTGGCCTTCCGACTTCCCCTCTGGGATGACGATCGACTTCCAGCAGCAACAACAGCAGCAACAGCAACAGCAGCAGTAGGCGTACCACTCAAGGATCCTCTGGAGGAATTCCGGTTAGGAGAGGACGCCTCAGTCTTGCAAGTGACATGGCCTGCAGGACTACTGACGTTCTTGACTGAGGAGGAAGTTGACATTGAGGTAATTGGTGATGTTTAAAAAATGCAGAAATATGCAGCATACATTGGCGCTCAGGCCGTAAGATGTATCCCTTACACAGGTTGGAGGGATATACTGAATACAACCAAGGTTGGTTAGGATAAAGTGCATTTATTTAAATGAAAAACACACTGACATGCATGTATAGTGTACTATTAAAAAGACAGATACAAAGACATAAAAACATATATTCGCTATGGACTGGGAGACAGTGGCTGGGTTAAAGTGCTTGTGCAGTAAATTAGTGAGCAAATCTCTCACCATCTGATGGCCCTGCGGTGGGCTAGCTTGTAAGAAAGCAATGCTGGTCCGGCGCTGATGTAGTCCGGCACCACCGCATAGAGCATGAATCAGCTTGAATATCCCTTTAATGGTGTCACCGCTCCTTAGTCCAGTCCTCTATCCAGATACAACGCGTTTCGGTCAGTTGCTTTTGACCTTTTTCAAGTTTTGGATTGAGGATGTGTGTCTGGGTAGCTCTTTTATACCCCCACAGGAGATCTCCATTCTTAAGAACACACATCCTCAATCCAAAACTTGAAAAAGGTCAAAAGCAACTGACCGAAACGCGTTGTATCTGGATAGAGGACTGGACTAAGGAGCGGTGAAACCATTAAAGGGATAATCAAGCTGATTCATGCTCTATGCGGTGGTGCCGGGCTACATCAGCGCCGGACCAGCATTGCTTTCTTACAAGCTAGCCCACCGCAGGGCCATCAGATGGTGAGAGATTTGCTCACTAATTTACTGCACAAGCACTTTAACCCAGCCACTGTCTCCCAGTCCATAGCGAATATATGTTTTTATGTCTTTGTATCTGTCTTTTTAATAGTACACTATACATGCATGTCAGTGTGTTTTTCGTTTAAATAAATGCACTTTATCCTAACCAACCTTGGTTGTATTCAGTATATCCCTCCAACCTGTGTAAGGGATACATCTTACGGCCTGAGCGCCAATGTATGCTGCATATTTCTGCATTTTTTAAACACTCAGGGATTTATGTGTTTGTCCCTCCCGGTGCAGTAACAAGGCTGCTCAGTCTGTTTTAATTGCGCATTCTTTGTTAGTGCACACCCTCTTTCTTTGTAATTGGTGATGTGGCTTGCAGGAGCTTGGGTACAAGAGGAAGAAGGAATTTTAGGTGTCAGTGGACTGCTTATGCTCTTACCCAAAGTTTCTGAACATGACAATGACTTCTGATGAATGCGCTACATGTGACGTATAAGGGAGGATGTTCCTAGGTAGTTAACATCCTTACCCCTACTTATTACTGATTGACAAAGGCAACACATGTCTTGATACCTGTTGTCCGGATTTGTATAAAATTATTCTAAACTGAAGAGGTGGCTGTTTTGGTATTTTGCCCAGGCACCACAATGGGCTTATTCATCCCACGGACAACAACTGTCTCCCCCGGTGCCTGATTTAAATAAACCACATCACCATCAGAATTTTCATCATCAACTTCCTCCTCAGCACCAGCAACACCCATATCATCATCCTGGTGTACTTTAACAGTGACATCTTCAATTTGAATATCAGAAACTGGACTGTGGGTGCTACTTCCAGCACTTGCAGAGGGCGTGCAAATGGTGGAAGGAGCCACCTCTTCCCGTCCAGTGTTGGGAAGGTCAGGCATCGCATCTGCCGACACACTAGGACTCTCCTTGAGGATTTGTGATACCATCTTAGAACACACAGTTCTTTGCTGTGCTTTTGCCAGCTTAACTCTTATCATTTTTCAAGTGAGAGGATGAGGGCTTCCATCATCATGTGAAGCTGAACCACTAGTCATGAACATAGGCCAGGGCCTTAGCCATTCCTTGCCACTCCGTGTCGTAAATGGCATATTGCCAAGTTTACGTTTCTCTTCGGACAATTTTAAAAAAAATTTGTGTCTTTTTACTGAACTTTGGCTTTTTGGATTTTACATGCCCTCTACTATCACATTGGGCATCGACCTTGGCAGACGACGTTGATGGCATTTCATCATCTATGTCATGACTAGTGGCAGCAGCTTCAGCATTAGGAGGAAGTGGTTCTTGATCTTTCCCTATTTTATCCTCCAAATTTTTGTTCTCCATTATTTTTCTGGAGTTATATAACACAATATTCGGCACAGGATAGCGTATTCCTACACCACACAGGGCAAACCTGCAAAAATTATTTGGAATAAATATTAATAACCCCTTTAAATGGATTAAATAATATACAGCACAGGGCAGTACCACTGGACTTATACGGCAGTACCACTGGACTTGATTTATACGGCAGTATCACTGGATTTATATGCCAGTACCACTGGATTTATACAGCAGTACCACTGGAATTATACAGCAGTATCTCTGGAATTATATAGCAGTATCACTGCAAGTATATGGCAGTATCACTGGAATTATATGCCAATACCACTGGAATTATACAGCAGTGCCACTGGAATTATACTGCAGTATCACTGGATTTATACGCCAGTACCACTAGAATTATATGGCAGTGCCACTGGATATATATGGCAGTACCACTGGAGTGGATTTATACAGCAGAATCACTGGAATTATACGGTAGTATCACTGGATTTATACGGCAGTACCACTAGAATTATACGGCAGTATCACTGGAATTATACGGCAGTATCAATGGAATTATACGGCAGTTCCACTCAGTTTATAAGCCAGAGCCACTGGAATTATACGGCAGTATCACTGGATTTATACGGCAGTATCACTGGAATTATATGCCAGTACCACTGGAATTATACGGCAGTATCACTGCAATTATACGGCAGTATCACTGGAATTATACTGCAGTAATACTGGAATTATATGGCAGTACCACTAGACCTATACACCAGTACCACTGGAATTATATGGAAGCATCACTGGATTTATAGAGCAGTATCACTGGAATTATACGGCAGTATCACTGAAATTATACGGCAGTACCACAGGTCATATATACGGCAGTATCACGGGATTTATACGGTCGTACCACTGGACATATACGGCAGTATCACTAGACTTATACGGCAGTATCACTGGACTGGATTTATACGGCAGTACTACTGGACATATATGGCAGTATCACTGGACTGGATTTATACGCCAGTACCACTGTATTTATACGCCAATACCACTGGACATATACAGCAGTATCACTGGAAATATATGGCAGTGCCACTGGACATATTCAGCAGTATCACTGGATTTATTTGGCAGTACCACTGGACATATACGGCAGTTTCACCAGACTCATACGGCAGTATCATTGTACTGGATTTATTCCCCAGTACCACTGGATTTATATGGCAGTATCACTGGACTTTTTCGGCAGTATCACTGGACATATATGTAATATCTCTATAAAAGGGTTCGTACCTGAAACTCTGTCGGTCTCGTAATCGGCCGTATCCACTCTTCAACGATGTCTTGGCCAGCGTCTATTCTTCTCCTCACCTGTAAGGCTGGGGCAGAAGGACCAGGAGAACCCCGGAAGGGCAACCCAAACCCAATGTGCTCAAGGACCACGACACATGGAGACGGTGACAACCATTTATTGCACTGACGATATCAGTCACCGCTGTAACTCAATTTTCATTAAACACAGTTGCATAGGTTGAACATTATTACAATAACCTGAGTCTTTCCCTGTCTTATAACAACATTCACAGTTTTAACACCTCGAAGGTATAACTTTGACCAAATCAAATACTTCACCCGTACTACCAATCATTTGGAGGATAATGTCCTATTAGGGTAAAGTATGTCCTGGCAGTAACGCGGGAGCCATCCCTAAGCTGTCCACGAGGGGGGCGTTATATGCTGGACCGTAACGTTCAGTTCCTGCGCCCCAGAGGCGTTTGCGGCCAATGTCTCTCTAATAGACTGCTTATACTGAAACAGAGGACTTCTAAGGAGGCGTCAGTGGACGCAAGGTAAACAGTTGTAAACAGGCATGCACAACCACTTTCTCCATAATACAGAACAGCAGTAATGATTCACGGTACCAACCGCATTTGTATCCACAGAAAGGTAAGTCAATTATCATCCAGTGATATAAACTAGTAAACAGACCAGTTCTGGCTTGCACAGTAAGAACAGGGGTTTGCACAGTAAGAACAGGGGTTTGCACAGTCCTGTTACCTTTTGTTGAACTGTGCTGTAACAACCGGGTGCAGTATAAGTGTGAAGGTTATAACATGGACCCGTTAGGAGGCGCTATTACATAGGGAGAGTCTTTGACGGAGCTGTTTAGGGTTAGGGGCGTCCCCCTTTTCTGACAGGCGGCAGTTAATGATAACCCTCTACTTTACATGGAAACATCTATGAAGACCCAGGTACAGTACTTCTGTACTTGGGGTTCCTGTAACCCGGATAGCTGGGATATTGGGGATAAGTGAGAGTACCTGCGGTATATTCGTTGCTCCTGCTGTCTGCAGCCGTGCTCCCAGTCACTGCAGCCTCTCCCGTATGACTGTTGTTAGGGGAATCCTCTTCCCACGCGATCTCCCCCCTTCTGGATCTCGAGCCCTTGTGCCGTGGCGTCTTTGATGTTGGGCAGGTGTCAGGAAGCCTCTGTGACCTGAGCCACCTCCCTCTCTTGTACACGCGGCGGTGTTGTTCCTTTGCTCCGGCCGTGGCAGGCTGCAGCGAGTCTGGCGGGTGGGCGCGCTCTCTTCGTTCCCCTCACACGCGGTCCTCTCTCTCTCCGTCTTCCCGCCTCTGCCCCGATTACCTCAGCTCACTGTTCTCTCAGTCTCCTCACTGCCTGCTCACTCTCCTCAGCTCACTCTTCTCCAGGCTGCTGCAGGACAACCCTTTTATAACTTTGCATTCCCAGGACCACATTCTATCTGGGATTTCCCGCTCTTAGTTTGCAAATGGGTGAGTCATGCACTTTGCATTTTGCAGACTGATCTGTATTGCTATGAGCTGTGCTGTTAACTCCTTCTGTGCTGCAAGCTGTAGGCTGCTGGCACAGTGCTTATGCAACTCCAGCAAACATTTTACTTTTATTAAAGTCATGCTGGCACCTGTAGTGCCACAGTTGATTTGGGCTGCAGTTTCAGGGTATCACATATACGGCCAGGGCCAGCTCCAGGCATGTTCCAATAGAGCGGCCGTGCAGGGCGCCACCCTTAATGTGCACCGCATACTTGCGCCACCATATTGGAACCTGGCTGGAGCCTGGAGCACCGGCAGCAAACAGCGATCAGCGTCCGTCCATGATCCATCCATTCCCGGCCCGCCTCCTAGTAGTGGTGGCCTAGCAACAACAGCAGGGGCGGCTGACTGTGTGTGCAGTGTGCCTGCCCTGTGCTGATGACTCATCATGAGGGGGAATGCTGTGGGCGGGCCGTGGACTGAATCCAAACTACCCTGTGTGCAAGCTGTGTGGCAGCACCGGCGTCTGACGTCAGACGCTGGCGCCGCACAGCGCGCATAGCGCGCTGAGCCGCTCAGAGCTTAGCCTTAGTCCGCGGACCGCCCACGGCACTCCCCCTCGATGAGTCATCATCGGCACAGGCAGGCAGCCACTGATAGCCAGGAGGGGAGCCGGACTCACTGACTCTGGAGGCGGGACGCTGCTGCAGACTGCCTGGCCGCCGCCTTCCCTTCCTCCTGCAGCTGCTTAACATGTGAAGCAAGTTCTGCTTTGTTGTGTCACACGCCAGGGCGCGGTCGCGTGGAGGTGGCAAAACAGCAGGGGTGCGGATAGATAATGCCAGCCAGCCACAGCCGATGCTGTTTCACTATTAACAAAGGTAATGCCAGCCAGAGCCAGATGCTGTTTCACTATTAACATATGTAATGCCAGCCAGCCAGAGCCAGATACTGTTTCACTATTAACATAGGTAATGCCAGCCAGCCAGAGCCAGATGCTGTTCATATCATAGGTAATGCCAGCCAGAGCCAGGTGCTGTTTCACTATTAACATAGGTAATGCCAGCCAGAGCTAGATGCTGTTTCACTATTAACATAGGTAATGTGTATGGACCTTTTGTTATTTTTATCCCAGTTGTCAAGTGTTGGGTGGTATTATTTTCATGTTTATAAGCAGTCAGGCCTGTAATTTTCACAATGCATATTTTGGTCATAAGTTAAGAAGACATCATTGTTAATAGTGGATGGATGTTTATTTAATTTACTATTAGCTCTTTCACTTATACCCCTTTCACACCGCCGGCGCCACCCCTGAACATGGGTTATTGGCACATGAACGCGCATAACCCGTGTTCATGTGCGGTGTGAAAGGTGACAGGGTGTAAATTAGTGATGAGCGGGTTCGGTTTCTCTGAAACCGAACCCCCCCGAACTTCACCTTGTTTACACGGGTCCGAGGCAGGTTAGAACCTTCCCGCCTTGCTCGGCTAACCCGAGCGCGCCCGATCGTCATCATCCTGCTGTCGGATTCTCGCGAGATTCGGATTCTATATAAGCAGCCGCGCGTCGCCGCCATTTTCTCACTCGTGCATTGGAGATGATAGGGAGAGGACGTGGCTGGCGTCCTCTCCGTTTATTGTAGAACTAGAAGTTGATTGGTTTATTGCTTTTGCTTAATTGTGGGGAGGATTGGGGAGCAGCTGTTAGGAGGAGTACAGTGCAGAGTTTTGCTGATAAGTGACCACCAGTTTTTATCCGTTCTCTGCCTGAAAAAAACGCTCCATACCATATCTGTGCTCAGTGTGCTGCATAATATATCTGTGCTGAGTGCTCACACTGCTTAATTGTGGGGACTGGGGAGCAGCTATAGCAGGAGTACAGTGCAGAGTTTTGCTGACAGTGACCACCAGTATACGTTGTCTGCCTGAAGAAAAACACTCCATATCTGTGCTCAGTGTGCTGCTTTATTGTGGGGACTGGGGACCACCAGTATAATTAATATTATATAGGAGTACAGTGCAGAGTGCACTGCTGTACCTACCTATGTGTCGTCATCCATTAAGTATACTATCCATCTACATTCTATACCTGTGGTGCATTTTAGTTTTGCAGTTTGCTGACAGTGTCCACCAGTATACTATATATAGCAGTACGGTAGGCCACTGCTGTACCTACCTCTGTGTCGTCACTCGTCATCCATTAAGTATACTATCCATCTACATTCTATACCTGTGGTGCATTTTAGACAGTTTTGCAGTTTGCTGACAGTGTCCACCAGTATACTATATATATACTTATAGCAGTACGGTAGGCCACTGCTGTACCTATGTGTCGTCACTCCTCATCCATTAAGTATACTATCCATCTACATTCTATACCTGTGGTGCATTTTAGACAGTTTTGCAGTTTGCTGACATTGTCCATCAGTATACTATATATATACTTATAGCAGTACGGTAGGCCACTGCTGTACCTACCTCTGTGTCATCACTCGTCATCCATTAAGTATACTATCCATCTACATTCTATACTTGTGGTGCATTTTAGACAGTTTTGCAGTTTGCTGACAGTGTCCACCAGTTTATTATATATATACTTATAGCAGTACGGTAGGCCACTGCTGTACCTACCTCTGTGTCGTCACTCGTCATCCATTAAGTATACTATCCATCTACATTCTATACCTGTGGTGCATTTTAGACAGTTTTGCAGTTTGCTGACAGTGTCCACCCGTTTATTATATATATACTTATAGTAGTACGGTAGGCCACTGCTGTACCTACCTCTGTGTCGTCACTGGTCATACATTAAGTATACTATCCATCTACATTCTATACCTGTGGTGCATTTTATACAGTTTTGCAGTTTGCTGACAGTGTCCACCAGTTTATTATATATATACTTATAGCAGTACGGTAGGCCACTGCTGTACCTACCTCTGTGTCGTCACTCGTCATCCATTAAGTATACTATCCATCTACATTCTATACCTGTGGTGCATTTTAGACAGTTTTGCAGTTTGCTGACAGTGTCCACCAGTTTATTATATATATACTTATAGCAGTACGGTAGGCCACTGCTGTATCTACCTCTGTGTCGTCACTCGTCATCCATTAAGTATACTATCCATCTACATTCTATACCTGTGGCGCATTTTAGACAGTTTTGCAGTTTGCTGACAGTGTCCACCAGTATACTATATATATACTTATAGCAGTACGGTAGGCCACTGCTGTACCTACCTCTGTGTCATCACTTGTCATCCATTAAGTATACTATCCATCTACATTCTATACCTGTGGTGCATTTTAGACAGTTTTGCAGTTTGCTGACAGTGTCCACCAGTTTATTATATATATACTTATAGCAGTACGGTAGGCCACTGTTGTACCTACCTCTGTGTCGTCACTCGTCATCCATTAAGTATACTATCCATCTACATTCTATACCTGTGGTGCATTTTAGACAGTTTTGCAGTTTGCTGACAGTGTCCACCAGTATACTATATATATACTTATAGCAGTACGGTAGGCCACTGCTGTACCTATGTGTCGTCACTCCTCATCCATTAAGTATACTATCCATCTACATTCTATACCTGTGGTGCATTTTAGACAGTTTTGCAGTTTGCTGACATTGTCCATCAGTATACTATATATATACTTATAGCAGTATGGTAGGCCACTGCTGTACCTACCTCTGTGTCATCACTCGTCATCCATTAAGTATACTATCCATCTACATTCTATACCTGTGGTGCATTTTAGACAGTTTTGCAGTTTGCTGACAGTGTCGACCCGTTTATTATATATATATATATATATATATACATATATACTTATAGTAGTACGGTAGGCCACTGCTGTACCTACCTCTGTGTCGTCACTGGTCATATATTAAGTATACTATCCATCTACATTCTATATCTGTGGTGCATTTTAGACAGTTTTGCAGTTTGCTGACAGTGTCCACCAGTTTATTATATATATACTTATAGCAGTACGGTAGGCCACTGCTGTACCTACCTCTGTGTCGTCACTCGTCATCCATTAAGTATACTATCCATCTACATTCTATACCTGTGGTGCATTTTAGACAGTTTTGCAGTTTGCTGACAGTGTCCACCAGTTTATTATATATATACTTATAGCAGTACGGTAGGCCACTGCTGTATCTACCTCTGTGTCGTCACTCGTCATCCATTAAGTATACTATCCATCTACATTCTATACCTGTGGTGCATTTTAGACAGTTTTGCAGTTTGCTGACAGTGTCCACCAGTATACTATATATATACTTATAGCAGTACGGTAGGCAACTGCTGTGCCTACCTCTGTGTCGTCACTTGTCATCCATTAAGTATACTATCCATCTACATTCTATACCTGTGGTGCATTTTAGACAGTTTTGCAGTTTGCTGACAGTGTCCACCAGTTTATTATATATATACTTATAGCAGTACGGTAGGCCACTGCTGTACCTACCTCTGTGTCGTCACTCGTCATCCATTAAGTATACTATCCATCTACATTCTATACCTGTGGTGCATTTTAGACAGTTTTGCAGTTTGCTGACAGTGTCCACCAGTTTATTATATATATACTTATAGCAGTACGGTAGGCCACTGCTGTACCTACCTCTGTGTCGTCACTCATCATCCATTAAGTATACTATCCATCTACATTCTATACCTGTGGTGCATTTTAGACAGTTTTGCAGTTTGCTGACAGTGTCCACCAGTTTATTATATATATACTTATAGCAGTACGGTAGGCCACTGCTGTACCTACCTCTGTGTCGTCACTCGTCATCCATTAAGTATACTATCCATCTACATTCTATACCTGTGGTGCATTTTAGACAGTTTTGCAGTTTGCTGACAGTATCCACCAGTATACTATATATATACTTATAGCAGTACGGTAGGCCACTGCTGTACCTACCTCTGTGTCATCACTCGTCATCCATTAAGTATACTATCCATCTACATTCTATACCTGTGGTGCATTTTAGACAGTTTTGCAGTTTGCTGACAGTGTCCACCAGTTTATTATATATATACTTATAGCAGTACGGTAGGCCACTGCTGTACCTACCTCTGTGTCGTCACTCATCATCCATTAAGTATACTATCCATCTACATTCTATACCTGTGGTGCATTTTAGACAGTTTTGTAGTTTGCTGACAGTGTCCACCAGTTTATTATATATATACTTATAGCAGTACGGTAGGCCACTGCTGTACCTACCTCTGTGTCGTCACTCATCATCCATTAAGTATACTATCCATCTACATTCTATACCTGTGGTGCATTTTAGACAGTTTTGCAGTTTGCTGACAGTGTCCACCAGTATACTATATATATACTTATAGCAGTACGGTAGGCCACTGCTGTACCTACCTCTGTGTCGTCACTCGTCATCCATTAAGTATACTATCCATCTACATTCTATACCTGTGGTGCATTTTAGACAGTTTTGCATTTTGCTGACAGTGTCCACCAGTATACTATATATATACTTATAGCAGTACGGTAGGCCACTGCTGTACCTACCTCTGTGTCGTCACTCGTCATCCATTAAGTATACTATCCATCTACATTCTATACCTGTGGTGCATTTTAGACAGTTTTGCAGTTTGCTGACAGTGTCCACCAGTTTATTATATATATACTTATAGCAGTACGGTAGGCCACTGCTGTACCTACCTCTGTGTCATCACTCGTCATCCATTAAGTATACTATCCATCTACATTCTATACCTGTGGTGCATTTTAGACAGTTTTGTAGTTTGCTGACAGTGTCCACCAGTTTATTATATATATACTTATAGCAGTACGGTAGGCCACTGCTGTACCTACCTCTGTGTCGTCACTCATCATCCATTAAGTATACTATCCATCTACATTCTATACCTGTGGTGCATTTTAGACAGTTTTGCAGTTTGCTGACAGTATCCACCAGTATACTATATATATACTTATAGCAGTACGGTAGGCCACTGCTGTACCTACCTCTGTGTCATCACTCGTCATCCATTAAGTATACTATCCATCTACATTCTATACCTGTGGTGCATTTTAGACAGTTTTGCAGTTTGCTGACAGTGTCCACCAGTTTATTATATATATACTTATAGCAGTACGGTAGGCCACTGCTGTACCTACCTCTGTGTCGTCACTCGTCATCCATTAAGTATACTATCCATCTACATTCTATACCTGTGGTGCATTTTAGACAGTTTTGTAGTTTGCTGACAGTGTCCACCAGTTTATTATATATATACTTATAGCAGTACGGTAGGCCACTGCTGTACCTACCTCTGTGTCGTCACTCGTCATCCATTAAGTATACTATCCATCTACATTCTATACCTGTGGTGCATTTTAGACAGTTTTGCAGTTTGCTGACAGTGTCCACCAGTTTATTATATATATACTTATAGCAGTACGGTAGGCCACTGCTGTACCTACCTCTGTGTCGTCACTCGTCATCCATTAAGTATACTATCCATCTACATTCTATACCTGTGGTGCATTTTAGACAGTTTTGTAGTTTGCTGACAGTGTCCACCAGTTTATTATATATATACTTATAGCAGTACGGTAGGCCACTGCTGTACCTACCTCTGTGTCGTCACTCGTCATCCATTAAGTATACTATCCATCTACATTCTATACCTGTGGTGCAATTTAGACAGTTTTGTAGTTTGCTGACAGTGTCCACCAGTATACTATATATATACTTATAGCAGTACGGTAGGCCACTGCTGTACCTACCTCTGTGTCGTCACTCGTCATCCATTAAGTATACTATCCATCTACATTCTATACCTGTGGTGCATTTTAGACAGTTTTGCAGTTTGCTGACAGTATCCACCAGTATACTATATATATACTTATAGCAGTACGGTAGGCCACTGCTGTACCTATGTGTCGTCACTCCTCATCCATTAAGTATACTATCCATCTACATTCTATACCTGTGGTGCATTTTAGACAGTTTTGCAGTTTGCTGACATTGTCCATCAGTATACTATATATATACTTATAGCAGTACGGTAGGCCACTGCTGTACCTACCTCTGTGTCATCACTCGTCATCCATTAAGTATACTATCCATCTACATTCTATACCTGTGGTGCATTTTAGACAGTTTTGCAGTTTGCTGACAGTGTCGACCCGTTTATTATATATATATATATATATATACTTATAGTAGTACGGTAGGCCACTGCTGTACCTACCTCTGTGTCGTCACTGGTCATATATTAAGTATACTATCCATCTACATTCTATATCTGTGGTGCATTTTAGACAGTTTTGCAGTTTGCTGACAGTGTCCACCAGTTTATATATATATACTTATAGCAGTACGGTAGGCCACTGCTGTACCTACCTCTGTGTCGTCACTCGTCATCCATTAAGTATACTATCCATCTACATTCTATACCTGTGGTGCATTTTAGACAGTTTTGCAGTTTGCTGACAGTGTCCACCAGTTTATTATATATATACTTATAGCAGTACGGTAGGCCACTGCTGTATCTACCTCTGTGTCGTCACTCGTCATCCATTAAGTATACTATCCATCTACATTCTATACCTGTGGTGCATTTTAGACAGTTTTGCAGTTTGCTGACAGTGTCCACCAGTATACTATATATATACTTATAGCAGTACGGTAGGCAACTGCTGTGCCTACCTCTGTGTCGTCACTTGTCATCCATTAAGTATACTATCCATCTACATTCTATACCTGTGGTGCATTTTAGACAGTTTTGCAGTTTGCTGACAGTGTCCACCAGTTTATTATATATATACTTATAGCAGTACGGTAGGCCACTGCTGTACCTACCTCTGTGTCGTCACTCGTCATCCATTAAGTATACTATCCATCTACATTCTATACCTGTGGTGCATTTTAGACAGTTTTGCAGTTTGCTGACAGTGTCCACCAGTTTATTATATATATACTTATAGCAGTACGGTAGGCCACTGCTGTACCTACCTCTGTGTCGTCACTCATCATCCATTAAGTATACTATCCATCTACATTCTATACCTGTGGTGCATTTTAGACAGTTTTGCAGTTTGCTGACAGTGTCCACCAGTTTATTATATATATACTTATAGCAGTACGGTAGGCCACTGCTGTACCTACCTCTGTGTCGTCACTCGTCATCCATTAAGTATACTATCCATCTACATTCTATACCTGTGGTGCATTTTAGACAGTTTTGCAGTTTGCTGACAGTATCCACCAGTATACTATATATATACTTATAGCAGTACGGTAGGCCACTGCTGTACCTACCTCTGTGTCATCACTCGTCATCCATTAAGTATACTATCCATCTACATTCTATACCTGTGGTGCATTTTAGACAGTTTTGCAGTTTGCTGACAGTGTCCACCAGTTTATTATATATATACTTATAGCAGTACGGTAGGCCACTGCTGTACCTACCTCTGTGTCGTCACTCGTCATCCATTAAGTATACTATCCATCTACATTCTATACCTGTGGTGCATTTTAGACAGTTTTGTAGTTTGCTGACAGTGTCCACCAGTTTATTATATATATACTTATAGCAGTACGGTAGGCCACTGCTGTACCTACCTCTGTGTCGTCACTCGTCATCCATTAAGTATACTATCCATCTACATTCTATACCTGTGGTGCATTTTAGACAGTTTTGTAGTTTGCTGACAGTGTCCACCAGTATACTATATATATACTTATAGCAGTATGGTAGGCCACTGCTGTACCTACCTCTGTGTCGTCACTCGTCATCCATTAAGTATACTATCCATCTACATTCTATACCTGTGGTGCATTTTAGACAGTTTTGCAGTTTGCTGACAGTGTCCACCAGTATACTATATATATACTTATAGCAGTACGGTAGGCCACTGCTGTACCTACCTCTGTGTCGTCACTCGTCATCCATTAAGTATACTATCCATCTACATTCTATACCTGTGGTGCATTTTAGACAGTTTTGCATTTTGCTGACAGTGTCCACCAGTATACTATATATATACTTATAGCAGTACGGTAGGCCACTGCTGTACCTACCTCTGTGTCGTCACTCGTCATCCATTAAGTATACTATCCATCTACATTCTATACCTGTGGTGCATTTTAGACAGTTTTGCAGTTTGCTGACAGTGTCCACCAGTTTATTATATATATACTTATAGCAGTACGGTAGGCCACTGCTGTACCTACCTCTGTGTCGTCACTCGTCATCCGTTAAGTATACTATCCATCTACATTCTATACCTGTGGTGCATTTTAGACAGTTTTGCAGTTTGCTGACAGTATCCACCAGTATACTATATATATACTTATAGCAGTACGGTAGGCCACTGCTGTACCTACCTCTGTGTCATCACTCGTCATCCATTAAGTATACTATCCATCTACATTCTATACCTGTGGTGCATTTTAGACAGTTTTGCAGTTTGCTGACAGTGTCCACCAGTTTATTATATATATACTTATAGCAGTACGGTAGGCCACTGCTGTACCTACCTCTGTGTCATCACTCGTCATCCATTAAGTTAACTATCCATCTACATTCTATACCTGTGGTGCATTTTAGACAGTTTTGCATTTTGCTGACAGTGTCCACCAGTATACTATATATATACTTATAGCAGTACGGTAGGCCACTGCTGTACCTACCTCTGTGTCGTCACTCGTCATCCATTAAGTATACTATCCATCTACATTCTATACCTGTGGTGCATTTTAGACAGTTTTGCAGTTTGCTGACAGTGTCCACCAGTTTATTACATATATACTTATAGCAGTACGGTAGGCCACTGCTGTACCTACCTCTGTGTCGTCACTCGTCATCCATTAAGTATACTATCCATCTACATTCTACACCTGTGGTGCATTTTAGTTTTGCGCAGTAAATATAGTAGTAGGCCATTGCTATTGATACTGGTATATAATTCCACACATTAAAAAATGGAGAACAAAAATGTGGAGGTTAAAGGGAAAGATCAAGATCCACTTCCACCTCGTGCTGAAGCTGCTGCCACTAGTCATGGCCGAGACGATGAAATGCCATCAACGTCGTCTGCCAAGGCTGATGCCCAATGTCATAGTAGAGAGCATGTAAAATCGAAAACACAAAAGTTCAGTAAAATTACCCAAAAATCAAAATTAAAAGCGTCTGAGGAGAAGCGTAAACTTGCCAATATGCCATTTACGACACGGAGTGGCAAGGAACGGCTGAGGCCCTGGCCTATGTTCATGGCTAGTGGTTCAGCTTCACATGAGGATGGAAGCACTCATCCTTTCGCTAGAAAAAAGAAAAGACTTAAGCTGGCAAAAGCACAGCAAAGAACTGTGCGTTCTTCAAAATCACAAATTTCCAAGGAGAGTCCAATTGTGTCGGTTGCGATGCCTGACCTTCCCAACACTGGACGGGAAGAGCTTGCGCCTTCCACCATTTGCACGCCCCCTGCAAGTGCTGGAAGGAGCACCCGCAGTCCAGTTCCTGATAGTCAAATTGAAGATGTCACTGTTGAAGTACACCAGGATGAGGATATGGGTGTTGCTGGCGCTGGGGAGGAAATTGACAAGGAGGATTCTGATGGTGAGGTGGTTTGTTTAAGTCAGGCACCCGGGGAGACACCTGTTGTCCGTGGGAGGAATATGGCCATTGACATGCATGGTCAAAATACAAAAAAAATCAGCTCTTCGGTGTGGAATTATTTCAACACAAATGCGGACAACAGGTGTCAAGCCGTGTGTTGCCTTTGTCAAGCTGTAATAAATAGGGGTAAGGACGTTAACCACCTCGGAACATCCTCCCTTATACGTCACCTGCAGCGCATTCATCATAAGTCAGTGACAAGTTCAAAAACTTTGGGTGACAACCAAGCTCCTGCAAACCACACCACCAACTCCCTCAGTGTCAATTTCCTCCTTACCCAGGAAAGCCAATAGTCCTGCAGGCCATGTCACTGTCAAGTCTGACGAGTCCTCTCCTGCCTGGGATTCCTCCGATGCATCCTTGAGTGTAACGCCTACTGCTGCTGGCGCTGCTGTTGTTGCTGCTGGGAGTCGATCGTCATCCAAGAGGGAAAGTCGGAAGACCACTTGTACTACTTCCAGTAAGCAATTGACTGTCCAACAGTCCTTTGCGAGGAAGATAAAATATCACAGCAATCATCCTGCTGCAAAGCAGATAACTCAGGCCTTGGTAGCCAGGGCGGTGAGAAACGTGGTTCTGGTATCCATCATTTATTCAGAGGCAACTATAGACTTGATTGAGGTACTGAGTCCCCGGTACCAAATACCATCTAGGTTCCATTTCTCTAGGCAGGCGATACCGAAAATGTACACAGACCTCAGAAAAAGACTCACCAGTGTCCTAAAAAATGCAGTTGTACCCAATGTCCACTTAACCACGGACATGTGGATAAGTGGAGCAGGGCAGACTCAGGACTATATGACTGTGACAGCCCACTGGGTAGATGTATTGCCTCCCGCAGCAAGAACAGCAGCAGCGGCACCAGTAGCAGCATCTCGCAAATGCCAACTCGTTCCTAGGCAGGCTACGCATTGTATCACCGCTTTCCAGAATAGGCACACAGCTGACAACCTCTTACGGCAACTGAGGAAGATCATCGCAGAATGGCTTACCCCAATTGGACTCTCCTGGGGATTTGTGACATCGGACAACGCCAGCAATATTGTGCGTGCATTACATCTGGGCAAATTCCAGCACGTCCCATGTTTTGCACATACATTGAATTTGGTGGTGCAGAATTATTTAAAAAACGACAGGGGCGTGCAAGAGATGCTGTCGGTGGCCCGAAGAATTGCGGGCCACTTTCGGCATTCAGGCACCGCGAACAGAAGACTGGAGCACCACCAAACATTCCTGAACCTGCCCTGCCATCATCTGAAGCAAGAGGTGGTAACGAGGTGGAATTCAGCCCTCTATATGCTTCAGAGGATGGAGGAGCAGCAAAAGGTCATTCAAGCCTATACATCTGCCCACGATATAGGCAAAGGAGGGGGAATGCACCTGACTCAAGCGCAGTGGAGAATGATTTCAACGTTGTGCAAGGTTCTGCAACCCTTTGAACTTGCCACACGTGAAGTCAGTTCAGACACTGCCAGCCTGAGTCAGGTCATTCCCCTCATCAGGCTTTTGCAGAAGAAGCTGGAGACATTGAAGGAGGAGCTAAAACAGAGCGATTCCGCTAGGCATGTGGGACTTGTGGATGGAGCCCTTAATTCGCTTAACCAGGATTCACGGGTGGTCAATCTGTTGAAATCAGAGCACTACATTTTGGCCACCGTGCTCGATCCTAGATTTAAAACCTACGTTGTATCTCTCTTTCCGGCAGACACAAGTCTACAGAGGTTCAAAGACCTGCTGGTGAGAAAATTGTCAAGTCAAGCGGAACGTGACCCGTCAACATCTCCTCCTTCACATTCTCCCGCAACTGGGGGTGCGAGGAAAAGGCTAAGAATTCTTAGCCCACCCGCTGGCGGTGATGCTGGGCAGTCTGGAGCGAGTGCTGACATCTGGTCCGGACTGAAGGACCTGCCAATGATTACTGACATGTCGTCTACTGTCACTGCATATGATTCTCTCACCATGGAAAGAATGGTGGAGGATTATATGAGTGACCGCATCCAAGTAGGCACGTCAGACAGTCCGTACGTATACTGGCAGGAAAAAGAGGCAATTTGGAGGCCCTTGCACAAACTGGCTTTATTCTACCTAAGTTGCCCTCCCTCCAGTGTGTACTCCGAAAGAGTGTTTAGTGCAGCCGCTCACCTTGTCAGCAATCGGCGTACGAGGTTACTTCCAGAAAATGTGGAGAAGATGATGTTCATCAAAATGAATTATAATCAATTCCTCCGTGGAGACATTCACCAGCAGCAATTGCCTCCAGAAAGTACACGGGGACCTGAGATGGTGGATTCCAGTGGGGACTAATTAATAATCTGTGAGGAGGGGGATGTACACAGTGAAAGGGGTTAGGAATCGGAGGATGATGATGAGGTGGACATCTTGCCTCTGTAGAGCCAATTTGTGCAAGGAGAGATTGCTTCTTTTTTGGTGGGGACACAAACCAACCAGTCATTTCAGTCACAGTCGTGTGGCAGACCCTGTCGCTGAAATGATGGGTTCGTTAAAGTGTGCATGTCCTGTTTATACAACATAAGGGTGGGTGGGAGGGCCCAAGGACAATTCCATCTTGCACCTCTTTTTTCTTTCATTTTTCTTTGCATCATGTGCTGTTTGGGGACAATTTTTTGGAAGTGCCATCCTGTCTTGATTGACACTGCAGTGCCACTCCTAGATGGGCCAGGTGTTTGTGTCGGCCACTTGTGTCGCTTAGCTTAGTCACACAGCCACCTTGGTGCGCCTCTTTTTTTCTTTGCATCATGTGCTGTTTGGGGACAATTTTTTGGAAGGGCCATCCTGTCTTGATTGACACTGCAGTGCCACTCCTAGATGGGCCAGGTGTTTGTGTCGGCCACTTGTGTCGCTTAGCTTAGTCACACAGCCACCTTGGTGCACCTCTTTTTTTCTTTGCATCATGTGCTGTTTGGGGACAATTTTTTGGAAGGGCCATCCTGTCTTGATTGACACTGCAGTGCCACTCCTAGATGGGCCAGGTGTTTGTGTCGGCCACTTGTGTCGCTTAGCTTAGTCACACAGCCACCTTGGTGTGCCTCTTTTTTTCTTTGCATCATGTGCTGTTTGGGGACAATTTTTTGGAAGGGCCATCCTGTCTTGATTGACACTGCAGTGCCACTCCTAGATGGGCCAGGTGTTTGTGTCGGCCACTTGTGTCGCTTAGCTTAGTCACACAGCCACCTTGGTGCGCCTCTTTTTTTCTTTGCATCATGTGCTGTTTGGGAACAATTTTTTGGAAGGGCCATCCTGCCTGACACTGCAGTGCCACTCCTAGATGGGCCAGGTGTTTGTGTCGGCCACTTGTGTCGCTTAGCTTAGTCACACAGCCACCTTGGTGCGCCTCTTTTTTTCTTTGCATCATGTGCTGTTTGGGGGCAATTTTTTGGAAGGGCCATCCTGCCTGACACTGCAGTGCCACTCCTAGATGGGCCAGGTGTTTGTGTCGGCCACTTGTGTCGCTTAGCTTAGCCATCCAGCGACCTCGGTGCAAATTTTAGGACTAAAAATAATATTGTGAGGTGTGAGGTGTTCAGAATAGACTGGAAATGAGTGGAAATTATGGTTATTGAGGTTAATAATACTATGGGATCAAAATGACCCCCAAATTCTATGATTTAAGCTGTTTTTTAGGGTTTTTTGAAAAAAACAGCCGAATCCAAAACACACCCGAATCCGACAAAACTTTTTCGGTGAGGTTTTGCCAAAACGCGTCCGAATCCAAAACACGGCCGCGGAACCGAACCCAAAACCAAAACACAAAACGTGAAAAATTTCCGGTGCACATCACTAGTGTAAATACCGGGTCGAGTGACCCGGTATTTCAACCCAGGTCGTGAGCAGGGTTGAACACGTGTTCAACCCGGCTTACTGTGCGGTGTGAACGGGAGCCTGGTCGATGCGACCCATTTCCCGTTCACTATTTGTGATCTCCAAGCTGCACCCCCGCCACCGCTGCGTCAGCAACAATATGCTGGGCTGCTAACTGGGGTGTGAAAGATGCCTGAGGCGGGTCGCACCCTGGGAGATCCTGGGTATGACCTGCCTCAGGCGGTGTGAAAGGGGTATTATTTACTAGAGATGAGCGGGTTCGGTTTCTCTGAATCCGAACCCGCCCGAACTTCATGGTTTTTTTTCACGGGTCCGAGCAGACTCGGATCCTCCCGCCTTGCTCGGTTAACCCGAGCGCGCCCGAACGTCATCATGACGCTGTCGGATTCTCGCGAGACTCGGATTCTATATAAGGAGCCGCGCGTTGCCGCCATTTTCACACGTGCATTGAGATTGATAGTGAGAGGACGTGGCTGGCGTCCTCTCCATTTAGATTATAAGAGAGAGAGATTTACTGGAGCTTAGGACTAGGAGGAGTACTGTAGAAGTGTAGAGAGTGCAGAGAGTTTACTAGTGAGTGACCACCAGACAGTGCAGTTTATTTAATATATCCGTTCTCTGCCTGAAAAAAGCGATACACACAGTGACTCAGTCACATACCATATCTGTGTGCACTGCTCAGGCTCAGCCCAGTGTGCTGCATCATCTATATATATTATATATCTGTCTGACTGCTCAGCTCACACAGCTTATAATTGTGGGGGAGACTGGGGAGCACTGCAGTGCCAGTTATAGGTTATAGCAGGAGCCAGGAGTACATAATATTATATAGTGAGTGACCACCAGACAGTGCAGTTTATTTAATATATCCGTTCTCTGCCTGAAAAAAGCGATACACACAGTGACTCAGTCACATACCATATCTGTGTGCACTGCTCAGGCTCAGCCCAGTGTGCTGCATCATCTATATATATTATATATCTGTCTGACTGCTCAGCTCACACAGCTTATAATTGTGGGGGAGACTGGGGAGCACTGCAGTGCCAGTTATAGGTTATAGCAGGAGCCAGGAGTACATAATATTATATTAAAATTAAACAGTGCACACTTTTGCTGCAGGAGTGCCACTGCCAGTGTGACTGACCAGTGACCTGACCACACTGACCACCAGTATAGTTAGTAGTATACTTATATTGTGATTGCCTGAAAAAGTTAAACACTCGTCGTGTGACTTCACTTGTGTGTTGTTGTTTTTTTTATTCTATAAAAATAAAACTCATTCTGCTGACAGACAGTGTCCAGCAGGTCCGTCATTATATAATATATAATATATACCTGTCCGGCTGCAGTAGTGATATATATATATTTTTTATATCATTTATCATCCAGTCGCAGCAGACACAGTACGGTAGTTCTCGGCTGTGGCTACCTCTGTGTCTGCACTCGGCAGGCAGTCCGTCCATAATTGTATACCACCTAACCGTGGTTTTTTTTTCTTCTTTATACATACATACTACTACGACATCTCTTTATCAACCAGTCTATATTAGCAGCAGACACAGTACAGTACGGTAGTTCACGGCTGTGGCTACCTCTGTGTCTGCACTCGGCAGGCAGTCCGTCCATAATTGTATACCACCTAACCGTGGTTTTTTTTTCTTCTTTATACATACATACTACAACGACATCTCTTTATCAACCAGTCTATATTAGCAGCAGACACAGTACAGTACGGTAGTTCACGGCTGTGGCTACCTCTGTGTCTGCACTCGGCAGGCAGTCCGTCCATAATTGTATACCACCTAACCGTGGTTTTTTTTTCTTTCTTCTTTATACATACATAGTTACATAGACATCTCTTTATCAACCAGTCTATATTAGCAGCAGACACAGTACAGTACGGTAGTTCACGGCTGTGGCTACCTCTGTGTCTGCACTCGGCAGGCAGTCCGTCCATAATTGTATACCACCTAACCGTGGTTTTTTTTTCTTTCTTCTTTATACATACATAGTTACATAGACATCTCTTTATCAACCAGTCTATATTAGCAGCAGACACAGTACAGTACGGTAGTTCACAGCTGTGGCTACCTCTGTGTCTGCACTCGGCAGGCAGTCCGTCCATAATTGTATACCACCTAACCGTGGTTTTTTTTTCTTTCTTCTTTATACATACATAGTTACATAGACATCTCTTTATCAACCAGTCTATATTAGCAGCAGACACAGTACAGTACGGTAGTTCACGGCTGTGGCTACCTCTGTGTCTGCACTCGGCAGGCAGTCCGTCCATAATTGTATACCACCTAACCGTGTTTTTTTTTTCTTTCTTCTTTATACATACATAGTTACATAGACATCTCTTTATCAACCAGTCTATATTAGCAGCAGACACAGTACAGTACGGTAGTTCACGGCTGTGGCTACCTCTGTGTCTGCACTCGGCAGGCAGTCCGTCCATAATTGTATACCACCTAACCGTGGTTTTTTTTTCTTTCTTCTTTATACATACATAGTTACATAGACATCTCTTTATCAACCAGTCTATATTAGCAGCAGACACAGTACAGTACGGTAGTTCACGGCTGTGGCTACCTCTGTGTCTGCACTCGGCAGGCAGTCCGTCCATAATTGTATACCACCTAACCGTGGTTTTTTTTTCTTTCTTCTTTATACATACATACTACTACGACATCTCTTTATCAACCAGTCTATATTATTAGCAGCAGACACAGTACAGTACGGTAGTTCACGGCTGTGGCTACCTCTGTGTCTGCACTCGGCAGGCAGTCCGTCCATAATTGTATACCACCTAACCGTGGTTTTTTTTTCTTTCTTCTTTATACATACATAGTTACATTAGACATCTCTTTATCAAGCAGTCTATATTAGCAGCAGACACAGTACAGTACGGTAGTTCACGGCTGTGGCTACCTCTGTGTCTGCACTCGGCAGGCAGTCCATAATTGTATACTAGTATCCATCTCCATTGTTTACCTGAGGTGCCTTTTAGTTGTGCCTATTAAAATATGGAGAACAAAAATGTTGAGGTTCCAAAATTAGGGAAAGATCAAGATCCACTTCCACCTCGTGCTGAAGCTGCTGCCACTAGTCATGGCCGAGACGATGAAATGCCAGCAACGTCGTCTGCCAAGGCCGATGCCCAATGTCATAGTACAGAGCATGTCAAATCCAAAACACCAAATATCAGAAAAAAAAGGACTCCAAAACCTAAAATAAAATTGTCGGAGGAGAAGCGTAAACTTGCCAATATGCCATTTACGACACGGAGTGGCAAGGAACGGCTGAGGCCCTGGCCTATGTTCATGGCTAGTGGTTCAGCTTCACATGAGGATGGAAGCACTCAGCCTCTCGCTAGAAAAATGAAAAGACTCAAGCTGGCAAAAGCAGCACAGCAAAGAACTGTGCATTCTTCGAAATCCCAAATCCACAAGGAGAGTCCAATTGTGTCGGTTGCGATGCCTGACCTTCCCAACACTGGACGTGAAGAGCATGCGCCTTCCACCATTTGCACGCCCCCTGCAAGTGCTGGAAGGAGCACCCGCAGTCCAGTTCCTGATAGTCAGATTGAAGATGTCAGTGTTGAAGTACACCAGGATGAGGAGGATATGGGTGTTGCTGGCGCTGGGGAGGAAATTGACCAGGAGGATTCTGATAGTGAGGTGGTTTGTTTAAGTCAGGCACCCGGGGAGACACCTGTTGTCCGTGGGAGGAATATGGCCGTTGACATGCCAGGTGAAAATACCAAAAAAATCAGCTCTTCGGTGTGGAGGTATTTCACCAGAAATGCGGGCAACAGGTGTCAAGCCGTGTGTTCCCTTTGTCAAGCTGTAATAAGTAGGGGTAAGGACGTTAACCACCTCGGAACATCCTCCCTTATACGTCACCTGCAGCGCATTCATAATAAGTCAGTGACAAGTTCAAAAACTTTGGGTGACAGCGGAAGCAGTCCACTGACCAGTAAATCCCTTCCTCTTGTAACCAAGCTCACGCAAACCACCCCACCAACTCCCTCAGTGTCAATTTCCTCCTTCCCCAGGAATGCCAATAGTCCTGCAGGCCATGTCACTAGCAATTCTGACGATTCCTCTCCTGCCTGGGATTCCTCCGATGCATCCTTGCGTGTAACGCCTACTGCTGCTGGCGCTGCTGTTGTTGCTGCTGGGAGTCGATGGTCATCCCAGAGGGGAAGTCGTAAGCCCACTTGTACTACTTCCAGTAAGCAATTGACTGTTCAACAGTCCTTTGCGAGGAAGATGAAATATCACAGCAGTCATCCTGCTGCAAAGCGGATAACTGAGGCCTTGACAACTATGTTGGTGTTAGACGTGCGTCCGGTATCCGCCGTTAGTTCACAGGGAACTAGACAATTTATTGAGGCAGTGTGCCCCCGTTACCAAATACCATCTAGGTTCCACTTCTCTAGGCAGGCGATACCGAGAATGTACACGGACGTCAGAAAAAGACTCACCAGTGTCCTAAAAAATGCAGTTGTACCCAATGTCCACTTAACCACGGACATGTGGACAAGTGGAGCAGGGCAGGGTCAGGACTATATGACTGTGACAGCCCACTGGGTAGATGTATGGACTCCCGCCGCAAGAACAGCAGCGGCGGCACCAGTAGCAGCATCTCGCAAACGCCAACTCTTTCCTAGGCAGGCTACGCTTTGTATCACCGCTTTCCAGAATACGCACACAGCTGAAAACCTCTTACGGCAACTGAGGAAGATCATCGCGGAATGGCTTACCCCAATTGGACTCTCCTGTGGATTTGTGGCATCGGACAACGCCAGCAATATTGTGTGTGCATTAAATATGGGCAAATTCCAGCACGTCCCATGTTTTGCACATACCTTGAATTTGGTGGTGCAGAATTTTTTTAAAAACGACAGGGGCGTGCAAGAGATGCTGTCGGTGGCCAGAAGAATTGCGGGACACTTTCGGCGTACAGGCACCACGTACAGAAGACTGGAGCACCACCAAAAACTACTGAACCTGCCCTGCCATCATCTGAAGCAAGAAGTGGTAACGAGGTGGAATTCAACCCTCTATATGCTTCAGAGGTTGGAGGAGCAGCAAAAGGCCATTCAAGCCTATACAATTGAGCACGATATAGTAGGTGGAATGCACCTGTCTCAAGCGCAGTGGAGAATGATTTCAACGTTGTGCAAGGTTCTGATGCCCTTTGAACTTGCCACACGTGAAGTCAGTTCAGACACTGCCAGCCTGAGTCAGGTCATTCCCCTCATCAGGCTTTTGCAGAAGAAGGTGGAGACATTGAAGGAGGAGCTAACACGGAGCGATTCCGCTAGGCATGTGGGACTTGTGGATGGAGCCCTTAATTCGCTTAACAAGGATTCACGGGTGGTCAATCTGTTGAAATCAGAGCACTACATTTTGGCCACCGTGCTCGATCCTAGATTTAAAGCCTACCTTGGATCTCTCTTTCCGGCAGACACAAGTCTGCTGGGGTTGAAAGGCCTGCTGGTGACAAAATTGTCAAGTCAAGCGGAACGCGACCTGTCAACATCTCCTCCTTCACATTCTCCCGCAACTGGGGGTGCGAGGAAAAGGCTCAGAATTCCGAGCCCACCCGCTGGCGGTGATGCAGGGCAGTCTGGAGCGACTGCTGATGCTGACATCTGGTCCGGACTGAAGGACCTGACAACGATTACGGACATGTCGTCTACTGTCACTGCATATGATTCTCTCAACATTGATAGAATGGTGGAGGATTATATGAGTGACCGCATCCAAGTAGGCACGTCACACAGTCCGTACTTATACTGGCAGGAAAAAGAGGCAATTTGGAGGCCCTTGCACAAACTGGCTTTATTCTACCTAAGTTGCCCTCCCACAAGTGTGTACTCCGAAAGAGTGTTTAGTGCCGCCGCTCACCTTGTCAGCAATCGGCGTACGAGGTTACATCCAGAAAATGTGGAGAAGATGATGTTCATTAAAATGAATTATAATCAATTCCTCCGCGGAGACATTGACCAGCAGCAATTGCCTCCACAAAGTACACAGGGAGCTGAGATGGTGGATTCCAGTGGGGACGAATTGATAATCTGTGAGGAGGGGGATGTACACGGTGATATATCGGAGGGTGATGATGAGGTGGACATCTTGCCTCTGTAGAGCCAGTTTGTGCAATGAGAGATTAATTGCTTCTTTTTTGGGGGGGGTCCAAACCAACCCGTCATATCAGTCACAGTCGTGTGGCAGACCCTGTCACTGAAATGATGGGTTGGTTAAAGTGTGCATGTCCTGTTTTGTTTATACAACATAAGGGTGGGTGGGAGGGCCCAAGGACAATTCCATCTTGCACCTCTTTTTTCTTTTCTTTTTCTTTGCATCATGTGCTGATTGGGGAGGGTTTTTTGGAAGGGACATCCTGCGTGACACTGCAGTGCCACTCCTAAATGGGCCCGGTGTTTGTGTCGGCCACTAGGGTCGCTAATCTTACTCACACAGTCAGCTACCTCATTGCGCCTCTTTTTTTCTTTGCGTCATGTGCTGTTTGGGGAGGGTTTTTTGGAAGGGACATCCTGCGTGACACTGCAGTGCCACTCCTAGATGGGCCCGGTGTTTGTGTCGGCCACTAGGGTCGCTAATCTTACTCACACAGCTACCTCATTGCGCCTCTTTTTTTCTTTGCGTCATGTGCTGTTTGGGGAGGGTTTTTTGGAAGGGACATCCTGCGTGACACTGCAGTGCCACTCCTAGATGGGCCCGGTGTTTGTGTCGGCCACTAGGGTCGCTAATCTTACTCACACAGCTACCTCATTGCGCCTCTTTTTTTCTTTGCGTCATGTGCTGTTTGGGGAGGGTTTTTTGGAAGGGACATCCTGCGTGACACTGCAGTGCCACTCCTAGATGGGCCCGGTGTTTGTGTCGGCCACTAGGGTCGCTTATCTTACTCACACAGCGACCTCGGTGCAAATTTTAGGACTAAAAATAATATTGTGAGGTGTGAGGTATTCAGAATAGACTGAAAATGAGTGTAAATTATGGTTTTTGAGGTTAATAATACTTTGGGATCAAAATGACCCCCAAATTCTATGATTTAAGCTGTTTTTTAGTGTTTTTTGAAAAAAACACCCGAATCCAAAACACACCCGAATCCGACAAAAAAAATTCGGTGAGGTTTTGCCAAAACGCGTTCGAACCCAAAACACGGCCGCGGAACCGAACCCAAAACCAAAACACAAAACCCGAAAAATTTCAGGCGCTCATCTCTATTATTTACTTATGATGTACTATACAAGGCTGTATTAACAGTTACATACATTAAAGATAGAATTATGAGATTAGATGACTCCAGAGTGTACTATAGGGCTCATTCCGAGTTGTTTGCTCATTGACGATTTTTGCTATACTGCGATTAGTCGCTTACTGCGCATGCGCAAGGTTCGCAGAGCGCATGCGCTTAGTTATTTTACACAAAAGTTAGGTATTTTACTCACGGCGTAACAAAGTTTTTTCATCGGTCTGCTGATCGGTGAGTGATTGACAGGAAGTCGGTGTTTCTGGGCGGAAACTGACCGTTTTCTGGGAGTGTGCGGAAAAACGCAGGCGTTTCAGGGAAAAACGCGGGAGTGGCTGGAGAAACGGGGGAGTGTCTGGCCGAACGCTGGGTGTGTTTGTGACGTCAAACCAGGAACGACACTGACTGAGCTGATCGCAATGTAGGAGTAAGTCTCGAGCTACTCAGAAACTGCTAAGAATTTTCTATTCGCAATTCTGCTAATCTTTCGTTCGCAATTCTGCTATGCTAAGATACACTCCCAGAGGGTGGCGACTTAGCGTGTGCAATGCTGCTAAAAGCAGCTAGCGAGCGAACAACTCGGAATGAGGGCCATAGATTGCAAGTTGACATATAGTCAATCATCTAATAAATAAGAACACACAGGGTTTTTTTCTAAGGATGTTTTGAATGTATGAAGCTGCACTTGGAGGATCAATTTGTTCCCTGTGTAGTATAAGCATAGGTGGAAGATATGTGGCTGCAACGGGGCCTGGGCCCTCGCCCTGCACCTATTTACACTGGCATCCACACTGACTGTGTCATACTCATCTCCTAAGCCCTGTGGCTTCTCCATTTTTTTTTCTTGCAGTGTGTCTCTGCAGGCACATCTGCTGTCAGTGTCCCTGCTTGCTCCATATTATTGTCCTCAGGGACGGCTCCAGGCACGTACCAAGAGAACAACCAAAAGATTATTTTTGAGAGATATAGAAAGAAATATTACATTAAGTAATTTGTATTTGTCATCCTTAGGTTAAATTATGTGGTGAGGGACCATATTTGCTTCTGTTTGTCCACATATTTTATGATTGTCAGCCACAAGCACTGCTTTTGCCTATTACATTGACCATAATTGTAATTGGTCCTAATGCATCAACCCAGGGTGCCTAGGCACACAGTTTGGGAACCACTGCCATATAGTGTATTTGCATTGCATGAACTACCTTGTAAAAATTCTAACCATTTATTGCAGTGTTGTCGTTTTTTTGTGGCTGACCCAGAACCACAGAAGACAGGAAGTTTGTCCGCCAGGTGTACACAGCCTCATCCCATTCTTTTGGAAGCAGTTCAGCCAAGTCTCTCAGGTACATTATGCATCATTCTAACTTTTTATTTTTATATCATCCTCAGGTTAAATTGTGCGGTGAGGGACCATATTTGCTTCTGTTTGTCCACATATTTTATGATTGTCAGCCACAAGCACTGCTTTTGCCTATTACATTTACCATAATTGTAATTGGTCCTAATGCATCAACCCAGGGTGCCTAGGCACACAGTTTGGGAACCACTGCCATATAGTGTATTTGCATTGCATGAACTACCTTGTAAAAATTCTAACCATTTATTGCAGTGTTGTCATTTTTTGTGGCTGACCCAGAACCAAAGAAGACAGGAAGTTTGTCCGCCAGGTGTACACAGCCTCATCCTATTCTTTTGGAAGCAGTTCAGCCAAGTCTCTCAGGTACAGTATGCGCCATTCTAACTTTTTATTTTTTATAGGGACAAGGTGGCTTATTTTTGGCTTCGGACATGTAGGGGGTGATGCAACTGTTTTTTTTTTTGGACATCTAAAGTAATGTGCACCTATTAAAGCAATTCACTGGTTGCTCTGATCAGGTGCCCATTACTTTTTCATCTCCCAAATAGATGTGGTTTAGCCATGAATAGTGGCTGATCCCATCTTAAGTAGACCCACAATGCAAGAAGCCCCATATTGGCATCCAAATGGGACATTTTTTGCACATTTCTGCTTGCCACCTCAGGAGACAGTCAGCAGAAAAGTCTGTGGCAGTGGTGATCACTCCCAAACAGCGGAACAATTGAATTTGCTGCTGTTGGGCGCCACCCACTTGGCCGGTGCCTAAGAAACAATTGAATCACCCCTTTGTAGAATGTGGTTGCAATGTGGGCATGAGCTACCTTGTATTTCTAACTATTTTGCCACTTTTATTGCAGTGTTGTTTTTTTGTGGCTGACCCAGAACTAAAGAAGACAGGAAGTTTGTCTGCCAGGTGTACACAGCAGCATCCCATTCTTTTGGAAGCAGTTCAGCCAAGTCTCTCAGGTACAGTATGCGCCATTCTAACTTTATTTTTTTTTTATAGGGACAAGGTGGAATATTCCTGTCTTAGGATATGTAGAATGGGGCTGTAATGTGGTCTTAAATGATGTTTTAAAAAAAAAACATTTGCCTACCATTTTTTTGCAGTATATTCAATTTTGTGTGGCTGGCTGTTACAGAACAGATGCAGAGGGATGAAGATTGAAAATTTCGACCATTTGAAAGCTCCAGGATAGATCTTCATACTCGCCTATTTAAGGTAATATGCTTTTCTCTTTTTTTTTATTTTTTATTATTATTACACCCTGATAGGTTGTTGCCCTGTCCTGAAACGTTGGAGGTTTTAGGCTGTTTATTTAATTTTGTATTAAAGTGTATTTTACCCACTAACAAACATAGAGTAATATCATGGGGGGATTTCAATTGGGCATTGTGCATGGTCTTCTATAGGAACGGGAGACTATCACAGCAATTCAATGTTCTGATATGCCGCACATTAGCCGCAGCAGACAAATGTTTTCACATCCTCCAGGAAAGCAAGAAAAAATGTGTGAAAAGTCCATATTAATGTCGCTCAAAGCACCCAAACCCAGGCTTTAGATGCCCAATCATGATTTTTACATGGGTTTAGCTGCTTTGCGTCGCTAAACTCTAAGCTGACAGACCGTCAGACGCATTGATTACCAATGGGCATCTGATCATAGCAACAATGGAATTGCTCTGATAGATGCCCCTTTGTGTAGATGGTCAGCAGGGTGCATGCGAATCAATTGAATTCCCCACATGAATTTAGCTGAATGTATGGATTTTGGTTACAGTAGAATACATAAGCATGCAGAATTGGGTAATTGAAAATCCTGTCATACAATATGTTTTTGTTTTGTTTTTTACTTTTTTTGGTATGACTGTATTTACATATAACCACCAAAGCCCTCTCATGCCATTTTTGTTTCAAAGTGAATGTAAAAATGAGGGGAAATAGCATAATGCGTATTCTAGTTGAAACATATTTATTAGTTAAAAAAAAAATGAAACAGTTTGCAAGTCCATATACTGCCTTGTCCTTTTCCCCTCAGAGCTATGAGCTATTTGCTTTTCAGATAATATTTCCATAGCTAGCCTATGTTTTAAGTTTAGGTTTTGCTAAATACATATTTTATTTACAGATTTAAACAGTCTTCAAAAATGGCAAATACTGGTAAAAAGAAACCATCCAGTGCAGAATACAGAAGAAGAAGGGCAGAGAAGGAAGCTGAATTTCAGGAAAGTAGAAAGAAATTTATGAACCTGCAAGACTATTTTACATCGTCTAATGCTATAGCTGTGAATGAAAAGTCTAATGAAGAGTTGCCTGCAACTTCTGTGATATCTTCAATGTGTGACTCAAATAACAATATTGCAGATATTTCAGAGGAAGATGAACCAGATTTGCAGTCTGATGTTTCTGAAGTGGTTGATGTCGAAACATATGCAACACCTCTTCTGAATCTATCAGACCCTGACGTATGGCCTAAATGTCTTAATAGTAAAATTATAGATCAGTTGGTTGTTCAAGGTCCACAACAAGTTCAGCTTAAACAATATCCGCGTGATGCAAATGGTCGTCTTCCCAATGGTGAATGTATACAACGTAGATGGTTAATGTATTCCGAAACGAAAGATTCCATATTCTGTTTCTGTTGTTTAAGTTTTGATCGTAGCTCAAGATCATTTTTAGGGCGTGTAGGTGTCAATGATTGGAGTCATGTGTCTGCGATCCTCAAAGCACACGAAAATGTTTCAAGTCACATGTTGGCTTATCAGTCATGGATAGAAACTGAAAAAATACTTAAATCTGGAAAAACAATTTATAGAGTAGAACAACTGTTAATTGTGAAAGAATCAGAGCGTTGGTCAAACGTTTTGAATAGATTGATGAATATAATTCTGTATCTTGCAGAAAATAATATGGCATTTCAGGGTTCTTCGGATAAATTGTATACCAAAAACAATGGAAAAATACTTGAGTCTTATTCAGTTATTGGCAAAATTTGATCCTGTTATGCAAGAACATGTTGGTCGTATTTTGAAAGATGAACTGTCAGTTCATTACTGTGGAAAGAATATTTTAAATGAACTTATTCAACTAATGGCTGAAGAAGTTAATTCTAAAATAATCTCCTTCATACAAAATGCTAAATATTTTTCAATAATTGCTGACTGTACACCAGACATAAGTCATGTTGAACAATTATCTTTGACTATAAGGTATGTTGACTTAACAAATAACAATGTTGAAATCTGTGAACGGTTCTTGGGATTCACCCCAATAGTCGACTCCACTGGTAAAGGTCTTTCAGATGTTCTCCTGAAATTGCTTGAAAAAAATAAAATTGACTTGAAACATTGTAGAGGTCAGGGATATGACAACGGGGCAAACATGAAAGGGAAAAATAGTGGAGTCCAAAAGAGAATCTTAGAACATAATCCACTGGCATTTTTTATGCCTTGCGGATGCCATAACTTGAACCTTGTACTGTGCGATGCAGCAAAATCCTCTGTCAAATCTTTGTCTTTATTTGGAATTGTTGGCCGATTATACTCTCTTTTTGCTGCTTCTGTTAGTCGTTGGCAGATTTTGATTGACCATGTAATTTCCTTTACTCTAAAAAGACCTAGCGACACACGTTGGGAGGCTAAAATCTCCAGTGTGAAAGCGGTTCGATACCAAGTTGCAGATATTCATGATGCACTTATTTCTCTTTCTGAAAAAGAGGAAAAACATGACCATGAAATTGCACATAAAGCAATTACTTTATCTTGTCAACTGAAAGATTTTAGTTTTCTTGTTTCGTTGGTGATTTGGGACGATATAATTTTTCAAGTAAATGTAGTCAGTAAATCGATGCAGAGTCAGAGTATGGATGTAATAATAACCGTGGAATTAACACACGGTTGTATCAAGTTTTTGGAAGAATATTAAAAAAATGGCTTTGAGAATGCTATATCAAGTGCCAAAGAGCTTGCAAAACTTCTTGAAGGTGTGCCTGAATTTCAAGCAACAAAAAGAATACGTTATGTGAAACGACATTTTGATTATGAGAGTAGAGATGATCAAATTGTTACAACACCTAAGAAACAATTTGAAGTTGAATTTTTTATTACATTGCTTGACGTAGCTATTATGTCCGTTCGAGAGAGATTTCAGCAACTTAATCAGCATGCTGAAACATGGGGTTTCCTTTACAAGATAACTGAATTACCAAATAGAGAGCAGCTTGAAAAGCACTGCAGTGATCTCCAGCTTGCTCTGGCTACTGGTGAGGATGCAGATATTGAAGGTGGTCCTCTATGTGTTGAACTGATCAGTATCCAGAAGTTTGTAGAAAACGTGGCAATGCCAACTCCACTCAACATACTGAATTTTATCAAAACATCAAAGCTAGAAGATCTATATCCAAATACATGGGTTTCTTTGAGAATCTTATTAACTACACCAGTTTCTGTGGCTAGTGGTGAGAGAAGCTTCTCAAATTTGAAATTAATAAAAACTTATCTCCGATCCTCTATGTCTCAAGAAATGTTGAGTTCATTAGCAACCCTTTCGATTGAAAATGATGTATCTCAAAACATAGATTTTTCAGAATTGATGAAAAATTTTGCTAATAAAAAATCAAGAAAAGCCCTTTTTTCTTGAGGATGAATATTTTCTATATAAATATTTTTCTTTTAACTCAATATTCCTATATTGGATATTCTTGAGTATTGGAGTCTTTAATGGATCTATGCCCAGAGCAGTCTCTTCTTTTTTTATCTACTCAGGCTGTTGTATTGTTGAGAGAGTCTTTAATGGATCTATGCCCAGAGCAGTCTCTTCTTTTTTGTCTACTCGGGCTGTCGTATTTTTGAGAGAGTCTTTAATGGATCTATGCCCAGAGCAGTCTCTTCTTTTTTGTCTACTCAGGCTGTTGTATTGTTGAGAGTCTTTAATGGATCTATGCCCAGAGCAGTCTCCTCTTCTTTTTTGTCTACTCAGGCTGTTGTATTGTTGAGAGTCTTTAATGAGTCTATGCCCAGAGCAGTCTCCTCTTCTTTTTTGTCTACTCAGGCTGTTGTATTATTGAGAGTCTTTAATGGATCTATGGAGGTCATTCCGAGTTGTTCGCTCGCAAGCGGATTTTAGCAGATTTGCTCATGCTAAGCCGCCGCCTACTGGGAGTGAATCTTAGCATCTTAAAATTGCGAACGATGTATTCGCAATATTGCGATTACACACCTCGTAGCAGTTTCTGAGTAGCTCCAGACTTACTCGGCATCTGCAATCATTTCACTGCTTGTCGTTCCTGGTTTGACGTCACAAACACACCCAGCGTTCGCCCAGACACTCCTCCGTTTCTCCGGCCACTCCTGCGTTTTTTCCGGAAACGGTAGCGTTTTTTCCCACACGCCCATAAAACGGCCTGTTTCCGCCCAGTAACACCCATTTCCTGTCAATCACATTACGATCGCCAGAACGATGAAAAAGCCGTGAGTAAAATTACTAAGTGCATAGCAAATTTACTTGGCGCAGTCGCAGTGCGAACATTGTGCATGCGCATTAAGCGGAAAATCGCTGCGATGCGAAGATTTTTACAGAGCGAACAACTCGGAATGACCCCCTATGTCCAGAGCAGTCTCTTCTTTTTTGTCTACTCGGGCTGTTGTATTGTTGAGAGAGTCTTTAATGGATCTATGCCCAGAGCAGTCTCTTCTTTTTGTCTACTCAGGCTGTTGTATTGTTGAGAGTCTTTAATGGATCTATGCCCAGAGCAGTCTCTTCTTTTTTGTCTACTCAGGCTGTTGTATTGTTGCGAGTCTTTAATAGATCTATGTCCAGAGCAGTCTCTTCTTTTTTGTCTTCTCAGGCTGTTGTATTGTTGAGAGTCTTTAATGGATCTATGCCCAGAGCAGTCTCTTTTTTGTCTACTCAGGCTGTTGTATTGTTGAGTCTTTAATGGATCTATGCCCAGAGCAGTCTCTTCTCTTTTGTCTACTCAGGCTGTTGTATTGTTGAGAGTCTTTAATGGATCTATGTCCAGAGCAGTCTCTTCTTTTTTGTCTTCTCAGGTTGTTGTATTGTTGAGAGTCTTTAATGGATCTATGCCCAGAGCAGTCTCTTCTTTTTTGTCTACTCGGGCTGTTGTATTGTTGAGAGAGTCTTTAATGGATTATGGCCAGAGCAGTCTCTTCTTTTTTGTCTACTCGGGCTGTTGTATTGTTGAGAGTCTTTAATGGATGTGGAATGTGTAAAAATTGGGAATCTGCCTGCCGCAATGTGTAAAAATGGGGAATCTGCCTGCCGCAATGTGTAAAAAGGGGGAATCTGCCTGCCGCAATTTGTAAAAATGGGGAATCTGCCTGCCGCAATGTTTAAAAATGGGAAATCTGCCTGCCGCAATGTGTAAAAATGGGGAATCTGCCTGCCGCAATGTGTAAAAATGGGGAATCTGCCTGCCGCAATGTGTAAAAATGGGGAATCTGCTTGCCGCAATGTGTAAAAAGGGGGAATCTGCCTGCCGCAATGTGTAAAAAGGAGGAATCTGCCGCCGTAATGTGTAAAAAGGGGGATTCTGCCTGATGTAATGTGTAAAAAGGGGGAATCTGTCTGATGTAATGTGTAAAAAGGGGGAATCTTTGCCGTAATGTGTAAAAAGGGGGAATCTTTGCCACAATGTGTAAAAAGGGGGAATCTGCCTGACGTGATGTGTAAAAAGGGGGAATCTGCCTGCCGCAATGTGTAAAAAGGGGGAATCTGCCTGCCGTAATGTGTAAAAAGGGGGACGCTCTCTGCCGTAATGTGTAACAAGGGCACGCTGTCTGCCGTAATGTGTAAAAAGGGGACGCTGTCTGCCGTTATGTGTAAAAAGGGCACGCTGTCTGCCGTTATGTGTAAAAAGTGTACGCTGTCTGCCGCTATGTTTAACAAGGGCACGCTATCTGCCGTCATGTGTAAAAAGTGTTCGCTGTCTGCCGCTTTGTGTAACAAGGGCACGCTGTCTGCCGTTATGTGTAAAAAGTGCACGCTGTTTTCTATATAAATATTTTTCTTTTAACTCAATATTCCTATATTGGATATTCTTGAGTATTGGAGTCTTTAATGGATCTATGCCCAGAGCAGTCTCTTCTTTTTTTATCTACTCAGGCTGTTGTATTGTTGAGAGAGTCTTTAATGGATCTATGCCCAGAGCAGTCTCTTCTTTTTTGTCTACTTGGGCTGTCGTATTTTTGAGAGAGTCTTTAATGGATCTATGCCCAGAGCAGTCTCTTCTTTTTTGTCTACTCAGGCTCTTGTATTGTTGAGAGAGTCTTTAATGGATCTATGCCCAGAGCAGTCTCTTCTTTTTTGTCTACTCAGGCTGTTGTATTGTTGAGAGTCTTTAATGGATCTATGCCCAGAGCAGTCTCCTCTTCTTTTTTGTCTACTCAGGCTGTTGTATTGTTGAGAGTCTTTAATGAGTCTATGCCCAGAGCAGTCTCCTCTTCTTTTTTGTCTACTCAGGCTGTTGTATTATTGAGAGTCTTTAATGGATCTATGGAGGTCATTCCGAGTTGTTCGCTCGCAAGCGGATTTTAGCAGATTTGCTCATGCTAAGCCGCCGCCTACTGGGAGTGAATCTTAGCATCTTAAAATTGCGAACGATGTATTCGCAATATTGCGATTACACACCTCGTAGCAGTTTCTGAGTAGCTCCAGACTTACTCGGCATCTGCAATCATTTCACTGCTTGTCGTTCCTGGTTTGACGTCACAAACACACCCAGCGTTTGCCCAGACACTCCTCCGTTTCTCCGGCCACTCCTGCGTTTTTTCCGGAAACGGTAGCGTTTTTTCCCACACGCCCATAAAACGGCCTGTTTCCGCCCAGTAACACCCATTTCCTGTCAATCACATTACGATCGCCAGAACGATGAAAAAGCCGTGAGTAAAATTACTAAGTGCATAGCAAATTTACTTGGCGCAGTCGCAGTGCGAACATTGCGCATGCGCATTAAGCGGAAAATCGCTGCGATGCGAAGATTTTTACCGAGCGAACAACTCGGAATGACCCCCTATGTCCAGAGCAGTCTCTTCTTTTTTGTCTACTCGGGCTGTTGTATTGTTGAGAGAGTCTTTAATGGATCTATGCCCAGAGCAGTCTCTTCTTTTTTGTCTACTCAGGCTGTTGTATTGTTGAGAGTCTTTAATGGATCTATGCCCAGAGCAGTCTCTTCTTTTTTGTCTACTCAGGCTGTGGTATTGTTGCGAGTCTTTAATAGATCTATGTCCAGAGCAGTCTCTTCTTTTTTGTCTTCTCAGGCTGTTGTATTGTTGAGAGTCTTTAATGGATCTATGCCCAGAGCAGTCTCTTTTTTGTCTACTCAGGCTGTTGTATTGTTGAGTCTTTAATGGATCTATGCCCAGAGCAGTCTCTTCTCTTTTGTCTACTCAGGCTGTTGTATTGTTGAGAGTCTTTAATGGATCTATGTCCAGAGCAGTCTCTTCTTTTTTGTCTTCTCAGGCTGTTGTATTGTTGAGAGTCTTTAATGGATCTATGCCCAGAGCAGTCTCTTCTTTTTTGTCTACTCGGGCTGTTGTATTGTTGAGAGAGTCTTTAATGGATCTATGGCCAGAGCAGTCTCTTCTTTTTTGTCTACTCGGGCTGTTGTATTGTTGAGAGTCTTTAATGGATGTGGAATGTGTAAAAATTGGGAATCTGCCTGCCGCAATGTGTAAAAATGGGGAATCTGCCTGCCGCAATGTGTAAAAAGGGGGAATCTGCCTGCCACAATTTGTAAAAATGGGGAATCTGCCTGCCGCAATGTTTAAAAATGGGAAATCTGCCTGCCGCAATGTGTAAAAATGGGGAATCTGCCTGCCGCAATGTGTAAAAATGGGGAATCTGCTTGCCGCAATGTGTAAAAATGGGGAATCTGCCTGCCGCAATGTGTAAAAATGGGGAATCTGCCTGCCGCAATGTGTAAAAATGGGGAATCTGCTTGCCGCAATGTGTAAAAAGGGGGAATCTGCCTGCCGCAATGTGTAAAAAGGAGGAATCTGCCGCCGTAATGTGTAAAAAGGGGGAATCTGCCTGATGTAATGTGTAAAAAG
The DNA here is from genome assembly GCF_028390025.1 of Pseudophryne corroboree. NCBI lineage: Eukaryota > Metazoa > Chordata > Amphibia > Anura > Myobatrachidae > Pseudophryne > Pseudophryne corroboree. The sequence continues at coordinate 598,981,784 of NC_086448.1, forward strand.
GGGGAATCTGTCTGATGTAATGTGTAAAAAGGGGGAATCTTTGCCGTAATGTGTAAAAAGGGGGAATCTTTGCCACAATGTGTAAAAAGGGGGAATCTGCCTGACGTGATGTGTAAAAAGGGGGAATCTGCCTGCCGCAATGTGTAAAAAGGGGGAATCTGCCTGCCGTAATGTGTAAAAAGGGGGACGCTCTCTGCCGTAATGTGTAACAAGGGCACGCTGTCTGCCGTAATGTGTAAAAAGGGGACGCTGTCTGCCGTTATGTGTAAAAAGGGCACGCTGTCTGCCGTTATGTGTAAAAAGTGTACGCTGTCTGCCGCTATGTTTAACAAGGGCACGCTATCTGCCGTCATGTGTAAAAAGTGTTCGCTGTCTGCCGCTTTGTGTAACAAGGGCACGCTGTCTGCCGTTATGTGTAAAAAGTGCACGCTGTCTGCCGTAATGTGTAAAAAGGGGAAGCTGTCTGCCGTAATGTGTAAAAAGGGGACGCTGTCTGCCGTAATGTGTAAAAAGAGGAATCTGTCCGCCGTAAGGTGTAAAAGGGTCTCTACCTGGTGTAGTGGTGCTACTGTGCGGCATAATTTGAATAATGGAGACTACTGTGCACCGTTTTATGAATTGGTATTATTTTGTGGCCACACCCCTTCCCCACGAAGCCACGCCACTATGTATTTTTGCGCGCACCTACGGCGCGCACTGCCCCTGTTTTACATGCAGGGGTGGGGCTCCGATACCGTTTCTTGCACACAGTGCTAAAATGTCTAGTTATGGCACTGTTGCTAGGTATCCATTTATCTGGCCCTGAGCAGGTCCCCCTCACCAGATCCTCTCCAGGAGTGAGGGGGTGTACTTGGATGGGATGGGGTGGGGGGGGGGGCAAAGCATTTTGGCGCACCTGGGCCCACCGCTCGCTAGTTCCGCCACTGGATCTATGTCCAGAGCAGTCTCTTCTTTTTTGTCTACTCAGGCTGTTGTATTGTTGAGAGTCTTTAATGGATCTATGCCCAGAGCAGTCTCCTCTTCTTTTTTGTCTACTCAGGCTGTTGTATTGTTGAGAGTCTTTAATGGGTCTATGCCCAGAGCAGTCTCCTCTTCTTTTTTGTCTACTCAGGCTGTTGTATTGTTGAGAGTCTTTAATGGGTCTATGCCCAGAGCAGTCTCTTCTTCTTTTTTGTCTACTCAGGCTGTTGTATTGTTGAGAGTCTTTAATGGATCTATGCCCAGAGCAGTCTCTTCTTTTTTGTCTACTCAGGCTGTTGTATTGTTGAGAGTCTTTAATGGATCTATGCCCAGAGCAGTCTCTTCTTTTTTGTCTACTCAGGCTGTTGTATTGTTGAGAGAGTCTTTAATGGATCTATGTCCAGAGCAGTCTCTTCTTTTTTGTCTTCTCAGGCTGTTGTATTGTTGAGAGTCTTTAATGGATCTATGCCCAGAGCAGACTCTTCTTTTTTGTCTACTCAGGCTGTTGTATTGTTGAGAGAGTCTTTAATGGATCTATGTCCAGAGCAGTCTCTTCTTTTTTGTCTTCTCAGGCTGTTGTATTGTTGAGAGTCTTTAATGGATCTATGTCCAGAGCAGTCTCTTCTTTTTTGTCTTCTCAGGCTGTTGTATTGTTGAGAGTCTTTAATGGATCTATGCCCAGAGCAGTCTCCTCTTCTTTTTTGTCTACTCAGGCTGTTGTATTGTTGAGAGAGTCTTTAATGGATCTATGTCCAGAGCAGTCTCTTCTTTTTTGTCTACTCAGGCTGTTGTAATGTTGAGAGAGTCTTTAATGGATCTATGTCCAGAGCAGTCTCTTCTTTTTTGTCTTCTCAGGCTGTTGTATTGTTGAGAGTCTTTAATGGATCTATGCCCAGAGCAGACTCTTCTTTTTTTTGTCTAGTGGTGCTGTATCATTGAGAAATGGAGTCTTTAATGGATTAATATTAAACAGTACAGTAGGCGCTGCTGAATCGCATACCCAAAAAACAAAATTAGTGCATACAAGTAAAAACAAATTATTTAATTAAATTGACAATATAAATAAATTAGTGAACAGTATCTTCTTTTTATCTACTGGTGCTGTATCATTGAGAAATGGAGTATTTAATGCATCAATAGCCATAACAGTATTTATATTGTTTACTCATGCTATTGCTTATTGAGAGACAGGTTATGTAATCAATAAATGGAATATTTTGCTAAAATTGACTCCTTTGTAGTTTTTGTGGATCAATTTCTATAATTAAATTAATTTTCTGTTAACAAAACTATTGGGGGGGAGGGGGGGCACTTCATAATTTCTCGCTTGAGGTGCTAGGATGCCTGGAGCAGGCCCAGCAGTATCACTAAACATATACGGCAGTACCACTGGACAAATACAGCAGCACAGGGACACCACCACTGGACTGATGCAGGACAACACAGCACCACTGCAATGGACTGGACTTATACAGCAGCACTGGACATATGGCAGCAGAGGACACCACCACTGTGACTGGACTGATGCAGCACAAGACACTACCACTGGACTGATGCTGCACAACACAGCACCACTGGACTGGACTTATACAGCAGCACTGGACATATGGCAAACGAGGACACCACCACTGTAACTGGACTGATGCAGCACAGGACACTACCACTGTACTGATGCAGGACAACACAGGACCACTGCACTGGACTTATACAGCAGCACTGGACATATGGCAGCAGAGGACACCACCACTGTGACTGGACTGATGCAGCACAATACACCACCACTGGAATCGAATCCCCACTGTCCCTCCCACACAGACAGTGATGATGGAGACACGTCCTCTCGCTACACTCTCCAATGCCAGAGTGAAAATGGCTGCGACGTGCAGGTCCTTATATGGAACACAAAACCCGCAAGAATCCGACAGCGGGATGATACCGTTTTGCCTCGTTCTGGTTTCTGAGTCAGACAGTAAAACCCAAGCCGGGCTCAGGTATTGAAGTTCGGGGGAGTTCGGATCTCAGGGAACTGAACCCGCTCATCTCTAGTTGCCTTGGGTATCTGTGTCACTCCTCTGCAAACTTATTCAGGCCGCATTGCAAACGTGATATGACCGCAATTTCTGTGTTCGGGGCACAGCGCGCAGGTCCCAACCTGTGTATGTGCGCACAGTTAATGTGGTTGGGTCGCATTAACTGCGTACGCCTCTGCCTGATTGACGGCAACGGACCATTTTTGGGGGTGGTGCAGGGAAAATGGTTGAAGCTTTTTCGGGGCGGCTGTATGACATCACACGGCTGTACTCCAAATTAAAAGATGGCAGCGGGACTCCTGTTGTCGCAGCAAAGGCTGCACCAGCAGGAGGCTTCCCTAATTTCTGCGACTGCGCACTAATTGCAGCGCAATGGCAATTACAGTGTGGTTGCAGTTGGTGGGCAGCGGGTAGCATGCTGGGCGGCCTTGCCCTGTGATGGGCTGCCATCAGCATATGAAAGAAGTGCTGAATAGGGTCCAAACTTCCTAATGGTCAGTGTGGCAACCTTTTATCTACTAAAGTCACACGTGCAGCTTTCTAACTCGTGTCAGTCCCCTCAATACAGGCAGAACTCCCACACACATGGTAGAGTCCCCACCAGTGGTGCAAGTAGAAAAAAATTGTTAGTGGTAGTGTGTGCATGCGCCAAAGGTGCGCACAAAAAAATGGATGTGGCCACATGCCACACGGGGCATGGCCAATGAAAATGAGGGCGTGATACACATATGAAGGTCATATATACATATGACCCCAATAGTGCCAGATGCACATATGCCCCCACAGTGCCAGATACACATAAACCCCAAAAGTGCCAGATACACCCCAGAGTGCCAGATGCACATATGCCCCCACAGTGCCAGATACACATAAACCCCAAAAGTGCCAGATACACCCCAGAGTGCCAGATACACATATGCCCCACAGTGCCAGATACCCCCACTCAGTGCCAGATACACCTATGCCCTCACAGTGCTAGATATGCTCCCACAGTGCCAGATACAAATTTGCCCCCACAGTGCCAGATATGCTCCCACAGTGCCATATACAAATATGCCCCACAGTGCCAGATGCACATATGCCCCACAGTGCCAGATACATAAAAGCTCCACAGTGCCAGATACACATTTGCTCCACAGTGGTGAAATAGTCACTACTTTTACAGACAAAGAGACCAGAAATCCTTCCACCAATTTGCTGCTGTCTCCAACTTTAATAATCTGCACATGTGCAGGAGCCACACTGCCCATGTGTAATCACACCCGGGAGTAATGGAAGGAAATGATCAATGTGTTTGTACTGTACTTTACCAGGTAAAGGTGAATCTCTCTGTGTTGCTTCTTAGTTTACCTTTATCCTCCTTTTCCACCAAAGAGGTTAGAAGGGTTAAACACAATGATCAAGTCCATTTTCATAAAAAATTCCTTTACTTGAGGCAAAGCATATTACCTCTTAATTTAAGATGGCTAATGTGATGTACATAATGGCCTCATTCTCAATACATTAGTCTTGATAGCATTAAACCTTCATAATGACAATGCATCAGACTCCATCCAAAAGACAACAATTCCACATCTCATAAATTAGATATAAACACTGTTAGAACCAGGATGACATTTAATTTGGAACAAGTTATAAGCTTCCTAAAGAAATGTATTTCACTAAAACAAAACAGCTTTTCATTAACAAGTAGGACTCCCTGTTCTATCACTACCATTAAACAGTATATTTTCTACTACATTTATATAACAAATCCTATTTAAGTTTCTAAAGCATAAAGCACAATAATAATTTCCCAAAAGGGATTCATACATTCTGGCCAGACACTTTTGCATTGGTTGCCTCAGGTATCTGTGTCACTCCTCTGCAAACTGGGGGCCTTATTCAGGTCGCATTGCAAACATGATATGAGCTCAATTTCTATGTATGGAGCACAGCACGCAGGTCCCGTCCTGTGTATGTGCGCACAGTTAATATGGTTGTGTACGCCTCTGCCTGATTGACAGGTAGAGGCATTCGCGGGCCAGGTGGCGGTCAGCAACAGACCATTTTGGGGGGCGGCGCAGGAAAAATGGAGGCAGGTCAGCTGCATTTTCGGAGCCGCTCCAAATGAAAAGATGTCGGTGGGACTCCTACCGTTGCAGCAAGGCTGCACCATCAGGAGGCTTCCCTAATTTCTGTGACTGCGCACTAAATGTGGCGCAATCGCAATTAGAGTGTGGTCGCAGTTGGTGGGCAGCGGGTAGCATGCTGGGTGGCCTTGCCCTGTGATGGGTGGTCCTCAGTATGTTAAAGAAGTGATGAGTAGGGTCCAGACTTCCTAAAGGTCAGTGTGGACAGCTTTTATCTACTAAAGTCACAAGTGCAGCTTTCTAACTCACGTCAGTCCCCTCAATACAGGCAGGACTCCCCATTTAACACACATGGGAGAGTCCCCACCAGTAGTGCAAGTAGAAAAAAATTGTTAGTGGTACTGTGTGCATGCGCCAAAGGTGTGCACCAAAAAATGAATGTGGCCACATGCCACATGGGGTGTGGCCAATGAAAATGAGGGCGTGATACACATATGTGGGTCCAGATATACATATGACCCCAATAGTGCCAGATACACATATGCCCCCACAGTGCCAGATACACATATACCCCCACAGTGCCAGATACACCCCCAGAGTGCCAGATACACATATGCCCCCACAGTGCCAGATACACATGTGTCTCCACAGTACCAGATACAAATATGTCCCCATAGTGCCAGATATGCTCCCACAGTGCCAGATACAAATATGCCCCCACAGTGCCAGATACACATATGCCCCACAGTGCCAGATACACATATGCCCCACAGTGCCAGATACACAAATGTCCCACAGTGTCAGAGACGGTGCTGGGGGGAAGGATGGTTAGAAGGTTGGAGGAGATTTTAAACTAGGAGCCTGGGGGGAGGGTTTAGCTAGAAACTACGGGTCATGCAGTGAGAATAGTGGGGATGGCGGTAGTAAACAAAATGGGGGAGAAGTTGGGGGGAGGGTAAGAGCAGGTGGTAAGGTTACTAACATGGGTACTAAAAGGGATTTTACCAAAGCACTAACCAATGACGATTACAGGTCATCATTGCTACATAAGGTGAAAGATGTCCCTAACGCAAGGGAAAATACTTATCTTAGTTGTATGTATGTAAACGCCAGAAGCATTACTGGTAAAAAGGGTGAACTAGAAATACTTGTAGCAAGCAAACAGTATGATATTATAGGCATTACTGAAACTTGGTGGGATGAATCTCATGATTGGACAGTCAATCTAGAGGGCTATACACTGTTTAGGAGAGACAGACTAAATAAAAAGGGTGGAGGGGTGTGTCTTTACGTAAAGCCGTTTTTAAAACCTGATATACGGGAAGATATTCAGGAGGGGACTGTAGACACTGTCGAGACATTATGGGTAGAAATTGCATGCGGGGAAAAAGGAATAAAAAAGTTAGTATTGGGTGTATGCTATAGGCCGCCTGGTATCAACGCATCTGATGAGGAATTACTCATCAAATTGACTAAATTACTAAAGCAAATTGAAAGAGCAGCAGGAGTAGGAGACATAGTAGTGATGGGAGATTTTAACTATCCAGAGATAAACTGGAAAAACGATTCATGTGATACTGCTAGGGTTAATATGTTTTTAAACACACTTAATGATAACTACTTAGTTCAACTAATTGAGGAACCAACTAGGTACAATGCAATCTTAGACCTGGTATTAACAAACAATGGGGATTTGGTATCAGGTATTATAGTAGGGGAACCCATAGGGAACAGCGACCACAATATGGTCACATTCAATATCAGTTTCCATAAACAGCCCTATACTGGCTCAACTAGGACTCTAAACTTTAGCAAAGCAAATTTTGAAAAGTTGAGGGTATTTTTCAGGGATATTAAATGGGAAGGTTTGTTTTTAGGAAAAAATACTACGGAGAAATGGAAGGTACTAAAATTCCTGCTAGCTAAAAATACACTCAAATTTATTCCTATGAGTAGCAAAAAAAGGAATAAAAATCATAAACCGATGTGGCTTAACCAAAAGATTAAGGAACTTATGGGCAAGAAAAGGCGAGCATTTAAAAAATACAAATCTGACGGGGAAGCAGAGTCATTTCAGCACTATAAGGAATGTAACAAAATATGCAAAAAGGAAATAAGAGCGGCTAAAGTAGAAACTGAAAAACTAGTAGCAAAGGAAAGCAAAGCGAATCCCAAAAAATTCTTTAAATACATTAATAGCAAGAGATTAAAGAAGGAGAGTATAGGCCCTTTAAAAGACAAGTTGGGAGTCTTAAGCAAAAATGATAATGACATAGCAGACACACTAAATTAGTTTTTTTCAACAGCATTCACTAGAGAGGACCCATTTCAGGGACTGACACACAATCTCAATAATGAGAATATCCCACTGATAGGTACTTATTTAAGCGAGGAAGTAGTCTGTGACCGATTAAAACATTTAAAGATTAATAAATCACAAGGGTCCGATGGTATTCACTAGAGATGAGCGGATTCGGTTTTACTCGGTTCTCAAAACCGACCCTTATTGGCTATCCAAAACACGTGACATCCGTGAGCCAATTAGATGCCGTTTTGAGAACCGAGTAAAACCGAGTAAAACCGAACCCGCTCATCTCTAGTATTCACCCAAGGGTTCTAATGGAGCTTCACTCTGAACTGGCAAAACCGCTATCTTTGATCTTTAAGGATTCAGTTATATCAGGTATGGTTCCCAAAGACTGGCGTATAGCGGAAGTAGTGCCTATATTCAAAAAGGGAAGTAAAGCTGAACCAGGTAATTATAGACCAGTTAGTCTTACATCTATAGCGGGGAAAGTATTGGAAGGTATTCTAAGAGATAGTATTCAGAAGTTCCTTGAAGTCAATAAGGTAATTAAAAGGAATCAACATGGGTTTATGAAGGACAGATCCTGTCAAACCAACTAACTTGGCTTATATGAAACAGTAAGCGCAAACCTAGATCAGGGTAAAGACGTGGATGTAATCTTTTTAGACTTTGCCAGAGCGTTCGATACTGTACCACACATGAGACTTATCTACAAGCTACAAGAATCAGGGCTAGGAAGCACAATATGCACTTGGGTCAAAAATTGGTTAGATAACAGGGAGCAGCGCGTTGTGGTTAATGGATCTTTTTCAACTTGGACTGAAGTGCTAAGTGGTGTGCCACAAGGCTCAGTATTAGGACCGCTATTGTTCAATATTTTCATTAACGACCTAACAGAAGGTCTAGAGAGCATGGTGTCAATTTTTGCAGATGATACCAAATTGTGTAAGGCTATAAATACAGAGGAGGATGCCGAGTCTCTTCAGAACTACTTAGTTAAATTAGAAGCATGGGCAGCCAAATGGAGAATGCGCTTCAACACAGACAAGTGTAAGGTAATGCACTGTGGTAACAAGAACAAAAATTACACCTACCTACTAAATGGGGTAAAATTAGGGGATTCTGTACTGGAAAAGGACTTAGGTGTCCTCATAGATAGCAAGCTAAGCAGTAGTACCCAAAGTAGGACTGCAGCAAAGAAGGCTTATAAGATATTAGCATGCATAAAACGGGGTATTGATGCTAGGGACGAGAGTATTATACTCCCGTTATATAAATCACTAGTGAGGCCACACCTTGAATACTGTGTACAATTCTGGGCACCGTACTACAAAAAGGATATCCTGGAGCTTGAAAAGGTACAGAGGAGGGCGACCAAACTAATTAAGGGCATGGAGACGATGGAATACAAGGAAAGGCTTGAAAGACTAGGCATGTTTACATTGGAAAAGCGGAGACTAAGAGGGGATATGATCAACATCTACAAATATATAAGGGGACAATACACAGAGCTTGCGCGGGACCTGTTTTTGGTTAGATCAACACAGAGGACTTGTGGACACTCGCTCAGGTTAGAGGAGAGGAGATTCCGCACAATACGGCGTAAAGGCTTTTTCACGGTAAGGACAATACGTGTTTGGAATTCCCTGCCCGAGGGAGTTGTAATGGCGGAATCTGTCAACACCTTTAAGAATGGGTTAGATAAATTCCTAATGGATAAGGATATCCAGGGGTATGGTGCATAGTCATGCATTATAGTTACTATAAATAGGGATAAAATGCAACGGCTGACAGCAGCATCAGTCAGAAATTTTAGTCAAATCATCATGCATAGGAGACCACAAATAGGTTGAACTCGATGGACAATTGTCTTTTTTCAACCTCAGATACTATGTTACTATGTTACTAATGCATATAAACTGACAGTTTTCCACCATATTCACTACTATTATAGTGGAATATAGATCATAGCTGTGAGGCACAGGGTTTAGTGAGCTGTTTGAATATTGCACTAATGCCGTACACTGGAACACTCCATCAGCTGTTAATAGCAGTATATCCTAACTAGCTGTTTTGTAATTATCAGCTGTGTGATGGAAACCTATAGATCAAATAAACAGCATTTAACCTGAGTAGCACATAAACATTGCTAGATAATTGTTCTATACTTGTAAAGTAACAAGCAGTGCTGTAGAGATGTCTCAGCTGCTACATTAAGCAGTGTATCTTAATCTTGCTACAATGTTGCTAGTACATGCAGCTTGCTGAGTCATATGTGGTTAAATAATCCTCTCAGTGCAGGAAAGCTTGGGAGCTCCATCAGTGTCATGAGGCTTCACAATAGCCAGCTCAGCTTTAGTATAGATCTCGCTCTATTCCTAACAACACGATACATTTAGCACATTGTTATTATACACAGCAGCACAGGGCTGAGCCCTGAAAAAACTTAACTGTGAAACACGTGTCGGCGAGTCACACTGTGCTGCTGTGTATAATAACAATGTGCTAAATGTATTGTGTTGTTAGGAATAGAGCGAGATCTATACTAAAGCTGAGCTGGCTATTGTGAAGCCTCATGACACTGATGGAGCTCACAAGCTTTCCTGCACTGAGAATATTATTTAACCACATATGACTCAGCAAGCTGCATGTACTAGCAACATTGTTACAAGATTAAGATACACTGCTTAATGTAGCAGCTGAGACATCTCTACAGCACTGCTTGTTACTTTACAAGTATAGAACAATTATCTAGCAATGTTTATGTGCTACTCAGGTTAAATGCTGTTTATTTGATCTATAGGTTTCCATCACACAGCTGATAATTACAAAACAGCTAGTTAGGATATACAGCTATTAACAGCTGATGGAGTGCTCCAGTGTACTGCATTAGTGCAATATTCAAACAGCTCACTAAACCCTGTGCCTCACAGCTATGATCTATATTCCACTATAATAGTAGTGAATATTGTGGAAAACTGTCAGTTTATATGCATTCTTGGACATTACAGTGTCTCTCATTAACAATATCACTAATGAACATTGTGATTACTCACTTAAAGTGATATTGACTTTATTAATTACCTGCTGTAAATCGACTGAGAACAGCCAATTATAATGAGATCACTAGTGGGGAGAAGCACTGATCTATAGCTGTATAAGCATATAAGTGAACATCAATTATCATTCACTTAAAGTGACACTGACTTCAGGTATTACCTGCTGTAAATTGATTAATGAACAGCCAATTACATTGAGATCACTAGTGAGGAGAAACACGGATTCATAGCTGTATAAGCATATGAATGCATACAAGTGAAGGGTCATAGCGCCCAAACAGATTATTCACTTAAAGTGATACTGACTTCAGATATTACCTGCTGTAAATTGATTGAGAACAGCTAATTACATTGAGATCACTAGTGAGGATAAACACTGACTCATAGCTGTACAAGCATATGATTGCACATAAGTGAGGGGTCATAGCGCCCAAACTGAGGGGGAGCTTTCTATTGGAATATTGCACTTTACAGTACCCTCAGTAAGCCTATTTAGTACAACTGATCAGTGACTTCAAAGCGCCATTGGGCACTCAGCCTAACAACACATATAATTTGATTCAAGGGTCATAGTACCTATAATATATTATATATGTGTAGCACTACACAGTTAGCACAGTGTGTGTTTTTATTCACACATATCACACTTTGTTTTGTCAATTTATATGTTTTTGGTTTTAATATTTCACAGCTACAGGTCTTTTTAACAAATATACTCTAATAAAAGTTATAATTTATGTATTAATTTAATGTTTAAGTGCGCCACTTCAAGTCCAATCCTTCTCTGTTTCTTTCTAATTTAGGGACCTGTTAATATAGACTCCACGCTAACTGAAAATTATTATTATTATATTATTATTTTTTTATTATTATTACCAATTATTTATATAGTGCACACATATTCTGCAGCGCTTTACAGAGAATATTTGGCCATTCACATCAGTGGAGCTTACAATCTATATTCCCTATCACATGTACATACATACACAATCACACTAGGGTTCATTTTTGTCTGGAAGCCAATTAACTTACCAGTATATTTTTGGATTGTGGGAGGAAACCAGAGTACCCGAAGGAAACACGTAAGCACGGGGAGAATATACAAACTCCACACATGAACCCATGACCTCAGTGCTGTGAGGCAGCAATGCTAACCATTACACCGCCCGTGCTGCCCACTTATTGTGGCAATGCATAATTCAGTAATGCTGCTAATTAGCAATCCAAGTGTCTGAAAGGGTTTTGACTCCTTCACATGCAGCCCGGAGTAACTAGTTTGACCCGGCAGGGACCAAGGAAAACTTCCAGCTTTGCAGGTTGACAATTGTGGCTATAAGTAACGCAGCTGAAGTTGGCGCTACCTTGTGGGGGAGTGCTTTGATTACACTGCTTTGTAAATTGCTGTACCCATCGCAAGCTGCAGAAATACATGGACCTCAGTAGAGATAAGGGATTTTTCTGTGGTATCCCTGTGCAGGGCCATAGAAATCGGGGCGATCATCCCCCACACACCCCTTTCCTGCAAGTAGAGAAGACTGCTGCTGCTCAGCCACAGCAACCTTCCCTGACTGACGTGTGCTGGGTGGGGATAGAGACTGCTGCCGCTGACAGCTAACAGATTGGGGTGATGGACCCGGGCCCCATCCAACAAGCCCAGGTCTGGGTAATTAGTACCCACTCCCCCCTCCTCTCACAGCCACTTTCACAAATAGGAAGAATAAATTAGAACCCCTTTCTCTAACAAAAATGCCAGAGAAAGTGGTTATCACTACTTCATTATAAAAAAAAACCTTAACATGATGAAATGAACAAAGAAAAAGTGTATATCACAAGGCGCAGCTGTTAGTGCAATTTTGTAGGTTAGTAGAAGTGAGTCCTTTGTCAGCGATTAGTTCTCAGTCACTACTTGCAGCTCCCTCCTCCTCAGAGTTACTCAGAGAATGTCTAGTCAAAGGAAATTCATAGTGAGTAAAACACAAAAGTATTTCATTTCAGTACACATAGAAACTTACATTTAGGTTAAAATAGGTCAGCACCAATTTTGCCTACCAGATGGATGCGCAGTGTCTATAGTATTACAGTAGCAGGGCCGGCTCGAGGGTTTTCAGCACCCCGGGCGGGCAATAGGGGCGTGGCTTCATACAGGGGGCGTGGTCAGTTACGCCCCCTGTACAGTAGTAGTGCCGCTGAAATGATGTGCGGTGCGCGATGACGTCATCGCGCACCGCACAGCATAGGTCCTCTCCACAAAGGGAAACTAGACGCTACACGTCTAGTTCCCTTCACGGCGGGGGCAGCGGCAGCGGGCAGCGGGGGGCACACGGCACAGCAGCAGCGGATCTTGCCATGGTGCGGCGCCCTCCGGATGGTGCCGGCGCCCTCCGGAAGGTGGCGCCCCGGGCAAAAGTCCTGCTTGCCCGTGGCAAGATCCGCTACTGTACAGTAGCAACAAAAGGAGCAGTCTAACAGCGGTTACGTCAGTTTCAAAAGTCTGCTTCCTCACTTCAATCCCCAGCAGCAGGTCTCACTTCCAGATCAGCAGGTGACGTCACGGCATCATGACACCACCAAACCACGCACCAAACCTGTTTTGTCACGGAGACTTTGTCAGTGGGTGAAATAATGTAAATTTTTAATTGAGAACATTAAAATCTGAATAGCAGGGTGCATATTATTATACATTCTCCACTTAAACACATTACTGTTCAATTCTGTAGTGATGTTCAATAAAGGGGATGCAGTTATGTAACACTACCAACGCTGGGATCTCACCCCCTCACAATCCCGACACCCATATAGTGGGACTCCAAGACACCCCCCCCCCTCCTCCTCAGCCAGGCATCTAAAAGGCGGGAACCCAGCGTCGGTACTGTGACCGGCGGTCGGGTCACGTGAACCCAACCCTAATAAAGGACATGTTCAATATGTTGACATCTTTACTGTTTAAATGTAAAATATCCAGACGTTATTTTCATCTTATAACTATTTTCCTAAAGTACACATCTACCTGCTTTGCATGTGCACAAGTCCTACTTATATTAAATTTAGAACCATGGCATTTTACCTTTTCTCTAAATGCTACTCATTTTTGTCTCATTTATGTTCAACAATTACTTCAGTTAAATTATTAATTGAAGAGAATTAGGTAACGTTGGGACTGCCATTGTAGGTCTTCATTACATAGGTGTTTGGGCACATATAACAGGATGTACCCACTGGAGGGCCTCTTATTGCCCACCCCTTGTTTAGAGGGTGAAATAGCCACCTCAATGAAAAAAATTATTTTGAAAAGACAAATGTTTCTCTGGGTTCTGGCAAATAAGGGAATGGCCCATTAAAAGTGTTTTGTCCATCGTATAATCCTCTCTTACCTCAAAATTGAATTGTTATATTTTGCGACATGGATAAAAGGTACTGTGCCCAATTAACATTTAGGGCCTAATTCAGACCTGATCGCAGCAGCAAACTTTTTCTCTAATAGGTAAAACCATAGGGGTAATTCAGACCTGATCGTAGCTGCAGATTTGTTAGCAGTTGGGCAAAACCATGTGCACTGCAGGTGGGGCAGATAGAACATGTGCAGAGAGATTTAGATTTGGGTGGGGTGTGTTCAAACTGAAATCTAAATTGCAGTGTAAAAATAAAGCAGGCAGTATTTACTCTGCACAGAAACAAAATAACCCACCCACGTCTAAATCTCTCTGTAAATGTTATATCTGCCCACCCTACAGTGCACATGCTTTTGCCCATTAGAGAAAAATTTTGCTGCTGCGATCAGGTCTGAATAAGGCTGGGTACACACTGTCTGATGTGCACCCGATATATATCGTACGAGCCGCCGGCTCGTACGATATACAGTATATCAGTCAGTGGCGGAACTAGCGAGCGGTGGGCCCATGTGCGACAAAATGCTTTGGGCCCCCCCCCATCCAAGTCCACCGCCTCACCCCTGGAGAGGATCTGGTGAGGGGGACCTGCTCAGGGCCAGAGAAATGGATACCTAGCAACAGTGCCGTAATTGGTCATTTTAGTGCTGTGTGCAAGAAATGGCATCGGAGCCCCGCCCCTCTATGTAAAACAGGGGAAGTGCGCGCCACAGGTGCGCACCCAAAAAATAGGGGCGTGGCTTCGTGGGGAAGGGGTGTGACCACAAAATAATACCAATTCATATAACGGTGCACAGTAGTCTCCATTATTCAAATTACGCCACACAGTAGCACCACTACACCAGGTAGAGACCCTTTTACACATTATGGCGGACAGCTTCCCCTTTTTTACACATTACGGCAGACAGCGTCCCTTTTTACACATTACGACACACAGCGTCCCCTTTTTTACACATTACGGCAGACAGCGTCCCTTTTTTACACATTACGGCAGACAGCATCCCTTTTTTACGCATTACGGCAGACAGCGTCCCCTTTTTTACACATTACGGCAGACAGCGTCCCCTTTTTTACACATTACGGCAGACAGCGTCCCTTTTTTACACATTACAGCAGACAGCGTCCCCTTTTTACACATTACGGCAGACAGCGTCCCATTTTTTGCACATTACGGCAGACAGCGTCCCATTTATTACACATTACAGCAGACAGCGTCCCATTTTTTGCATATTACGGCAGACAGCGTCCCATTTATTACACATTACGGCAGACAGTGTCCCATTTTTTACACGTTACGGCAGACAGCGTCCCCTTTTTACACATTACGGCACACAGCGTCCCTTTTTTACACATTACAACAGACAGCGTCCCATTTTGCCACATTACGGCAGACAGCGTCCCATTTTTTGCACATTACGGCAGACAGCGTCCCATTTATTACACATTACGGCAGAC
Organism: Pseudophryne corroboree; assembly: GCF_028390025.1. NCBI lineage: Eukaryota > Metazoa > Chordata > Amphibia > Anura > Myobatrachidae > Pseudophryne > Pseudophryne corroboree. The sequence continues at coordinate 598,997,054 of NC_086448.1, forward strand.
AGCGTCCCATTTATTACACATTACGGCAGACAGCGTCCCATTTTTTGCATATTACAGCAGACAGCGTCCCATTTATTATACATTACGGCAGACAGCGTCCCATGTTTTGCACATTACGGCAGACAGCGTCCCATTTATTACACATTACGGCAGACAGCGTCCAATTTATTACACATTATGGCAGACAGCGTCCCATTTATTACACATTACGGCAGACAGCATCCCATTTATTACACATTACGGCAGACAGCGTCCCATTTTTTGCACATTACGGCAGACAGCGTCCCATTTATTACACATTACGACAGACAGCGTCCCATTTATTACACATTACTGCAGACAGCGTCCCATTTTTTGCACATTACGGCAGACAGCATCCCATTTATTACACATTACGGCAGACAGCGTCCCATTTATTACACATTACGGCCGACAGTGTCCCATTTTTTGCATATTACGGCAGACAGCGTCCCATTTATTATACATTACGGCAGACAGCGTCCCATGTTTTGCACATTACGGCAAACAGGATAGATAGATAGATAGATAGATAGATAGATAGATAGATAGATAGATAGATAGATAGAATAGGTATACTTACCGTTTCCGCTGGCTCAGGCTCCTCGTGCAGCTTCTGTTCTGGCAGGGGAGAAGAAGGAGGAGGAGGGGTGGAGGAGGGAGCCGCAGCAGCGCTATGTCATTGGTAGAAGCGCTGCTGCTGCTGGACCTCTCTTTACCATAGGCTGCCCTCCGCCGCTGTGAATGCTGGGATGCTATGCGCATCCCAGCATTCACAGCGGCGGAGGGCAGCCTATGGTAAAGGAGAGGGCCAGCAGCAGCAGCGCTTCTACCAATTACACAGCGCTGCTGCTCCCTCCTCCATCCCCCCTCCTCCTCCTCCCCCCCTGTAGCCGGTGCGCGCATCATCTCCTTGGCGGCGGCGGAACACAGCGGCAGCCAGGCGGCATGTAATGAGTCAGTTTGACTCATTACATGCCGTTCTGGCTTTGGGCCCCTTGACAGTTGCGGGCCCCAGTGCAAGGCACTGCCTGCACTGGCGCTAGTTCCGCCTCTGATATCAGTACCATTGGACAGTGTGTACGGGTGATCTCGTATATGATGCGTGATCCCGCGGCTCGTATATGACGTCACATATCTTGTGTTCTGCACTTGAGAGTAAAAGATATGTGACTGTCCTGCGTGCTCCGGGATGTGGGCGGATGTGGTTGCAGCCGATACATTGTACACAGGGGCGCTTTAAGAGAGGAGGAGGCCCAGGTGCAGCCTCCTCCGTTCGGGCCCCCTCCTCTCTTCCTTTAAACAATACTTCCTGCAGCATTAGAGCACTCAGACTCTACTGCGCATGCGCAGATCTCCGGGAAAATGGCGCGGCAGCCATTTTTCCAGTGATTTTTGTACTGCGCCATTTTAACAGAGTTTTAACACCGTCATGGTGGGATTCCGGAAGGGTGAGTATTTAGAAAATAAGTGCAGCATGTGCGGTGGGGGCCCACTCTGGCTGGATTCATGGGCCCATGTACACCGCACACACTGCACCCATTATAGAAACGCCAGTGATCGTACAGTGTGTATGCACTTACGATGTATCATTTGCGATGTCACATCTGCCGGACATCCTGTAGTGTGTACCCAGCCTTAGGCCCATAGTCAGAAGCTCCGACATTCACTTAACTTCTTCTATTAAAAGATGCTTCCTCTTGCTGCCCTTCCCAGCAGAACATGCAATTATGATGGACAAATACTGTACATCCTGTTCCTATAAAAATAGGTGATTTTTTTGCATATATGTAATATGACCTTTTCTGATAAACTGTTTTCATTTTAATATTAAACATAATGGGGATAACTATGAGTTTTATATAATAATTATTTTAACATATGTGTATTCATAATAAAAAAGAAAGTCGATTCATTACATCATGGTCATTAATATACTAAGATACACTAATCACCTGAACACCAAGCAGTTAGTAAATAGTAATGCCCCATTAAAACTCTTTAGGTAATAAAGAGCGAGTGCAAATAGCACAAGTGAGTGAAAACTTCAAGGCTGTTAGGACTGCATGGGCTTTGCACAATGAGTAGGTTATCAAACAGTTAATAGGCTTGGGGGGTTGGATTTAATTAGAATAGTGGGAGTGTTAGGGAGGAGCTAGTGGACATTTTGAGGAGACAGGAGCTTCATTCTGTCTCTTTTTTTCAGGATTTTTTCCAGAGAAGATTGTGCCTGTGAGTATCCCGTTTTACTTATTCTTCACTTGTTCTTTTCTTTTAAAATTCTGTGCATTCTTTACTATGGCCCTCATTCCGAGTTGTTCGCTCGCAAGCTGCTTTTAGCAGCTTTGCACACGCTAAGCCACCGCCTACTGGGAGTGAATCTTAGCTTATCAAAATTGCGAACGAAAGATTAGCAAAATTGCGAATAGACACTTCTTAGCAGTTTCTGAGTAGCTCCACACTTACTCGGCAACTTCGATCAGTTCAGTCAGTTTCGTTCCTGGTTTGACGTCACAAACACTCCCAGCGTTCGGCCAGACACTCCTCCGTTTCTCCTGCCACTCCCGCGTTTTTCCCAGAAACGGTAGCGTTTTTTCGCACACACCCATAAAACGGCCAGTTTCCGCCCAGAAACACTCACTTCCTGTCAATCACATTACGATCACCAGAACGAAGAAAAAACCTCGTAATGCCGTGAGTAAAATACCTAACTGCATAGCAAATTTACTTGGCGCAGTCGCACTGCGGACATTGCGCATTAGCGACTAATCGCTCCGTTGCGAGAAAAATATAACTAACGAACAACTCGGAATGAGCCTCCTTCTCGCCACTGACGCTAGTCCCCCAGCCCTCCTGGTTTACCTGCTGCCGCTGGAGCACTCGTGGGTGCTTCCCCCAGCGGTCTTTCGGCTACTTTCGCCGGGGGACTCGTGACGCGATTGGGTGTGCTCCGGCGGGTCCCGGCTGCCTCCAGCGCTGCTCCCGCATTGGCCTCAGGCCCCGCCGCCACACGTGGTGCGCGGGTCGGGCCCGGGGCGGGAGAGCATGGGGATCTCAGCTGCGTTTGACGCCTGGAGCTGCTCCTGTGTCAGCCTCCAGGGGTCTGGCCGCACTGCTTGAGAGGGCCACAAGGGGCAGGCAGGGGCTGTCCCCTCGAGGATCGCAGCGGTGTTTGACCCCTGGAGATGCAGCTGTGTCTGCCTCCAGGGGTCTGGCCGCACATGTTGGAGGGGCCACAAGGTGGGAGCAGGGTTTGTCCCCTGTAGGAGCTCAGCGGCGTTTGACCCCTGCCGATGCAGCTGAATCAGCCTCCAGGGGTAGGGGCACACATGCTAGAGGTGCCACGCGGGGACAGCAGGGGCAGTCCCCTGGAGGACCTGCTGTGCCAGCCTCCGGGGGTTCAGTCCCTAATAATGGCACTGTAGATGGGTCCTCTCAGGGTAGTGGTTTACCTCTGGGGGCAACGGCACGTGAGTCCTTCTGGTCACGTGGCGCCCGGGTCCGGGCTAGGCGTGTCGGGAGGCGTGGTGCGGTTGTGCCCAGACGAGAGGTGTCCCCGGCATTCGGTGCTGCTCGGTTCCCTGCGGCGGACTCTTGGGCGTCAGCGGGCGCTCCGAGTCGCCGTGCTGGGGGTACCCCCCATCGGCCCGTGAACCCCCTGGATGATTCCGGTCTGCCTCGGCCGGTCACTGGGCGTACTTCAATATGATCGGCTCACAGTCCTGCACATCCAGATGGTGGTGCAGGGCCTTTGGCCGGTGGTGCACCTTCGGCACTTTGCGTTGCGCTCACTGTTACACCAGCGTCAGGACCCGGGCCTGTTACCGGGGACGGGGCGGCTGTGACTGCACTACTGGTGATAGGGATTTTGATGCCTCTATTGACTGCGCGAACGTCTGTGAGCAGATCGGCGGGTCGGTTCAGTGACTTGCGGTCTTCGCTGACCCCACTTGTCACTCAACTGGCGTCGTTATGCACCTCTCCCGCTTCTGCTGTGGGACAGCAACCACAGGTGATTCTGGCGACAGCGACCAGTCTTCCACATCGGCTGCAGCGAAGCGGGACTCCCAAGCCTCCACGTCAGGTGAGACTGATGGTGATTGCGCACTAGGGCTGCTGGGTGAGGTGGCCAAGGCTGCACCTGGCAAACGGCATGCGGAGCTTTCCAAAGGTAAATGCCAGCGGCATGGGCGTTCCCGCAAGCGTAGTAAGCGTTCGCGACGCCATAGGCGCGGGAGCAGTAGCAGCAGTCCGGAGGAGGGCAGTGCCAGCGACGTTGTGCGTTGCCCATACACTAAGGTTTTGCGGGGTCTCCGCCCACGGATATGGTATCGTATCAATAGTGGGTCTTACGTAAATGTCTGCATTAACGTCCAAGACCCGCAAGGCTTTGGTGGTAGCCAAGAAGAAGAGTGGGATTGGTGAGAACGCCTATAGGTCCTACGTTAACTGGCTCAAGGGGTTCTACACCTTCTCAGCCTGTTACCTGGAGACTCGCCCGGAAGAGGCTATGAACATCCTGCGCTATCTGCACATGATTCATGGTCTCTTCCTTTCTAACAGGCCTCTCGCATGGCTTCGGTATGACACAGAGTTTAGGCGCAAACAACACGGGCTGCACATCATGGCCTTCGGCGTGAAGGACGTTGAGGTGTGGCTGGAGGTTACAGAGAGCTCCCTCCAGCTTCCGGAAGCCTCTCCAGCCGAGACTGTTCGGCCATACAATAGGGGTTCCTTTCGGCCCGACACAGTACGTAGGTCCAAAGGTCGTTGTTTTGCCTTTACCAACGACAATTGCGGATCCAGGTCCAAATGTAGTTTTTGACACTGCTGCCTGCGCTGCGGAGCGTCCCACCTGGCTAAGGAATGTCCCAAGCCTGCCGGTGCGGGATCGGGTGGCAGATCCTCTGACATTACTAGCAATGCTTTGAGATTATTCCGAGTGGCGGGCCCCCGTACGTTATTGGGTAATGTTTATGTGGAATCTGCATTTAGTTTTTTGCCATTTCATCCTGATTCGTTTCGTTTCATGGGATTTCGGGGTGGACGATGGATTTTACATCGACAAATGCCTACCGTCTCCTGTGTTTTTAATTTTTTGAGGCGTTTAGTTCATTTCTCCATCGGTGCGTTTGCGCTGGGATGGGCGACCCGGGAGTCGCCCACTACCTGGTCGATTTCCTGGTGCGGGGCCTTCCAACTCAGACAGGTGTGCACGGCTGCTATTTTCCTGAAAGCAATCTTTTCTGAGTTCGGGGTACCGATCGCTCCAGACAAATGTGAGGGTCCCTGCACTCTCCTCTCATATCTAGGCATTGAAATGGATACTGAGGCGGGCTGCTGCCGTTTGCCTTTGGACAAAGTTGCCAAACTGTGTGGGGGGATTGAGAGGGCATTGGCAGGTGACAAGGTTACCTGTCGCCGCTGCCGGTCCCTTCTCTGTTTTTCCAATTTTGCATGCAAGGTCATTCCCATGGGTTAAATTTTTTGTCACTAATTAGCGTGGGCGACGGGGGTGCGGTGTGTACCTCGCTGGTGCATGATCTGCTGCCCCTTGGCCGGATTCCTGGTTCCAGCGGGGCTTAACCCACAACCTTTGTTGCTGGAACTGTTTCCCATTGTCGTGGCATGGTCAGCGGTTCCTCCTTTGATTGAGTCATAAGTGTTAATGGCGTATGCTTTACTCTGCAACTTGTGCCGTGCTATGATGGATTAGCTGGGGCGTGGGCGTTGGTTTACCTTGCCTGCCTGCCCAGACTCCAGCGTCTGTTCTGTAACCTTGCACACGCGCCTGCTGAGTCTCGGCCACTTGGTGGCGGAGCATGGCTCGTCCTCCTCTATGGGTCTCCTTTGACAGTGTACCAATTCCGTTGGGTATTTAAGCACTGCATCCTTGCGTTGGGATTGTCGCCATCACTGTATGGCACACATTCCTTTCGCCGCTTCATTGGTTTTTTTGCCGAGACTGAAATTTAATCGCTTGGTTGTTGGAAATCCAATGCCTACCAACGCTATGTCTGGTAATCCACTTTTTTCCTGTGTCAGGCCGGCCTTTTTTAGTTTGGCTCAAATTTTTCTGCTTTGTTATCTTTTCAGTTCGCTCGGGGGGCAACGGGAAGGCGGGGCGACGGGGCGGTGTTGGGGTGCCTTCGCTCTGGTTGCTACGTTTTTATGGCGGTGCTCTGCGGAAGTGACTCGGCTCCGGCTTGTTTACCCATCTTTTCATTTTTCCACTGGCCCGTCCTTTCCGTTCGTTGCCGGTTAGGAATGCATTTTTCGAGTTCTTCATAGCTTAGTTTGGGTTAGTTTGCGCTTAGTCCGTTGTGTTGTAGTGAGGAGTTAGAGTATGGTGGCGGCACCAGCTCCTGTCGGGCCGGTGTGTGGCGGGAAAGAACGGCAGTTACAGTGGCTATTGCGCCCATGTTCTTGGGGTGCGCTCTTTGCCCAATACATTGTATACTCTGGCCCTCCTTATCGGGGGTCATTGGGCTTGGCTGTCTGGCCGGCCCTATTATGGTGTATTGGGGAGAGAGTTGGAGACTCAGCATTTATTGGCAAAGCCAATAAAATAAATAAAGTCATGTCGTGGACATGCGTAGCGGCAATAAATCGTAATGTCACTGTCAATCTGATTTTTTTTAGACTTTTGAGATTTACCATTTCCTTGAAATTTTACATTAAAAATAGATTACACTCTATATAATTTAGGACTTTACCTGCCGTATTTAGAGGGGCAATCACTTTTCAGTGACATGTACTGGTTTCTTTTCAGAATACATGTACAAAGTGGGGATTATTCAGATTATTATACTCCACAAGATACTGTATTTCAGCATGCAAAGAACGTTCAGAGTTTCACCACTTTTTCCCATAGTAATTTTTTTTAACATTATATAACTTTTCTTTATGTGGGTCTTTAAGTATAGTATTTTTCCAATCCAAAGAGCGCAGTGGACCACTCCTACACAGTGACAGGGAGACAATTTATAATCCACATTATAGCTCTTCTACATAGACAGTAGCCCCTATGCCAAGGCCGCCATCAGTGGGGTACTGAGGGCACCTCCTTTTAATTCTCTTTTTATTCCTGAGGGTAGCACTCAGACAAGTGTGCCCAACTCTGATGTCACATAAGCCTGCTGCAGGAGCCCACACACCAGGCCGGGAATAAAATCCTGATCAGGGGACAGAGCTGCTGCAGAACCCCTTGTTGAGACCCTATCTGGTCATTTATATGGCTGAATGTGCACTACAGCGAAGGGGCGGCACATGACATGCTGGCTGTCGGGAACCCGGCGCTCAGAATACCGATGCCGGAATCCCAACAGCCTGCATACAGACAACTATTTCCCTCTTAGGGTGTCTACGACACCTCTGGAGGGAGAATAAATAATGCGCCACCGTGCATGCAGCGTGGCAAGCGCAGCGAGCCTGCAAGGGGCTCTTTTGCGCTCACCCCACTGCCGGTATACCGGCGCCGGTATGCTGGGTGCCGGGATCCCGAGTGCCGGTATACCGTAGTACACCCGCTCCAAACATGGTACCGCTCCAAACTAAAATGTTAGTGCTGTGGTTAAATGCTGTTTAAAAAAATGTAAACAGTTACTGACAATTGCGCAGTTATGACTTAATAATAAAAAAATATAAAACGGGGATGCCAAATTGCTGCCTTGGCCAAGTTGTCAAAAATTTTAGGTTCGGCCCTGGTATATCTATACTATCATTAAAATTGTTAGTTTGTATATATGTTCGCAATAAACTCGTTAACTACTGAACCTATTTTTATTGGGTTTTCACTGAAATGTTCCTTGAGATCCTCCAACTAACATGTTGTCGTGCCACAGAGTAAGTAATGCACGGGTCAGAGCCATACACATGCCTGGTGGCAGGGGGGTACAAATGGGACACTTGTACTGGGCTCTGAGATTCTGAGGGGCTCTGGACCCTCAGGAATCTTGGACACCAGTTCCTGTGTCCCCTGTGTGAGTGACGTCACTTCATTTATTCATGTCTTCACTGCGCTGTCAGAAATGCAAAAAGTGTTCTGTGTTCTACCCAGCCTCAGCATCAGCAGTGGTGAGTACAGGATCAGCAGCCGCTCAGTACTACCCCACCTCCAGGCAGCAGCAGTGGTAGTGGCTCAGTGCTGCACTTCATCTCCTGGCAGCAGCAGTGACAGCAGCAGTGTGCTACTCCCCCCCCCCTCCCCCTTCCCCAGTCACTGCCCTCATACCCACACCATGGATTACAGACACCAGCAGCAGCTCTCAATCTGACTGAACAGCCACCCCCTGCCAGGCATCAATTTGTGCATGTCACTAAGCTAGACTCCCTCTGCAGTGCTGATCCATGAGAGGCCCCAAGTGGACTGTCACCCCCTGGCAAGGCATTAAGGATACGGGATGCCCAGTGACATGAGTGTAAGCCCCACAGTGTGACCCAAACCCTGGGAGTATGCTACCCCCTTCCCAACAGCTGCTCCACGCCGGCGCCGCAGCCACCCCAACAGATTGTGCATGAACTGGAGGACTCAGAGACAGATCTTTAATGTGCTTATGAACCCCAAAACAGACAACATACTGTAGTCCCTCCCCAAGTGGATGAGGACACAGGGTGGGGAATGAGGCTGGAGACACAGGGTGGGGAATGAAGCTGGAGACACAGGGTGGGGAATGAGGTTGGAGACACAATGTTGGTGCTGGAGAGACAAGCAAAGATGAGGCTGGAGTGATGCAGGTGAGGAGTGAGGCTGGAGAGATGGAGGTTAGACTGGAGAGAGACAGGGGGGATGAGACAATGGTCGACCGGCCTGTACATACAAGGGAGGGATGGGGGCTCCCAAAAGTATAAAGGTACTAGGCCCCAAGTTTCTTTTGCCAGCCCTGGCCACACATGAGAAATGGGAGGGGCAGAAGAACACATGGGTAATGGAGCACATTATTATAGGACAACCCTTGTCATTTACGAAAATTTTTATTTCTATTTTATTCAAGTGCAGCAATACAGTGTGAAAGGTGTGTGCCGGTACAGCGGAGGGATGCGCCAGTCAGTGCCATGGGTTTCAGAGCATTGTAGTGGGGTTCAGTGCACTGAGAAACTAATATCATTAGGCCATCGCCTGCATGTCCCTGACTGCAGTGCCGCTGACTCGGGTGGGCAACGACCATCTTGTGGCTTCTGGCCTTCTATCAGGATCCTGAGCACAGTCAGCCAGAAGCTGCAAGATAGCCACCGCCTGCCTGAATTAGCAGCACTGCAGTCAGAGACATGCAGGTGACAGCCAAATGGTATTAGTTACCTCAGTGCAATGCACCCTAGGACACAGTGTCCCCTTGCTCTCCCCTTACCCCTGTAGAGCGCATGTATTTTCACACAAGTTCCCCTTTAGGATACATTTTGGAATGGCAATAAACAAAGCGCAATGTGAGTCCTGTAATGTCATCGGTGTGAACTTGTGCAACAAGGTTTTCTCACATGGTCAGTTATGCAAGGGTCTCTTCCATATCAGTAATGCCACCAATCAAATCATAATCGAGTCATGTTGTACCCCTATAAAATAGAGATACCCCAAAAAGTTAATTAGGGTCACCCCTGTCTCCCACTGTTAAATAACATAGCTTATAAAGTATTTATGTCTCACAGACCCTGCAGTTATAAGTGCTGCCCATTAATCTCTGTAGCAATGGCGGAGGTGAACATTGCCTGACTCTGTCAGGTTGGCTGTCACTGAGCCTGCACTGCATTTGGGGCCTGGCTGTCACTGAGCCTGCACAGAAGTTCCCAGGGGTTGGCTGTTGCTGGGGGTTGCAGCCATTCAGTTGTCCAGTGGATGGGCAGAAGAGGCGGGACAGCTGGCAGGAGGAGTATAAAGTGAGGGAGCTGAAGAGAGCAGAAAAAAAACACAGATGGAAGCTTACCTGTGAGGAGTGCACTGATGTAGCCACCAGTAAAGCAGAGTGTGGTCTGGCAGGGAGAGTGGGTGGCCAGCAGCCAGAAGGATGGAGATGTCAGAAGTCTGGAGTCAGTGGCTGCAGCACCGCTCCAGAGAGCGCTGCTAGAGTAACAGGATTACCAGCTGTTTCAAGCAGCGCAAATACCCAGAGTGGAGCCCTGCTGGAAGTCCCAAAGGCTGTGGGCTATATTGAGGGTGCTGTCAAGGAAATGAGCAGATGAGTTTGTTCCCCATATGGATCTGGGGATGGTCACTGCATAGCTCCCTTGTGTGTGGGTCCCTTTGAGTTTAATCACCTTTGGGTCTCGATTAAGTATTGAGAGGGCCATGTAGGGTACGGGAGGAAGGTTTGTTTTATGTGTATTCATTGAAGCATAGCTACAGTAATTCCACCGTTGCCTCAAAGTAGATGCCTAGTAACACTGTTTATTTGTTTTTAACCATGATTATTAATGTCCACCTTGCCGTGCATGTTTTCTATCCTGCGGCAGTGGCTTCTTTTATGCTCTCAAAAAGGGGTGGCAATTGTTATTTATAGTGTTAATCTGCCAATGTTAGATGCAGACATTATTTTAGATGATGTCGGAGGTTATCGAAAACTGCTATATCTATGTGAAAATGTTGTTTTCATGCTACAATGATACCTACCTGTTAGCACTAGCAAATCCAGTAGGGAGGCCTCTGTTAAACTTCTGCTTGAGGCAGACACTTCCAGCTCAGGTACTTCGTACTGGAGCCAGTACCAGAGTCACTACAGCAGTGACATTGTGGCACTCTGGCCCAAATGTATAAAGCCTTAAAAAGAGATAAAGTTGAGAGGCATAATTAGTGATAAATAACCAGACAACCAGCTCCTAACTGACATTTTTCAAACACAGACTGTTACATGGCAGTTAGGAGCTGGTTGGCTGGTCATTTATCACTCCTTCTGTCTCTCTCCCGTATGTCTTGTTAAGGCTTAATACATTTGGGCCTCTAGGCTGTATCTGCCTCCAGTCCACCCTCCGGCCAGCCTCCCCCCCCCCCCTACCCTGCCTGTCTGCAGTTCCAGAACTTATCCTCACTAAACTCAGTCTCTGCCTAGTTGTGAATGCTCCACAGCCTCAAGTAGGGTTACTGCCGGTAGTGACACACCAGATCAGCAGAACATGTCATTCTGCATTCCAGCCACCTCAGCAGCGCAAACAATGCAACACCTGGCTGTCCGACACTGCTCCCACCTTCCACAGGTGCTGTAGCGGTATCCGACTTGTGGAAATGGAGAAGGAACAGCAGAAAGATGGGAACCACAGTGCTCTGGCCAAGATGAGGAGCTATGAGGCACTGCTGGACAGATTGCACAGGAACATCTAGTTTCTAGGCCAGGAGCATTCAGCTATTATCCTGGGCAACTGAAATGTTAAGGAGATATGGGGGGCAAATAATTTACTACTAATAAAACAAGAAAAGTTTAATATATATTATACATATGTCATCCAACTTCTCTTCTGCATGACACAAGTCACACACATTCCCATGCCCACCAGCCTGTCACACAATTCCCTGTGCCCACCAGCCTGTCGCACATCCCCACTTGCACAAGATTGTCACACACGTCCCCATGCTCACCTGCCTGTCACACACATCCTTGTGCCCACCAGCCTGTCACACACATTCCCGTGCCCACCAACCTGTCACAAACATCCTCATGCTCAACAGTCTGTCACACACATCCCCACGCTCACCAGCCTTTCACACGTCCCTCTTTTCACCAACCTGTCACACAGTGGTGTAACTCCCAGATTAATTGGGCGGGATTCAATTCTTTTCACCCCTTTCCACACCCATTCTATTTCTGCCCTCAGGGGCGTGGTATCATTATTTCAGCTTGCTACCCCCGAAGTAGGGAGGCACCCAACCCTTTACACAGCTAAACCTGATCATTATGGGCGCAATATGCGCAATAACGGAGATCATTTTAGAAAGGAAATTGGGCGTGATATATCATTTGAATCTCACCCATTGAAAGCACTGGCCTGCTGGGCTCCAGCTGTCTGAGGAGACTGCTGAACTAGAAAAGATCTTTCTCCACTCATTTCATAGTGATTTGCTACATTCACTGCTGACTGCTATCCAAGCTTACAAACCCCCTTTGCAGCCCCCTTCAGCTGATGAGTCTTAGAATGTGACTGTGTGATAATAGATCAAAATGTGTACTATTGTGAGTTACAGCTCTGCTGTTGTGTCTTATATGATGAATGAAAGGAGAGCAGAAGTTGCTTTTAAGGAAATGCACTAATTATTATAATAAAACTTTTAGTGGAGGTTTTATCAAAGCTTGGAGTAAGATAAAATTGTGAGAGATTAATTACCAATCAATCCGCTCCTCACTGTAATCTTTCAAATGTAGACTGTAAAATGTAAAGCATAAGCTGATGCAATTGCAATCCATGCTGATTGAGGGCCATAGTCATTGTTGCAGCTTGTAGTGTGCGCAGTGATTTATTTATATTGCCCTTTCAGTTAAGTACTTTAGCATTGCTGTAGTGGTCCCTTCATCATCTATTTGCATTTTAACAGATGTTATTGCTGAGTATATATATCACTCTATGTACTGATACATTCACTCAATATTCTGCTTATTCTCTTCATGAGACCTCCATCTTGGTATGCTGCCATTAATGCTGTCCACGTGCCTTTAACTAATGTCTATTCATCTATAACAGAGTACATATGTTGCACTCAACTCAAACCAAAAGCTCCCATAGCCCTTACTACATCATCTTGGCTTGGATCTGCGCCAGGTAATAAGGTGTGGTGGGCTGAGGCAAGAGGGCAGAGCCTTTCCTGTTATACTAATGTATAAGCAGAGTTTTGACTACATAAAGTATATGAAAAATACAAAAAAAATATTAGAAATACCTTCTCTGTATTATTCTAATAATTTTTTATAGTCAAAACTCTGAAGCAAAAAGTCTATGGCAGGTGAGGCAGTGACTTACCTGTAGAGATGAGTGGGTTTGGTTCCATGAGAACCAAACCCCCCCCCCCCCCCTTCCCGGACTTCCTGTCCCGAGCCCGGCTCAGGTTTTCCCACCAAACTCGGAAACCAGAACGAGGCAAAACGTCATCATCCCGCTGTCGGATTCTCACGGGTTTTGGATTCCATATAAGGAGCCGCACGTCGCTGCCATTTTCACTCCAGTCCTGGAGAGTGTAGCGAGAGGACATGTCTCTCTCCTCAGTGTCTGTCTGTGCGGGAAAGTGGGGTGGCGAGTCGACCTGCTCTTATGTGTCATTCCAGTGCTGCCTTGTGCTGCATCAGTCCAGTGGTGGAGTCTTGTGCTGCATCAGTCCAGTCACAGTGGTGCTTCCTGTGCTGCCTGCCATAAGTCCAGTGCTGCTGTATAAGTCCAGTGCAGTGTTGGTGTCCTGTGCTGCATCAGACTAGTGGTGTTGTCCTGTGCTGCCATAAGTCCAGCTGCAGCAGCTCTGGACATGCTATCATATGTCCAGTGCTGCTGCTGCTGTATAAGTCCAGTGCAGTGGTGCTGTGTTGTGCTGCATCAGTCCAGTGGTGGTGTCCTGTGCTGCCATAAGTCCAGTGCTGCCACTGTATAAGTCCAGTGTAGTGGTGGTGTTCTGAGCTGCCATAAGTCCAGTGGTGGTATCCTGTGCTGCCATAAGTCAAGTGCTGCTGCCGTATAAGTCCAGGGGTACTGCCGTTTAAGTCCAGTCCAGTGGTACTGCTGTATAATTCCAGTGATACTGCAGTATAAGTCCAGTAGTACTGCTGTATAAGTCCAGTGGTCCTGTTGTATAAGTCCAGTACAGTGGTACTGCCGTATAAGTCCAGTGGTACTGCAATATAAGTCCAGTGGTACTGCCACATAAGTCCAGTGGTAGTGCCATATAAGTCCAGTGGTAGTGCCATATAAGTCCAGTGGTACTGACGTATAAGTCCAGTGGTACTGACGTATAAGTCCAGTCCAGTGGTAATGACGTATAAGTCCAGTGGTACTGCCATATAAGTCCAGTGATACTGCTGCATAGGTCCAGTGGTACTGGCATATAAGTCAAGTGGTAATGCCATATAAGTCCAGTGGAACTGCCGTATAAGTCCAGTGGTACTGCTGTATAAGTCCAGTGAAACTGCCATATAAGTTCAGTGAAACTGCCGTATATGTCCAGTGGTACTGCTGTATAAGTCCAGTCCAGTGGTACTGTCGTATAAGTCCAGTGGTGCTGCTGTATAAGTGCAGTCCAGTGGTACTGCCATATAAGTCCACTGATACTGCCATATAAGTCTATTGGTACTGCAGTATAAGTCCAGTGGTACTGTCGTATAAGCCCAGTGGTACTGCTGTATAAGTCCAGTGATACTGCTGTATAAGTCCAGTGGTACTGCCGTATAAGTCAAGTCCAGTGGTACTGCCGAATAAGTCCAGTGGTACTGTCATATAAGTCCAGTAATACTGCCATATAAGCACAGTGGTACTGCTGTATAAGTCCAGTGGTACTGCCGTATAAGTCCAGTGGTGCTGTCCTGTGCGTTATATTATTTACTCCAAATAAAGGGGTTATTAATATTTAATCCAAATAAGTTTTACAGGGTTTGCGCTGTGTGGTGTAGAGGTATGCTCTCCTGTGCTGCATATTGTTATAATTGAGAACAAAAATTTGGGGGATAAAACAGGGAATGATCAAGAATTACTTCCTCCTAGTGCTGAAGATGCTGCCACTAGTCATGACATAGACAATGAAATGCCATACACATCGTCTAACAAGGCCGATGCCCAATGTCATAGTAGAGGGCATGTAAATTCCACAATGCCAAAGTTCAGAAAAATGACCCAAAAAAATACATTTAAATGGTCTGAGGAGAAAAGTAAACTTGCCAATATGCCATTTACAACACAGAGTGGCAAGGAACGGCTAAGGCCCTGGCCTATGTTAAGGACTAGTAGTTCAGCTTCACATGACAATGGAAGCCCTCATCCTCCCGCTAGACAAATTATAAGAGATAAGATGGCAAAAGCACAGCAAAGAACTGTGCGTTCTAAGATGGTATCACAAATCCCCAAGGAGAGTCCTTGTGTGCTGGCGGTTGCAATGCCTGACCTTCCCAACACTGTATGGGAAGAGGTGGCTCCTTCCACCATTTGCATGCCCTCTGCAAGTGCTGGAAGCAGCACCCACAGTCCAGTTTCTGATATTCAAATTGAAGATGTCACTGTTGAAGTAACCCAGGATGAGGATATGGGTGTTGCTGGCGCTGAGGAGGAAGTTGACGAGGAGGATTCTGATGGTGATGCTGTTTGTTTAAATCAGGCATCGGGGGAGACAGTTGTCCGTGGGATGAATAAGATCATTGTCATGCCTGGGCAAAATACCAAAAAAGCCAACTCTTTAGTGTGGAATTATTTCTCCACAAATCCGGACAACGGGTGTCAAGTCGTGTGTTGCCTTTGTCAATCCGTGATAAGTAGGGGTAAGGACGTTAACCACCTAGGAACATCCTCCCTTATACGTCACCTGCAGCACATTCAACAGAAGTCAGTGTCAAGTTCAGAAACTTTGGGTAAGAGCGTAAGCAGTCCACTGACAACTAAATCCCTTCTTCCTCTTGTACCCAAGCTCCTGCAAGCCACACCACCAACTCCCTCAATGTCAATTTCCTCCTTAGTCAGGATCGTCAGTAGTCCTGCAGACCATGTCACTGGCATGACTGACGAGTCCTCTCCTAACCTGGATTCCTCCAGAGGATCCTTGAGTGGTACGTCTACTGCTGCTGCTGCTGTTGTTTCTGCTGGGAGTTGTTCATCATCCCAGAGGGGAAGTCAGAAGACCATTTGTACTACTTCAACTAAGCAATTGACTGTTAAACAGTCCTTTCCGAGGCAGGTGAAATATGACAGCAGTCATCCTGTTGCAAAGCGGATAACTGAGGCCTAGACAGCTACAGTATGTTGGTGTTATACGTGCATCTGGTATCCACCATTTGTGCAGTGAGATTTAGACAATTGATGGAGGTTGTATGTCCCCGGTACCTAATCCCATCTAGATTCCAATTCCCAGACTGTACAGGGACATTAGGAAAAGTGTCCTGAAAAATGCGGCTGTACGCAGTGTCCACTTAACCATGGAATGTGGACAAGTGGAACAGGGCAAACTAAGGACTACATGACTGTGACACACTGGGTAGATGTATTGCCTCCTGCAGCAACAGCAGTAGCAGCATCTCACAAACGCCAGATAGTTCCTTGGCAGGCTACGCTGTGTATCACCGGTTTCCGTAAGAGGCACATCGCTGACAACCTCTTACGGAAACTGAGGGACATCATCGCACAATGGCTTACCCTACTTAGACTCTCCTGGGGATTTGTGTTATCGGACAACGCCACCAATAGTGCCCGCATTACATCTGGGCAAATTCCAGCACGTCCCATGTTTTGTACATACAATTAATTTGGTGGTGCAGAATTTTTTGAAAAATGACAGGGGCGTGCAGGAGATGATGTCAGTGGCCCGAAAAATTGCGGGTCACTTTCGGCATTTAGTCACCGCGTGCCAGAGTTGACAATATTCTCACCAGCAGGTTTTTGAACCTCTGCAGACTTGTGTCTGCCGGAAAGAGACATACAACGTAGGCTTTAAACCTAGGATCGAGCACATTGGACAAAATGTAGTGCTCTGATTTCAACCAATTGACCACCCTTGAATCCTGGCAAAGCGAATGAAAGGCTCCATCCACAAGTCCCACATACTTTGCGGAATTGCTGCGTCTTAGTTCCTCCTTCAATTTCACCAGCTTCTTCTGCAAAAGCCTGATGAGGGGAATGACCTGACTCAAGCCGGCAGTGTCTGCACTGACTTCACGTGTGGCAAGTTCGAAGGGTTGGAGAACCTTGCACAAGATGGAAATCATTCTACACTGTGCTTGAGTCAGGTGCATTCCACCTCCTTTGCCTATATCATAGGTGGATGTATAAGCTTGTATGGCCTTTTGCTGCTCCTCCATCCTCTGAAGCATATAGAGTGTTGAATTCCACCTTGTTACCACCTCTTGCTTCAGGTGATGGCAGGGCAGGTTCAGGAGTGGTTGATGGCGCTCCAGTCTTCGGCACGCGGTGGCTGAATGCCAAAAGTGGCCCGCAATTTTTTCGGGCCACCGACAGCATCTCCTGTACGCCCCTGTCATTTTTAAAAAAAATTCTGTACCACCAAATTGTATGTGCAAAACATGGGACGTGCTGGATGTAATGCACGCACAATATTGGTGGCGTTGTCCGATAACACAAATCTCCAAGAGAGTCTAAGTGGGGTAAGCCATTGTGCAATGATGTCCCTCAGTTTCTGTAATAGGTTGTCAGTGGTGTGCCTCTTATTGAAAGCGGTGATACATAGCGTAGCATGCCTAGGAACGAGTTGGCGTTTGCGAGATGCTGCTACTGCTGCCCCTGCTGTTGTTGCTGCAGGAGGCAATACATCTACCCAGTGGGCTGTCACAGTTATATAGTCCTTAGTCTGCCCTGTTCCACTTGTCCATATGTCCGTGGTTAAGTGGACAGTGGGTACAGCTGCATTGCTTAGGACACTTAGGACACTTTTTCTGTTGTCTCTGTACATTCTCGGCTCACCTGTCTAGTGAAGTGGAACCTAGATGGGATTTGGTACCGGGGACACACTACCTCAAACAATTCTCTAAGTCCCACTGAACTAATGGCGGATACCGGATGCACGTCTAACACCAACATAGCTGTCAAGGTCTCAATTATCCGCTTTGCAAAAGGATGACTGCTGTCATATTTCATCTTCCTCACAAAGGACTGTTGGACAGTCAATTGCTTACTGGAAGTAGTACAAGTGGTTTTCCGACTTCCCCTCTGGGATAACGATCGACTCCCAGCAGCAACAACAGCAGCGGCAACAACAGCAGGTGTACCACTCAAGGATCCTACGGAGGAATCCTAGTTAGGAGAGGACTCCTCAGTCTTGCCAGTGACATGGCCTGCAGGACTACTGATGTTCCTGACTGAGGAGGAAGTTGGTGGTGTGGCTTGCAGGAGCTTTTTTTGGTATTTTGCCCAGGCCTGACAATGGGCTTATTCATCCCACGGACAACAGGTGTCTCCACCGGTGCCTGATTTAAACAAACCACATCACCATCAGAATCCTCATCGTCAACTTCCTCCTCAGTACCAGCATCACCCATATCCTCATCCTGGGGTACTTCAACAGTGACATCTTCAATTTGAATATCAGAAACTGGACTGTGGGTGCTACTTCCAGCACTTGCAGTGGGTGTGCAAATGGTGGAAGGAGCCACCTCTTCCCATCCAGTGTTGGGAAGGTCAGGCATCGCAACCGCCGACACACTTGGACTCTCCTTGGGGATTTCTGATACCATCTTAGAACGCACAGTTCTTTGCTAAGCTTTAGCCATCTTAATTCCTATAATTTTTCTAGCGGGAGGATGAGGGCTTCCATCGTCATGTGAAGCTGAACCACTAGTCATTAACATAGGCCAGGGCCTTAGCCGTTCCTTGCGTAAATGGCATATTGGCAAGTTTACGTTTCTCCTAAGACCATTTACATTTATTTTTTGAGGTGTTTTTACTGAACTTTGGCATTTTGGATTTTACATGCCCTCTACTATCACATTAAGCATTGGCCTTGGCAGACGATGTTGATGGCAGCAATTTCAACAGTAGGAGGGAGTGGTTCTTGATCTTTCCCTATTTATGCTCCAAATTTTTGTCTCCATTATTTTTCTGGCGTTATATAACAATATGCGATACAGGAGAGCGTACCTCTACACCACATAGGGCAAACCCTGTGAAAAATATTTGGATTCAATATTAATAACCCCTTTACTTGGAGTAAATAATATACAGCACAGGACAGCACCACTGAACTTATACGGCAGTACCACTTGAATTATACGGCAGTATCACTGAACTTATACGCCAGTACCAATGGATTTATACGGCAGGATCACTGGAATTATACGGTAGTATCACTGGAATTATATGGCAGTATCACTGGAATTATATGGCAGGATCACTGGAATTATATGTCAGGATCACTGGTACTTATATGCCAGTACCACTCGAATTATATGGCAGTACTACTGGATTTATATGGCAGTACCACTGGACATATACGGCAGTATCACTGGACTGGATTTATACGCCAGTACCATTGGAATTATACGGCAGTACCACTGGTTTATATGGCAGTAGCACTGAAATTATATGGCAGGATCACTGGATTTATACGCCAGTACCACTGGAATTATACGGCAGTACCACTGGACATATACGGCAGTATCACTGGACTGGATTTATATGCCAGTACAACTGTAATTATACAGCAGGATCACTGGACTTATACGGGAGTACCACTGGAATTATACGGCAGGATCACTGGAATTATATGGCAGTACCATTGGACTTATACGGCAGTACCACTGGACTTATACGGCAGTACCACTGGACTTATACGGCAGTATCACTGGACTGGACTTATACGCCAGTACCACTGGAATTATACGGCAGGATCACTGGACATATACGCCAGTACCACTGGAATTATACGGCAGGATCACTGTAATTATTTGACAGTATTACTGGACTTATATGGCAGTACCACTGGATATATACGGCAGTATCACTGGACTTGCCTTATACACCAGTACCACTAGAATTATACGCCAGTGCCACTGGACTTATACGGCAGGATCACTGTAATTATTCGGCATTACCACTGGACTTATACGGCAGTACCGCTGGCCATATACGCCAGTATCTCTGGACATACATGGCAGTACCACTGAACATATCCAGAAGCACAGGGACACCACCACTGGTCTGATGCGGGCTAACACAGAACCACTGCAATGGACTGGACTTATACAGCAGCACTGGACATATGGCAGCAGAGGACACCACCACTGTAACTGGACTGATGCAGCACAAGACACCACCACTGGACTGATGCAGCACAACACAGCACCACTGGACTGGACTTATACAGCAGCACTGGACATATGGCAGCAGAGGACACCACCACTGTAACTGGACTGATGCAGCACAAGACACCACCACTGGACTGATGCAGCACAACACAGCACCACTGGACTGGACTTACACAGCAGCACTGAACAAATGGCAGCAGAGGACACAACTGTGACTTGAATGATGCAGCACAAGACACTACCACTGAACTGATGCAGGACACTGAGGACGTAGACACGTCCTCTCTAGACTCTCCAATGCCGGAGTGAAAATGGCAGCGATGCGCGGCTCCTTATATGGAATCCAAACCCTGCGAGAATTCGACAGTGGGATGATGACATTTTGCCTCGTTCTGGTTTCTGAGTCAGACGGGAAAACCAGAGCCTGTCTCGTATCCGAGCTCGGGTGATGAAGTTCGGGCGGGTTCGGTTCTCAGGAACTGATCCCACTCATTTCTACTTATAATGTGCATGTGGAGGAGTCGAATGACATATAAAAGGCATGTAGAAGGTTCTGATGGTATATAAAATGGGATTTGGAGGGTATTGATGGCATATAAAAGGGATGTAGCGGGTATTAATGGCCATCGACCATTCATGGTTTATTCCAATAGTAAGTGTTTTGCCATTGATGGAACAGCACCGATGCTGCATCATCAATAGCAGTGCTGGCTTTTGTGCTGGTTAAGCCTACAATTGATTTGGTCTTGATCACTTAATGCCACTTCCACAATATTCTCCAAAGACAGGTTTCAGTCTGCCCCTGACCATACCAGTACTGTTTGTTGTTTCTCAAGTCCTTTTACTCCTGCATCCTGAGTTCTATCATTTTCGGCTTATCCTGTTGCTTCAGTTCTATTAGCAGCACCAGCAATATTTCCTTTATCTTTACCATTCTGTGCTGCTTGGTTGTTTGCATTACTACATCTCTAGTCTTGCTTCCAGACATGAAGGCCCAACCTCCGCACTTAACATGTGATAACTTTTGTACCTGTGACTATTTGCAGTACAGTACCTGTTACAAACATCAACATCAGCGGATGCTTCTGCTCTCCAGTTTTGTGAATCTACTAGTTACAACCAAGATAAACAATATTACTGTAAAATTGCAATATAAAAAAATAAAAGTAGCTAACCAGTGATCCCTATATCACTTTCCTAAAATACCAACGTCTTCAGGTTTGGCTATCCCATATATTAATATAAAGAATTACATCCTTTAAAGTTAGCTTCACGCCGGTAATGTTAACACTATCTCATGTTTCTTTATTACATTATTATATTTAGTTACTGTTTTAGTTACTATAGATGTAATTACTACATATTATTATTCCTCATTATTATCATTAAAACGGGTAATATTTCTAAATCACCAAAAACTTATTTTATATGTAATGTACTATATTTTACTTAAACTTGTATCTTAATGGATGGAATCTTTTAACTACAGATGTGTCAGACAGTGAAGGGGGTCTATTTAGTTCCATTATTTGATCATTTTTTTAAAAGGGTGCTGGGAGGCTGTCACATGCAATGTGTCTCCCCCCACAGTATTTTCTGTGGAGAACATACTTCAGTGACAAACTGGCTATGTGGAATGATAAGAGGAAGGATCTTGTAAGTCTTATCCCCGTCAGATAATAAAAATTATTACAGGACCCCAGCAAGTTATCACAGAATGGCCGCCGCACATTTGTGGTCAGCAGACAGCATATGCATAGTAGCATCACAGAGGCACAGAACAGAAGTGAAGCATACTTGCCAATATTATTTGCTACCCCCCTCTTCCGGGAGGGGGCAGCCTGGATGGCGTACAGGGGGGGGGGGGGGCAGTGTCCGGTAGTCAGTAGGCGTGTTCGGGGTATGGCGGCATAAAAACGGCATTGTGCTCCGCCCCGAGCTATTCAGTGCCGCGGAAACAGGCACTGGAGAGCAGGGGGCAGAGCTACGATGGCGCGATTCAGTGCGAACTGCATCATCGGGTCCCCCTCAGACCGCCCATTAGTGCTACGATGTTGGCGGCCAAGTGGGGGGTGTGGGAGCTGGCGGCAGATGCGGGACACTTACTGACCTTTCTGAGGGTCCGGGAGCGCCACCCGATTTTCGTGAGCCTCCGGGGGGAGACAGCAGCACAGAGTATATCAGGAGACAGCATAACTCCGGAATTGCTGGAGCAATGTACTAAAAAATTGTTACACATATGCTTTACAATCTGGAAACAAACACTGTGGGGGGAATATACCCCTAGCACCCCTATTGGTGAGGCAGCAGCACTGAGTATTTCAGCAGACAGCATAACTCTGGAATGCCTGAAGCAATTTACAACAAACTTGGTACACATATGACTTTCATTCTGGAAACAAACACTGTGGGGGTCAGACACCCCTAGCACCCCTAGGGGTGGGACAGCAGCACAGAGTATGTCAGCAGACAGTATAACTGTGGCAGGCCTGGAGCAATTTACACCAAACTTGGTACACATCTGACTTACAATCTGGGAACAAACTCTGTGGGGGTTAGACACCCCTAGCACCCCTAGGGGTGGGACAGCAGCACAGAGTGTTTCAGGAGACAGCATAACTCTGGAATGCCTGGAGCAATTTACACCAAACTTGCTACACATATGACTTACACTCTGGGAACAAAAACTGGGGGTGGGCCAGCAGCACAGACTATATGAAGACATGCATGATATGTCAGTGATGACAGGGCTGCATGCGACAGGGCCAGTGACATGATGTGAGGAGGGGAATGCAGGTAGCATAAACCCACACACTGAGAGTTATATAGTGGAAGTAGCACGGTCCCCTAGCAGCACAGAGTATATCAGTAGATACATAATGTGCTGCGCTATATAAGAAACTATAAAAAAATTGATAATTTCACAGGGGCACTGACATGATGGGAGGAGGAGAATGGAGGCAGCAGGAATCCAGACACTGAGAGTTATATAGTGGGTGGAGCAGGGTCCCCAGCAGCACAGAGTATATCAGGAGATTAGTGATGTGTCAGTGAGGACAGGGCTGCATGTGACAGGGGCAGTGACATGATGTGAAGAGGGGAATGGAGGCAGCGGGAAGCCACACACTGAGAGTTGTATAGTGGGAAGAGCATGGTCCCTTGGGAGACCAAAAAGGGGTCCGGCCACTACACAAAGTGCATCAAGGAAACAAGATATGCCTATATACTAGATCTCCAACAAACGTAAATTAACGAACAACTATCATTCTAATTTACCATCCTCATCCCGTAGCAAATCACAGGTATTCAGCTATCTACAATGTTATTTATACTGTGTGTTTAATATTTACATTTATTTTTGTAAACAGACATTCTTAAAATCCCAGGCAATGCCGGGTACTCCAGCTAGTATATTCATACAAATGTTTATACCTGCTGTGAACGCTTTATGGGTGGTAATGAGTGGCAAAGTGTGATGGGGAGGCAGAGGATGGCAGTGAAATATAGATGGTGGCTAGAGAGAGAGGTTGAGGAGGTAGCTGGCAGGGATATGCAGAGGGTTGCAGGGAGAAGCAGAGGGTTACAGGGGGAGTCAGCGAATGACAGGGGTATAGTAGAGAGAGACATAGGGTGACTAGGGAGAGACAGTAGTTAAATAAGGAAAGGCAGGATGATGGAGAGGCAGAGGGTGGCATGGGGAAGAATCTGGTAATGGGGATGGCAGTAGGGGACAGGGAATGGAATAGGGTGACAGAGGGAGGAATATGTTATCAGGAGGAGGCAATGGGTGACAGGAATGGCAGTGAGTGACAGGGGATGGCAGAGGGTGACAAGGGAAAGACAGGGGTAGGCAATGGGTAATGGTAGATGGCAGAGGGTGACAGGGGGTGACTAAGGAGAGGAAGTGGGTGTATAATTAATTAGTTGTTCAATGTTCCCCACATCAACAGACACATTCCATATAGTCTGTGCTCAGTGCTCCCCTCCTCCCACCCCCCTTCCCATGCACCCCTGCTGCTACTACCCAGAATCCCTCCCCTGGCACCTGTGAAAGCCGCAGAACCCGGGAGCACCCTCGCTGCCAGACATGTGCCCCCTGTGGATATCTGCATGTAGATGAGGTAGCCAGGAGTGCAGCCTGCTTGTGACGGGACAGGAGAAACAGAGCACTGGGGTGGGGGCGGAGCTGCCTGATGACTCAAGGGATCTCTCAGCCATTGATCCGAGGAGTCTGAATTAACAGACAATTCAACTTATTTTTCAGACTCCGCGGACCACTGGCTGAGAGATCAGAAGAGTCATTATCCTGATGGTCAGCAATGCTGAGATGGTTGTGACCCACTTTGGGCCACAACCCACAGTATGAGAACCGCTGGGCTAGATTATAACTTTAAAATATAGTTAGTCTTTTCTAACACATGTATTGCTTTTTGTATCTAAATATAGGTATATTTAATAACAAAATGACAGCCAAAATACATTTAAGGAGTGCCAATTTTAATTCTTAGTTTAAACCCCTCAGTTGCCATGGACACAACACAATGAAGTTTCATTAAAAATAATTTTTTGTGATTATTCATAATTACATTGATGCTGGGACCTGTTTTAAACAGGTTCATATTTAAGCTTTTATTTGAAAAAAAGGTATTCCAATTGTGCTGCAATTTCAGAAGCAGCTTGGAGGGACAGCTTGATGGCTAAAAAAAATCTGTTCTTAATAAGGAAAAAAATATAAATGAAGGTAAAAATAGAATTTAAACAACATAATTTATTCATGTTAATGTAACCCCTAACAAAATATTGAAATGTTTTGAAAGTCATTGTGATTACAGAACCCTTCTTCCAACCTGTACCTTTATAGTTACATATATGAGGATCCCTAATTGATTCCGAGAAATGGTGGCTGCTTCCCCTGAGCTGCAGTGCAGACCACACACAGAAGCGGAGGGAGGGGCGGGTAACACATATAAACATACCTGTAATTTATGTAATAAATGTGCTGGCTGCCTGACCCCAGGGATCAGCAGTGAGGAGACATTTCTCAGTTAAGAACACTCCAGTTGTTAACTATCTACCAAGACATTGCACCCTCTATACAAGATAAGAGGCAGAGCCTCATACTGTAAATGTAAAAAAAAAAAAAAAACAATGATGGAATCCACTAACACTAGGATCACCTATTTCCCTTCTTAAGGGCTTGAGGATATCTCTCATAGAGAACATGAGTGCATCTCTCATAATCATAATGCCCGAAGAGGTGCTTCAATGCTGAAAGAGTCTAGCAACCTCATTAATACAGGTTGAGTCTCCCTTATCCAAAATGCTTGGGACCAGAGGTATTTTGGATATGGGATTTTTCCGTATTTTGGAATAATTGCATACCATAATGAGATATCATGGCGATGGGACCTAAATATAAGCACAGAATGCATTTATATTACATATACACCTTATACACACAGCCTGAAGGACATTTCATCCAATATTTTTTATAACTTTGTGCTTTAAACAAAGTGTGTCTACATTCACACAATTCATTTATGTTTCATATACACATAATACACACAGCCGGGGAGGTCATTTAATACAATATTTTTAATAACTTTGTGTATTAAACAAAGTTTGTGTACATTGAGCCATCAAAAAACAAAGGTTTCACTATCTCACTCTCACTCAAAAAAGTCCGTATTTTGGAATATTCCGTATTTCGGAATATTTGGATATGGGATACTCAACCTGTACCTCCAAACCCATCAAACCATGTGACTTCTATTAAAAAGCCTCCATCTACAGAATGGTCCAAGGCTTAAAAAACTTGGGAGAAGAACCTGCAATGTGTCACACGATCCTGACTGTATTTCTAATGTTCTGTGACTTACCTCTGCTTTTTCTGCAAACAGGCATCTGGTTCACATACAAACTGCAGTCTTGATTACTTGCTCGTTAGCACCTGAGCAGGAATTCCACTGTGTGAGTAATTGGCAAGATCCAGTGTTCAGCAACCAGGCACTCTGTTCAACACACCCAGCTTGCAGTAAAGTCTTTACATGCTGTTCATGCATAGCTCTCTCAGCATAATGTCTGTTTCCTAGTGTTTGGGCCTACTAGGCCTCAATCCACATCAGAGCCTAAGCCCGGAGTACTGCTGTGACAAGTCCTGATCCCATGACTGCAGCACAGCCAATTATGTGACTGTCAGAGCTTCCCTGCACCACCTGATCGTTCCAGCCAATCCCTGCACACTGTCTCCTATAAGAATCGCCAGTGCTATGATTCTCATACCCTGTATGGATGTTTGCGCTCAGCTGCTTCCAGGTTCCCTGGCTCTAGGAGATTCCAGTCTGCCCTGAGACCTGAGTTCCATACTGCTTGCAGCTCCATCTTTGTTTCGCCATTGATCTTCAGCTCCATCAGTGTTCTGCCATCAATATCCAGCTCCATCGGTGTTCTGCCATCGATCTCCAGCTCCATCGGTGTTCTACCATCGATCTCCAGCTCCATCGGTGTTCTGCCATCGATCTCCAGCTCCATCGGTGTTCTGCCATCGATCTCCAGCTCCATCTGTGTTCTGCCATCAATCTCCAGCTCCATCTGTGTTCTGCCATCGATATACAGCTCCATTGGTGTTCTGCCATCAATACTCATCACCATTGGTGTTCTGCCATCGATCTCTTGCTCCATTGATGTTCCGCCATCGATCTCTAGCTACATTGGTGCTCTGCCATCAATTTCCAGTACCACTGGTATCCTTTCTCCAGTGGTCAGTAACATTGTGTATTCCTTTTATATTGGGAATTCATCAGTGGTTCACACTGCATCTTATATTACATCTTGCCATCGATGTTACATCTGCCACAGCATTACCCTTTTTCCTGTGCCAATGTTACTGCATTATCTGTGATCCTGATTATTGAGTATAATACCATCTGCCGCTATCTGTACTATCTTGTGTGCTGAATAAAATACTTATTTTATTTTATATTCATCTCCATTCTGGTCATGCCTTCAGGCCTATGCTCAAGTTTACTATATTCTGGTTAATGTATAAGAACTTTATCAAAGTTCCCAGATTCACATTCCAGTCGGCCCCTACGCCTGAGATCTCCACTGGTCAGAGTCAGACCTCAGGCGTGACACAATGAAGACTGCATATATAAATAATGTATGTATATTATACAGTAGCTGGGCTCTTCCGTGTGGTTCAGATGCATCTCTGGTCGTGAACTACGGTTACTTGGTAACATGGCATGCCACACTGTTGTCCTGCCCTTACAGTGCTCACTGCTCTGCCTCTGTACAGTGACTTAGTTACTGAGGCTGCAGCCACTGCTGGTTGCCAGTGACACCTGTGGCTGAAGGACTGAGCTCTAGTCTTTGCTCTTCTGCCAACAGATCAGGTGAGTCTTTTGTGGGGAGCTGGGGCAATAATTAACATGTTTTATTTTTTCTGTGGGACCCAATGTGCTTTTTTTTCTGTGGGGGCAATGGGTATTTTTTATGTGAGGGCCAAAGATACACTTTTTAATTTTGTTTTCAGAAAAACCTGGTAATAAGAAATATCCACGTATATTAAATATATGTTAATAATTGTTATATATTATGTTTGATTAGAAAAAACTGATGGTGTGCCTTGTTCAGTGTGTTCCGTCAGTTGAAAATCAATGTTCTACCAGCAGAGGCGGATTGGCCACAGGGTTTACAGGGAAGATTCCCGGTGGGCCGACGCACCCGTGGGGCCTGTTTTGTTTGAGGACATGTGGTCCTTTTTATAGACATAATGAATAAGATGCAAAATAATTTACATATATGAAAATTACTTAGCCTGTGATTGCAGATGATCTAGTGTATGCTCTGTCTGCCTGCTTGGCTGACATATAAGATTGAGTGAATAGTGATTGGGATACGGTTGGTGTAATAAGCAAGAAAATATATCTTTCTAAAGAATTATATAGTTTCCTAAATTCTGAAGGTGTATCATATAATGTGCTCATAATATTTAATTTTATTTATTTTTAACTTCCCCCTTGATGCTGGACATCCACACTATCTGGAAAGTCTTGGGGGAGGGTGCTGCTGCCATGGCCCATGGCTAGACCTTACACCTCTGGTGCTGCCCACCTGGGGCCACTAGTACAAATTTTTCTAGGGCCGCTTTTTGTTCCCAATCCGCCCCCGTCTACCAGATAGCCAGTAGTTACCACTCATGTTACTCAATCTTTTAAATTAGTTTAGCCCTTCTGTGTGGACTCATCATGTATGTTTCTCTGTGGGATGAAGTTATGTGACCAGCTGTCACAATACCCCACCTACATCCCGTCCACTTACAATCCTGACAGTTGGCATGCTGACTAGCAGCGACTATTCCCACTCGTGGGTGTCCATGACACCCATAGAGTGGGAATAGAACCGGTGGCCAGCCCGCAGTGTGGCGGGAGCAGCGTGATGAGCGCAGAGAGCCTGCAAGGGGCTTGTTGTACTGGACCCCCTTTCCGACTCCTGACCGCCGGTCACGCATACCCAACCCTTCTCTGTTTTATATTCTGTCTTTTATTATTAAAAAAGTGTATTTCCATTTCAAGTTCTGTTTAACTGTTCAATAGCATTGGTCATCTTCCAGAGAACATGCCCCAAGGAAAAGGGTGTAAGGAAGGAGTCTGTGGAAGCAGGCATCTGCAGAAGAGAGTAGAGGAGGTGGGAGTGGGGGCAGGTTGTGGGAGGAGAAGAATAGAGTTGTGTCCAATCTCTCCAAGACACAGCAAAGAAAGACACATTTGGAAGTTATGTGATGAAGGAGGGGGAGAGAGTATGCTGGGAGATATCCCTGCACATGTAATTTTATTGGAGTGACAAATTCCATTGCAGAGATGGATGAGTGGCAATGGGGAGGAATTGAAGGAGGCAAAAATGTGGTGTGGGTTGGAGGATTGGTAGATATGAAATTTAAAGTACAACTGATTAGCAAAAGATATGGCAGAACTGAAGGTAGAGAAAATGAATTTCCTGCAGAGATGTTCATATGCGTTTGAGCAGATCATGGTGGATTCCCTTGATGGTGGTAGAGGTGATTGTGTTGTAGACTAATAATAATGAGTGGGTCAGTAGGTTAGGGCTCAGTTGTATAGGAAGGAGATCTGGTCAGGGCAGGATAGGGTGAATTATGAATAGAAATAGACCAAGGAGAGGAAAAGTAAACTGATCAAGGGCATCAAAAGTACACCTAGTAATAGTAGCTTTAGATTATGGGGTGAGGTCACATGGAAGGGAAATTTTGAATGAGATAAGGGGACAGTCAGATAGAGGGAGGGGCAGTTGTCAAAGTTGTGATAATGTCGTGTCAAAGTCGAAAAATATTGTAATGCATACATCATGTACTAACCACGTACACATGCCCGCTGCGCGTGCACTTGTTCCGCCGTGAAGCCAGCGGTGGAATTAAGAGTGTACCCAGTCATAGAGCGCTTGCTACAACAGGGCATCCTAGTTAGGACGTCCAGCACTGCCAATAGTCCCATCTTCCCTGTGAAAAAGAGTGGGGGGAGGGGATACAGGCTAGTACAGGATCTAAGGGGGATAAACAAGATAGTTGAGAGCCAATTCCCTGTAGTGCCAAATCCAGCTGTCATCCTCATGCAAATTCCCCCTACTGCAAAATTTTTCACTGTCATTGACCTCTGTTCTGCTTTTTTTTCGGTCCCTCTGCACCCTGACAGCCAATACCTGTTTGCATTCACATACAGGGGAGTACAGTACACATGGACTCGCCTACCCCAAGGTTTCATTGACAGCCCAAGTATTTTCTCCCAGGCTTTGCATGACTGTTTACAATCCTTTCAACCTGAGAGCGGATCAGTATTAATACAGTATGTAGATGACTTACTGCTGTGTTCTGATTCACTCGAATCGTCCTTGAAAGACACGAAACAGCTTCTGTTTCACCTTTCTAATATACGGGACACAAGGTTTCAAAGGACAAGTTGTGCCAGACCAAGGTAAAATATTTGGGACAATGCTTGACACAAGGCCTTAGACACCTCACCGCTGATAGAATACAGGCGGTTCGCGACATGACTCTGCCACAAACCCAGCAACAAATCCGCACTTTTCTTGGAATGTGTGGGTACTGCTGAAACTGGATCCCAGGGTTCTCCATACTGGCTTTACCTTTGCAGGAAATCGTCTCCTCGAACAAACCAGATCGGATTTCTCACACAGATGAGTCCGAACTGGCATTTGAGAGACTTAAACAGTGCCTATCACAGGCACCTGCATTAGGCATGCCAGATTATGGGAAACCTTTGAGTTGTACGGTACAGAAAGTGCTGGGTGCGTGGCAGGTGTTCTAACCCAGAGACATGGTGATGCCAGCAGGCCGGTAGCTTACTACAGTGCACAGTTGGACACCGTAGCACGGTCTCTCCCTACATGCTTGCGAAGTGTTGCAGCGATAGCTTTGCTAGTCAGTAAAAGCGAAGACGTAGTGTTAGGACACAACCTGACCATTCATACACCTCATGCAGTATCAGCCTTACTGAACTCTGCCCAAACCAGACATGTCTCATCTGCACGGTTTACAAGGTGGGAATTAGCACTAATGGCCCCTGTAAA
This sequence comes from Pseudophryne corroboree, assembly GCF_028390025.1. Classification (NCBI taxonomy): domain Eukaryota; kingdom Metazoa; phylum Chordata; class Amphibia; order Anura; family Myobatrachidae; genus Pseudophryne; species Pseudophryne corroboree. Next base: position 599,027,587 of record NC_086448.1, read on the forward strand.
CATCACCATAAAGAGATGCAGCGCACTAAATCCTGCAACTAATCTGCCAGGTGTGCCTGGACAGGCACAAAGGGTGGAGGATGAGAATGATGGTGAAGGAGGATTTAGTACAGACACTGACACACATGATTGTATGGAATATCTGAACCAAACTTTCACTGCAAGACCCAACATTAGTGACAACCCACTGGAAGGCGTAGATTTTACTTTTTACACTGACGGTAGTTGCCACAGACAGACGGACTCGGGAGACCTGTGTACTGGATACGCAGTCATAGATGACAGAGGTATCATAGAAGCTGAGCCCCTGGGCCCACCACACTCAGCACAAGTTGCTGAGCTGGTCGTCCTGACCAGAGCGTGTGAATTGGCCAAGGATAAGTCAGCCAATATATATACAGATTCTAGGTATGCCTTTGGAGTAGTGCATGATTTCGGGGCCCTATGGCGCCTCAGAAATTTCATGACGGCAGCTGGCACACCTGTAGCGCATGCATCCCACATAAAAAGGCATCTAACAGTGATACAAGAACCATATAGAGTGGCTGTTATCAAATGCAAAGCCCACACTTACAGTCAAGACCCAGTGTCACTTGGTAACAGCCGGGCAGACGAAGCTGCTAAATCAGCAGCCAGCACCCCCATACAAACAGATATCACATCACTGATGATATTCAACACCGTCAACACACAAAAATTAAGTGAAATGCAAAATTTGTGTTCTCCACAGGAAAAGGCAGTCTGGAGGTCAAAGGGGTATGGCCAGGAGTCCTCAGGACTCTGGACAGATGGACAGGGTAAGCCAGTAGCCCCCCAGAGCATATCTTCCAAGCTTAGCTGAGGCGGCACACAGTCTGACTCATGTGGGTAAAGAGGGTATGTGTAAGCTGGTGAGAGCCTACTGGTGTGCGCCAGGATTCTCTTCTCATGCGGGTAAGAGAGCAATGACATGTCTTATTTGCTTGAGGAAGAATATTGGAAAGTCAATACCAACAGAACCATCCCATATCCCGCCGACAAATGGCCCTTTCCAGGTAATACAGATTGATTTCATACAGTTACCACCCTGCAGAAATGTAAAATATGTGTTAGTCTGTATTGATGTGTTTTCCAACTGGGTAGAAGCGTTCCCTGCTGCCACAAATACTGCTACATTCACTGCAAAGAAAATTGTGCAGGAATTTGTGTGTAGATATGGTATCCCTAGAATAATTGAAAGCGATAGGGGTACCCATTTTACAGGTGAAGTCTTTCAGGTTATGTGCAAACTGATGGGAATTAATAGCAAGCTGCATACTCCGTACCGCCCACAGGCAAGTGTGAAGGTGGAGAGAGTAAACAGCACTATTAAGAACAAGTTGAGCAAAGTGATGGCAGGAACTGGATTGTTGTGGCCGGAAGCTTTGCCACTTGTATTGTACAGCATCAGAACCACTCCCAGGTCCCCCCTTAACCTATCTCCCTTTGAGATTCTTTTTGGTTGACAACCCCATGTAATGATAGACCCCCAGGATGATTTGAAATACAATAACAAAGTGACTGTAAAATATTTGGTTAAGATGAGCCAGCAGCTGAGGAATCAAAACAGAAGTCTAAAGCTGGTGATTCCTGACCTACCGAACAGTAATTGTCATGACATTGAACCTGGGGATTATGTAATGATTCGAAATTTTCTACGCTCAGGTTGCCTCATTAACAGGTGGGAAGGACCGTACCAAGTCTTACTAACCAGCACGACAGCATTAAAGGTTGCTGACCCAGAGAGAACCCGTGACAAAGAGCAGAGTGTAGAGAACATCGTATCACTGGAGTGTCTGTTCCGGGAAGGCTGAGAGACAGTACTGTTGTCACGGCACCTGAGCACGGAGAATAACAAGACCAGAGGTGGTTGTCGCACCAGTTTTCTTTTTCCCTTATTATTATTTTCTCCATCTCCCATTACCCTCCTTTCCTCCCCCTTCTTGTTCCCTTTCTCTTCCCTTAACAAGATGGACTTACCCCAAGAGACTGCGTTCCGGGTTTTCCTGTTAACCCTGTTGTTGACCAGAGCAGTCTGTTTCGGTGAGAGTATCAGAGAGGTCGAGAAAGGATCTGGAATGGGTTCTGATGGCAAGGACGGATTTGTAGAATTCCAAGAGCAACACATCCATCGAGCAAAGGCGAGTATCAGAAAACGATCTGGTAGTCAGGAAACTAGGAGGCACTGTGAAGGGTTATTTACTGAGGAAAATTGCATTTGTAGGAATTGTGAAAACATAGTTGAGGATGGGTGAATCCAGAGATGTCAGTCCAGCCTTAATATCAACATGGACCGTCATCCATTGAGTGATTATCACTCACTAGTGGGTAAGGTCTTAAACCAAACAGAATGCTGGGTGTGCTCACAAGTACCTCAAGGTCAGAGCAAGTCAGGACTAGTACCGTACCCTTTAGCAATAGATGAGGTACTCGAATTACGGGGTGGGAGACCTGTGGACAAGAAATTTTATATTTCTAGGCCCCCTAGTTTGAAGCTCCACCAGTATCATGTAGATAGATCCTTAGTGTGTTTCAACATTTCCAATTCTCAAAAGCCGGGAAATTGGGAGGTGACATGGAATAACCAGACCATGGCATTTTCGCACAGAGCTGATAGGATACCCGTAGACTCAGAACTTATACGCCAAATAGCCAACAGTGGAAGGTATTTTCGGTATAGGTATACTCTAGGAAGCAAGACCATGCGGGTTGGAGAAGTATCACCAGGGTACTGTGAGCATATCATTCAGCCTGATATGTGTACTGAACAGATGATAGAGTTAGGGATAGGATTTTTCACCTGGAAAGTTTGTAATATGGTAATGTCATATTCTGTCCCATATGTTCTCCCCGATGATGCCTATTTCATACGTGGGAGGAAGGCGTATAAGTGGCTTGCCCCAAACTCAGAGGGATTGTGTTACATTGGAAGAGTGTTGCCAGAGGTCATGACCATAACCCATGATAAGATGAAAGACGTTCACCGCAGTGCTCAAGCTCCTTATACTCATACTCATTATGAACACATCGTTAAGAGACACCTCATAGATAGGACAGAGCACGTAGCCTCTGATTTGATCCACGAATCCACCGGGATTCAATTCCTACTCGCGTTAGACATCACCCGTACTGCCAGAGGAATTATAAATTACAGGTATATCCATGCGCTAACGAACCTGATAGATAATATCACTGAGATGTATGACGACACCTTCAGGTATACGGGAAGGGAGTTGCAAGTTTACAAAACGGAACTGATCCAGCACAGGATGGTCCTTAATTATATCACAGCCATGACGGGTGGGTACTGTGTCACTTTGGCAACTCAATATGGTGTGAAGTGCTGCACGTATATTACAAACAGCACTGATGACCCAACCGAGATCATTGATCAAAAGATGGACGATATCTTGCAGTTGAAGTGGGAGTTCCGAAGGAGACACAACCTTACCCTGACTGCTGTGAGTAATGAACTGACCGGCTGGGTCTCATGGTTGAACCCACGCAATTGGTTCTCAGGTTTAGGAGAATGGGCTCAAAATTTTATTATGAGTGTAGGAAAGTTTCTCCTTTGTATCCTGGGAGTCGTCATAATTATTGGCTTGATATTTAGGTGTGTTCGAATTTTAACGCGGCGCAAGCACGGTACAAAAGTGATGAGTTTAAGGAACGGGGGCATTGTTACAGCAGCAGATTTAATTTACAACCCATCCATAGAGACAATGTTGTGATAAGGATTGCAAATGAATTCCACGACCCGTTTCTTTCACCCGTTTTTCCTGTGTTTCCCCTCAGAAAAAATACACCCATCCAGAGAAGGCTTCAATCAACACCCAAGAATGATTACGCAAATGTTATGTGAATGTATTGTGCATATGTGTCTTATCTTCATCTCTACAACCTTCAGTTAGTGACACACATAGTCGACAGGTGATATCCACATATATTAGCATTCACATATGTTCCCCCTCCATGTATCATCAACTAAATGTGCACCCCATTTGTTGGAACAAGAAGCCGAAAAGAGCTTGGTAGTGTTTGTTGGCCCACTTACAGACCCTTAATACGGGATAAGAAGGATTTAATGTATACTTTGCATATACCTCAAAGCTTATTTAGAACATATACAGCACAATGATACATGCCCCTCAGACATGAATTCATACATACATGCTTTTACTATCTCACTAGGTCATACATTTCCCTCCTACACCTCTCCTCCTACCATCAAATCATCTGTAGATATTGTATTGTATATTTTTCTGTTTAATGTTTAGATAGTGGCAGTTATTGTTGACTGCCTAAGGGTGGACTGTCAAAGTCGAAAAATATTGTAATGCATACATCATGTACTAACCACGTACACATGCCCGCTACGCGTGCACTTGTTCCGCCGTGCGTGCACATATCCGCAATTTGCGTATGATCGCTCCAGCGTTCCAGCGCGTGGTATGGGTATTTACGGCGAAGTTTGTGGGCGCATAGAGGGTTTTCAGAACATTACATATTTAATCCAAATAGTGCACATTTTACACATAGCTCCCCTGCACCACACCAGCAAGTACCAACAGTTTAAATGATTCCAGGACTAAGGGATTCGCCTTTGCATGATAGGAAGGGACAGACTAAGGTTATAAGGTGATGTCTAGTATCCAGCTGTAGGGTATTTTAAGGGTAACATTCCGGTGTTGGTTAGAGAAAGATCACATGTTCCTGCGTATAGTTATGTTCAGAAGTAGAATATAGATATAAACTGTATTTACTGTATATTATGTATGCGGCGGGAATCCAGAGGAGACCACCCACAAGAGCAGTTGGGAAAGACATCGCCCACCTTTTCAAATCAACCTATGACCTCTCCTGTAATGTAAAGATGCATCTCTGTGTCCAATAGACAAAGGGATTACAGTGACCATTGTATTGTATATGGAAGTAGTGTATAAAAAGCCTGTTGCTTCCTGGCTGGTGAGAAGACTCTGAACGCTATCTACCTGATGAGCGGAGGACTGGTCCAGGTTGCGCAAGCGAACATTCTCACATATGTACATTGACTGTAGCCATTATTCTGTTGTAGATTTATCTTGTTAGCCTTGTAGAGTATAATTTGTATTGTTATCCCCTTTCAAATAATCCACTGTGGCCTTAGAACCCAGCGGTTAACTACATATCGGTGTTGTGTCCTCATTTCCCTGCTAGGGTTTAAAGTGTTTAACTGTATAAGGTTTAAGAGTGTATTGATAAGGTGTGTACACACAGCAAGTACTTTGTACCGTCAGCGATGCGTAAGGTTTAAGGTGTAACATCATTACAGTGCTTTGCGGCACATGGTTTAGAGTGTAAGAATAACATTGCATTGCATTACGAATAAGGTTTAAAGGTTATCAAGAGTGTGTGCGCACGCTGTGCGTGCATTGTACCCAGCACGGCATGTGTACGCTAAGTCCGTACAAGGTACGGGACTCTGTACGCAAATAGCTTACAAAGTGCGTAGCGTGTGTATTAAGTCTAGCGGCCGTAGCGGCTCCAAGGTAAAAGTGTATTTAGAGGTATAGCTTTATGGTTTAAGATAATATCGACATTATCAGTCAATATTACCTTAAACCTGCTGCGGCCGCTAGACTTAATACACACGCTACTTACTTTGTACGCTATTTGCGTACAGAGTCCCGTACCTTGTACGGACTTAGCGTACAAACGCCGCGCTGGGGGTACAAAGTACACACAGCGCGCACACACTCTTGATATACTTTAAACCTTGTTAATATTGCAATGCAATGATATTATTAAACTCTAAACCTTCTGCAGCACAGCAATGCAATGATGACCTTAAACCTTATGCAGCGCTGACGGTACAAAGTACCCGCAGTGCGTACACACCTTATCAATACACTTTTAAACCTTATACAGTTAGGTAATGTAATACGCTTTAAACCCTAGCAGGGAAAAGAGGACACAACACCGATGTGTAGTTAAACACTGGGCTCCGACACCTCAGCATATATATCTGGAAGGGGATAACAATACAATTTATACACTACAATATACAACAGAGTAAATAGCTACAGTCAATGTACATACGTGAGAATATTCGCTTGCGCAACCTGGTCCAGTCCTCCGCTAATCAGGTAGATAGCGTTCAGAGTCTTCTGACCGGCCAGGCAGCAACAGTCTTTTTATACATTACTTCCAAAAGCAATACAATGGATACTGTAATCCCTTTGTCCATTGGACACAGAGATGCATCTTTACATTACAGGAGAGGTCATAGGTTGATTTGAAAAAGTGGGCGATGTCTTTCTCAACTGCTCTTGTGGGTGGTCTCCTCTGGATTCCCACCGCATACATAATATACAGTAAATACAGTTTATATCTATATTCTACTTCTGCACATAACTATAGGCAGGAACATGCGATCTTCCTCTAACCAACACCGGAATGTTACCCTTAAAATACCCTACAGCTGGATACTAGACATCACCTTATAACCTTAGTCTGTCCCTTCCTATCATGCAAAGGCAAATCCCTTAGTCCTGGAATCATTTAAACTGTTGATACTTGCTGATGTGGTGCAGGGGGGCTATGTGTACAATGTGCACTATTTGGATTAAATATGTAATGTTCTGATAACCCTCTATGCGCTCACAATCTCCGCCGTAAATACCAATACCACGCGCAGGATCGCGGGAGTGATCATACGCAAATTGCGGATATGTGCACGCACGGCGGAACAAGTGCACGCGCAGCGGGCATGTGTGTGTTGTTAGTACGTGGTGTATGTACTGGAATATTTTTCGACTTAGACAGTTGAAACAGCACAGTGATGAGAGAAGACCATGTTGAGGGAGTAGTCTCTGTTGTGGGAGGGGACATGATCCATTGTGAGAGGCTAATGAGGAGGAGAGGGAAAAATGTTTGGAGGCAGAATTGTTGGGGTCATCAATTAGGATGTTAAAGTCACCAAAGATGAGGAAAGGAAGGGCACAAGACAAAAAGTGGTGGAACCAGTCAGAGAAGTTATGAAAGAATTGTAAGACTAACAATAGATGATGGCTACACAGTGGTGAACAGGATTGAAGATGCGGATTGTGTGGACAAAGCATGAGAAAAAAGGGAGGGTTTGGGTAGAATGACTCAAAAAGTGCAATGAGGGTATAGGAGGATCACAACACCACCACCATGGCAGCCATTAGATTTGGAGTGTCTGAGAAGAAAAGGCCCTCATAGGTGAATGCAACTTCTGAGGTGGAGTCTGAGTTATTAAGGTCTCAGCGATGGCAAGGAAGTTGGAGGTAAAAAGGTTATGGGTGTTTGATTAGCTTTTTCTTAGACATACCTGGTATTCCAGAGAATGCATGAATAGAGGAAAGAGGGCTGAGTGGAGATATGGATGAGGGTTGAGAGGTTGCAGATGTATATAAGAATGGAAGGGCTGGGGCAAGGTGAGCAAGGGGTTAAACATCACATATGTAGAGCAGAAGTTTATGCAATCCCTGACAGGGAATCGAGCCCGGGTCTCGGCAGAGGAATGCGGGATTGTACCATCTAGACCACTAGGGACTACAGTGTTGGGGACAGGGTGATATGTGTAGCAGAGAAGAGTGTGGCAGTAGACTAACCAGGCTGATTACTGGATTGATAAAGTAGGTAGAAAACTAAACTCTCCTTGTTTGGTAATCCGGAATGCTAAAGTGGCAGAACTTGACAGAGTATTAACCAGGCTGAAACTGGTTTGTCATTGTAGTCCAGGATTCGGGAGCACTCAGATGATATCAGGACCGGATGCAGACCGAACACCGGGACGGATGGTAACAGTGGATAACCAGGAACGGAACCAGTGAAGAAGGAACAAACTGGAATTACAGTACCTGAGCAGCCAGAGATAGGGGGGTTTGCACAGGTGTTGAGCTGGACCAGGTAACAGGAACAGGCTGGAATTACCTGTGCAGCCAGAGATGTTTGCACAGGTGTGAAGCAGGATCAGGAATCTGTGCAGCATTCGGTAACAAACTGCACCAGCAGGATACCAGAATACAAAATAGCATACTGAATAATGCTGTGCAACTTTAGGAAAGAATTGCACACAGGTTAAACAGGATTCACAGGCTCTAGTGCAGTATTTGGCTAAACTGCACTATCATCATGTAATGAGAGCAGGGGTGTAGCAAGGGTGGCTCTGGTAGAGCGTGAGCTCCGGGCACCAAAAAAGATAGAAAAGCACCTCTCTCTGCATTAGAAGATGAACCCCTCTCTCTGCCCCTCAGACTGCTGTGGCACAGCTCTCTCTGCCCCACAGCCAATACTGGGACATTATTATAATTGAAGCATAGTGGGATTTTCAGGTCTGGGATGATAGTTCTAGGGCAGGCATTCCCAACCACGGTCCTCAAGGCACACCAACAGTGTAGGTTTTAGTGATATCCAGGCTTCAGCACAGGTGACTTAATTAGTAGCTGTTATTTTGATTTAACCCTCTGTGCTGCAGCCTGGATATCACTAAAACCTGTTGGTGTGCCTTGAGGACCGTGGTTGGGAATGCTTGTTCTAGGGTATTATTATTGTCATTGAGGCACTGGGGATTATCAAATCGGGGGGGGGGGGGGGGGGGGGGGAGTTCAGGTCTTATTTTTGTAATGTGGGAGGAAACTGGAGTATCCAGCGGAAACCCACGCAAACACAGGGAGAATATACAAACTCCACACAGTTAGGGCCATAGTGGGAATCGTTACCTTATACTGCACGGGACTATGGTGTATTCTCTGCAGTGCATTGCTGTTATTAATCTGGTACATTATCGTACATGCACTCTCTAATGGTTAGCCCCAATGGAGATTGACCACACCCCTAAACATGGGCCCCTACCACTACATTCCCGCAGTGGGCCCTTCATGTCACAGTCCGACACTGTTTATTGTGTACATACAGTATGAATGGTGTTGATACTGTCTTGTATGCACAGCTCAACCCTCAACCTCTAACCTTAAAAATGTACTGTAAACTAATTTATCCCAGGTGGAACTCTATGGGGGAAATCCAATTACCTGCAATGAATTTGGAGATGCGAGTATCTGCAGCTGTATGCCGCATTTACGATAATGTCGACTTGCGGATTTTTGTTTGCCGCCTCATAGGGCTGCAATCAAAAATGTGCCAGTCTGGTACTAGAAGGGGCCACGAGGCGTGCAACTTGCACTCTTCGCAGGGAATAGAATTGCCCTCTATAACTCAAAATAAACTGTTTTTGAAAAATGAAATAAATGTTGCATAGTGTATTATAACTAGTGATGTGCACCGGACATTTTTCGGGTTTTGTGTTTTGGTTTTGGATTCGGTTCCGCGTCCGTGTTTTGGATTCGGACGCGTTTTGGCAAAACCTCCCTGAAATTTTTTTGTCGGATTCGGGTGTGTTTTGGATTACAAAAAACCCTCAAAAACAGCTTAAATCATAGAATTTGGGGGTCATTTTGATCCCATAGTATTATTAACCTCAATAACCATAATTTCCACTCATTTTCAGTCTATTCTGAACACCTCACACCCCACAATATTATTTTTAGTCCTAAAATTTGCACCGAGGTCGCTGGATGGCTAAGCTAAGCGACACAAGTGGCCGACACAAACGCCTGGCCCATCTAGGAGTGGCACTGCAGTGTCAGGCAGGATGGCACTTCAAAAAAATTGTCCCCAAACAGCACATGATGCAAAGAAAAAAAAGAGGCGCACCAAGGTCGCTGTGTGACTAAGCTAAGCGACACAAGTGGCCGACACAAACACCTGGCCCATCTAGGAGTGGCACTTCAGTGTCAGTCAGGATGGCACTTCAAAAAAATAGTCCCCAAACAGCACATGATGCAAAGAAAAAAAGAGGCGCACCAAGGTCGCTGTGTGACTAAGCTAAGCGACACAAGTGGCCGACACAAACACCTGGCCCATCTAGGAGTGGCACTGCAGTGTCATGCAGGATGGCACTTCAAAAAAATTGTCCCCAATAAGCACATGATGCAAAGAAAAAAGAAAGAAAAAAGAGGTGCAAGATGGAATTGTCCTTGGGCCCTCCCACCCACCCTTATGTTGTATAAACAGGACATGCACACTTTAACGAACCCATAATTTCAGCGACAGGGTCTGCCACACGACTGTGACTGAAATGACTGGTTGGTTTGGGCCCCCACCAAAAAAGAAGCAATCAATCTCTCCTTGCACAAACTGGCTCTACAGAGGCAAGATGTCCACCTCATCATCATCCTCCGATTCCTCACCCCTTTCACTGTGTATATCCCCCTCCTCACAGATTATTAATTCGTCCCCACTGGAATCCACCATCTCAGGTCCCTGTTTACTTTCTGGAGGCAATTGCTAGTGAATGTCTCCACGGAGGAATTGATTATAATTAATTTTGATGAACATCATCTTCTCCACATTTTCTGGAAGTAACCTCGTACGCCGATTGCTGACAAGGTGAGCGGCTGCACTAAACACTCTTTCGGAGTACACACTGGAGGGAGGGCAACTTAGGTAGAATAAAGCCAGCTTGTGCAAGGGTCTCCAAATTGCCTCTTTTTCCTGCCAGTATACGTACGGACTGTCCGACGTGCCTACTTGGATGCGGTCACTCATATAATCCTCCACCATTCTTTCAATGGTGACAGAATCATATGCAGTGACAGTAGACGACATGTCAGTAATCGTTGGCAGGTCCTTCAGTCCGGACCAGATGTCAGCACTCGCTCCAGACTGCCCTGCATCACCGCCAGCGGGTGGGCTCGGAATTCTTAGCCTTTTCCTCGCACCCCCAGTTGCTGGAGAATGTGAAGGAGGAGCTGTTGACGGGTCACGTTCCGCTTGACTTGACAATTTTCTCACCAGCAGGTCTTTGAACCTCTGCAGACTTGTGTCTGCCGGAAAGAAAGATACAACGTAGGTTTTAAATCTAGGATCGAGCACGGTGGCCAAAATTTAGTGCTCTGATTTCAACAGATTGACCACCCGTGAATCCTGGTTAAGAGAATTAAGGGCTCCATCCACAAGTCCCACATGCCTAGCGGAATCGCTCTGTTTTAGCTCCTCCTTCAATGTCTCCAGCTTCTTCTGCAAAAGCCTGATGAGGGGAATGACCTGACTCAGGCTGGCAGTGTCTGAACTGACTTCACGTGTGGCAAGTTCAAAGGGTTGCAGAACCTTGCACAACGTTGAAATCATTCTCCACTGCGCTTGAGTCAGGTGCATTCCACCTCCTTTGCCTATATCGTGGGCAGATGTATAGGCTTGAATGGCCTTTTGCTGCTCCTCCATCCTCTGAAGCATATAGAGGGTTGAATTCCACCTCGTTACCACATCTTGCTTCAGATGATGGCAGGGCAGGTTCAGGAGTGTTTGCTGGTGCTCCAGTCTTCGGCACGCGGTGGCTGAATGCCGAAAGTGGCCCGCAATTCTTCGGGCCACCGACAGCATCTCTTGCACGCCCCTGTCGTTTTTTAAATAATTCTGCACCACCAAATTCAATGTATGTGCAAAACATGGGACGTGCTGGAATTTGCCCAGATGTAATGCACGCACAATATTGGTGGCATTGTCCGATGTCACAAATCCCCAAGAGAGTCCAATTGGGGTAAGCCATTCTGCTATGATGTTCCTCAGTTTCCGTAAGAGGTTGTCAGCTGTGTGCCTCTTATGGAAAGCGGTGATACAAAGCGTAGCCTGCCTAGGAACGAGTAGGCGTTTGCGAGATGCTGCTACTGGTGCCGCCGCTGCTGTTCTTGCTGCGGGAGGCAATACATCTACCCAGTGGGCTGTCACAGTCATATAGTCCTGAGTCTGTACTGCTCCACTTGTCCACATGTCCGTGGTTAAGTGGACATTGGGTACAACTGCATTTTTTAGGACACTGGTGACTCTTTTTCTGACGTCTGTGTACATTTTCGGTATCGCCTGCCTAGAGAAATGGAACCTAGATGGTATTTGGTACCGGGGACACAGTACCTCAAACAAGTCTTTAGTTGCCTGTGAATTAACGGTGGATACCGGAACCACGTTTCTCACCACCCAGGCTGACAAGACCTGAGTTATCTGCTTTGCAGCAGGATGACTGCTGTGGTATTTCATCTTCCTCGCAAAGGACTGTTGGACAATTGCTTACTGGAAGTAGTACAAGTGGTCTTCCGACTTCCCCTCTGGGATGTCGATCGACTCCCAGCAGCAACAACAGCAGCGCCAGCAGCAGTAGGCATTACACTCAAGGATGCATCGGAGGAATCCCAGGCAGGAGAGGACTCGTCAGACTTGACAGTGACATGGCCTGCAGGACTATTGGCTTTCCTGTGTAAGGTGGAAATTGACACTGAGGGAGTTGGTGGTGTGGTTTGCAGGAGCTTGGTTACAAGAGGAAGGGATTTAGTGGTCAGTGGACTGCTTCCGCTGTCATCCACAGTTTTTGAACTTGTCACTGACTTCTGATGAATGCGGACCAGGTGACGTATAAGGGAGGATGTTCCTAGGTGGTTAACGTCCTTACCCCTACTTATTACAGCTTGACAAAGGCAACACACGGCTTGACACCTGTTGTCTGCATTTGTGTTGAAATAATTCCACACCGAAGAGGTGATTTTTTTTGTATTTTGACCAGGCATGTCAATGGCCATATTCGTCCCACGGACAACAGGTGTCTCCCCGGGTGCCTGACTTAAACAAACCACCTCACCATCAGAATCCTCCTTGTCAATTTCCTCCCCAGCGCCAGCAACACCCATATCCTCATCCTGGTGTACTTCAACAGTGACATCTTCAATTTAACTATCAGGAACTGGACTGCAGGTGCTCCTTCCAGCACTTGCAGGAGGCGTGCAAATGGTGGAAGGCGCAAGCTCTTCCCGTCCAGTGTTGGGAAGGTCAGGCATCGCAACCGACACAATTGGACTCTCCTTGGGGATTTGTGATTTAGAAGAACGCACAGTTCTTTGCTGTGCTTTTGCCAGCTTAAGTCTTTTCATTTTTCTAGCGAGAGGATGAGTGCTTCCATCCTCATGTGAAGCTGAACCACTAGCCATGAACATAGGCCAGGGCCTCAGCCGTTCCTTGCCACTCCGTGTCGTTAATGGCATATTGGCAAATTTACGCTTCTCATCAGACGCTTTCAATTTTGATTTTTGGGTCATTCTACTGAACTTTTGTTTTTTGGATTTTACATGCTCTCTACTATGACATTGGGCATCGGCCTTGGCAGACGACGTTGATGGCATTTCATCGTCTCGGCCATGACTAGTGGCAGCAGCTTCAGCACGAGGTGGAAGTGGATCTTGATCTTTCCCTATTTTAACCTCCACATTATTGTTCTCCATTTTTTAATGTGTGGAATTATATGCCAGTATCAATAGCAATGGCCTACTACTATATATACTGCGCACAACTGAAATGCACCACAGGTACGGATGGATAGTATACTTGACGACACAGAGGTAGGTAGAGCAGTGGCCTTCCGTACCATACTGCTATATATACTGGTGGTCACTGTCAGCAAACTGCAAAACTAAAATGCACCACAGGTATAGAATCTAGATGGATAGTATACTTGACGACACAGAGGTAGGTAGAGCAGTGGCCTTCCGTACCGTACTGCTATATATACTGGTGGTCACTGTCAGCAAACTGCAAAACTAAAATGCACCACAGGTATAGAATCTAGATGGATAGTATACTTGACGACACAGAGGTAGGTAGAGCAGTGGCCTTCCGTACCGTACTGCTATATATACTGGTGGTCACTGTCAGCAAACTGCAAAACTAAAATGCACCACAGGTATAGAATCTAGATGGATAGTATACTTGACGACACAGAGGTAGGTAGAGCAGTGGCCTTCCGTACCGTACTGCTATATATACTGGTGGTCACTGTCAGCAAACTGCAAAACTAAAATGCACCACAGGTATAGAATCTAGATGGATAGTATACTTGACGACACAGAGGTAGGTAGAGCAGTGGCCTTCCGTACCGTACTGCTATATATACTGGTGGTCACTGTCAGCAAACTGCAAAACTAAAATGCACCACAGGTATAGAATCTAGATGGATAGTATACTTGACGACACAGAGGTAGGTAGAGCAGTGGCCTTCCGTACCGTACTGCTATATATACTGGTGGTCACTGTCAGCAAACCGCAAAACTAAAATGCACCACAGGTCTAGAATTTAGATGGATAGTATACTTGACGACACAGAGGTAGGTAGAGCAGTGGCCTTCCGTATTGTACTGCTATATATACTGGTGGTCACTGTCAGCAAAACTCTGCACTGTACTCCTCCTATATAATACTGCTGGTCCCCAGTCCCCACAATAAAGCAGTGTGAGAACAGATATATGCAGCACACTGAGCACAGATATGGAGTGTTTTTCAGGCAGACAACGTATACTGGTGGTCACTGGTCAGCAAAACTCTGCACTGTACTCCTCCTATATAATATACTGGTGGTCCCCAGTTCCCACAATAAAGCAGTGTGAGCACAGATATATGCAGCACACTGAGCACAGATATGGAGTGTTTTTCAGGCAGACAACGTATACTGGTGGTCACTGTCAGCAAAACTCTGCACTGTACTCCTCCTATATAATACTGCTGGTCCCCAGTCCCCACAATAAAGCAGTGTGAGCACAGATATATGCAGCACACTGAGCACAGATATGGAGTGTTTTTCAGGCAGACAATGTATACTGGTGGTCACTGTCAGCAAAACTCTGCACTGTACTTCTCCTATATAATATACTGGTGGTCCCCAGTCCCCACAATAAAGCAGTGTGAGCACAGATATATGCAGCACACTGAGCACAGATATGGAGTGTTTTTCAGGCAGACAACGTAAACTGGTGGTCACTGTCAGCAAAACTCTGCACTGTACTCCTCCTATATAATACAGCTGCTCCCCAGTCCCCACAATTAAGCAGTGTGAGCACAGATATATGCAGCACACTGAGCACAGATATGGAGTGTTTTTCAGGCAGACAACATATACTGGTGGTCACTGTCAGCAAAACTCTGCACTGTACTCCTCCTGTATAATACAGCTGCTCCCCAGTCCCCACAATTAAGCAATAAGCACAAATATTTTTGCATCAAGAATTCAAGATTAATAAACGGAGAGGACGCCAGCCACGTCCTCTCCCTAACATTTCCAATGCACGAGTGAAAATGGCGGCGACGCGCGGCTGCTTATATAGAATCCGAATCTCGTGAGAATCCGACAGCGGGATGATGATGTTCGGGCGCGCTCGGGTTAACCGAGCCATACGGGAGAATCCGAGTATGCCTCGGACCCGTGTAAAATGGGTGAAGTTCGGGGGGTTTCGGTTTCCGAGGAACCGAACCCGCTCATCACTAATTATAACTAATTTTCTGATAATATAAATCTCTAACACTTATTCTAATATAAATGTTTGACTATGTGGAATTATTCTAATTTTTCATTGGGTTTTGCATGTGGACTGACAACCAAAATATACAGTATTCCAAACGGTGCTTGCAGTTTAGAAACAAATTGCCACTAACTGCCACCACCAGAAGGTATTTCACATAGCAGATGGTAATGCAAATGATTTTCTCTGGGGATGTAGTTTATGGTACAGCAGACCCTAAAAATGAACCTTGCCAAGAGTGATACTCTTTACGACTCAGTCTGCCATATTGTTTTGATATATAACCTCTTTTCAAAATACAAAACTGTCCCTAGAGTCTAATCCATGAATTGGTTTTACCGGTTTATTCTATAAAACGTTCTGAATTAGTGTAAGTGATAAATATACTTTATGATAATTAGAGATGAGCGGGTTCGGTTCTCAGAGAACCGAACAGTACCGAACTTCACCATTCGAGTCTGGATCCGAGCCAGGCTCGAGTTTTCCCGCCTGACTCGGAAACCAGAATGAGGCAAAACATCATTCCGCTGTCGGATTCTCGCGGGGTTTGAATTCCATATAAGTTGCCGCGCGTCCCTGCCATTTTCACTCCGGCATTGGAGAGTGTAGAGAGAGGACATGTCTTCATTCTCTCAGTGTCCTCAGTGTCCGTGTCTTGTGCTGAATCTGTCCAGTCACAGTGCTTGTGTCCTCTGCTGCCATATCTCCAGTGCTGTCCAGTGGTGCTGTGTTGTGCTGCATCAGTTCAGTGGTGTTGTGCTGCATCAGTCACAGTGGTGGTGTCCTCTGCTGCCATATGTCCAGTGCTGTTGTATAATAAGTCCCTTACAGTGTTGCTGTGTTGTCCTGTATCAGACCAGTGGTAGTTTCCTGGGCATCAGTCAATCCAATTAGCTGCGAAGTATGCAAAGTGCTGTTGCCGCAACGTTCAAATGTCGGCAACGGCACCCGATCTTGCAGCCTGGATTCTGCCTGAATTCACACAAAATTGCTCACTACCCTATGGGGCAGCAAGCACTTTTGATCGGGTTTGTTCCACTGTAAAGTTCTCCTGCGATATTATCACAGCTAATTGGATTGATCCCAAAGTTGGATGTAAACGCAATGTGCATCTTTTACCTGGTGAATTGCCCCATGATGATGGTTGGAAGGGGCATGTAGATGTGGTCAATAACTTGCATATACTCAAATCCAGATGCAAGCAGCAACCTAATGATGATGATGATGGCCACTAGCCACATCTGATTCACTAAATACACCCAAGAAACCTAAGACACACCCAATTATGCAAATATAGTGTCACTGCTTCAGTTGTGTGCTAATAGCAAGATTACAATGTATGCATAGGCGCCGATTCCATGGGTGCTCCCGGGCCCACCAGAAACAACCACCAAAAATGGCCACCGCCAAGGAGGAGACAGACGCTAGAGGTCAAATTTGACCTCTAACACCTGTCTCCTTGGTGGCAGGCATTTTAAGAGTTTTTTTTTTACAATGTTATGGATGGAAGCGCTTCTGCAGCCCCCAGCACATCTCAAACCACTGTGAGGGCCGCAGGGGCTAGCGGTATCCTTACTGATGCCCACACCCACCCTCCCAAACTTTACTGGGACAGCAGCCAGGAGACCCCTGGCAACACGCATGAAACCCCTGGCAGTGCGCAGAAGACACCTGGCAACGTGCATGAGACCCCTGACAATGCACATGAGACCCCTCCGAGCATGCAACCCAGAGCATGAAACCCATTGCAACGAGCATGAGACCCCTGACAACAGGCAGGTAATTTAAAAGTAATTAGAAGCCTAACTGTTTGGCAGAATTTGTAAGGGATCATTATTGTTTGTGGGGCATAAAAAGGTGTCAGGGCCATAACCATGTGTAACTTAATATGTAATTAGCGTTACAGGGTGTGGCATAATGCATAATGGGTGTTACGGTGTGTAGCATAACGTGTAATAGACATTATGGTGTGTGGCATAATGTGTAATAGGCATTACGGTGTGTTGTATAATGTGTAATGGGCATTACGGTGTGTGGCATAATGTGTAATGGGAATTAGTCACTACTGCGGCCGCCTGTTCAATCCTGCTGCCGCCGCCCACCGGGCACCCACCGGCAAAAACATAAATAGGCACCTCTGAGTGTATGCAACACAATTTCTTTCTTTCTTTTAATAAAACCTAATTTCTTGCTCTGTTGTCTGCTAATATATTTATTAGTGTTAATGTTAGATGTTAATAATTGTTTCTTGTTCAGTTTGCTTTTAACAGGCTCCATGCAATTTGGCTACTTAATATCTACACTTTTCAGCCCTTTTCTGTAATATGTATATTGTGTTTTTGTCCATCTTTTGTGGTCATAGTGACATCACACCTCCTGTCATGTGATATACTCATCTCACATTGTAGCTAACTGCGTAGGTAGCAACATTTCTTAAATGCATTTTACATGTGCACTTAGATCTAGTTCTGAATGAGGTGCTGAATGGTTACATAGTTTCTGCCTTTTAGTTGGAGATAAGTAGAAGGCAGGCAGAAATCCTGAAATCAAATGTATCTTTTCTGTCCATTTGCTTCAATAACAATCACTGCTTCTTAGAAGTTGAAATTACTAAATAATGTCAGGAAGAATTAGAAAACATCTATTATTATTCAAGAAGGATAAAACTATTTTTATACTCCAACTGAGCTAATAAAGTCTACTTATTAAGAGATGGAATAATTGACTTAATTGGGACAATGCAGTGTACTGAGTGCGGTGGGCTGCCTGTCATGTGGGGGGTGGGGGCCACATGACAACACAGAAAACAGGCCCAGCAGACACGTCACCTACCAGGAGTCTTCCTGGTGAGCCCTACGGCCAATCAGCCCCTGGGTCCCAGAGATAATAAAATTGTCTACAGTATGTGCCTTACTACATAAGAAATACATTTAGTTTGTACTGTATCAGTACATTTAATTTTACTTCTATTTTCAGCGTTTGTTTTATACATCTTACATTAACAGTTTGAACATGTCAATTAAGATACTACAAAGTTCATACTAAAAGTAATAAAAAATCATTTATCATAATTTTCTTCCCACTCAAAAAGATGAGTAACATATTTTTGCTTTAATATATATGTGCATTGTGCCAAATTACCACACTTCAACATGCCACCTGAGAGTGGAGCTAAAATGAGTCTTCAATCAAAGCATTTCAATTCTGAGCTAACTAAAAAGAATCTCAGCTAAAGTAAGTATTGTTAGAGTGAGATCAGTATGATTTGCGATGGAAAGGATGCCAGCGGTTAGAATACCGATAGCAACATCCCGTTCATCGGAATCCCGACAGCCCCCAGTAAGACCCCCAACCCTCCTCTGCACCCTACCATAACCCACCCTTGTGGGTGCCTAACCCTAACCCTCCCCAGTGGTGCCTAACCTTCCCTTCCCCGCTGCCTAAACCTAGCCCTCCCCGCTTGATGCCTAACCCTAACTTTACCTTCTATGTGCCTAACCCTCCCTCGTTGGTCCCTAAGCCTAACCTTCCCGGCCTTGCGGCCTAACCCTAACCCCCATTCTTCTGCCTAAACCTAACACACACACACCCCTGCTGTCCGGATAATCAGGATGCTGGCTGTTGGTAATGTGACGCCAGCATCCCGTGCTACGTCGATAACTCGACGCCGGCATTGCCCCCTACTTTGGGATACTGGCATTGACTTATCGACCGCTGGGATCCCGTCTGTCGGGAGGCTAACTGCTTCCCGTTAGATTCACTGTTTAATAATATACTAAAATAATTCTGAACTCAAAGCAAATGGTGACAAAGGGGCTAATTTGGGATTGGACTTTTGCCAGTTTTCCCAGTGTAAAAATACTCAAATTGATTGTGCACATGGCCAGAAATAAGCTGAATGCAGATGCGCATATTCAGGATTGTTCCATACTGACAATTGCAAGTGCTGGTGTCTGCAGTGTAGCAGTAGTGCTGGTCGTACTGGGATGGGAAGGGGCATTCTAAATGTTGAAGGAGGACAGTAAAAGAGTGTTTACATAATTGCAAACAATTGCAGAGGTCCACATACACTTGTCAAAGCCATATCAACTGCGGGTGCCTGAGGTCAAGGTGCAAAAACAGACTGATGATTTTGACGGTTGACAACCATAGATGAGCACTTCTGATTAATATTAAAACTGACAGGTACCTTTTTATATTGCATATATATGATTTTCTGTACTGTATTATACCATCTTTCTTTTTTCTTTATACATGAAAAGAAGAGTTCTACTTGTTGTGTTAAACTGTTTATTTTCAGTGTGTCTAGTTTGACTTGGTAGATAAGGATCATCCTAATGTAAATATAATTATTGCATATAGTGGGCAATTCAATTTTTGTTACATTGTCTAAAGTAATCAGAGCTATTCAATTGTTGCGCCAATCAGACGCCCATTGGCCGCATCAGTCACATCTCAGCTCGCACCCACTGGAGGTTGGGAGCTGAAAAATGCAAAAATTCAGCTGTTTGGGCTCCCAAACAGCAATTTTCCCCATCGTGCCCATTAGTTTATTTGTGCTTAGCAGCTTTACTCAGCTAAACACTGACTAATTGGGGGAGATCAATGCGATAATTAAGGGCGCCCAAACCAATTGAATTGCAACAATGGGCATCAATTAGGGTGGCCAATCCCGGAATCAGCGGGATCCCGGCCTAAAATTGTCCGGGATTCAATCCCAGGATTGGCCCTCACCTTAGTTATTTCTATGCCGGGCAGCATTGAGTGCCCTCAGGAAGCTCAGACGCTGCCCGGCTTCCCCTGCTCAGCTCCCTCTTGTCAGCGTGATGTGAAGTCAGAGGTCATGCTGTGCAGCCAGCCGCCCTCCAGAACTCACCGCCACCCTGCACTGGCTGCCCGCCAGACCTCACCACCGCCGTGCACCTTCAGGAAGTGGCGCACCCTCCCTCCCGTACTGTTTAGGGTTAGTTATGTGGGTTGGACAGGGAAGGTGGGGTGGGACACTGAAAAGAAGCCAATCCCGGGTATCCCAGGAATCCCGGGATTGATCATTTTTCAACCCCGATTCCCGGGATTGGTCACCCTAGCATCCATTATTTATTGTGCTTTAACAAACAATTGAATCACCCCTATAATATATGTAAATTGTTGTTATCATGTAACGTGCCACAGTGCTCCACAACATCGGCCAGTGGGGAAACTAGTACTTTCCTATGACTTGTGAGCAGGACCCACTTTCTTCTTTATCTGTCTATTATTAACTAGTCATGTTTTGTTACTATCTTGTTCCAAACTATATATAATTTAAATAATATAACAGACCATACATAAAACAGCAACATACAATGTAGAAATAATAAGCACAGACATGAGAAGAAGAGGTTTCTGCTCCTGAGTGTTTCAAGCAGAGGCGGATTGGCCATAGGGCTAACCAGGAAGATTCCTGGTAGGCCAACGTGTCTGTGGAGCCTGTTTTGTGTGTTGTCATGTGGTCCCACCCCCCACATGACCAGCATCCCAACGCACTCAGTACACTGCATTGTCCCCATTCATTCTGTTGTTTCATCTCTACAGTACCGCGATGCTGCAATCCAGTGATGCTGCCATGGCTACACGGTATGTTATACCTCTTGTGCTGCCCATGTTGGGCCATTTCTATGAAATTTTACAGGGCCACTTTTAGTTCCCAATCCGCCCATGGTCTCGGACACAACTGCAGCAAAAGACTCAAGGAAGACCACAATTGCGTTCAATCAGGTCCTATGAGGAGGGATCCTGCCCCCCTCAACAGACCCCACCCCCTCATCAGACTGCACCCCCATTAGGGCTGCATCCATAAATTTCCTGGGCTGGTTTTCCATCCCAATCCATCCCTGGTTTCAAGTATAGTAGGAAAAGGGTAGAGCTGAGACATTATTAGCAAACATGACTCAAACTGTGTGTTGGGAAAGCAATTATAGTATACTATGGGACAAATACTGAGTCAAATGCAGTGGAGACGTCAGATGCAGTGGAGCAATAGTTTTTGTCTGCACATGCATCAGAGTTGCACCATGCATGCTGCCAGATTTGTCAGTCGCGGTACAATTTTAGATGCATTATAGCAGAAATGTACAGATGTGTCCACTCACACCTGACTTCCTTGAATGTGCTGGTATTATGTCAGTGGTTCCCAAAGTGTGCAGTGGCACCCAGGGGTGTCACAGCGTTTATGCAGGGGTGTCGTGGGTGGATGGGCCGACACCAAGTCATGGACGGGCCATGGCCCTCATTCCGAGTTGTTCGCTCGCAAGCTGCTTTTAGCAGCTTTACACACGCTAAGCCGCCGCCTACTGGGAGTGCATCTTAGCTTCTTAAAATTGCGAACGAAAGATTCTCAAAATTGCGATTACACACCTCTTAGCAGTTTCTGAGTAGCTTCAAACTTACTCGGCATCTGCGATCAGTTCAGTGCTGGTCGTTCCTGGTTTGACGTCACAAACACACCCAGCGTTCGCCCAGACACTCCTCCGTTTCTCCAGCCACTCCCGCGTTTTTCCCAGAAACGGTAGCGTTTTTTCACACACTCCCATAAAACGGCCAGTTTCCGCCCAGAAACACCCACTTCCTGTCAATCACATTACGATCACCAGAACGAAGAAAAAACCTCGTAATGCCGTGAGTAAAATACCTAACTGCATAGCAAATTTACTTGGCGCAGTCGCACTGCGGACATTGCGCATGCGCATTCGCGACTAATCGCTCCGTTGCGAAAAAAAAATAACGAGCGAACAACTCGGAATGACCCCCCATGTGCTGTCTCTGTAAGCATCACACAGCCATTTAAAGCCATTCCGCTCCACTCCCTCCTCAAACTCCCCGCCCCTGTGCATGCTGTGCTGCTTACACTCTCACTGATGGTCCGTCTCCGAGCCATGCCGCTCTGCCCCCTCCGAAGCCGCCCCTACCTGTGCATACACTCTCACTGATGGTCCGTCTCTGAGCCGTGCTGCTCCACCCCCTCCTCAACCTTTAGCAGTGTGGTCCCGCCCACTCTTCCACTTCTCAACATTTTTTTTTCCTCAGGCTTCTACACTTCATAGTGTGACAGTGACTCCTGGGCTTTAAATTTAACTATCTCTCACCTCTGTTATGTTTGATGCACAAAGTTTGGGAACCACTTGATTATGTTATTATGAGATATTGAGCAGCATGAAACCATGCCTGTTGATTAAACATATGATACTTTGAGTTTTTTAAACCATCAAGGTGTCCAGATGTCCTGTTGTTAACCTTTTAGTTTTGTTTTTTTTATCTCTCCAGCTGCTGGGGTAAATATTTATCTAGCTACAGTAAATGCCATGTGGGAGGGGGTTGCAGATTTCTTAATAGGTCATTCCGACTGCCAGCAATTGATTGAAAAGCTAGATAATGGAAACCTTTTGGGACCTGCCTTTCTCAAGTAAAACTCCAAATTTGCTGGTGCTGGCCTGTAGATTGTCACACCTCCATTAGAGACATCATGCTTACCACCCACCTGAGGAATATTTGTGTTTCCAAGGAGATTCCCGGCTAATGTACAGTATATGAATACACACAAAGTGACTATCTGACACCTCGAGCCAAAGACAAAGGCCATACCAAACGCAGAAGCTGGCTTCAATTCTTGGGAGCCAATCTGACTTTGGGAATTGCTCCAAACTTTTTGTGTACCCTGCAAATAGTAATGATCATGTACGTGATACATTTTGTCAGGATGCAGTCAGGATCCCAGCTGTCGGGATTCCATCAGTCAGAATACCAACAGTAGAATCCCGACTGTCACAATCCCGACAGTAAGTACTGGGGTTTGGCTTGGACACTGGGAAGGGTTAGGCTGCAGGGGTCGGGCAGGTTAGGGATAGTCTGCAGGTGACAGATACTTAGGGTTAGGCTGCGGGAGAAGACTTTTAGAGTTATGTTTTGGGAGAGGTGGGTTAGGTTAGGGGTAGGGTTCAAATACTTTTGACTGCCGAGATGCCGCTGTCTGCATCCTGTCCATCGGGATTGTGACTGGCTGGATTTCGTACCCAAACCATTTTGTCAACTCTTCATTTTGTTTATAAGAAAATGTTTTGCCTAATACTATCTTTGTGCCATGATCCTGCCTTTGTCCTTCTTGTCCTGGTTGCTTATCATAACTTACCTTTGCCAACAGCCTGCAGTCCAGTGTTTCCTGTTTCCAAGGGAATTCTTATGAGGAGCTCCTCCTTTACTTGGACATTGGACATTGATTGCACTTGGGACCTCCAGCGAATTGTGGTACCAGGGTACCCACCTACTTTGCATTGGTCTCCATTGCTGCTTGGACCATCGCTAATTGGACCCTATAGGAATATCACAGAACCGGTAATTACTTATCTCAAGCTGGAAAATTTGTCTTTCCAGGGCCATGAGCCCTTTATTTGAACTATTACTTCCTAATGGGACTTGCGAGAATATACCCAGAGTCTTAAACCACATACTGATCAGTGTTGTTTTTGAAGGCCGTTTAATTGGTTGTGTACAGTATATTAATTTTTATATTTCCCAAACAGTGGAGAGAGTATAGCTCTCTTCCAAGTTGGAGGGTAACCCGCACCAAGATATAATTATACAAGTAATTTGTATGCTAGGGATACCTTTACATAGAATAATGCCACTATCACTATTGAGTGAATAAGTCATGGAACATCAACAAGGTAATTATAGGTGCTACCAACTGATTTGGGTCAGGACATAAAGTCAAATCCCCAAAGGGAGGGGAAAGAAAAAAGAAATCAGTTATTTGTGCGGTGCACACAACCCAATATCTACTGTATTAAAATTAATTTCTTTATTGATAATTCGTTAAAATCCCTATATTGTTCGCATATATCGGCAAAAATGCCACATTCAATGTTTATTGTATATATATATAATTGAAATAATTTTTTCAGACTAGTATTGTCCTTTGTTAAGAATCAAGCGAAGTAATAAAAGATAGTAAGGAAGGTGAAAAAGAATGAAAATAAGTGAATAAAGATTAAAAACAAAGCTGGTGTGTCGAGTGCATTTTGTATTTGTATTGTAAGGTAATCCTAATATGCGTGGACCGTACTAATTCCTGCTATGTTATACTTAAAACAAACGTTCTCACTAGGAGATCTGTGGGTAATTGAATCCAATAAGATTCATTGATAAGTATACATAAATTTATAGATAACTATAGCAGAAAATAAATGCTGTGTTAAAATAATTATTGGGGATTCCATAAGATCCTACCCTTGGGATATTGCATATTATGCCTGCATGATTAAATTACTGAAAATAATTTATTATGTACTTTATTATTGTACAACAATTATATATGAGGTGAGATCCAAATCTTTTAATGTGACAACTGGAATTCTTACACTGCCCACATCTTGTGTTATATCGGCACAGTTGCCTAGAAAGTACTGGCAATATAGACTGTGAATCTGCTGTATGATACTATTGATATAATATCACAAGTTGTTAAACCACCATATTATGTTTTCCACAAGATCTGCAGCTCAAAAGAACCTAGGTATGGTCAATTAATTCAGTAATTGGGGCTAACAAGAGCACCTGTATGATCATATAGTGCCACACTTAATATAGTATGCACAGTATATACGTGTCAATGTGCAGTCTGCAGTTATAAGTGGTGCCTCTGTAGTCAAATTATTACTTTCTATTGCTAGTACAGGTTGAGTCTCCCTTATCCAAAATGCTTGGGACCAGAGGTATTTTGGATATGGGATTTTTCCGTATTTTGGAATAATTGCATACCATAATGAGATATCATGGTGAGGGGAACTAAATATAAGCACAGAATGCATTTATGTTTCATATACACCTTATACACACAGCCTGAAGGTCATTTTAGCCAATATTTTTTATAACTTTGTGCATTAAACAAAGTGTGTCTACATTCACACAATTCATTTATGTTTCATATACACCTTATACACACAGCCTGAAGGTCATTTAATACAGTATTATTAATAACTTTGTGTATTAAACAAAGTTTGTGTACATTGAGCCATCAAAAAACAAAGGTTTCACTATCTCACTCTCACTCAAAAAAGTCCGTATTTCGGAATATTCCGTATTTCGGAATATTTTGATATGGGATACTCAACCTGTATTGCGCAGTTCACAGTGTTATTATTGAGATCTCTATTCAAATGAACCCGTATATGCATTTAGCATTAGACATATAGGATTATTAATCACTGCAGCTGCACCGCATAATTCAGAGTATCATAACGGTTATTTCATATATGGTAACCTCATATGTTATAAAGCTGAGTAAGCATATTTAATATACCATTAGGTATCCACTCTAATGGTTCTTATTTAGTACAACACGTCAGTGGGATATCAGCAAGGAGAGTTCTTAATTCCTATAGCTGCTGCCATGAAATTGGCAGTGCCGTTATTGATTTCTTATTCCTAACAGTCACATGTGGTTTACAGCAAGACGGGCAGTTGCAGTAGATGCCTTTGTAGTTAAATTAATGCTTTCTACTGCTAATATTACGCAGTTAACAGTATCCTTATTAGGATCTCTATTCACATGAACCCATATGTTTATATATTAAGCATTAAGCAAATAGGATTATTAACTACTGCAGCTGCTCCCGCTCATAGTATCTTCACGAATGTTTCGTATATAGTAACCTCATATGTTATAGAGCTGAATCAGCATATTTAATATATTCACTCTAATGGTTCCTAACTGATACAACACGCCAGTGGGATGTCAGCAAAGGAAGTTATTAATTCCTATAGCTACTGCCGTGAGATTGGCAGTGCCGTCATAGATTTCTTATTGCTAACAATCACATATAATTTACAGCAAGACGGGCGGCTGCACCGCTCGTCTGGAACGCTGTCTAAGGCTAATTATAGCAATACCCCTAAATACGGTGCACACATATGTTAATAGGACATTTTTTCAAATATTTATACTTTGCACATCAGACACATTAGCTCAAGGCCAATGCACATTTCACTCATAGGCTTCCTCAGGGCACTATAGTGCCCTGAGGAAGCCTATGAGCGAAATGTGCATTGGCCTTGAGCTAATGTGTCTGATGTGCAAAGTATAAATATTTGAAAAAATGTCCTATTAACATATGTGTGCACCGTATTTAGGGGTATTGCTATAATTAGCCTTAGACAGCGTTCCAGACGAGCGGTGCAGCCGCCCGTCTTGCTGTAAATTATATGTGATTGTTAGCAATAAGAAATCTATGACGGCACTGCCAATCTCACGGCAGTAGCTATAGGAATTAATAACTTCCTTTGCTGACATCCCACTGGCGTGTTGTATCAGTTAGGAACCATTAGAGTGAATATATTAAATATGCTGATTCAGCTCTATAACATATGAGGTTACTATATACGAAACATTCGTGAAGATACTATGAGCGGGAGCAGCTGCAGTAGTTAATAATCCTATTTGCTTAATGCTTAATATATAAACATATGGGTTCATGTGAATAGAGATCCTAATAAGGATACTGTTAACTGCGTAATATTAGCAGTAGAAAGCATTAATTTGACTACAAAGGCATCTACTGCAACTGCCCGTCTTGCTGTAAACCACATGTGACTGTTAGGAATAAGAAATCAATAACGGCACTGCCAATTTCATGGCAGCAGCTATAGGAATTAAGAACTCTCCTTGCTGATATCCCACTGACGTGTTGTACTAAATAAGAACCATTAGAGTGGATACCTAATGGTATATTAAATATGCTTACTCAGCTTTATAACATATGAGGTTACCATATATGAAATAACCGTTATGATACTCTGAATTATGCGGTGCAGCTGCAGTGATTAATAATCCTATATGTCTAATGCTAAATGCATATACGGGTTCATTTGAATAGAGATCTCAATAATAACACTGTGAACTGCGCAATACTAGCAATAGAAAGTAATAATTTGACTACAGAGGCACCACTTATAACTGCAGACTGCACATTAACACGTATATACTGTGCATACTATATTAAGTGTGGCACTATATGATCATACAGGTGCTCTTGTTAGCCCCAATTACTGAATTAATTGACCATACCTAGGTTCTTTTGAGCTGCAGATCTTGTGGAAAACATAATATGGTGGTTTAACAACTTGTGATATTATATCAATAGTATCATACAGCAGATTCACAGTCTATATTGCCAGTACTTTCTAGGCAACTGTGCCGATATAACACAAGATGTGGGCAGTGTAAGAATTCCAGTTGTCACATTAAAAGATTTGGATCTCACCTCATATATAATTGTTGTACAATAATAAAGTACATAATAAATTATTTTCAGTAATTTAATCATGCAGGCATAATATGCAATATCCCAAGGGTAGGATCTTATGGAATCCCCAATAATTATTTTAACACAGCATTTATTTTCTGCTATAGTTATCTATAAATTTATGTATACTTATCAATGAATCTTATTGGATTCAATTACCCACAGATCTCCTAGTGAGAACGTTTGTTTTAAGTATAACATAGCAGGAATTAGTACGGTCCACGCATATTAGGATTACCTTACAATACAAATACAAAATGCACTCGACACACCAGCTTTGTTTTTAATCTTTATTCACTTATTTTCATTCTTTTTCACCTTCCTTACTATCCTTTATTACTTCGCTTGATTCTTAACAAAGGACAATACTAGTCTGAAAAAATTATTTCAATTATATATATATACAATAAACATTGAATGTGGCATTTTTGCCGATATATGCGAACAATATAGGGATTTTAACGAATTATCAATAAAGAAATTAATTTTAATACAGTAGATATTGGGTTGTGTGCACCGCACAAATAACTGATTTCTTTTTTCTTTCCCCTCCCTTTGGGGATTTGACTTTATATTAATTTTTATGTTATACTACTATTATAGTGCATTTTATTATATGTCTTCTTGACACCTTGCTGTTATTAAGATAATGAATAATATACCCCTTTCACATCACCAAAATAACCCAGCTTTTTACTTTGTCGACCCGGGTCGAGGTGCGGTGTGAATGCACCAAACTGAATATCCCAGGTCAACCGAACCGGCATTTCAACCCTGGTTAAAAGAAGGGTCAAACACATGTTGGACCCAGATTATTGTGCACTTAAAAGCTACAGTCACGAGATATTCCACCCGGCTCTGGGACAATAGTGCTGATTGGCTGTTTCCAGTCAGCTGTGGCCTGTGTACTGTCCTGCAAACGTTTTGTGAGAAGCAATTTAATAGCACAGTTCTGCACTGTACTTTGGACCTACTGTACTGCACGGTAGCCATGGCAAACTGGAGTGACGAAGAAGTCAGGTAGTTGCTGTGGATCAGGGGTGAGGAAGAAATCCGTAGACAAATCGCAGGCACAGTCAGGGATGTGATAACATATCGCAACATCAGTAAAATGCTTGCAGCATCAGGATTTATTATGTCCCAACAGCACGCGGTCAATAAGCTGAAGACACTTAAGAAACAATATCACAAGGTCAACGACAACAATAAGAATCGCAGTGGTGCTGCCCGCATGGACTGGCAGTATTTTGAGTTGTGTGCCCACGCATTTGGCCATACTGCATTAAGCAGCCCTGTGACATTGTCATCTAGCCTGGCTGCCACTGAAACTAGTCGTGTCTGCTGTAGTGACCCCAGAAGGATGGTCAACTCCGCCACCTGCATTGTTTGTGGATGAGCCTACACCATTGGCAGCTGATCCACTGCTGATGGAAGAAGCCAGTGTGTCGCCTACAACACAGGTGGCTGATGAGGCACAACCTGGACCTAGTCTGGCTGCAACAACCCAAATGCAGCCTTTACAAGGATCATTTAAGTCAACATTGATATATTTATAACAAACTCTGGCCATACACTTGTCTGATTTGGCTACTTGTCACCCGATTCCAACGGATAGGCCCGAGAAATCATGTGGGCAAATAATATAATATTCAAAAATAATTGGAGATAAATTACAACAAATAATAATTTGAAAAATTATAAATGTTGCAGTGTTGTCAAAGTCAAAAATATTACATAGAGAGAACATACAGACTCCACACATATGAGTCGCTATGCTTGCAAATACGCACAGCAATATACGGTACCATACGCATTTACACAGACATGCCACAGAGATAGATTCGACACATATTTCATACAGCACATAATTTGAACATATCAAGCGCCAGACATCATAATGTTTTAAATGTATTTAATGGAGTAACGTCATGTATGTGTATTATTGGAACGAAGCAAGATAGACATGTCGTGTTTGGTATTAAAGCAACCAGATTAATGTGTATATCAATTTGATGCCTGTTATTAAGTTGTAGCTCATTGCAACAAGTAGATATGATTAAATGTATGAAAGCTAAAGTCACTCTTATTAGAACAATGGATTTCCTGGAAGACAGCATGCTTGACCAGTGGCTATCTCCTGTCACTTGTCCATCAAGGCTGAACCTCATTTGCATATGAATTGACCAGTGACTCATCATGAATGAGAAAGTTCCCTCCCTTAGACTAGTCTGTGCACTCCCCCAAACTATATAGTACATTGCTGATGAGACACACAGAAGTCTCTGTTCTTTTTCCCCTGGATCCTGAACGAGAAGGGTTGCTGCTGATACTCTGCAGTGAGCATGGAGGGAGAGCTAAAGATGGAGGAGGGGAAGCATAGAAAGCATTGAGCAAAATATGGTAATTGTATCGCTGGCCACGTGGCTGTATTTTGAATTAGATTGTATTAACTGCTTACTGTATAAATTGTAACCATGTAACTATATATATATACTGTACATTGTGATATATTGAATACATATCCTTTTAATAACAAATATATACATCAATGAGCTTTGGAACTCAGACAATGTATGTGTGTATTGTTTTCTCTTAAGGGATGTAGTGTTTTGCGATGTACAGCGCACTTTTACCGTATATGGTAATAAGATGCACCTGGCGTCCGCAGTATATATTAGAGCGGGCATTTTAAATATTTGTTAGTAAGCAATTTGGCATTTACAGAGTGTAGGTGGGAGAATACCACAAACATGCTTGCCAACATCACTGCAGTTTTCTATATCCTCACATTTTTGTCACAAACACACCCAGCGTTCGCCCAGACACTCCTCCGTTTCTCCAGCCACTCCCGCGTTTTTCCCAGAAACGTTAGCGTTTTTTCACACACACCCATAAAACGGCCAGTTTCCGCCCAGAAACACCCACTTCCTGTCAATCACACTCCGATCACCAGAACGAAGAAAAAACCTTGCAATGCCGTGAGTAAAATACCTAACTGCATAGCAAATTTACTTGGCGCAGTCGCACTGCGGACATTGCGCATGCGCATTAGCGACTAATCGCTCCGTTGCGAGAAAAAAATAACGAACAACTCGGAATGACCCCCATTATTCATAGTAAGGGCACAATACTGTCTCAATATTGTGCAGAATTTGTTTCAGCACTGACCTACAGTATTTAAACTATACATTTGTGCCAACATGAGGGTAAAAGATGTGGAATTCTACAGTCAGTATACTGTAGCATGGAATGAAATTGCTGCCATGTAAATGATGTGCCCATTAGTCACAACTCCTACAATAAGGTTGCCTAGGTAAAAGGACTAAAATAGTTTTTACTTGTATACATATTCCATAATAGTTTGGCAATTTCATTAATCCACTACATTAGGCTTTACAGCACACTCTAATACTGTATAATAACTTGGAAGAGGTCCAACCACTCTTGCGTGTTTGCGGATTTGTTTTACATTGGACAAAGTAAAACATGAAGGTGGAAAGATCATTGTATGAAAATCTCCACATGCTCCGAGCTGGTATAAAAAACAAGTTCTCTTTGGAAGGAAAACATGTGCACATTTCTTCATCTATACATAAAATAAAACTGTAAGGGTTGTGTCTGTACAAAGCATTTTTTTTTTTTTAGAACTATACTTCTAGTGACTGTGAGTTATGGAGACAAAAAAATAAAACATTCAGAATTTTTGTGTTTATTCCAGCATCACACAAAAACTACTGGATGAATTTGGATTGTGTTTTCACTATTGTATATCTAAGTGACCTGGAAAGAGGTATGTATGATCTCAATGTGACATTAGGCAGAGGAGCAATGCAGAGTGCAGACTCCTCAAGTCCAAAATTACTATCTTTCTATCTATCTATCTATCTATCTATCTATCTATCTATCTATCTATCTATCTACTGTATGTGTGTTACACTTTGCTTTTTGAAGAAATATTACATTTTTGAAGGTTTACAAAAAACGTGTCCCACCTTACATTTATTCGAAACAAACTTTGTAAATATCATATAACAATACTATGTTAATATTCTATATTATTAAAGCTTAAAGTTATTTAAAATATAATAACCACAGGTCATCAAATACTGTAATTATACAGGTAATATAAAGAAATACTTTGAGATTAAGGTAAATTTTGATACATCTGTGCATTAGGATCTTCCAGTCTCTGTGAAAGAGGTGGTTAGGGATGACTATACTCATATGGTGCTGGGTAAGGTGCAGGGTTAAACTGGGGATAGGTGTGACTGTATTGGTGAGGCAGATTATGTGGGTGCCCTAAGTGTTGGCTTTCACTACCTGGGTAAACTTGATCAAATAGAGACGTGAGAAACTCCTGGCTCTCCCTCTGTCGCTCACAAGCATCTCTGTTATTTTGATCCTGCATGCAAAACGGAAACTGACTCTGAATAACCCCCAATTGTTCGCATATTGCAAAATGTTATAGCATACTATAGGAAACTCCATTAACATGACACAAGGTAACGCATATTGGGGGTCATTCCGAGTTGTTCGCTCGCAAGCTGCTTTTAGCAGCTTTGCACACGCTAAGCTGCCGCCTACTGGGAGTGAATCTTAGCTTATCAAAATTGCGAACGAAAGATTAGCAGAATTGCGAATAGACACTTCTTAGCAGTTTCTGAGTAGCTCCAGACTTACTCGGCATCTGCGATCAGTACAGTCAGTTTCGTTCCTGGTTTTCAACCTAGAGACCGGATCCCGACACACACAGACCACAAAATGCCCTTGTCAGCAAGAGGAGTACTTAAAAGTGAGGAGTTTACACCAAGGTAATAGTTGGATCCCAAATCAAGTGTCAGGTACAATAAAGTTCCTCACATTTTACAGTGGAATAGGTTGGTGGTAATATGACAAACAAGGTCATCATTGACACCATGTGCTTCATAACCTTACAGACAGACCCGGCGCTAGCTGCTCAGCAAAGGGATGCAGTGGGATGCTGGAGAGGCGCTGGCATTCTCCCAGCTCTGCATCCCTGTGCTGACTGAGCTGCTGCTGATGTCCCTGTTGCTGCTGCACCTTCCCCCTCCCCTCCCCTGTGACAGTGCAGTGGCCAGGGGGGATCCAAAAGGGGCGGAGCTAGACGGGACCAGGCTGAGAGTGAGTGATTGGAAGTGTGTGTGCAGTGCCGGCGGAACCCGCTCGGCGAAGGGTTGCAGTGCAGGTAGGCGCCAGGCAGGAGAGGCGCTCTAACTGCTCTGCATCCCTTCACTGCACTGTTATTGTCGGCTGCCGCTGCGCTTACCACTGTACAAGCAGCGGCAGCCGGCAGCCTGGATCGCGGATCTTCTGTCCCCCCCACTCCTGCCCCGCCGCTGATGTCTCATCCTCCCCTCCTGTGTCAGCACTGTGACGCTAGTAAGGGGAGGTGTGGGGGCGGGACCAGCAAAGGACAGCTTCGGGAGCAGAGAGCTGCAGTCACTGCTGACTGCAGTTCTGCCAGGAGCCACTAGGTGCTCCCATCTGTATGGACGGAGCCATCTCATCACAGGACTCAGAAACAAAAGAGACTGCCCGGGACCAGTACAGAGGAACTAAAGTGAGTTTTCTTTTTTATGTGTGATTGTCTATCTATCTATCTATCTATGTGTCTGTCTGTCTGTCTGTCTGTCTATTTATCTATCTATGTGTCTGTCTATTATCTATCTATGTGTCTGCCTATTATCTATCTATTTATCTATGTGTCTATCGATCTATCCATCTTTCTATCTCATATCTGTGGGGGGAGTGTATGCGAGATTCAAGTGGCCTAAGGGACCTTTTATGACAGGGGGAGGAGGCACGACACAAGGGGGAGGAGCTAGGCCAGCGGGATAGGTCCTCTACTATCCACGCCACCAACTATTACCTATAGTAATCAGGTGGTGAGCGGAGCAGAGCGGAGCGGAGCGAGCATACTTTTCGGGTACCCTGTTCGGCCATAGCTCCTCCCCCTGGTGACGTGTCTCCTCCCCTAGTGACGTCTGAAGGTCCCTTCTCCCACTCCGATTTAGAACCAACCATTTTAGCATAGCAGGGCTGCGATCGCTTGTGCAGCCCTGTTATGCTAAAAAAAAGTTTAAAGCAAAACAAGACCAGACCTGCAGCTACTCCCCAGTGCGGCGGATCTAGCGATGATGTTCCCGGCTGTGACGTCAGACATCCTCCCCCCAAACGCCTGGATCCGCCTGCGTTGGACTCACCACGCCAGGAAAGTGGTGAGTATCCGCCCCAGAACGCCTCCTGCCTGTCCGTCTTCTTGCGATCGCCTATGCAATCACATTTCTCACTGGCGACGTCGCTTCCCGGTGACGGCCGTCGCCAGGCAATGCTGAGCGTGCGCAATGCGTCCGGCGAGCATGCGCAGTTCCGACCCGTTTGCACTGCAGCGAAGAACCGATGCGTGCGAACAGGTCGGAATGACCCCCAGTGTGCGGTGTAATGTGAACAAGATTGTGCTACTTTATGGAGTAATTTTAATTGGTACTATTGTGTGGCCACACCCCACCCGCTTCTTGCGGCGTTTGACTTCGGTGCGCACTGTCCCTTTATTAAGTATGGGAGAGAGGGCGCAAATTTATAGTTTGTAGGGAGGCGCCGAACACCCTTGCACCGGCCCTGTGTGTGTGTATATTGTATATATGTGTGACTGTGTATGTGTGTAATGTATGTACAGTGTGTGTGTGTGTGTGTGTGTGTGTGTGTGTGTGTGTGTGTGTGTGTGTCCTATGTATTTATATGTGTACAGTGGCGCACCCAGGGGGGGTTTCCGAGCACCCAGAAACCCCCTCCACTAAAAAAAATATATATATTTTTATTTTTTATTTTTTTACGCTCCATGAGTATTATTAATGGCTGTCTAGCGTCCTCTGCAGCCTGCTGTCTTCTTGGTGGCACTTGTAAGTGCAATAAAAGTTTACTTTATTTTAATTATAGTACATATATATCCATGTGCATACATATATACACATGTATATACATACATACATATAAACACACACACACACACACATGATATATATATATATACATGTGTATATATATATATATATGTGTACTGTACATATATATATATATGTAGGCATGTTTAATATGCTATGCATATGTGTGTGTGTGTGTGTGTGTGTGTGTGTATATATATATATATATATATGTAGATATATGTACAGTATATATATATATATATATATATATATACACACACACACACACACTAGTTTTACGGACCCAGCGTATACTGGGTCACCTCAGTCCCCACCCCCGTGATTGGCTCCGCCCAGTTCTGGAAACCCCCCCATGCAAATCCTGCGTTTGCCATTGGTGTATCTGTGTGTGTATGTGTGACTGCGGCATAATATGTGTAAGCGGCACTGGTACAGTGGGTGTTACGTATGTAAGCGGCACTGGTACAGGGAGCATTACGTGTGTAAACGGCACTGGTAAAGGGGGCGTTACGTATGTAAGCGGCACTGGTACAGGAAGCATTACGTGTTTAATCATCACTGGTACAGGGGGTGTTACGTGTGTAAACAGCATTGCTACAAGGGGCGTTACGTGTGTAAGCGGCACTGCTACAGGGGGCGTTACGTGTGTAAGCGGCACTGGTACAGGGAGCGTTATGTGTGTAAGCGTCACTGGTACAGGGGACGTTACATGTGCAGGCATCACTGGTACAAGCAGCGTTACGTGTGTAAGCATCACTGGTACAGGCAGCATTACGTGTGTAAGCGTCACTGGTACAGGGGGTGTTACGTGTCTAAGCGGCACTGGTACAGGGAGCGTTACGTGTTTAATTGTCACTGGTACATAGGGTGTTACAAGTGTAAGCGGTACTGGTACAGGGAGCGTTACGTGTGCAAGCGTCACTGGTACAGTGAGTGTCAGTGGCAAACGCAGGATTTTCATTGGGGGGTTTCCGTACATGTATTCGTGTGTGTGTGTGTGTGTGTGTGTGTGTGTGTGTGTGTGTCTGTGTGTGTGTGATATATATACTCACACACATACAGTACATCTGTACATAGACATACATACACATACTGTACAGTAGCATACTTACACACATAGTAAACATGCACACATAATGCATAGTCACACAGTATACAAGCACACAGCACACATACATGCATAGACACAGTATACATGCACACATACATGCATAGACACACAGTATACATGCACACATACATGCATAGACACAGTATATATGCACACAGCACACATACATGCATAGACACTCAGTATACATACACACAGCACACATACATACACAGCACACATACATACACAGTATACATGCACACAAACATACACAACACACATACATACACAGTATACATGCACACATACATACATACATACATACATACATACATGCACACATACATACACACACAGTATACATGCACACAGCACACATACATACATACATACATACATACATGCATGCATAGACATAGTATATATGCACACAGCACACATGCATGCATAGACACAGTATATGTGCACACAGCACACATACATACACAGTACACATGCACACAGCACACATGCATATATACATACATACATACATACACAGTATACATGCACACAGCAAACATACATACACAGTATGGATGCACACATACATACACAGTATAAATGCACACATACATACACAGTATACATGCACACAGTATAGAGATATATACACACACACATTAACAGGAAGCACAGCCCCCCAACCCAGCACTTATACACATGCTGGCCGGGTGAGGTATATGCTGTACCAGTTACTGCAGCAATTTATTATCGAGTGTCCTTTCTTCACCCCCTGACATACAGTAAATGATACATGCACCTGGCTCCTGCAGCAGAATCACTGTGAGTGCTGAACACAGTGACAGCACAGCAGCCACAAAGCCCCTTCTTGACTTGTACTGCCTGAGAGGAGCTGTGCGTAGCCGCTGCAGCTCCCCCTGCAGGCAGCCAGCAGCCAGCTTCTCACTGTCACTCGGACAGTATAACTAAGGAGACGAGGAGGGAGCTGCACGAGCGTCTCTGTATATAGAAAAAAAACGTCCACCTGCGCCGATAGATCGGTGGCCAGGGGGGGTTTCTAGGTACTCAGAAACCCCCCCTGTGTGCGCGTATGAGTGTTACGTGTCTAAGCGGCACTGCTACAGGGGGCGTTACGTGTGTAAGCGGCACTGGTACAGGGAGCGTTATGTGTGTAAGCGTCACTCGTACAGGGGACGTTACACGTGCAGGCATCACTGGTACAGGCAGCATTACGTGTGTAAGCATCACTGGTACAGGCAGCATTACGTGTGTATGCATCACTGGTACAGGGGGTGTTACGTGTCTAAGCGGCACTGGTACAGGGAGCGTTACGTGTGGAAGCCGTACTGGTACAGTGAGTGTTACGTGTCTAAGCGGCACTGGTACAGGGAGCGCTACGTGTGTAAGCGGCACTACTACAGGGAGTGTTACGTGTGTAAGCGTCACTACTACAGGGGGCGTTATGTATGTAAGTGTCAGTACTACAGGGGGCATTAAGTGTGTAATTGTCTCTGGTACAGGGGGTGTTACGTGTGTAAGCGTCACAACTACAGGGGGCATTATGTGCGCTGTCCCTTTGTAAAGTATGGGAGGGCGCAAA
The DNA here is from genome assembly GCF_028390025.1 of Pseudophryne corroboree. Lineage (NCBI taxonomy): Eukaryota > Metazoa > Chordata > Amphibia > Anura > Myobatrachidae > Pseudophryne > Pseudophryne corroboree. The sequence goes on from NC_086448.1 coordinate 599,064,999, forward strand.
TTTATAGTTTGTAGGGGGGCGCCGAACACCCTTGCACCGGCCCTGCTTACAGACTTCAAACAAATTGTGAAGGTAAATTTGCTCCTAATCTACACTATGGAAACTGCGTAAAACTAGCCTTGTGGCTGTTTTCTTCCAGAGATCACTTTAGCCCCCTCATATATATTCCTTTTATGCACACAAGCATGACCCCACCAGGCTATTCCACTGTCCCAACAGAGTTTTGAGAGCACGTTATGTTGGCTGTACATATGCAGCAATACAAAACACATATGCATAACATGATTGATAAAACAAGAAAAGAAAGCTGGCTATAATGGAGAGGCCCATGGTATGACATGGAGGAAAGATGCGGTGTCGATGCCAAAATCCTGGCACCGGTCACAATGCCAGTACCGGAATCCCAAAAATGGTCAGGACACCAACGTCGGAATCCCAACTGTCGGCATCTCAACCTGTGTAAGTATAGCACCTGTCTTAAGTTTAGGGCGAGGGGAGGTTACTTTAGCTGACCACCTGGGAGGTTAGAGTTAGGCATCAACGAGAAGGGTTAGGCTGCGGGGAGGGAGGGTTAGGTTTAGGTACTGCCGCAGGGAGGTTAGGGTTCGGCTGCATGGAGGGAGGGTTAGGTTTAGCTACCACCGCAGGGAGGTTAGGGTTATGCTGCAGGGAGGGAGGGTTAGGTTTAGGTACCGCCGCAGGGAGGTTAGGGTCAGGCTGCAATGAGGGAGGGTTAGGTATAGATACCACCGCAGGGAGGTTAGGGTCAGGCTGCAAGGAGGGAGGGTTAGGTATAGGTACCGCCGCAGGGAGGTTAGGCAATATAGGGGGAGGTTAGGGTTAGGCTGTGGGAAGCGAGGGTTAGGGTTAGGCTGTGGGAAGGGAGGGTTAGAGGAGAACACCCCCAACTCACCCCTCTCGGCATTGTAAACTTCAGGATCCCGGCGTCGGTCTTCTGATCGCTGGGATCCCAAGTGCAGTGCCAGATACCCATATGCCCCAATAGTGCCAGATAGCCATATGCCCCCAGTAGGGCAGTGCCAGATACAGAATATATATCCCCCCAGTGCCAGATACACATTATATGCCCCCCCCCCACAGTGTCAGATACACATTATATGCCTCCACAGTGCCAGATACACATTATATGCCTTCACAGTGCCATAAACACATTATATGGCCCCACAGTGCCATAAACACATGCCCCAGAAGTGCTGCTGACTTTGATGTGTCTGGTGGTCGTGTCGATGAGAGTGCTGAACAGAAACGAGCTGTTCCTATAATAGAGTAACAGCACTGCCGCTACACCGAGTATAGCTTTTCTCTATGTTACATAAATGATACACTATGGGGTATGAGGCTCCCGCACACCTGGTAAAAATATACTGAGGTGGGAGGATACAGCAATGCAGTTAGTCAAAGTTGTAGCCAATGCCTGCTCTTATTAAATTAAATTAAATAACAATTACACAATTCATTTAAAGTCAGATGACCTGTGGCACCGCACCCACCGCCAGGAGCCCTGTGTACTTACTCCCCACGGAAATTGGGATTCTCCCAAACTTCCGCCTCCGGAATCTGCAGCCAGCAGCAGTCGCAGGGACATGGCGTGGACCCTGTGGAGAGACTAGAGAGGACGGCTCTGTGCTGCGCTGGCCACTGCGTGTACTAATCATAGTGTTGGTGTGATGTTGATCAGGAGCGATGGGCAGGCCGGTACCCGGCTGTGTGGAGTGTTTGCACCGCAGCCTCCTCCGTCCTCCTGTGCACCCTTAAAAAGGCAGTGCCCCGCGCGGGCGCTCCAGTCGAACGTGATACAACAAATATATATAAACCCTCCTAGTACACACAGCGCAAAGAAAAGGATGGAGTTACGTTCCTGATTGGATGTGTGGAATCAGATGTCTCTATCCAACCTTCCAGGTAAGTGGAATCCAGCTCGTATAGTCCCAATATGAAACAGAAAAAAATAGCAAAAGGACAACCAATGTGTAGTACTTCACAACAATAATGAATCAGAAATGTCTTTGAAAAGACAAAAAAAGATATCCAGATCCAATGTACCCCACTCACCCAGTGATAGGTGGATATATACATATCAAGGTATCTTTATGTAGTCAATTGCCATATCCATACACCCTTGGAGTGCGCAATAGAGATAGATGGAAGGGAGGGTAATTTGTCGAAATATGGAGCGTACCCAAAAACTCACAGGTAAAAGAGGGATATGAAGTACATAAAGGTTTCTTTAAGGTGTGTAATTTTACTGCACACAGCGTACCCCAACTCACTCTTGATGATGTGAAGCAAATCCTATCAAGGTATCTTTACTTGGTTGTCTCAATAAGAATTCCTTTCTTCCAAATTATCCCATATATCCTCAATGTTTTACATAGGAAAAATGGAACAGAAAGAAGAAAAACCAATGTGTAGTATATATTGAATGGTATAGGGACCTAATAAACTGGTCTCCTGTTTAAACCACCAGATGTTGGTACAGGTGGGAGCAATTATAATGTACTTACACTATAGAAAACAGCAAGTGGGATGGTGTATTACACCCTACAGCTGAATGTTACAGGGCAATATGTGGATGGAAAGGAAATGGAGTTGCGTACCCCAACACTCACAGCAACACCACCAGTGTCAAACACATCAAGGTATCTTTTTAAATATAAGCAAAAGTTTGAAGTATAAAAAACAAAGTCCACATAGATTCAATTAAAAAATGGCTACTCACACTCCTTGTAGTATAATCAACGCGTTTCGGTCATATAGACCTTTATCAAGATGAACTGGAGTGTCTAGGAGTGAAATATTTAAAGTACAGGTAGCCAATAGAAATGCACAGGAAGTGACGTCATTTAATTACATCAATTCATTATATTGATACAAACTGATTATAGTAACATATATCCACTGATAGGCTTTATATACATTTCCCCCATCGGATAATCGCGCCCTCACTTTGTTATAAACAGAGATGTTAAACTGTTATACATAAATCCAAACAAAACTTCATTATTCCGCTCCAGGCGGAAGTTCCGGTCCGTCAGGGATAGATGGGAAATGTAGTTCCATTCAGTTTTCAGTCCCATTCATTTCCTGTGCGGCTCCCGGAACTGGAAGTGCGGCTTCGTCGGCAGAACTGAGGTTGCCCTGAGGTTTCATGGGAAATGTAGTTTGGGCGGGCTTTCAGAACGGAACGGTAGTCCATCAATATTGTCTGAGGATTGTGGGAAATGTAGTCAGTGTGCATTATATCCAAAAAACGTTTACAATAAGCCAAAACATATTCAAAGTCACTTCTATAGCCAATATGTTCATAGGAACAGTATACCCTGGTATTAAAGCAACATTAAAAATGACATACATAAATAATAAAGATGCAATAATGAACAACAGAAACGTAATGTTATAAAAACCACTTGAGTTCGAAATAGCAATTGAGACCATAAGGGCTCAAGGTATTATAATTAAAAATACAGTTCATTTCGGATCTGGCCAAGACGCCATGCCGTGTCTTTATTTCTTAAGGACCCTTTTATATGTTTTATACCCAAAAAAACTGTGATACCTGAAACCAGACAATCATGTGTATTTTTAAAATGTAGGGATAGCGAATGGGTATCGAGCCCCTTCTTTATATTCCTTATATGTTCTCCTATTCGCACTTTAAAGGGGCGTGATGTGCGTCCGATGTAAAATAAATTGCGTTTACATCTAATCGCATACACAATATTTTTTGTATCACATGTTATGAAATCACTGATATCGATATCAATATTATTGATAGAAATTTTAGTAATTTTACTGCGCCCTTCACTTTTATTATTTTTACAACCGATGCAGCTCCCACATCTAAAAAAACCTTTAGAGATAACCTTTGGTCCAGACGGTAAGAAAGGAAAGGCACTGGAAACTAATTTGTTTTTTAGATTAGGTGCCCTGCGGTATATGTGCACCGGTTGATCTGGTACCAGGGACCCAATGATTGGATCCACTGGCGTGCGCAGCACATTTTATTAGGGGGTGCACTGTCGGAGGGGTGTGTCTAGCTCCGCCTTTTGGGCATGTCTAGCACATCTATTGATGATCAACGCATATAAAATATCCACCCTTGTACCAATCCTAATAAAGCAGATACATTGTCAGATGTTGTGGTGTGCACCAAACAAACACCCCTGATGGCACTCACTGCAATTACACTGCTCCTACTCAGCCTGGTCTGGCTCCCCCTCTCTTTCCCCTGCAAGCTGCATCAGCTTACTTACAAGCCGGTAACTGAACTGACACTGACAGTCGCAGACTAGTTACTGCTGCTGCTGGAAAAACAAGTGACGTGTCAATGCTGCTGCAGACCGCCTGCCAGTATTGAACTTGTCTTCCTAAGAGGAACGTTGGCTCCATGCTGCTCCTCATCAGTGGCTGGCGTTGACATAGCAAAGAAGGAGAGAGGTGGGCATGTGGCGGGTGTGACGGGTGGACGTGCGAGCATCACACTGTTTTTGTACGTGGAGGTGGAGCCGGGAATTTGATTGCTGCATCAGGCATGTGAGATTGGGGTGCCAGACATTAGGGGGTGCCTGTGCGCACCAGGCACCCCCCCTGCGCACACCTATGATTGGATCTCTTTTTATAAGGCCCCAGTGTTTCTTAAAAATATGTTCAATAGACTTGTATTGAGTGTTGAACTCTTTGATGAGCGCCCATTCGTATCTATCACTCTTTTTATTCTGTTTGTTACTTACTAAAAGGTCCTTACGTTCTATCTCATTGGTTCTCTCTCTGGCTTCCTTTATTTTACTTTTATTATTTATATTTCAAATTTTTGAACGTGCCTGGAGCGGCCCTGTTTCCAGCTTTAGATCACCGGGGGCTGGCGGATGCTGTCAGGGGGGATGAAGAGAGGGGAGCTCTGAGTCCCTTCTTTGTCCTGCCGCTGTGTATGGGTGACTGGGCCAGCGGATCCAGCACTGGATCTGCTGGCCAATCACATGTGCCTCACTAGCAGGGGCATGCTTTCCCTGCCAGCGAGGCACTTGTAGAAGTGCAGCTTTCACTGTTTTTTTAATGGGCTTTTACAGCCCAGTGCTTGGCACCGCCCCCAGCTTTATTCCCATTCCCATTGTCTATGGGAGGCACTAGCTATCAGTGCCTCCCAAACTAGTTTAACACAATAATATGATTAGAATAATATAAAGAGGATACATATGACACAGAAATAGAGATGTGCAGCTGGCACTTTTCGTACTTTGTGTTTTGGTTTTGGTTCTAATTCCACTTTCGTGTTTTGGTTTTGGCTTGGTTTTGCCAAAACCACCCTTTCGTGTTTTGGTTTTTGGTTTTGGATTTGGATGTTTTTTGGAAAAAAACATAAAAACAGCTAAAATCACAGAATTCGGTAGTAATTTTGGTCCTATGGTATTATTAACCACAATATCATTCATTTCCACTCATTTTCAGTCTATTCTGCACACCTCACAATATTGTTTTTAGGCCAAAAGGTTGCACCGAGATGGCTGTACAGTATGACTAAGCTAAGCGACAAAAGTGTGCCGCACAAACACCTGGCCCATCTAGGAGTGCCACTGCAGTGGCAGACAGGATGGCAGATTTAAAAAATAGGCCCCAAACAGCACATGATGCAAAGAAGAAAAAGAGGTGCAATGAGGTAGCTGGATGGCTAAGAAAAGCGACAAAAGTGTGCGGCGCAAACACCTGGCCCATCTAGGAGTGGCACTACAGTTACAGACAGGATGGCACTTAAAAAAACTAGTCCCCAAACAGCACATGATGCAAAGAAGAAAAAGAGGTGCAAGATGGAATTGTCCTTGGGCCCTCCCACCCACCCTTATGTTGTATAAACAGGACATGCACACTTTAACAAACCAATCATTTCAGCGACAGGGTCTGCCACACGACTGTGGCTGAAATGACTGGTTTGTTTGGGCCCCCATCAAAAAAGTAGCAATCAATCTCTCCCTGCACAAACTGGCTCTACAGAGGCAAGATTTCGACCTCATCCTCATCCTCTGATTCCTCACTCCTTTCACTGTGTACATCCTCCTCCTCACAGAGTATTAATTCGTCCCCACTGGAATCTACCATCACAGGTCCCTCTGTACTTTCTGGAGGCAATTGCTGGTAAAGGTCTTCCCGGAGGAATTTATAATTAATTTTGATGAACATCATCTTCTCCACATTTAGGGGTACATTTACTAAGCAGTTATAAGAGTGGAGAAGTGAGCCAGTGGAGAAATTTCCCCATCAACCAATCAGCAGCTCTGTGTCATTTTATAGTATGCAAATTATAGATGTTACTTCAGTGCTGATTGGTTGATGAGGAAATTTCTCCACTGGCTCACTTCTCCGCTCTTATTACTGCTTACTAAATGTATCCCTTAGTGGAAGTAACCTCCTACGCCGATCGCTGACAAGGTTACCGGCTGCACTAAACACTCTTTCGGAGTACACACTGGAGGGGGGGCAACTTAGGTAAAATAAAGGCAGTTTGTGCAAGGACATCCAAATTGTCTCTTTTTCCTGCCAGTATACATACGAACTGTCTGACATGCCTATTTGGATGCTGTCACTCATAAAATCCTCCACCATTCTTTCAATGGTGACAGAATCATATGCAGTGACAGTAGACATGTCAGTAATCGTTGGCAGGTCCTCCAGTCCGGACCAGAGGTCAGCTTTTGCTCCTGACCGCCCTGCATCACTGCCACCGGGTGGGCTAGGAAATCTTATCCTTTTCCTTGCAGCCCCAGTGGTGGGAGAAATTGAAGGACGAGCTGTTGATGGGTCACGTTCCACTTGAGTTGACAATTTACTCACCAGCAGGTCTTTGCACCTCTGCACACTTGTGTCTGCCGGAAAGAGAGATACAACGTAGGCTTTAAACCTAGGATCGGGCACGGTGGCCAAAATGTAGTACTCTGATTTCAACAGATTGACCACCCTTGAATCCTGGCAAAGCAAATGAAGTGCTCCATCCACAAGTCCCACATACTTTGCGGAATCGCTCCATATTAGCTCCTCCTTCAATTTCTCCAGCTGCTTCTGCAAAAGCCTGATGAGCGGAATGACCAGACTCAAGCTGGCAGTGTCTGAACTGACTTCACGTGTGGCTAGTTCGAATGGTTGGAGAATCTTGCACAAGACGGAAATCATTCTCCACTGCACTTGAGTCAGGTGCATTACCCCTCCTTTGCCTATATCGTAGGTGGATGTATAGGCTTGAATGGCCTTTTGCTGCTCCTCCATCCTCTGAAGCATATCGAGTGTTGAATTCCACCTCGTTACCACCTCTTGCTTCAGTTGATGGCAGGGCAGCTTCAGGCGGGTTTGCTGGTGCTCCAGGCTTCGGCACGCGGTGGCAGAATGCCGAAAGTGGCCCGCAATTCTTCGGGCCACCAACAGAATCTCTTGCACACTCCTGTCATTTTAAAAAAAATTCTGCACCACCAAATTAATTGTATGTGCAAAATATGGGACATGCTGGAATTTGCCCAGATGTAATGCACGCACAATATTGGTGGCGTTGTCCAATATCACAAATCCCCAGGAGAGTCCAATTGGGGTAAGTCATTCTGCAATGATGTTTCTCAGTTTCCGTAAGAGGTTGTCAGCTGTGTGCCTCTTACGGAAAGCGGTATTACATAGCGTAGCCTGCCTAGGAACGAGTTGGCGTTTGCGAGATGCTACTACTGGTGCCGCTGCTGTTCTTGCTGTGGGAGGCCATACATCTACCCAGTGGGCTGTTACAGTCATATAGTCCTTAGTCTGCCCTGTACCACTTGTCCACATGTCTGTGGTTAAGTGGACACTGGATACAACTGCATTTTGTAGGACACTGGTGACTCTATTCCTGACGTCTGTGTACATTCCCAGTATCGCCTGCCTAGAGAAGTGGAACCTAGATGGGATTTGATACCGGGGACAAAGTACCTCAAACAATTCTCTAAGTCCCACTGAACTAATGGTAACGGATACCGGACGCACGTCTAACACTAACATAGCTGTCAAGGCCTCAGTTATCCGCTTTGCAAAAGGATGACTGCTGTCATATTCCATCTTCCTCACAAAGGACTATTGGACAGTCAATTGCTTACTGGAAGTAGTACAAGTGGTCTTCCGACTTTCCCTCTGGGATGACGATCGACTCCCAGCAGCAGCAACAACAGCAGCGGCAGCAACAGCAGGCGTACCACTCAAGGATCCTCCGGAGGAATCCTGGTTAGGAGACGACTACTCAGTCTTGACAGTGACATGGCCTGCAGGACTGACGTTCCTGACTGAGGAGGAATTTGACGTTGAGGGAGTTGGTGGTGTGGCTTGCAGGAGCTTGGGTACAGGAGAAAAAAGGGATTTAGGTGTCAGTGGACTGCTTACGCTCTTACCCAAAGTTTCACAACTTGACACTGACTTCTGATGAATGTGCAGCAGGTGACGTATAAGGGAGGATGTTCCTAGGTGGTTAACATCCTTACCCCTACTTATTACAGATTGACAGAGGCAACAAATGGCTTGACACCGGATTTGTGGAGAAATAATTCCACACCGAAGAGGTGGCTTTTTTGGTAGTTTGCCCAGGCATCACAATGGGCTTCTTCATCCCACGGACAACAGGTGTCTCACCCGGTGCCTGACTCTAACCATATCACCATCAGAATCCTCATCGTCAACTTCCTCCTCAGCACCAGCAACACCCATATTCTCATCCTGGTGTACTTCAACAGTGACATCTTCAATTCAATATCAGGAACTGGACTGTGGGTGCTCCTTCCAGCACTTGCAGGGGGCGTGCAAATGGTGGAAGGAGCCACCTCTTCCCGTGCAGTGTTGGGAAGGTCAGGCATCGCAACCGCCGACACACTTGGACTCTCCTTGGGGATTTGTGATACCATCTCGGAACGCACAGTTCTTTTCTGTGCTCTTTCCAGCTTAATTCTTTTAATGTTTCTAGTGGGAGGATGAGGGATTCCATCATCATGTGAAGCTGAACCACTAGTCATGAAAATAGGCCAGGGCCTCATCCGTTCCTTGTCACTCCGTGTCGTAAATAGCTTATTGGCAAGTTTACGTTTCTCCTCAGACCATTTAAATTTCTTTTTTGGGTCTTTTTACTGAACTTTCGCTTTTTGGACTTTACATGCCCTCTACTATCACATTGGGCATCGGCCTTGGCAGACGACATTGATGGCATTTCATTGTCTATGTCATGGCTAGTGACAGCAGCTTCAGTACTAGGAGGAAGTGGTTCTTGATCTTTCCCTATTTTATCCTCCAAATTTTTGTTCTCCATTATTTTTCTGGAGTTATATAACACAATATGCGGCACAGGAATGACTGATGGCTGATGCATAGGACACTACCACTGGTCTGATGCAGGACAACACAGCAACACTGTGTGGGACTTGTGGTTGTTTTTATTATTATTATTATTATTATTATTATTATTATTATTATTATACTGTAGCAGTGGACATATAGCAGCAGCATATACTACTGTGATTGCCTGGTCACTGGAATGACTGCTGGCCAGGACACTACCCCTGGTCTGATGCAGCACAACACAGCAACACTGTGTGGGACTTGTGGTTGTTGTTATTATTATTATTATTATTATTATTATTATTATTATACGTCAGCAGTGGACATATAGCAGCAGTGTATACCATTGTGACTGCCTGGTCACTGGAATGACTGATGGCCAGGACACTACCACTGGTATGATGCAACACAACACAGCAACACTGTGAGGGACTTGTTGTTGTTATTATACGTCAGCAGTGGACATATAGCAGCAGCGTATACCACTGTGACTGCCTGGTCACTAGAATGACTGATGACCAGGACACTACCACTGGTCTGATACAGGACAACACAGCACCACTGAAAGGGACTTATACAGCTACACTGGATATATGGCAGCAGAGGACACCACCACTGTGACTGGTCACTGGACTGATGCTGCACAAGACACTATCCCTGGTCTGATGCAAGACAACACAGCAAAAATGCAAGGGACTTATACAGCAGCCAGCAGCACTGGGGACATATAGCAGCAGAGGACACCAACACTGTGACTGCCTGGACTGATGCAGCACAATACACTGACTACACTGGACTGGACTGAGCAGCACAACACAGCACAAGACTCGCCACCCCACTTTCCCGCCCCCACACAGACACTAAGGAAGAAGACACGTCCCGTCACTACACTCTCCAAGACTGGAGTGAAAATGGCCGCAACGCGCGGCTCCTTATATGGAATCCAAATCCCGCGAGAATCCTACAGCGGGATGATGACGTTTTGCCTCGTTCGGGTTTTCCGAGTCAAGCGGGAAAACCCAAGCCAGGCTCGGAACCGGGTTCAGAGCACGAAGTTCGGTAAGGTTCGGTTCTCTGAGACCCGAACCCACTCATCTCTACACAGAATTAGTGATGTGCACCGGAAATTTTTCGGGTTTTGTGTTTTGGTTTTGGATTCGGTTCCGCGGCCGTGTTTTGGATTCGGACGCGTTTTGGCAAAACCTCCCTGAAAATTTTTTGTCGGATTCGGGTGTGTTTTGGATTCGGGTGTTTTTTTTACAAAAAAACCTCAAAACAGCTTAAATCATAGAATGTGGGGGTCATTTTGATACCATAGTATTATTAACCTCAATAACCATAATTTCCACTCATTTTTAGTCTATTCTGAACACCTCACACCCCACAATATTATTTTTAGTCCTAAAATTTGCACCGAGGTCGCTGGATGACTAAGCTAAGCGACCCAAGTGGCTGACACAAACACCTGGCCCATCTAGGAGTGGCACTGCAGTGTCAGACAGGATGGCACTTCAAAAAAATAGTCCCCAAACAGCACATGATGCAAAGAAAAAAGAGGCGCAATGAGGTAGCTGTGTGACTAAGCTAAGCGACCCAAGTGGCCGACACAAACACCTGGCCCATCTAGGAGTGGCACTGCAGTGTCAGACAGGATGGCACTTCCAAAAATAGTCCCCAAACAGCACATGATGCAAAGAAAAATGAAAGAAAAAAGAGGTGCAGGCATCGCAACCGACACAATTGGACTCCTTGGGGATTTTGTGATTTAGAAGAACGCACAGTTCTTTGCTGTGCTTTTGCCTTCTTAACTCTTTTAAGTTTTCTAGCAGGAGGATGAGTGCTTCCATCCTCATGTGAAGCTGAACCACTAGCCTTGAACATAGGCCAGGCCCTCAGCCGTTCCTTGCCACTCCGTGTCGTAAATGGCACATTGGCAAGTTTACGCTTCTCCTCAGACGATTTTGATTTAGATTTTTGGGTCATTTTACTGAGCTTTATTTTTTGGGATTTTACATGCTCTTTACTATGACATTGGGCATCGGCCTTGGCAGACGACGTTGATGGCATTTCATCGTCTCGACCATGACTAGTGGAAGCAGCTTCAGCACGAGGTGGAAGTGGATCTTGATCTTTCCCTATTTTACCCTCCACATTTTTGTTCTCCATTTTTTAATGTGTGGAATTATAGGCCAGTAATATATCAATAGCAATGGCCTACTACTATATATACTGCGCACAACTGAAATGCACCACAGGTATGGATGAATAGTATACTTGACAACACAGAGGTAGGTAGAGCAGTGGCCTACTGTACCGTACTGCTATATATTATATACTTGTGGTCAGCAAACTGTGCAAAACTGAAATGCACCTCAGGTATGGATGGATAGTATACTTGACGACACAGAGGTAGGTAGAGCAGTGGCCTACTGTACCGTACTGCTATATATTATATACTGGTGGTCAGCAAACTGTGCAAAACTGAAATGCACCACAGGTATGGATGGATAGTATACTTGACGACACAGAGGTAGGTAGAGCAGTGGCCTACTGTACCGTACTGCTATATATTATATACTGGTGGTCAGCAAACTGTGCAAAACTGAAATGCACCACAGGTATGGATGGATAGTATACTTGACGACACAGAGGAAGGTAGAGCAGTGGCCTACTGTACCGTACTGCTATATATTATATACTGGTGGTCAGCAAACTGGGCAAAACTGAAATGCACCACAGGTATGGATGGATAGTATACTTGACGACACAGAGGTAGGTAGAGCAGTGGACTACTGTACCGTACTGCTATATATACAGTTATACTGGTGGTCAGCAAAATTCTGCACTGCCCTCCTACTATATACTACAATGCAGCACAGATATGGAGCGTTTTTCAGGCAGAGAACGTATAATACTGGTGGTCACTGGTCACTGGTCAGCAAAACTCTGCACTGTCCTCCTACTATATAATACTGCTGGTCCCCAGTCCCCACAACAAAGCAATTAGCACACTGAGCACAGATATTTGCAGCACACTGAGCACAGTCAGATATGGAGCGTTTTTCAGGCAGAGAACGTAGATATTTGCACTTGCAGCACACTGAGCACAGATATTTGCAGCACACTGAGCACAGATATTTGCAGCACACTGAGCACAGATATTTGCAGCACAATTTGCAGCCCACTGAACATAGAAACTGAGAGGACGCCAGCCACGTCCTCTCACGATCATCTCCAATGCACGAGTGAAAAATGGCGATGACGCGCGGCTCCTTATATAGAATACGAATCTCGCGAGAATCTGACCGCGGGATGATGACGTTCGGGCGTGCTCGGGTTAACCGAGCAAGGCGGGAGGATTCGAGTCTGCCTCGGACCCGTGTAAAATGGGTGAAGTTTGGGGGGGTTCGGATCCCGAGGATCCGAACCCGCTCATCACTACACAGAATATGTGTTTTATGTATCTTCTTTGTATTATTTTAATCATTAATGACAGGGGAGGCACCTGACTGCACATCCCTGATCTATACCCCACCCCCATCCTCTTCGTGCCAGAGTTCTGAGCCGCCCAACTCTTCAGTGGACCCGGCACCCTCCTTCCTTCAGCAGCCACTCTATGTTGGGTGAAGCAGAGGTCGGCCTCTGCCTCTCATTACTAGGTCCAGTTCCAGGAGTGTCCTCATCGACTGACTCCTTCATTACTAGTTGCCCTTGCCTAAAGCCTCACAATAACGGCCACTCTATCACCAACCGGCAACCTTAGACAGATTCCAAAGCTATCTGGATATTCTGGTGTGCAAGCAGGCGCATATAACATGACTGTTTTATTAGAAAAGTGATGAGTGCCAGATTAATGTACTGACTCTGCATTATCTTCATATTTGTGGCTTATTTTCAATTATGCAAGATTAATTACAACAAATATGTGTTGCCTAAGATTCTGTACTTATTTACAAAGTGCTACAGTGGTTCGAAAGGTGTTTAGTATGAAAAACCTACAATCAAAATCCCGACGGGCAAAATCTCGACAACATTTTACCGATGGTCAAAATTCCCAACAAGGTCAAAATACAGACGAGGTAAAAATAGTGACATTTAAAATACCGACAAGGTCAAAATACCGACATTTAAAATGTTGATAGGTCAAAAACTCGACACAAGTTTTTTGTTTTTGTTTTTTAATTGTGTATGCCAATATAGGTCAACATGGACACTGGATAAGTGTACCGCATTCCCTCTCATGGCTTGCTTCACTTGCCATGCTTCGGGCACTATTATATTTCCCCTCCAAGTCCACTGGGACGGTAAAGTATGAACAAGTCGGTTTAAATGAAAAACTCATGTCGACTTTTTAACCTGTCAACATTTTAAATGTTGGTATTTTGGCCATGTCAGTATTTTGACCATGTCGGGATTTTGATCTTGTCGTGATTTTGACTGTAGGCCAATGGTTGCCGGGATTTTGACCGTCGGGATATTGATTGTTGGTAAATTCACTGCATCCCGTTCGAAAGATACAGTGGGGGATATTCAATTGTTTGAAAAGTCATTTGGGTGTCTGTTTTTTACTTTACAATAGACAGGGGAAAAACAGACACCCAACCGACTTTTCAGACATTTGAATTTCCCCCTGTGAGTGCAATATATGTAACTGTCCCTTCGCCAGATACATTGTTACTATCAGTGTACATATACATACCAGCCCTGATAAATTTGTAAGTATTTTTGGAGGATGGTTGTCTGTGACTGCAGTAGCTATAGGATTTTTACTATTTTCTGTTTTTTGTTTATTTTTTATTGTATACAGTACTTAATATCTGCTGTATACTTAATATCATTTTCATTATTTAATATATTTTTAATAATTATTTTTGTGCTCTCTCCTTGGTTTTATTTTATTTTTTCGGTTGTTGAGGTTGGCTACCCCCTGTGTGTCAGAGAGCAGCATTGAGATTGGGTCAGAGTATCATGTGTATGGGGCATTATGTGTAAAAGGACATTAATAATGTGTGGCATATGTGTAAGGGTCATTACTGTGAGGCAATATGTGTATAAGGGTATACTAATGTGTGGCAATATGTGTATAAGGGCATTACTTGTGCATTACATTATGTGTATAAGGTGCACTACTGTGTGGTATAATAAGGTGAATAAGGAGCAATACAGTGTGAATAAGAGGCACTACTGTGAGGAGTAAAGTGTATAACACAAAAGAGTACTGCTGTGTGACGTAACTATCGTGTGATATAATGTGAATAAGGTTGCACTACTGTGTGGCATAATTTGAAATGGGGGTACTATTGTGTGTCCACGCCCCTTCACAGCAAGAACACACCTCTTTTTCGGGGTGCGCACTGAAGGCACACACTAATCCAATTATAAATATTTATGGGGTGGGGCTTTTACTGGCACAGGGCACCAAAATGAGGACTGCTATGGGTGAGGGGAGATGGTGCAGAGAAATGGGTGCAGGGTAAGAGGCAAAACTTCGACATCTTTGCATGAGGTGCTGTTTGGGGCCTAGTTTTTGAAAAGTGCCATACTGTGTGACACTGCCGTATGAGTCCAGGGGTACTGCTGTATTAGTCCTGGGGTACTGGCGTATAAGTCCACCAATTGCAGATTTTTTTTTAAAGTGACTGGAGCGTGCTGGAGATGCTGTCAGTGGACCGAACAATTGCGTCCCACTATCGACATTCAGTCACTGCGTGACACTACTAGATGGGCCAGGGGGTTGTGTCGCTTAGCTTAGACCTACAGCAACCTCGGTGCACCTTTTTTTCTTCTTTGCATCATGTGCTGTTAGGGGCCTTTTTTTTATATCTGCCCTCCTGTCTGCCACTGCAGTTCCACGCCTAGATGGCCCAATTGTTTGTGTCGCTTGGCTTAGTCATACAACTACCTCATTGCAATTCTTTTTCTTCTTTGCATGATGTGCTGTTTGGGGCCTTTTTTTTATATCTGCCCTCCTATCTGCCACTGCAGTGCCACGCCTCGATGGGCCAGGTGTTTGTGTTGTCCACTTGTGTTGCTTAGCTTAGTCATCCAGCAACCTCGGTGCAACCTTTTGGCCTAAAAACAATATTGTGAGGTGTGAGGTGTTCAGATTAGACTGGAAATGAGTGGAAATTATTGTTATTGAGGTTAATATTACCGTAGGAGCAAAATTACCCCCAAATTCTGTGATTTTAGCCATTTTATGGTTTTTTCAAAAATTATCCAGATCTAAAACCATAACCAAAACACGAAAGGGTGGTTTTGGCAAAACCAAGCCAAAACCAGAACATGAAAGTGGAATTAGAACCAAAACACGAAAAGTGCCTGCCGCACATCTCTACCTTAAACACATGCAGGACTTGAAACGGATGCTGTCAGCAGAAGGTAAACTTGAAATGCAAGTCAACAAGTGGCTACTTGGTCAATCTCATGTTCCAGCAAAAAGCAAATGTCCGTTGCTTTATCATCAACATAAGACAAATTAATTTCAGCGGCCTATGCCAATCAAGACATTGTTTGGTTACGTCAGCTATTACAGGATTTTGGAGAGTCAGTAGCTCAACTGACAGTATTGTTTGAGAATAAGCACAGATGTATAAAGCTTGCAAGAAGTGAAAAGATCAACACTAAAACCAAACATGACAATGTGAAGCATCATTATCTTTGAGATCTAATGAGCAAGATGTGATTCTGCTTACATATTGTGAGACTGATAATGTGTTGGCAAATGTTTTTACAACGCCAATCCCAAAGCCAAAGCTTGAGGACAGTAGATCTAAGATGGGGATGGTCTGAGAAGCAGTTGTTGAGCATGGTATTAAGCGTATGTCACTGTGATATTGCAACCACTGTTCTCAACTTTGTTTAATTTACTGCACATGAAGATGTTGGGGCTTATGTAATAGCCTGCGAGATGTAGGCTGTGTGGGTAGTCTGGCATTTGATTTTGCCTTGTAAATGATTGGCGCTTTAAAAATACAGGCATGCCCATCGGAATTCCCACACAGTCTGCATCTCGCGGGCTAGTTTCATAAGCCCCTCCACAGGGGCGTGGGAGAGGAGGAGTAGGCCCGTGTGCAGGCTCCGGCTGGGCCCCCTCCCCTCTAGCCAGCAACGCTGTGTAGACTCTGGGAACTAGGGTCCCTAGGGGACCCTAGCGCTGTCCCAGAGTCTACAGCGCATGCACAGATCTCTGGGAAAATGGTGCATCGGTCATTTTTCCAGTAATTTACCAACAGCATATTCGCAAAACACCAGGAAAATGGTGCAGCGCCATTTTCCCAGTGATTTCAGCAGCGCTGCTGCTGCGCCATGGGACTCCGGAGGGTAAGTATTTCTATTAATGGGTGCAGGGTGTGCAGTGTGGGCCCCCATAGACCCTCGGGGGCCCGTGTGCACCGCACACACTGTACCTATTATAAATACGCCAGTGCCCCTCCATCAGAGATCAGATGCTGATAACGTTAGAGAAAAAGAAGTTGATATTGTAGGTGGTGTGTTTATCAATACTCTTTTATACAGTAGAAGAAGGTGCTTCCTTCTTTCCTTTAATCCATGTTAAAATCACCATGTTAAAGTTTACAGCATGTGTTTGAACCTGTTTATATTTAAAGAGTTCCTTTGATTAACCTTCTCCTATTCTTATATAACATATCTGCTAACATTACTATGCTTATTATGACTGGAACTGTTGCCCTTTTCTGAGGATGCATGCACCCTAACTGCTGGATTGCCAAGAGTACTGACTTGTGGACTTGGTATATTTAATTAGTACCTCCACGGCCGTCTTTTCATATGGGCTCAATGGGCACTTGCCCAAGGGCCCCAGGAACATAAGGGCCCTAGACTGATAGTTGAGGGTCTCCTCTTTCCAGAGGTACCAGATTTTTTAAAATCGGCCCTGAGGAACCAGAGATATCTGACTTCAAAGTAGTGGTCCCCATCCAAGCCTATTAATTGCTTTTCTGCTGCGGGGTACACTGGGCTCCACAAGGAATGGACAATGGGGTGTAGAGTAGGATCTTGATCCGAGGCACCAACAGGCTCAAAACTTTGACTGTTCCCAGAATGCATAGCGCCGCTTCCTATATCACCCCCGCCTCCCTGCACAGGATCTCAGTTTTGTAGTTGGTGCTGCAGTAGCAGGCACTTAACAGAGGGGCTGCTCCAGGCAGCCCTAAGAAGAGTTTTTTTTCTGAGGAAAAAAGTGAAGACTTCAAGGACAGCAGCAGTGTTACATGTCAGTTGACATTCACAGCTGCAGCTCCGGCTCTCCCCAGCGGCGCTGTTCACTCCCGAGCCCTGGTCGCCGGGTAACTACAGCAGGAGGCTCCGGTTTTCTTCTTGTCAGGCAAACACGACGGGGGCTCTCCGGGATCGCATGGCCGCACTTCGGGAGGTGGTAAGTGGGTACCGCTTGTGGGGCCCGGTCTTTATCGTGATCCGGCGCGGTCAGTGGGAGGCGGGCCGCGCGCGCTGGACACTGTGGAAGTACAGGCGATCCCACTAGATCACCAGGGCATGGGACAGGTCAGGTTTTCTCTATAAACCATTTTATTAGAGCCCGCAGCACCCGGTGGTTTTGCCAGCAGGGGGATAGAGCTTGGACCTGAAGCCCCTCCCCCAGCCCCAGGCCGCCATTTTCTGCAAATGTTCCCGCCCTGGAGCTGCATATCTGTCTCTCCCTCACTCCCTGGCAGTGTCTGCATCGCCATTATCCCTCAGCTCACTGTTCCTGGGAATGCTTTGGCAAATCCTCCTATGTAAAGCCGCCTGGTTGTCAGTGCTGTGACTTTACAAGACACTTAAGTATTCTACCTGCCTTTTTTAGTCAGTGTTAGTTAAGAAAGAGTGCACTTAGTCAGGGTTTCCTAGTACAATTACCCTGTGATATACATCCAGTTCTTACTGTGTACTGTTATATCTATTGTTATAGAGCTGTGTAAGCTAGTCCAGTGCAGTATTATTGTTAGTAATAACCTCTGCATTGTACAGACTGTGACTATTTGTGTGTGCATTTGATAGCTGAATGGTGTCCATTTCGTGTCTTTCACTCAACCTGCTATCCCTTTATTCTATAACCTGAGGAGGCTTGGTGCATCAGGTTTTATCTAATATAGGATTTTCACAAAGATATACTGTATTACATATTTTTCTCTGTGATTTAGTCACCATATCTGTCCTCAGATAGCCGCAGATACCTATGAGGAGAATATAGCAGCTTTGGGCTCTGGTTCTGGAGGCTCCTTGCCCCCCAGTGGGACGGTGGCAACGGGGGCAAATAATAACCTGCCGTGGGCCGCTTTTTCCATGCTTCTGCATACGCTAGTTCATAAACTAAATCCCCCTATGGGACCCCCAATGCCGGTGCAACCGTTTTTGGTCCCTGCAGCTAACCCGCCGTGGGCGGACGATTTATCTGCTCAAATAAAGAAGTTGAACCAGTCCCTGACTACTAAAAAGTCTGACCGTGGCTCACCTACGTCCAAGGGGTCCTCTAAGCGAGCGCTTGTCTCCTCACAATCCACTGCTGTCACTGACACCTCGTCGGATGAAGACGGCACTTACACTGACCCCACAGGTTCTGACTCAGATACGGCTGATGGGGAGGGTGGTTCACATGTGGATGTTCCTGATCTTTTGGAGGCTATTAAGTTAATTTTACAGATTACGGATGATCCCGAGCCATCCGTTCCTCCTAGGAAACCATATAGGTTCAAGCGTCAGAAGGTGGTTAAACAAGTTTTACCTCACTCTGACCACCTAGTGGATATACGTCAGGAACCCTGGGAAAACCCGGGTACGAAGTTTGTGCCTCAAAAGAAGATGCTGGATCGCTAACCCCTCACGCCGGAGCTGTCTAAGAATTGGGAAACGCCTCCTCCAGTGGACTCACATGTGGCTAGGATGGTGATTTCCTCAGCTCTACCGGTCACCACCATCACGTCTCTAAAAGAGCATACTGATAAACGTGTGGAGGGTTGTCTGAAAGCGATTAACACCACCACAGGTGCTGCACAAAGGCCCACTATTGCAGCTACTTGGGCTGCAGAGGCCATTGAAGCATGAGCCTTGGAGTTAGATGCTGAAATCTCCTCTGACCATGCTAGACAATACTTGTCTTATATTGTCACAGCTTCTCGTTATATTAAAGAGGTGGTTTCTGATGCCGGTATCATGGCAGCCAAGGCCTCTACTACATCAGTCCTGGCTCGCCGGATATTGTGGCTGAGATCCTGGTCTGTGGATCTGGACTCTAGAAAAACCCTGGAGGTACTCCCTTTTAAGGGAGATATTCTGTTTGGGGAGGATTTAAATAAGATTGTGGCTGACTTGGCTACTGCCAAAACTGCCTGTCTGCCAAGTACTGATCCTTCTGTGTCGAAGGCTAAAGGTACTTCCTTTCGCCCCTTTCGTCCTTCAGGTAAAGCAAAAGGTCAGGCGTACAACAAGCAGGCCCGTACTTCCAAACCTGGTAAGCCAAAGCCCAAAAGAGCCTGGGCGGCCCGTCAGCCAGCTTCCAAGACAGATAAGCCTGCCACGTGACGGGGCGGGCCTCCCTCTGGGGGATCCCAGGGTGGGGGGCCGGCTTCTAGGGTGTACCCAGGAATGGTTGAAGACCACTTCATATGCCTGGGTACGGGAAGTCGTCACTCGAGGTTACGCCATAGCCTTCAAAAACCGACCCCTTCATCGATTTTGCCAGACAGATGTCCCGTTGGACAAGACAAAGGCAAACACTCTTCATTCGGTGGTACAGACCCTCCTGGATACAGGAGTCGTAGTACAGGTGCCTCTTGCGCAGAGGGGCCGGGGGTACTATTCTCCACTGTTTCTAGTCCCGAAACCAAATGGGTCCTCTCGGCCCATTTTCAACCTCAAGGCATTGAACAGGTTTGTGAAGGTTTCCAAGTTCCGAATGGAAACCCTTCGCTCTATAGTTCTGGCCTTGGAACCTGGGGACTTCATGGTCTCCCTGGATATACAGGATGCTTACCTGCATATTCCTATAGCAGTGTCTCATCAGCAATACCTGAGATTTGCGATTGGCAGCTGCCATTACCAGTTTCGGGCGTTACCTTTTGGTTTAACAATGGCTCCGCGAGTCTTTACAAAAGTCATGGCGGTGATGACGGTGGTACTCCGCCGTCAAGGGGTCAGGATACTGCCGTATTTGGATGACTTGTTAATCCTGGCAAATTCCCCAGAACTTCTCCTGCGTCATCTAGATGTGACGGTCCGGTTTCTGCAAGCCCACGGGTGGCTCATCAACTGGAAAAAGTCATCCCTGATCCCTGCTCAGAGCATGGTGCATCTGGTAGCACTATTGGACACTCACAACCAGCGGTTGTTCCTGTCTCAGGAGAAAGTCCTGAAACTTCAGGACAGGATTCGTTGCTTCCTATCTCGTCCGCAAGTGTCGATACATTCGGCGATGCAGGTGCTGGGCCTCATGGTGTCAGCATTCGACATGGTGGAGTACGCTCAATTTCACTCTCGCCCTCTCCAGAGGCTGATTCTAGCCAAATGGGACAACCTGCCTCACCGGATCAGGTCTCAAATGATCTCATTAACTCCGGAGGTCCGTCTGTCGCTGCTCTAGTGGCTCCGGGACCAACAACTGTGCAGGGGCCGTCTGTTCTGGATATCCGACTGGGTCCTGTTGACGACAGATGCCAGTCTAAGAGGTTGGGGCACGTTGCTGGAGCAACATTCCCTTCAAGGGCGGTGGGCCAAAGAGGATGTGGTACGGGCTCTCCGTATCTATGTGAAGAGAACTGCTCCTATTAGGAAATCTGATTCTCTTTTTGTTGTGTTTGGGTTTCATAAACGGGGCTGGCCTGCTCACAAGCAAACCCTGGCCAGATGGATTAGAATGGTGATTGCACATGCTTATGTGAAGGCTGGTCTCTCTGCTCCTGATCACATTAAGGCCCATTCTACTCGGTCTGTTGGACCTTCTTGGGCGGCCCAACGTGGTGCGACCCGTGAACAATTGTGCAAGGCGGCTACGTGGTCCTCTGTGAATACGTTCATAAGGTTCTATGCCTTCGATACTGCCGCTTCCCAGGATGCTTCCTTTGGACGCTGGGTTCTTGTGCCCGCTACAGTGCGTCCCCTCCCATAAGGGACTGCTTTAGGACATCCCTGTCACAACTGAGGGCCTGAGCTGACGGAAGGCAGCCTCAGTTGTAGGGGCTGAGATGTACCGGAACCTGGGAGGTTGTATCAGACCCCTGGACATGTAAGTAACATGAAGAGAAACCGCCCGAAGGCGTGACCACGACAACTTGAGTAAAAGTCAATGATATTTATTTATGACAAACTCCATGCATCACAGTAGCAGTAAAAAGAAACATAAAAATCAGCAGAGAAATAATAATACAGTTCCTGGGTACTACAGGGTGGCAGGGGCCACAGAGCTCTGGTGGTATGAGACAGTTCTTATTATCTGCAAGTTGGAAAGTCCTTACCAGGCTCAACTGTAGCAATGAGGAAAGCCCAGGGTCGTACCAGCTGGTGTTCCAGGGAAAGCTGGACTGCTGTAGATAAAATGCTGCTGTGGGTACTGGTTAGAACCAGACAGGTGTTGGCACGGAGTGGATACTGGCTGGAACCAGTTAAATAATAAATAAAGCTTGAGAGCGATGCAATATAGATGAAATGTAGAATTTGAGAGCGGAGAAATAATAATACCGGTGGAGAGTGGTAAACTGCAGAAAGGACACCGGCCCTTTAAGAGAAGCTGTACACTGCTGGAAGCTGAGCTGGAAGCAGGTGATGTTGTAGCTGGAAACAGGTGAGTCCAGAATGGATCGGAGAGTCAGGCTACACCGCAGATGGAATGCTGGTGCGGGTCTCTATAGCAGAAGTCTGGAGACAGGAGCTGGAACCTGGAAGACAATCACAGGAGAGAGACAAACTGGAACTAGGTTTGACAACCAAAGCACTGACGCCTTCCTTGCTCAGGCACAACCTATTTATACCTGCAGCAAGGAAGGCATTGGCTAGGCAATTATGCAAATTAATAATACTGACAACGGATTGGTAGGAAAGATCAGCTGACAGAATCCAAGATGGCTGCGCCCATGCAGACACTTGGAGGGAAGTTTGGATTGTAATCCATGTGGTCTGGAAAACAGTAATGGCGGCGCCGGCCACCGGAGACAGGAGACGCCAGGCTGACAGATGCACATCCGACCACGCGGACACAGCGGAGGCCGCGGCTGACGTAATCGCCACTCTGAATGCAGAAGCTCAGGGACGGCGGCGGAGGCCGCGGGAGACGCCATGCCAGATGTATAAGGCGTTACTGTGACTGCGTCCAGAGAGACAGGAGAGGATGCGGGAATGTGCACATCAGGATAACAGATGGGATCCGGTCCTGGAGCGCTGAGCCAGCCTTAGGAGGCATCTGATAGGTAAGAAATGGCGTCCAGATACCCGGATCGTGACAGCACCCCCCCTTTAGGAGTGGCCCCAGGACACTTCTCTGGCTTTTGAGGAAACTTGGAATGGAATCTCCGGACCAAGGCAGGAGCATGGACATCAGAAGCATTGGTCCATGAACGTTCCTCAGGGCCATAACCCTTCCAGTCAATAAGATACTGAAGTTGACCGTAACGGTGACGTGAGTCCAGGATCTTGGCTACTTCATACTCAACGCCTCGTTGAGTTTGGACTTTCGGAGTTGGAGGAAGTGAGGAATGAAACCGATTCAAGATTAGCGGTTTCAACAGGGAAACATGGAATGTCCTGGGTATTTTTAAGAAGGGAGGCAACTGGAGTCTGTAAGCAACAGGATTGATGACTTGATCAATTTTAAAAGGACCGATGTAGCGAGGTGCAAACTTCATACTGGGAACTCTTAACCTCAAATTCTTCGTGGATAACCATACCCGATCACCCACCTTGAGAGCAGGA
Organism: Pseudophryne corroboree; assembly: GCF_028390025.1. Taxonomy (NCBI): domain Eukaryota; kingdom Metazoa; phylum Chordata; class Amphibia; order Anura; family Myobatrachidae; genus Pseudophryne; species Pseudophryne corroboree. Next base: position 599,088,261 of record NC_086448.1, read on the forward strand.
ACTGCTCGACGCTTCTTATCCGCAAACTTCTTGTACCTGAACGATGCCTTGAGCAGAGCTGATCGTACGCTCTTCCAGATATTGGCAAACTGATGCAAGGTGATATCCACTGCGGGAACAGAAGTTGCTGGAAGCGGTTGGAACTCAGGGACTTTAGGGTGGAATCCAAAGTTGGTGAAGAATGGTGTTGAAGAAGATGAAGAATGATACTGGTTGTTATGACAGAACTCGGCCCAGGGAAGTAATTGAACCCAGTCAACTTGAGAGGAGGACACATAGATGCGGAGGAAGGACTCCAAGTCCTGATTCACCCTCTCAGTTTGACCATTGGTCTGAGGATGGTAAGCCGTGGAAAACTTTAGCTTGACTTGGAGGACTTGACATAAACTTTGCCAGAATTTGGCTGTGAATTGAACTCCTCGATCTGAGATAATTTCTTCTGGAAGACCGTGGAGTCGAAAGATCTCTTGTATGAATACTTGAGCCAACTTGGAAGCTGACGGAAGACCGGTAAGAGGAATGAAGTGTGCCATCTTGGTGAACCGGTCAACTACCACCCAGATGGTATTAAACTTGTTGCACATGGGCAAATCTGTAATAAAATCCATCGACAAATGGGTCCATGGTCGACGGGGAACAGATAGTGGAACCAGTTGCCCCGCAGGCGACTGGCGGGATACTTTATGTTGAGCACACTTTGGGCAAGATGCAATAAACTCCAAAACGTCCTTTTTCAGAGTTGGCCACCAATAGGACCTAGAGATAAACTCCAGGGTTTTTTGGATACCTGTATGTCCGGCAAAGCGGGAAGCATGGGCCCAATGCATGAGCTTCTTCCTTAGTGTCGGCTTCACAAAACTTTTCCCTGATGGGGGCGTAGAGTCCATCCCTACCGTGGAGAATGCCAACGGATTTATAATAGGATGCTTGTCTGAAGACTCTGACTCATTTTCTTGCTCCCATGAGCGGGAAAGGGCATCGGCCTTGCGATTCTGAGAGCCCGGACAGAACTGGAGTTTAAAGTCGAACCTGGAAAAGAAAAGTGCCCATCTGGCCTGACGAGGGTTGAGACATTGTGCGCCTTTCAGATATAGAAGGTTCTTGTGGTCTGTAAGGATGGTGATTGAATGAGAAGCTCCCTCCAACAGATATCTCCACTCCTCTAGAGCGAGCTTGATGGCTAGCAACTCCTGGTCGCCAATGGCATAGTTGCGCTCCGCTGGGGAGAACTTCCGTGAGAAGAAACTGCAAGGATGTAAATGGCCATCTTTAGCCCTCTGAGATAACACCGCTCCTACTCCAACGGAGGAGGCATCCACCTCTAAGATGAAAGGAGAGTCGATGTCAGGCTGTTTCAGGACAGGCGCAGAGATGAACCTCTGTTTTAAAAGATGAAAAGCTTGCATGGCTTCTTCAGACCACTTGGACGGGTTAGCACCCTTCTTGGTGAAAGCAGTAATAGGCGCCACAATGGTGGAAAAGTCTCGTATAAACTTTCGGTAATAATTGGCGAACCCTAAGAACCTCTGGACCCCTTTGAGGGTTAAGGGTACCGGCCAATTCTGGATTGCTTGTAGTTTCTCAGGATCCATCTCTAGTCCGGAACCGGACACAATGTACCCTAGAAACGGAATGGACTTGACTTCAAAGACGCATTTCTCTAATTTGCAATAGAGATGATTGACACGGAGACGGGACAGAACCTCCTTTACCCATAAACGATGTTCCTCTAAATTGTTGGCAAAAATGAGGATATCATCTAGATAGACCACGACATGACGGTATAGAATGTCTCTGAAAATCTCATTGACGAAATGCTGGAAGACAGCTGGAGCATTGCTCAATCCGAAGGGCATGACGAGGTACTCATAATGTCCGTCACGGGTGTTAAATGCGGTCTTCCACTCGTCACCCTCACGGATCCGGATGAGATTGTATGCACCTCTCAATTCCAGCTTTGTAAAGATGGTAGCTCCGCTAACTCTGTCAAAGAGCTCAGTAATCAGGGGTAAAGGATAGCGGTTCTTGATGGTAATGTCGTTCAAACCTCTGTAGTCGATGCACGGCCGCAGACCACCATCTTTCTTTTTTACAAAAAAGAAGCCTGCGCCGGCTGGAGAAGAAGAAGGTCGAATGAACCCCTTTGCTAGGTTCTCTTTAATGTATTCCTCCATAGAATGCGTCTCAGGCAGAGACAACGGATAAGTTCGGCCTCGAGGTGGAACCTTCCCTGGAACGAGATCAATCGGGCAGTCCCATTCTCTATGAGGAGGAAGGATATCAGCAGAAGCTTTACTGAACACATCCGTGAAATCTTGATATGGAGGAGGTGGAACATCAGACGACCTGGGGGAGGAAGAACAGACAGGCAACACTTTAAACAAACATGTCTCAGCACAGGAGGGACCCCATGCCAGAATTTGCGTAGTCGTCCAATCAATTGTAGGATTGTGAAGACGGAGCCATGGAAGGCCCAGGACCACAGGATGTGTGGCTCTTGGAATCACTAACAGTGAAATAAGTTCGGAATGAAGAACTCCCACTCTCAGACGAACTGGTAGAGTCCTTAGAGCAATAACTGTATCAAAAATTTTACTGCCATCCACGGCAGTTAAGGAAAAGGAGGAAGGAAGTCTCTCGGTGGGTAGGGACCACCGTTTAACATAGGCTTCGGAGACTTCCGGTTCCGGTATGAGAGCGTGAGCAGCGTCTCTCACCAGCTCCTCACCTCGCCCTCGTTCAGAACAGATTTAAAGCTGTCTACCACACGCAGACACCGTTCCCGATCCCCGCGCCGTGCAGAGGTCCCTATGGACAAATATTTAGCCGCTACTCAGGCTCCGAAAGGGGCTGCGCAAGCCCAGCAACCGCGTCAGGAGAAACGACGTGGAGAGCACAATATGGCGCCGGGCACGGACTCGACTCCAGGGACGCCAGCGTCCAAGAAAATAATACAGGAAACCATCTCTGAGTCCCTGCATATTGGAGAGAGATCTGATGGAACAGGTACCTTTACTTCTACGTTTACTGACATGATAGCAGCAATACAAGCTACAGTAGAACCTCTGCTGAAAAAAGCTGTGACGGATATTACATCTCAGCTGCATCAGCTCAGCAGCAGAGTATCTGACACTGAGAAACAGATCAGCACTGCTATGGATGATATAGATCTTATACAAAAAAAAGTCCATACTTTAACTTTGAATAATGCTCGTCTTACAGAGAAATTGGACAATATTGAAAACAGAACAAGAAGAAATAACTTAAGAATTATAGGTCTCCCTGAGTCACTAGCTGGAGCTACCCTTGCGCATTTTATACGTAATACGCTCCCGAAGATGCTGCATATTGAAGATGTCTGTAGTGACCTTATTATAGAAAGGGTGCACAGAATTGGAAGCACTGCAAAACAAGCTCCGAACCGCCCTAGAGCAGTTATTTTCAAGGCTTTAAATTATATACACAAGCAGGAAATATGGCAAGCGTCCAGAAAGGTAAAAGATCTGGTCTGGGAAGGTCACTCTTGGAGGATATATCAGGACTACTCGGTAGAACTTTCCAAATTGAGGAGGTCATTTGCACCAGTGTGCTCAGAATTAGTGGATAAACACCGAAAGTTCTTTATGATGTTTCCTGCAAGATTGCGGATTTTCAATGAAACAGGACATATGGACTTTACCAACCCTGCTGATGCAGCTGCTTTCCTAAAAGAAGAAATGGACGGGACACTTAGCTCTGACATCACGGATGGGTGACTTATTATTATAAAAGAGTTGAAGTTTAAAGCTTTAAATATGCTGGTTTCTCTTATTTAAGTAGATTTAGCTTGGATAGCTATATATTGCTACATAGAAGTGGTAGCGGCGGTTTATAGGTGTTTATTATGACAGAATTGATACTGGGGGTGGGAAGAGGGGCTGTGCCGGATTCTCTTTGTTTATATCTTTAGGCTACCGAAGGTGCCCCTTGGGTTGAAAACCCTGAAGATACAGACCGGGGCTTGATGCTGGAGGTCCGTTCAGTAAAAGTTCAAATTCTGCTCATGTTCTTTATGTATCGTTATGATATGATTTGGTTATGTGATGTTATGTTTTGTTCCCTAATGTTCTTCCCCTTTTTCTTCTTTTCTTTCTTCTGCACTTTATCCTCTCTATCTAACTCTGCGAAATGGAAATCTACTATAAGCAATATATTTTATAGATAAAAATGTCTATTAAAATTGGATCTTTAAATATACGTGGCATCCATACTCCAGCCAAACGGCGGAAATTACTGATATATCTTAACAAAGTCTCTGTGGATATTATCTGTTTACAAGAGACACATTTGATGTTAACTGAAGTCAAAAAACTGCAAATGTTAAACTGGGTACTACTAGGCTCATCCTCCTTTAATAGTAAATCCAGGGGTGTGGCGATCCTTGCCAAACGCTCTCTGGATCTACAAGTCTTATCTATGGTTAATGACCCAGAGGGTAGATATGTCATAATAGAAATTAAAATTGCAGGTATTAGGTACACTATTGGTAGTATTTATGCACCCACTCCATACAACAAATCATTTATGACTAAGATGTTAGCTAAACTTCACACTTATGACCCATCCACACTGATAATAGCAGGAGATTTCAATTTAATAGCTTCCATTTTAGATCGATCCCCTCCCCCAAAATCCTTATTACGTCTTCCTAAGCTGGGCATTGATTTCTTTGCCAAAACATTGAATCTAATAGACTCTTGGAGAGCACTCAACCCCATAGAGAGAGAATATTCATGTCTCTCCATGACTCACACCACATGGTCTCGTATTGACTATATTTTTGTTGCTAATGCCTTATTTCCTAATATACAATCTGCGGCTATGGAGCCACCGGTTCTTTCAGATCATGGTTTAATTTATACTGTTTTGCATTTTAAAAAATCTGACAATGTTGCTCCTTCATGGAAATTTCCAGTACATTTGTCTAAATCGCAGTTATTCAAAGATAAGTTGATGCAAAGTTGGAAAGATTATGTTTCCCATAATGAGGAATACGCCAAAAATAATCCATCGATTTTCTGGCAGACAGCAAAGGCAGTTCTGAGAGGTGATCTTATACAAATACAATCCCAATTGAAGAAAAGGAGAAACGAGTCTTATATTACTCTCCAATCTCAACTCACTACAGCTTTTCAGGTATTTAAACAATCTCCTTCCCCCTATAATAAGACTAAATATGTTGATGCCCAAACACACTTTAAAGAATTCTTACAATTAAGCGGAGATAAATATTTATTTAATGTGAACTCAAAATTTTATAGTTTCGGAAACAAAACTGGAAGGCTTCTTACTAACTTATTGCAAGGTTCTCGAAACAAGACAGTAGTGCACCCCCTGCAAACCTCGGATGGATCCCTTACTACGACAGATTGTCATATAGCAAATACTCTGAAATCTTTTTATGAAAATTGATATTCTTCCCCCTCTACTCCTAAAGATTATACCCCTCCTACTGCATCCCTATGGGATTCTCTTTCTCTGCCCCAACTTTCTGAATCTTTATCAGACACTTTGACAGCCCCAATCACACCAGAAGAAGTATCTAAAATTATCCAACAGCTGAAAATAGCAAAAGCTCCCGGTCCAGATGGCTTTTCAACTGAATTTTACCGATTGATGAGTCCACTCATAGTTAAACCATTAGCTGATTGTTTTAATCATGCCATTAGAACTGAAAAACTCCCCTTACACTTTTCAGATGCGATTATCAAAGTGCTACCTAAGGAAGGCCGAGATTTAAAATTTCCAGGTTCTTATAGGCCTATATCGCTCCTAAATAATGATTATAAGATATTCACAAAAATTTTTGCGGAACGTTTGAAACCCATTTTACCTTTGATAATACATAAGGACCAAACTGGATTCATTTCAGGGCGACATTCAGTGGTGAATGTAAGAAGAGTCCTAGCTGCAATACAGTATGTATCTTCTAATACTGCTTCTTTGTCTTCACCACAGATTGTAGTTACATTAGACGCAGAAAAAGCATTTGATTTAGTTTTATGGCCCCATTTATTTAAAACTTTATTTAATTTTGGCTTTCCCCCCCAATTTATTGACACTTTACGTATTATATATTCTAATCCTAAATCTCAGGTAGCTTGTAATGGTATAACATCCTCTCCTTTTTATTTACAGAGGGGAACCAGACAAGGTTGCCCCCTATCCCCGTTGCTCTTCGCTATAGCGATTGAACCTTTAGCAGTTGCCATCCGAGGTTCATCACTAATAAAAGGTATTAAAATTAATTCGGAAGAATTAAAAATAGGATTGTTTGCGGATGATGCACTGCTTTTTGTTTCGGAGCCTTCCAGTTCGTTGCCAGCTTTATTCAACCTGATTGAATCATTTGGAAAGATTTCAGGATATAAAATCAATGTATCAAAATCAGAAGTGCTTTTACTCGGGAAGTCTGATTCCAGTTTTTTAAAATGTATGAATATTCCACTGGCTCTTACCCCTTCCCGCATCAAATATCTGGGAATACAAATTTGTTCAGATTTATCACAGATTTATGCGGCCAATTTTGCCTCGGTAATTACAAAAATAGGGGCGAAACTTGAGTCATGGAGAGACTTGCCTCTCTCCCTTATGGGACGATTAGCTGTTGTCCAATCTATACTATTTCCAAAACTGTTCTATTGTATGCAACAAATTCCACTAGCTTTATCGGAGTTAGATCACAAGAAATTAGATTCAATGTTTTCCAAATTCATTTGGCAGGGCAAACGTCCGCGTATCGCGAGGGCAAAGATGGTCGTACACAAAAGAAAAGGAGGCTTAGGATACCCTGATTTATCTGCTTATTCACTTGCCACCTTTTTTAGGTACATCAATGCTTGGATCTTAAATAAATCTGAATATGTTGACTTGGATTTGGAAACAGCAATATTTCATCCATTTGCCCCAGGTGCTCTTCTACAATCCAAAGTATCGTTGCTTCCTCACTGGATTAAAACTCATGTTTTATTTGAAGATACATACAAAGCCTGGCTAATAATTAATAAGAGATTTAAAGCCAACCCATTCCTTACCCAATTTATACCCTTATGGGGAAACCCCTCCTTCCCGCCATCATTGTCCAATACAGGCTTTATAGTGTGGAAGATGAAAGGCTTAGATTTATCACATAAAGTTTTCGATCCAGGAGGCTCAATTATGACGTTCTCAGATATTTGTCATACCTACTCTATTCCGAAGCATCATATGTTTATGTATTTTCAAATACGTCATTTTTTGACTTCCATTAAAGCATCAATGCTTCTTAGACCCAAGAAAGGCGTTCATTTATCCCAAGTGAAATCATTAGATATGTTATTTTCTTTTCTTATGACCAATAGTTATAAAATTAAATACTTATATCAACTAATAGTGGGTTCAACTACACATGTGCAATGGGATATTCTGTTACAAAAATGGAAAGTAGATATCCCCTCTTTAACGGATATCTCGGAGCTAATAGAATTATCGGCTTTATCCTCAAAAGTTCTTTCCTCAACTTATCTACATGAAGTGTATGTACGTACGCTACATAGAGCATATATTACTCCGCATCAAAGGAAATACATGGTCAAGGAGGAACAGGGCACGTGTATTAAATGTGGTGCTACAATTGCCAACTTTATACATTGTACATGGGACTGCTATAAGTTAAGAAGGTTTTGGTACAAGATCATAGGTTTCTTAAACTTAATGTTTGGTACGCAATTATGTCTTGATTCTAAGGCTTGTTTAGGTCTTAGTTTTTCTGCTTGGCATTTGAGTGATAATAAAAAATGTATCTTACCTTTGCTCATCACTACTATCACTGTAAGCAAGAAATGTATCCTGCTTCATTGGACTAAGAAATCAGCACCTTCGCTATTAGAGGTTAAACAAAAGCTGACAAATATTTTATATTATGAACGGAAATATGCTTACCTCACAGTAGATGCGAGGATATATGCATTCTATTCCAAATGGGCACCATTTATAAACACCTTGGACCCACACGTCCAATTACATATCTATGGAATATTTGGAGATTTTCCAAGATGAGACTGATTTATTAGTCCAAAGGCGTTAGTATTATAAGACTTTTTATTGTCAGTAGTGGTTGTCATGGATAGGATTGTTAGAAAATAATGCCTTTCAAATTAGGAAAAGATTTCCAAAATAGTGGAGTTATGTCTTGTCTTCTGTTCTTTATTTCTCTTCTTTTCTCTCTTTTCTGATATATGTCTTTACATTTCTCCCATTTTCCCTGCTTTCCCTCCCCTCCCCATCCAGATTATTTTAATTTTAGTTTGGAGTACACATTTAGGCAAGAAAGTAGAACATTATACAGTTTTGACTAGTAAACTGTGAAAGGCCTTACGGGAAGTATACTACGCTACTAATCATTGGTGTGAAACTGTACTTTTGATTCATTGTTATTTAAACATTTTCCAAAATAAGGAAGGCTACCGTAAAATAACTAAGTCTTAATTGTGGCTTTGTATTTGAGTTTTCTTTTTGATAAACATGTTTCTACTGTTCTTTGCATAATTGAACATATTACCTTTGTATTGTACGAGGAAAAAACTCAATAAAAATTATTTAAAAAAAAAAAACATAGGCTTCGGTAATAAAGTTCCCAGCTGCTCCGGAATCCAGGAGGGCAATGACGTTCTGATAACGTTGAGCAACTTGAAGCGAGACTGGGAGATTACAATCTTGAGGAGATGGAGAGGAGATCATTACTCCTAGCCGGCCCTCTCCTGGGCGAGCTAGGATTTGGAGTTTCCCGGACGTTTGGGACAGGCATTAATAGTGTGAGACGGAGCTGCACAATACAGACAGAGAGACTCAGAGAGACGTCTTCGGCGCTCAGCAGGAGTTAAACGGGAACGGCCAATTTGCATGGGTTCATCTTTAGTTGGTGACAGTTGGCGAGGAGGAGGAGCAGAAGATTTTGGAGCAGATGATCTTCCACGCTCAGTTGCTCTCTCTCTGAAACGTAAGTCAACTTTCGTACAAAGTGAGATTAGCTCATCTAACTTGGAGGGTAAGTCTCTGGTAGCTAACTCATCTTTAATACGCTCGGATAAACCATGCCAGAATGCAGCATACAGGGCCTCGTCGTTCCATGCCAGTTCAGATGCCAGAATCTGGAACTGTATAAGATATTTTCCTACAGTACGTGATCCCTGGCGTAAACGGAGAATCTCAGACGAAGCTGAAGTTACCCGGCCTGGCTCGTCGAAGATGCGCCTGAATGTTGACACGAATGCAGTGTAAGAAGATAGCAGGATGTCGGACCTCTCCCATAACGGTGATGCCCAGTCGAGGGCTGAGCCACTGAGAAGAGAGATGATGTAGGCAATTTTTGTACGGTCACTGGGAAAATTGCCAGGTTGTAGCTCAAACTGAATCTCACACTGGTTGAGAAATCCCCTGCAGAATCTTGGAGATCCGTCAAATTTTGCTGGCGTTGGAAGATGAAGACGTGGAGCAGAAACGGGTAAGGTGGGTGGGGTTATAGTTGGAGTCACTGTGGTTGACGCCCCAGATGCGCCTGATCCACGGAGAGTTGTCTGAATCCCATCCAGCCGAGTAGAGAGATCCTGGAGACAGCGGATGATGTGGCCCTGTGCAGCCTCCTGATGTTCAAGTCGGGCTGCCAGTTCTTGCATCGGCCTGGCCGCTTGATCCTGGTCTCCGGCTGGATTCATTTGGTCAGTGCTTACTGTCACAACTGAGGGCCTGAGCTGACGGAAGGCAGCCTCAGTTGTAGGGGCTGAGATGTACCGGAACCTGGGAGGTTGTATCAGACCCCTGGACATGTAAGTAACATGAAGAGAAACCGCCCGAAGGCGTGACCACGACAACTTGAGTAAAAGTCAATGATATTTATTTATGACAAACTCCATGCATCACAGTAGCAGTAAAAAGAAACATAAAAATCAGCAGAGAAATAATAATACAGTTCCTGGGTACTACAGGGTGGCAGGGGCCACAGAGCTCTGGTGGTATGAGACAGTTCTTATTATCTGCAAGTTGGAAAGTCCTTACCAGGCTCAACTGTAGCAATGAGGAAAGCCCAGGGTCGTACCAGCTGGTGTTCCAGGGAAAGCTGGACTGCTGTAGATAAAATGCTGCTGTGGGTACTGGTTAGAACCAGACAGGTGTTGGCACGGAGTGGATACTGGCTGGAACCAGTTAAATAATAAATAAAGCTTGAGAGCGATGCAATATAGATGAAATGTAGAATTTGAGAGCGGAGAAATAATAATACCGGTGGAGAGTGGTAAACTGCAGAAAGGACACCGGCCCTTTAAGAGAAGCTGTACACTGCTGGAAGCTGAGCTGGAAGCAGGTGATGCTGTAGCTGGAAACAGGTGAGTCCAGAATGGATCGGAGAGTCAGGCTACACCGCAGATGGAATGCTGGTGCGGGTCTCTATAGCAGAAGTCTGGAGACAGGAGCTGGAACCTGGAAGACAATCACAGGAGAGAGACAAACTGGAACTAGGTTTGACAACCAAAGCACTGACGCCTTCCTTGCTCAGGCACAACCTATTTATACCTGCAGCAAGGAAGGCATTGGCTAGGCAATTATGCAAATTAATAATACTGACAACGGATTGGTAGGAAAGATCAGCTGACAGAATCCAAGATGGCTGCGCCCATGCAGACACTTGGAGGGAAGTTTGGATTGTAATCCATGTGGTCTGGAAAACAGTAATGGCGGCGCCGGCCACCGGAGACAGGAGACGCCAGGCTGACAGATGCACCTCCGACCACGCGGACACAGCGGAGGCCGCGGCTGACGTAATCGCCACTCTGAATGCAGAAGCTCAGGGACGGCGGCGGAGGCCGCGGGAGACGCCATGCCAGATGTATAAGGCGTTACTGTGACTGCGTCCAGAGAGACAGGAGAGGATGCGGGAATGTGCACATCAGGATAACAGATGGGATCCGGTCCTGGAGCGCTGAGCCAGCCTTAGGAGGCATCTGATAGGTAAGAAATGGCGTCCAGATACCCGGATCGTGACAATCCCCATTGTCCATTCCTTGTGGAGCCTAGTGTACCCCGCAGCAGAAAACAAGTTTTATGGTAAGAACTTACCTTTGTTAAAACTGTTTCTGCGAGGTACACTGGGCTCCACAAGGTGCCCACCCTGACGTACTTAGCTTCTTTGGGTTGGTATGGCATTAGCCGCTGACACGTCTCCTGTCGTGAGAATGCGGTGTTGTGGCTACTAACCATTGTCGTCTCTTTTCCTGCTACTGCATTGGACTGGTTAACTAAAAACTGAGATCCTGTGCAGGGAGGCGGGGTGATATAGGAGACGGCGCTATGCATTCTGGAAATAGTCAAAGCTTTGAGCCTGGTGGTGCTTCGGATCAAGATCCTACTCTACACCCCATTGTCCATTCCTTGTGGAGCCCAGTGTACCTCGCAGAAAGAGTTTTAACAAAGGTAAGTTCTTACCATAAAACTCGTTTTCCCAACCAGATATCTCAAGTTCTGTCTGACTTTTTGAGTTTTTCTGAGGGCAAACTTCAAAAGCTGGGACACTCCCCTTTTGGTGATCACTAGCAGCTTGTCTCTGCTATGCCCAGAAACAGAGATATCAGCCTTCAAGCAGCTGGTCCATGTTCCAGCTCCACATGCCTAATATGTTGTTTTATATATTCCTTTGTGGATTGCTCTGGCTCCTGAACTCTGATCCCAAAGTACCCAGTACCTCCTGAAAGGCGGGACTCTAGTTTTTTTTATCCCATTCAAAGCTAAGAAATCTATTTCCAGGAGCTTGAGATATCTGCAGTAAAACAAGCTGCCTTCCCACCAGAAAATTATGAATATTGAGCACACTCCACTATCCACCCCTCCCCTACGTATCAAACACCCCCAACCACCCTGAAAGTCATGTACCAGGGCCCCTTCATTCAGCCCAATGCTCCTTTCTACAGTTTCGTGTTTTCCTCCCACCCTATCTGTGCTGTAAAGGAGTAATTAGCAGGAATAACTGTTGAGTGGAGGAGAGAACACCCCCTGCCGCCCGCAAGACATCAAAGCTGCCACTGATAGCACCCCTCACCTCTAGCGCTGGAGGATGGGTAGGGGCCCCTGTGCATTGCTGTGCCCAGGGGCCTCCACTGCTGTTAAGACAGCCATGAGTACCTCAGTCAATTTGATTTAACTACAGTATCTGTGCACAAGCATGGTTATTCTTAAAACCACGACTGTTAGTGGGCCTTGAGGACCTTCAGAGTTGGTCGCAGATTTTGCAATCGTAGCAAAATCTGCGACCACTAAAATCACATGCACAGGGCACGGCCCCCCAACATATGTGGACCCGCCCCATGTTGTGATCGCAATTTACTTGCGATCACATCGCAAAAACCTCAAATACGGGTTGACCCCTGAGCATATGCCATTTTTCCGATCTCAGAAAACACAGGCGACGTCATCGGCCAGCCCCGAAAATGTCCCTGTCACGCCTGCGTTTCCTTGTGTACTGCCCCCCAACACAGTGTTGTCGCCCTCGGGCGCCTGTCACCTGTCAATTATGATATGAACACATCCTTCCGGGGTGCAATTGCATCATGATATCCCATGCATGCTCACTGCGGGCACGGTGCATGCACAGACGGACGGAAATAATCTGTTTGCCGTTTTCAGCCATTTGTGACAGGGTCTGGATAAGGCCCAAAGTTTTGGAACCACTGGTATAACGGCATGTTTCAATTCTGGATGGGAAGGGCATGGTAGAGAAGTCCAGGGGTGGGGAGTGGCACAGGAGAAGTTCTGATGTTGAGGGATGGACATATATAACTAGGAATCATAGGCATTTCTATAATGCGTGCAGTGTGTGCGGTGCACACATGCCCCTGGGTCAAGGGGGGCCACACCACACACACTGCACCCATATATTATACTTACCCCTCTGAAGTCTCGCTGCGGCCATTTCCGAGTGATTTCAGCATGCGCACTAGAGATGTCCCTGTCCTGGAGACCTGCGCAAGCGCAGTAGACTCTGGCATTATGCCAGAGTCTACTGCTAGGTATACTCGTTTAAACATGTATTTCATGTACATTTTATTATTATATTTAATAATATGCAGTCTTTGATATGAATAAATGTCAAAAAGTGCTTTTACTTTCTAGATAAATAAAACTCAATCTTCAGACATTACATTTTAATCAGTATTCTTTAAGCTTTTTAATGTAAAACATCAAAAGAACATCTAAGGAAAAACAATAAAGAGCACCTGTGACTTAATGAAACAGATGAAAAAGAGCCATAAAAAGGAATATGGTAGAGAAATTGCATATGCAGAAGGCCATTGGAATGTTTCAGTGGTTCCATTTTCTGTATAAAGGGATTTAGCTTTTTACATTCTAATTCTTACTATATTTTAAAATTTACATTAAAAGAGATTGTAGGTATGCATTGTCGGTATGCTCCACTAAATGGCTAAATTGCTTTTACATAACTAATGACATTTTGTCTTTGGACAAATGCGTTTCTGTATTTAAAAAGCAAGTATAATTACCAGCTTTAGCTTTTTACTTTGCACAGACATGCATTAAAAGCATTTATCATTTCGGTATTTTACAATTGCTTTCATTATAAAAAGAAAAGTGATGGGGTCAGTGGCCTAGCCACCTAAGATGGCTGACATGCTGTGACCCAGCTCCTATCAGTTCACTCTCTCGCCACAACTTCAGGGGAGAGTTTCAGACTGGAAGACCACCACTGTGCCTGTCTGGACATTTTGCCACTGCACTTTCAGGACCTGTGTGCCGCCCTTGTCAGTGGATCCACTCCCTGGTCTGCCTGCAGCTTGGAGCCTGCCACCATCTTGAGGCTTACCGCTGGCTGACCTCCAGGAGTGATGGAGTGACCCAAAAGTTCATCCTTTCCCAGAGTGACCTTCAAGTGTGCTTCAAATAGGCATGGGGTGCTGCGGATACTTCACTCACTCGCAAGCTGATGGCTGGCCCCAGTGACTCTACCAGCTGCTCAGCATATACCAAACATGCTGGAGCTGGCACAGCCTGATGTAACTGTGCATATGTTACGCGGGCCAGGATCCTACCTTTCTGCTTTCTGCTGTGGCTATCTTCTAAAGGTTTCCCATCTGTCTCTGGAGGATGTGATGAGAGTCTGCTTCCTCACTGGCCCCTGTGAATTATATGCTGATTTGTGACCCTCTGTCCTGCTTCACTGTTGGGATTGAAATTATTGGTGCTCTCAAGGCTGTTTGGCTGGCCTAGTATCCTAGAACATTACATGGAGATTTCTACAGTGTAATCGTCTGGACTATCTGCAGTTGCTGCTTTCCAGAGCAGATGTACCCAAATTATATTCACCTCCCTCTTACCCTGTGAGAGATCAGCGTCACGTCTGTGAAGCCTGCAGCCTCATCTACTCTGCCTCCTGGCTACCGCTTCCAGGCCTCAGGCTGTTCCTGTGGCTGACTTCACCATCACTTTCTTAACAGAGAGTTTATCTTCAATAAGGCAAATGTTCTAGTCACCTCTGATCCTTCCAAACAGAGCTTGTGTCTTTACTTCAGAATACAAAGCCTTTCTATTTGGCCCCTAGCACTCCTATTTGTTGCCATGCATCGGTCTATGGCCCATGCTAAAATAGGGACTGCATCTGAAATTACTCATCATTTTCCATGGTTATCGTCTGCTTCCCTGTTTGCGGTATGGAGATGGATGAGGTTGGTGCCCCCTCTATCAAAAAACCATATCCAACATTTTAAGAAGGTGGGGCATCTTTTGCTGTCCTCCGGGCATTTCCAATTGTGTACTACTCCATCCCTGTATCTAAGAGGAATGGTGTAGCTATAATGATACAAGGTTCTCTTCCGTTTGTTGTGACGGGTTCCAAAATGGACTTGGAGGGCCGGTACGTCCTGTTTTCTGGTAGACTGGGCGATAAAGAGATTACACTAACATTTATATGCTCCCAATTCGGGTCATGCTGGCTACTTCTGAGCTTTTTTTTTTTGCTGACCTAAACAGCTTTCAAAGGGATAGGGTTCTCTTCACGGGGACTTTAACACTGTCATTGCGCTGACTCTAAATTACACTGCCAACCGTGAAATTGAACATAATCGCTCCCGTTCTCCCACGTTTCTGTGTAGTCTGACGTAACTTACAGTAGGTCTGGATTCTAGTTAATTTTAGTGGAATGTACTGAACACAGTTTGTAATGGGCAATAGTACCTTTGCAATGTTCCATGATCACATTTATAACCTGGACAAACTGCAAGATGCTAAGGGTCATGTAGCTGCTATTACTGACTACTACTTGATCAAGTGCACCTTCGCTCAAATGGATTCGGCATCCGAAGGTTGTCTTAATGCCGATATCATGATGGAGGAACTCACGAATGCCTCGAAAATGCAATACCATCTAAAGATCTGCTTTCCTGATGACTTATTATAAAATGTTTATTAAACACCTAGCTCCTTATCCTTTCATCCTCTGTGATCTCTTGTATAGTAATGATCCCCAAGCCGGGTAAAGATGCCATGCTTTGCTCCAACTACCATCCCATTTCCCTGCAAAATAATTATTAAAAAACTGTTCACAAAGATATTATAGACTATTATAGGCATCTAGACTGAACATGGTTTTGCCATCTCTGATAGCTTCACATCAAGTGGGGCTTGTACTCACGAGACAGGCATCCAGGGCCAATGCAAGTGTTTTGGCACCTTAGGTAAGCCTTTAGCCTACCGCCCCCTCCTCCCCAATACCCACTTCCCAGCACCTTACGCACTTCGAAATTCTAAAATAAAAATCACAACTCTTACCGCTGTCCCGCTGTGTTCTAAATGTTACAGTTTGAAACAATGAAAAAAATACTTGTTGCAATAAACCAGCAGCAATAACACAAAACAGAGACCATTATATACAATACAGAAAGCATCCTAGTGCTCCTCATTCAATACAGAGGGCACCCTAGTGATGATGTACATTATAGAGAAAGGCCCAGTAACTGTCACACAGTATCATGATGCTCTCAGAGAGCGCGTAGCCATAGTGTACAGCATTCCTGGTCCCGCTCCTGATGCTGTGCATTAGGGCTAGGGAGGAGCTGCCAGGGAAAGGGTAGGGGCCGTGCTCTGCAGTAGTAGGATGCAGTAGGCCCCTACATGAAAGAGAGGAAGATCTGGTGCATGTATGGGCAACATCCTCATCCTCCATAACACGCCTACATTTTCCCAACCACTTCTTTTAAACTCGGCGTTAACACCTCCAAACGTCCACTTCCTGTCAGTTACTTTGCGACAAGGTTCTCAGTGGAGTGGGATCACAGCTGCACCATCTTGCATGCGCATAGCAATCACAGCACATCCACAGTTTGCTGATAATCACTCCACTGCATGATAATTGCTCATTGTGTACAAACAAGAATTAGCCCCTTAGTATCCATGAAACTGCATGCCATGTTCCCCAGTTTCTCCAAACTTTGGGGGTCATTCCGAGTTGTTCGCTCGGTAAATTTCTTCGCATCGCAGCGATTTTCCGCTTAGTGCGCATGCGCAATGTTCGCACTGCGACTGCGCCAAGTAAATTTGCTATGCAGTTAGGAATTTTACTCACGGCTTTTTCTTCGTTCTGGTGATCGTAATGTGATTGACAGGAAGTGGGTGTTTCTGGGCGGAAACAGGCCGTTTTATGGGCGTGTGGGAAAAAACGCTACCGTTTCTGGGAAAAACGCGGGAGTGGCTGGAGAAACGGAGGAGTGCCTGGACGAACGCTGGGTGTGTTTGTGACGTCAAACCAGGAACGACAAGCACTGAACTGATCGCACTGGCAGAGTAAGTCTCGAGCTACTCAGAAACTGCACAGAGATGTCTTTTCGCAATATTGCAAATCTTTCGTTCGCAATTTTAAGAAGCTAAGATTCACTCCCAGTAGGCGGCGGCTTAGCGTGTGTAAAGCTGCTAAAAGCAGCTTGCGAGCGAACAACTCGGAATGAGGGCCTTTGCTGGAGACAATGTGAAGAGATTGGTACTTTCCACCACCTCTGGTGGTCCTGCCGGGTCATTCAGCAATTCTAGACTGTTGTCTGTAATGGAATTGTCACCTCCTATGAACCCGGCAGTGGCTTTGCTAAGCTGCCCGGGTTCGGCACATATCTATATTCTGTAACAGACTGCTGATGAATATCTGCAATACAGCCAAAACACTAATAGCAAAAAATTGGAAGCAATCAGACTTACTCTGATTCATCAGTTGAGGTTTGCTGCTTTCATGGTCTAGCCCTATAGGTTGAGTTGGAAAGTATTTATTGTTACTACATATATCCTAAGGGAGCATAGCTCCAATAAATATGCCAATTCTAATGAATCATAATAAACAAGAGTACTATTACTGTACTGTCTTGTCCGGATGGAACAAAGGGGCCATGTATATAGGGATATTACCCTGTGCATATGTGGTATTAAAGGATGTATTAACATTGGTGGGCAGTGAGTGTGGAGAAGGCTCTGGAAGTCTCAGGAGCTGGGGCGCGAGGCAGTCCAGTAAGGACGGGGGAGCAGCGCGTGGTATCCAACGGCAGCGGGGAGAGAGAGTGCGTAGGGAGAGAGCTGGGTCGGTGGAGCCGAGCAGGGGGTGACGATAAAACTGACCTGGGAAACGGAGGGACCAGAGAGGGATCTGCCCGTAGCAAGTGGAGATAGCTGACCTAAAGTGTGGCGCGGAGGAGAGGCGGTGATCCGGACAGTGGCCATAGCAGGCTGAGTATCGAAGGTGACCGCTGGAGCCTGCATGCAGGGCGGTCCCGGTGAGTGACGCAGGGGAGAGGCGGACCTGGGAGCAGTGCACTGTCGGGAAACCCTCCCCGCTGGTCAAGAAGCCCTTACAGAGAGGGAGCACATTAGTGGCAGTGGCGAGGCCTAACCATCCGCTACAGAGAGACTAATTGAGCAAAAGCAGCCAGGTAGTTTAAGACAGTGAGCATCTAAGACACAGCTGCTATACATTTCACTACACTTACTTCATTCCCCTGCCCACCAGAACGCACGGTAGAGCCCCTGGATCTTCGCCCCCTATCAGCAGGGGTAGAGACTACATTATCCCTTAGATTAACAAAAAAGGGGGGATAATAAACTTATTCAGCCCCCAGATGTTAGGGTCTGATGAGCAAGCATGTACATGTTATCAGGATCAGAATGCCTGCTGGTCAGACCGTAGTCGGGGGAGTATTGCCGGAGATATAGAGACTGTGATGCCAGATTCAGGGTCCTAGGCAAAAGAGTGCAGAGTGAAGGTCGGCTAATGGTTGCATGAGTCCTCTCAGTAGGGTGCAACGTGTGGTAGTCATAATTCCAAAAGGAGGGTGGTTCATAGACAACGCCTATCCTATGGGTCCAACAATGAGGATAGTTGGCCAGTGACTCTATAATTTCTGTGATTTCCCACAGATAGTTTACGAAAAGAAGGCTATTCATTATAAAAGGGGTAAACTGCCGCAGGTCTCAATATCATCCGGGACTGAATATAAAAGTGAGGGACCCTGAGGCACCAGTGCTGATCTAGTGTCCCACATGACTAGTACTAGACCATTGCTTATATGGTGAGGTCTCGAGGAGACAAACATTACCAGGTGAGCTTCATGGGTTCTACAGACTGAGTGAAGGGCCCCACCCCGAACTAGATAAGATAAAAATACTTTATTGTCATTAACAAGACAAGACAAATGAAATGTCAATGACATTTTCCAATAAACATCCTGCACAATAAAACAAACAATAAAATGTCTTAAAAAGTCTTACTTATAAATTATCTAATTTCATTAAGCCGTTTAGTGCACGTATAGCTGTTGGAAAAAAACTATTAAGCATATGTTTTGTATGCGTACGTACACTTCTAAAGCGTTTTTGTGATGGTAATCTCTTAAAAACTGAGTAATTTGGATGACTAGAATCTGCCAATACGTTTCTAGCTCTTTTTAACACTCTCTTTTCATAAAGATCATGTATACATGGAAGGGACACCCCAATGACCCTGCCTGCAGTTCTGACCACACATTCCAAGGAAATCTTCTCAGCCACAGTACAGTTTCCATACCATACTGTTACCCCGTAAGTCAGAACACTCTCTACTATACTGCAATAAAACGTAATCAGGATATTTGTACTCAAACAAGCAGCTTTAGGTCGTCTTAAGAAAAAAAGGCGCTGCTGCGCCTTCTTAACTAAGAAGGTACAGTTTAAAGACCACGTTAGGTCTCTAGAAATATAGATGCCCAAAAACTTAAAAGAATCTACCTCCTCAATTTGCATCCCATCCACAAAAACAGGGAGTAGCGGTCTTCGACTACCTCGCCTAAAATCAGCTACCAACTCCTTTGTTTTAGATGTATTTAAAAGCAAACAATTTTCCTTACTCCATTTTAGCAATCTAAAAACCTCCTGTCTATAAGCATCCTCATAATTTGCGCTAATCAAACCAACTACTGCTGTATCATCGGCAAATTTCACTACCTTAACAGATTCGACAGCTGAAAAACAATCATATGTAAATATGGAATATAATAATGGGCTCAGGACACACCCCTGAGGCACACCAGTTTTTAACTGTACCTTGCTAGAAACAAAACTACCTAGCTTAACTACTTGGGGGCGATGAGTCAAAAAAATTAAAATCCAGTTGCACGTAAACCCATTTAAGCCTAAAGAAAAAAAGCTTAGAAACCAGAGATACTGGTATTATAGTATTAAAAGCAGAACTAAAATCCACAAATAAAATTCATACATATGTCCCCTTCTTCTCTAAGTGGTTCTGCGCCTGGTGTAATACAGTCAGAACTGCATCATCAGTAGAGCGATTCTCTCGATATGCAAATTGCAAAGGATCAAAATTTGCTGAAAAATTAGATTTAATATGTCTTAACATCAGGCATTCAAAGCACTTCATAACCAAGGAAGTCAATGAAATAGGACGATAATTGTCTCAACATTTGGGCACACTCTTTTTCACCACAGGAATAATGGTCATTGCTTTGAAACATTTGGGAACTATACAATAATGTAAAGATACATTAAAAAGCAACGTAAGGATACCCACTAACTGATCGCTACAGTCCCTAAGGATTTTACTCTGAATCATAGCAGGACCAGCAGCTTTACCTATAGTGACACCATGCAAACATCTCAAGACTTCTTGTTCGTCAAGTATTATGGGGACCTCGCCTAGTCTAGTCTCCACAGCTTCAACACTGATACTATTTTTCTTGTCAAATCTGGAGTAAAAAGTATTTAACTCCTCTACTAGGGAACTATTCTCTACCCTTTGCTCTATCTTTTTTGGTCTATAATCAGTGATTTCCTGCAGACTCTGCCACATACTCCTAGTATTGTTACTTTGACTAACCTTGACCTCCATTCTTCTGGAGAAATCAATTTTAGCCTTTCTGATTCCTTTCCTCAGGGACTATAGAGGATATAGACTGAAAGTTGTGTTAGTATAAATTTCTGCCCATCACGAACTACTTCATACTGTCGGACGAACATTGGAACTTCAGGTGGAGTGGACTTAGGGCATCCTAGGAAGAGGCGAGCCGCCTGTGCAGTTGGGAGTGCCGTGGAGATCTAAAAGGTCAAGCGTCAGAGACGGATAACCCGCTGGTTGTTCAGCACCGAGAGGCAGATATTGCATCACTACCTTGAGAAAGACCCAATTTAAAAGGGTTGAAACGCGTATAAGGGGCTCTACTGTGGCGTTACATGTATAAGTGGCTCTACTATGTGGTGTAACATGTATAAGACGATGTACTGTGTAGTGTATTCTGAATAACAGACACTACTGTGAGGTGTAATGTGAGTTGGTACTATTCTGTGACCACACCCCTCCCCCATGAAGCCACGCCTCTATATATTCCACTAAGGAGAGCCAAAATATATATTCGCTTACCAGAAAAATTTGTCTCAGCCCGGCCCTAGCTTTTTATCTTCTATGTTTGTAAGTGAATTCTAGTATTAAACTCCAGTGTTTTAAATGATAATTTAAAAAAAAATTTTTTTAATGATAATGATATTTTTTATTGTGTTCCCATTTATGAGCTAAATTGGCTCTTGTACATATGAAGGGGGCACAAGTCTGTTACAGATTACTTGCAAAGAACTAAGTTGGAACACTACCAGATAATTGTGAATTTGATACATCTTACAAGACGGTATTGTTCCCCTTTTTTATTGATAATATTGTGGTTAGACAAACGGTGAACTGGTCTATCTGTGGAGCGTTTGTAATCTACTTCTTATCCTCTTTGAAATTGTATTCACCTGTAGTGCCGTGGGGAAACCACTATTAGATTTAGATTATAGCTGCACCATAGATTATATTGCGCAGAATATCTCTGGATATTCGTTTTTGCACTTTTTGTTACCTCTGACATTGCATCTCTGCTCTTCGTTCTGCCTTGTCGGTTTATGTAGGCCACAGTCATTACATTGTCCGACTGAACCTGAATTGCCTGATCTTGTAGAAGATGTGCCGCTTGTAGAAGACCATTGTATGCAGCCCTTAGTTCCGGAATGTTTATTGGACGGATGGATTCCAGACTTGACCACCTGGAAGTTTTCCCCTTGGGTGACTGCTCCCCAACCTCTGAGACTCGCATCCGTGGTTAGGAGGATCCAATTCTGAATCCTGAACCTGTGGCCCTCTAGTAGGTGAGAGGTTTGCAACCACCAGAGGACCGAGATTCTGGCTTTCGGTGACAGACAAATCGTCTGGTGCATGTGAAGATGAGATCCCAATCATTTGTCCAGGAGATCCAGTTGTAAAGACCGTGCATGAAATCTTCCATACTGTAGAGCCTCGTAGCAGGTAACCATCTTCCCCAGAAGGCGAATGCACTGATGAACCGATACCCGAGCTGGCTTCAGGACATCCTGGACCATTGTTTGTATAACAAAGGCTTTCTCTTACGGCAGAAACATCCTCTGTACTACCATGTTGAGGATCATCCCCAGGAAGGACAGTCTCCTTGTCGGCACCAGATGCGACTTTGGAAGATTCAGGATCCATCCATGATCCTGGAGTAGTTGAGCTGAGAGAGCAATGCTGTGCAACAGCTTCTCCCTGTAAGATGCTTTTATCAGCAGATCATCCAGATAAGGGATTATGTTCACACTCTGCTTGCGGAGGAGTAGCATCATCTCCGCCATTACCTTGGTGAACACCCTCGATGCTGTGGAGGGGTCAAACGGCAATGCTTGGAACTGATAGTGACAGTCCAGCAGCGCAAATCTTAGAAAAGCCTGGTGAGGCGGCCAGATCGGAACGTGAAGGTACGCATCCTTGATATCCAGGGATACTTGAAATTCACCCTCCTCCAGACCTGAGATCACCGCTCTCAGAGACTCCATCTTGAATTTGAATTCCCTCAAATAAAGGTTCAGTTACTTTTGGTTCAATATTGGCCTGAAAGAAACCACTCGGTTTTGGTATCACAAACAGGTTCGAGTAATAACCCTTGTTTTCTAGGTGAGGTGGAACTGGAACAATGACATTTGACCTTAGCAATTTTTGAATGGCTTCCTGTAGGATAGCACTTTCTGTCAGAAAAGCTGGTAAGCCTGATTTGAAGAACCTGTGAGGTGGGAGTTCTTGAAACTCCAGTCTGTATCCCTGGGTAACAATATCTTGCACACAGGTCACTAGGCCAGATGACGCCCAGACATGACTGAAATTTCTTAATCTTGCTCCCCCATGCCCGGTATCCAGGCTGGGAGGTCCACCGTTATGCCGAGGATTTTGAGGAAGCAGAACCAGGTTTCTGTACCTGGGAACCTGTAGGTGCAGGTTTTCTGGATTTCCCCCAACCACCTCTAAAGAAAGTGGAAGGGGGTTTGGACTTTTTAACTTTCGTGGCCCAAAAGGACTGCTTTGTGGATGTAGGATAAGATTTCCTAGCAGGTGGTGTAGCTGAGGGAAGAAATCATCTAACACTTCCCCAAACAGAGCCTGACCTGTGAAGGGCAGATTCTCCACACTCTTCTTGGATTCCGCATCCGCAGACCATTGGTGCAGCCAGAGTCCCCTACTTGCTGAGACAGCCATGGAAGAAGCCCTCGCATTAAGCTGGCCAAGGTCGTTCATGGCCTCCACCATGAAACCTGCAGAGTTCTGTATGTGATGTAAGAACAATTCAATGTCACTTCTGTCCACAGAATCTAATTCTTCTAGTAATGTGTCTGACCACTTTACTATGGCTTTAGAAATCCACGCACAAGCAATAGTGGGTCTTAACGCTATGCCAGTAGCTGTGTATAATGATTTGAGTGTAGTCTCAATCTTATGGTCAGCCGGCTCTTTTAAAGCGGTGGACCCAGGGACAGGTAAAACCACTTTTTATTACAACCTAGACACAGAACCGTCTACTATAGGTGGGATTTCCCACTTTTCCTGTCCTCCTCAGGGAAAGGAAAAGCAATGGGAACCCTTTTTGGGATCTGGAATTTTTTATCTGGGTTTTCCCAGGATTTTTCAAACAAAGCGTTTAATTCCTTAGACGCAGGGAAAGTAAGGGAGGATTTCTTAGTGTCAGTAAAGTAAGCCTCCTCTACCTGCTCAGGTACCTTATCAGTAATGTGTAAAACATCCCTAATAGCCTCAATCATGAGTTGCACCCCCTTCATCCCCGCATATCCCCCTGACCGTCCCCTGTATCAGAGTCGGTATCCGTGTCATCTTGCATTATCTGGGCAAGAGCACGCTTCTTATGGTAAATGAGTGGGGTCTTTGAAGAGGTAGTGGGAGCTGAATACGACAAAACCTCAACAGACTTTTTCAAAACCTGTGTTTCAGTCTCATTATGAGATATCCTAGATGAAATCTGGGATATCATTCCCCTAAGAGAATTCACCCATGGGGGTTCGGATTCAGAAGGCTGAGACAGTATATTACAGTCCTGAGTACATGGGATAGACTCTTCAGGTGAAGATACACACTCTGCAGTACAATATACAGAGTCCCTAGACATGATTATGTGAGCTAACAAACACACACACACACACACACACACAGGAAAATGTCAAGCACAATTTCCCCCAAAGTACCTTCAGAGAGACACAGAGTATAAGGAGCCAGCCACACAGCGCCCCAGTAGGCAGTTTATATAGTAAACAGCCGGCGCTGACTGAATAACCTTCATAGATTAAACAGTTAATTTTACACTCTCCCCCCTGTCTGTAACACCCTGGTACCGAAGAGGTATGCTGGAGCTATGTGGAGGGCAGTGCTCCCTGTCAGCGTCTCTTCAGTGTGATCTGCAAAGAGAAAATGGCGCTGGTGAGTGCTGAATCTGCTCTGAGGAAGAAGCCCCGCCCCTTGTAATGGCGCGTCTTCCCACTTTCCAGGATTACACTGGCCTGAGGTGATTTAGCTGCTAAGAGTGGGACTAGCCCCTGTTAGCATAGTAACCAGTGTAGGGTATGTTGCGCTGGCCCAGGGCGCCCCTAACAGTGCCGCACATCAGTACCGCTGAGCCTTCCAGAGCGCAGCTTCACAGGCTGCGCTCCAACCCTTATGCCGCCATTTCACGCCCGTGACCCGCTTACCGGGACACTGGCGTCATACTCACCACTCCATCTTCTGGCTCTGTTAGGGGGTGGTGGCCGTGCTGCGGGAGTGAGCGGTGGCCTTGGGTGCTTGCGATCATCACCCTCAGGAGCTCAGTGTCCTGTCAGCAGAGATAGGAGCCATTAACCTCTAGGGTTGGATCCCACTCCCCCTCTAAGTCCCACGAAGCAGGGGCTGTTGCCAGCAGCCTTCCTGTACCTAACTCTATTTAAAAAACAATATAACTAGGAAAACTCCTAGGAGCTCCCCTAGCTGTGACCGGCTCCACCAGGCACATTTTCTAAACTGAGTCTGGTAGGAGGGGCATAGAGGGAGGAGCCAGCCCACACTATTAAACTCTTACAGTGCCTATTGCTCCCAAGGGACCCGTCTACTCTATACCCCATGGTGCTAATGTGGAACCCAGCATCCTCTAGGACGTAAGAGAAACTTACTTAGTGTAACAGTTTGCAGTTATGTGACCAGTGGTCAGCAGACCGGCGGTCACAATACCGGCCACGAAATCCCGCCCGCTCACAATCCCGGTGGTCGGCAGGGATTATTCCCACTCATGCGTGTCCACGACACCCATAGAGTGGGAATAAAACCTGTGGCCACAAGGGACTTAGTGCGCTAACCCCCCCCCCCCCCCCCCCCCCGCGCCCCCGAAAGGCATTCCGCTGCCAGGATACCGGCATCGATATGCTGACCGCCGGTCACGCATTCCCAACCCAGTATAACTAAAAAAAAAGGAAAAGTGTTAATGTAACATGATATACCTTTTTCCTAGAGATGTGCACTTGAAATTTTTCGGGTTTTGTGTTTCGGTTTTGGGTTCGACCGCGTTTTGGCAAAACCTCACCGAATTTTTTTTGTCGGATTCGGGTGTGTTTTGGATTCGGGTGTTTTTTTCAAAAAACACTAAAAAACAGCTTAAATCATAGAATTTGGGGGTCATTTTGATCCCAAAGTATTACTAACCTCAAAAACCATAATTTCCACTCATTTTCAGTCTATTCTGAACACCTCACACCTCACAATATTATTTTTAGTCCTAAAATTTGCACCGAGGTCGCTGGATGACTAAGCTAAGCGACCCTAGTGGCCGACACAAACACCTGGCCCATCTAGGAGTGGCACTGCAGTGTCACGCAGGATGGCCCTTCCAAAAAACACTCCCCAAACAGCACATGACGCAAAGAAAAAAAGAGGCGCAATGAGGTAGCTGTGTGAGTAAGCTAAGCGACCCTAGTGGCCGACACAATCACCTGGCCCATCTAGGAGTGGCACTGCAGTGTCACGCAGGATGGCCCTTCCAAAAAACACTCCCCAAACAGCACATGACGCAAAGAAAAAAAGAGGCGCAATGAGGTAGCTGTGTGAGTAAGATAAGCGACCCTAGTGGCCGACACAAACACCTGGCCCATCTAGGAGTGGCACTGCAGTGTCACGCAGGATGGCCCTTCCAAAAAACACTCCCCAAACAGCACATGACGCAAAGAAAAAAAGAGGCGCAATGAGGTAGCTGTGTGAGTAAGATAAGCGACCCTAGTGGCCGACACAAACACCGGGCCCATCTAGGAGTGGCACTGCAGATCTTGATCTTTCCCTATTTTTGGAACCTCAACATTTTTGTTCTCCATATTTTAATAGGCACAACTAAAAGGCACCTCAGGTAAACAATGGAGATGGATGGATACTAGTATACTTATGGATGACGAGCGACTGCCGACACAGAGGTAGCTACAGCCGTGGACTACCGTACTGTGTCTGCTGCTAATATAGACTGGATGATAATGAGATAAAATTAAAATATATATATATCACACTAGTACTGCAGCCGGACAGGTATATATTATGTAATGACGGACCTGCTGGACACTGTCTGTCAGACTCAGCACTGCAGACTCCTAAAGTAAGCTACTAGTATCAAGAAGATAGAAAAAAAAAAAACCACGGGTAGGTGGTATACAATTATGGATGGACGAGCGACTGCCGACACAGAGGTAGCTACAGCCGTGGACTACCGTACTGTGTCTGCTGCTAATATAGACTGGATGATAATGAGATAAAATTAAAATATATATATATATATCACACTAGTACTGCAGCCGGACAGGTATATATTATGTAATGACGGACCTGCTGGACACTGTCTGTCAGCACTGCAGACTACTAAAGTAAGCTACTAGTATCAAGAAGATAGAAAAAAAAAACCACGGGTAGGTGGTATACAATTATGGATGGACGAGCGACTGCCGACACAGAGGTAGCTACAGCCGTGGACTACCGTACTGTGTCTGCTGCTAATATAGACTGGATGATAATGAGATAAAATTAAAATATATATATATATATATATCACACTAGTACTGCAGCCGGACAGGTATATATTATGTAATGACGGACCTGCTGGACACTGTCTGTCAGACTCAGCACTGCAGACTCCTAAAGTAAGCTACTAGTATCAAGAAGATAGAAAAAAAAAAACACGGGTAGGTGGTATACAATTATGGATGGACGAGCGACTGCCGACACAGAGGTAGCTACAGCCGTGGACTACCGTACTGTGTCTGCTGCTAATATAGACTGGATGATAATGAGATAAAATTAAAATATATATATATATATATCACACTAGTACTGCAGCCGGACAGGTATATATTATGTAATGACGGACCTGCTGGACACTGTCTGTCAGCACTGCAGACTCCTAAAGTAAGCTACTAGTATCAAGAAGATAGAAAGAAAAAAAAACCACGGGTAGGTGGTATACAATTATGGATGGACGAGCGACTGCCGACACAGAGGTAGCTACAGCCGTGGACTACCGTACTGTGTCTGCTGCTAATATAGACTGGATGATAATGAGATAAAATTAAAATATATATATATATATCACACTAGTACTGCAGCCGGACAGGTATATATTATGTAATGACGGACCTGCTGGACACTGTCTGTCAGACTCAGCACTGCAGACTCCTAAAGTAAGCTACTAGTATCAAGAAGATAGAAAAAAAAAACCACGGGTAGGTGGTATACAATTATGGATGGACGAGCGACTGCCGACACAGAGGTAGCTACAGCCGTGGACTACCGTACTGTGTCTGCTGCTAATATAGACTGGATGATAATGAGATAAAATTAAAATATATATATATCACACTAGTACTGCAGCCGGACAGGTATATATTATGTAATGACGGACCTGCTGGACACTGTCTGCAGAATGCGTTTATAAAAACACCACACGACGAGTGTTTAACTTTTTCAGGCAGACAATCACAATATACTGGTGGTCAGCAGACAATCACAATACTGGTGGTCAGTGGTCACTGGTCAGTCACACTGGCAGTGGCACTCTGGCAGCAAAAGTGTGCACTGTACTTAAAATATGTACTCCTGCTATAACTGCTCCCCAGTCTCCCCCACAATTAAGCTGTGTGAGCAGTGAGCACTCAGCACAGTCAGATAATGATATACAGTATTACATATGATGCAGCACACTGGGCTGAGCACAGATATGGTATGTGACTGTGTCACACTGTGTATCGTTTTTTTTTTCAGGCAGAGAACGGATTAATTAAACTGGTGGTCACTGGTCACACTATCAGCAGCAAGTAGTACTCCTCCTAATAATGCTCCCCAAAATTTGTGTCTCTCTCTAGTACTCTAGTCTAAACGGAGAGGACGCCAGCCACGTCCTCTCCCTATCAATCTCAATGCACGTGTGAAAATGGCGGCGACGCGCGGCTCCTTATATAGAATCCGAGTCTCGCGATAGAATACGAGCCTCGCGAGAATCCGACAGCGGGATGATGACGTTCGGGCGCGCTCGGGTTAACCGAGCAAGGCGGGAAGATCCGAGTCGCTCGGCCCCGTGTAAAAAAACCTGAAGTTCGGGCGGGTTCGGATTCCGAGGAACCGAACCCGCTCATCTCTACTTTTTCCACTATTATCCAATGTCTTCCTGTAGAAAATAACATCATCAGAGATACTGAACTTCCGGACAGAAGCTGATTGTAAATGAATGGGATGCTCACATGAGAGGGTTATATACAGTATATATATCTCATCACAACATACAGTATATTAATCATACAAAAGTACAAAATCTTCAATCAGCACAACTAAATTCTTAACAAACTCACAGCACATTCTTCATTCCTAATTTAACATTAACCCATCTTCCTACCTCCAAAATATTAAGGTGCATGCACTGCAACATTCTTTTGAATGTAATGATTCTCAAACTCAGGAGGAAGCATCTGGCATATTAAATCCTGTGTCATTCCTTCTGACTTTTTCTATCTGTAGTACCAGCTGCTGCCTAGCTAATGCCTAAAATAAAATAGAGATATTTATTTTTTTCTTCTTCTACTCAACTAATATAATCATGGCTAATTCTTGCTCATTAGCATTTAATTATGCTGGAGTTTAAAAAACTAATAGCATTTGAAAAAAAAAATTCCCAAATTGTATTTCTACATTTTGATATAACGTAGTACGAATGATAGAAAAAGTACATAAATGACAATAGTTCTATTTATTTATTTTTTTTAAATCTGTTTATTGGTAAAGAGAAAAATACAAGTGTAACACACATATTGCACACGACAGCTGTATAGCGACAATATCAAATCTCAGGTTGTATAGGAATGTATAACATTATTTCCACACAAGAGCAATCACGTACACTAGTAGAGGAAGTGATAATAACAGTAGGTTACGGATATTGCTAAATACATTGCAAGGATCTGTCATCTCCCGGTGCCATGCCATTACCGTGTGTATATTCTAGTCTAAAACAGTGTTCCTGGAAACAGTAAAGTTGGGGTTAGAAGGGTGGTGATCCCCTCGTAAGCATTTCTATATTGTACCATATAGTATATTTTAGAGATGAGCGGGTTCGGTTTCTCTGAATCCGAACCCGCACGAACTTCATGTTTTTTTTCACGGGTCCGAGCGACTTGGATCTTCCCGCCTTGCTCGGTTAACCCGAGCGCGCCCGAACGTCATCATGACGCTGTCGGATTCTCGCGAGGCTCGGATTCTATCGCGAGACTCGGATTCTATATAAGGAGCCGCGCGTCGCCGCCATTTTCACACGTGCATTGAGATTGATAGGGAGAGGACGTGGCTGGCGTCCTCTCCGTTTAGAATAGATTAGAGAGACACTTGATTTACTAATTTTGGGGAGCATTAGGAGTACTCAGTACAGTGCAGAGTTTTGCTGATAGTGACCACCAGTTTTATTTATAATCCGTTCTCTGCCTGAAAAAAGCGATACACAGCACACAGTGACTCAGTCACATACCATATCTGTGTGCACTGCTCAGGCTCAGGCCAGTGTGCTGCATCATCTATTATCTATATATAATATTATATATATCTGATTATCTGTCTGACTGCTCAGCTCACACAGCTTATAATTGTGGGGGAGACTGGGGAGCACTACTGCAGTGCCAGTTATAGGTTATAGCAGGAGCCAGGAGTACATAATATATTATATAGTGAGTGACCACCAGACACACAGTGCAGTTTATTTAATATATCCGTTCTCTGCCTGAAAAAAGCGATACACACAGTGACTCAGTCAGTCACATACCATATCTGTGTGCACTGCTCAGGCTCAGGCCAGTGTGCTGCATCATCTATATATATTATATATCTGTCTGACTGCTCAGCTCACACAGCTTATAATTGTGGGGGAGACTGGGGAGCACTACTGCAGTGCCAGTTATAGGTTATAGCAGGAGCCAGGAGTACATAATATATTATATAGTGAGTGACCACCAGACACACAGTGCAGTTTATTTAATATATCCGTTCTCTGCCTGAAAAAAGCGATACACACAGTGACTCAGTCAGTCACATACCATATCTGTGTGCACTGCTCAGGCTCAGGCCAGTGTGCTGCATCATCTATTATCTATATATAATATTATATATATCTGATTATCTGTCTGACTGCTCAGCTCACACAGCTTATAATTGTGGGGGAGACTGGGGAGCACTACTGCAGTGCCAGTTATAGGTTATAGCAGGAGCCAGGAGTACATAATATATTATATAGTGAGTGACCACCAGACACACAGTGCAGTTTATTTAATATATCCGTTCTCTGCCTGAAAAAAGCGATACACACAGTGACTCAGTCAGTCACATACCATATCTGTGTGCACTGCTCAGGCTCAGGCCAGTGTGCTGCATCATCTATATATATTATATATCTGTCTGACTGCTCAGCTCACACAGCTTATAATTGTGGGGGAGACTGGGGAGCACTACTGCAGTGCCAGTTATAGGTTATAGCAGGAGCCAGGAGTACATAATATTATATTAAAACAGTGCACACTTTTGCTGCAGGAGTGCCACTGCCAGTGTGACTAGTGACCAGTGACCTGACCACCAGTATATATAATATTAGTAGTATACTATCTCTTTATCAACCAGTCTATATTAGCAGCAGACACAGTACAGTGCGGTAGTTCACGGCTGTGGCTACCTCTGTGTCGGCACTCGGCAGCCCGTCCATAATTGTATATACCACCTAACCGTGGTTTTTTTTTCTTTCTTTATACATACATACTAGTTACGAGTATACTATCTCTTTATCAACCAGTCTATATATTAGCAGCAGACACAGTACAGTGCGGTAGTTCACGGCTGTGGCTACCTCTGTGTCGGCACTCGGCAGCCCGTCCATAATTGTATATACCACCTAACCGTGGTTTATTTTTCTTTCTTTATACATACATACTAGTTACGAGTATACTATCTCTTTATCAACCAGTCTATATATTAGCAGCAGACACAGTACAGTGCGGTAGTTCACGGCTGTGGCTACCTCTGTGTCGGCACTCGGCAGCCCGTCCATAATTGTATATACCACCTAACCGTGGTTTTTTTTTCTTTCTTTATACATACATACTAGTTACGAGTATACTATCTCTTTATCAACCAGTCTATATATTAGCAGCAGACACAGTACAGTGCGGTAGTTCACGGCTGTGGCTACCTCTGTGTCGGCACTCGGCAGCCCGTCCATAATTGTATACTAGTATCCAATCCATCCATCTCCATTGTTTACCTGAGGTGCCTTTTAGTTGTGCCTATTAAAATATGGAGAACAAAAATGTTGAGGTTCCAAAATTAGGGAAAGATCAAGATCCACTTCCACCTCGTGCTGAAGCTGCTGCCACTAGTCATGGCCGAGACGATGAAATGCCAGCAACGTCGTCTGCCAAGGCCGATGCCCAATGGCATAGTACAGAGCATGTCAAAACCAAAACACCAAATATCAGTAAAAAAAGGACTCCAAAACCTAAAATAAAATTGTCGGAGGAGAAGCGTAAACTTGCCAATATGCCATTTACCACACGGAGTGGCAAGGAACGGCTGAGGCCCTGGCCTATGTTCATGGCTAGTGGTTCAGCTTCACATGAGGATGGAAGCACTCAGCCTCTCGCTAGAAAACTGAAAAGACTCAAGCTGGCAAAAGCACCGCAAAGAACTGTGCGTTCTTTGAAATCCCAAATCCACAAGGAGAGTCCAATTGTGTCGGTTGCGATGCCTGACCTTCCCAACACTGGACGTGAAGAGCATGCGCCTTCCACCATTTGCACGCCCCCTGCAAGTGCTGGAAGGAGCACCCGCAGTCCAGTTCCTGATAGTCAGATTGAAGATGTCAGTGTTGAAGTACACCAGGATGAGGAGGATATGGGTGTTGATGGCGCTGGGGAGGAAATTGACCAGGAGGATTCTGATGGTGAGGTGGTTTGTTTAAGTCAGGCACCCGGGGAGACACCTGTTGTCCGTGGGAGGAATATGGCCATTGACATGCCAGGTGAAAATACCAAAAAAATCAGCTCTTCGGTGTGGAGGTATTTCACCAGAAATGCGGACAACAGGTGTCAAGCCGTGTGTTCCCTTTGTCAAGCTGTAATAAGTAGGGGTAAGGACGTTAACCACCTCGGAACATCCTCCCTTATACGTCACCTGCAGCGCATTCATAATAAGTCAGTGACAAATTCAAAAACTTTGGGTGACAGCGGAAGCAGTCCACTGACCAGTAAATCCCTTCCTCTTGTAACCAAGCTCACGCAAACCACCCCACCAACTCCCTCAGTGTCAATTTCCTCCTTCCCCAGGAATGCCAATAGTCCTGCAGGCCATGTCACTGGCAATTCTGACGAGTCCTCTCCTGCCTGGGATTCCTCCGATGCATCCTTGCGTGTGACGCCTACTGCTGCTGGCGCTGCTGTTGTTGCCGCTGGGAGTCGATGGTCATCCCAGAGGGGAAGTCGTAAGCCCACTTGTACTACTTCCAGTAAGCAATTGACTGTTCAACAGTCCTTTGCGAGGAAGATGAAATATCACAGCAGTCATCCTACTGCAAAGCGGATAACTGAGTCCTTGACAACTATGTTGGTGTTAGACGTGCGTCCGGTATCCGCCGTTAGTTCACAGGGAACTAGACAATTTATTGAGGCAGTGTGCCCCCGTTACCAAATACCATCTAGGTTCCACTTCTCTAGGCAGGCGATACCGAGAATGTACACGGACGTCAGAAAAAGACTCACCAGTGTCCTAAAAAATGCAGTTGTACCCAATGTCCACTTAACCACGGACATGTGGACAAGTGGAGCAGGGCAGGGTCAGGACTATATGACTGTGACAGCCCACTGGGTAGATGTATGGACTCCCGCCGCAAGAACAGCAGCGGCGGCACCAGTAGCAGCATCTCGCAAACGCCAACTCTTTCCTAGGCAGGCTACGCTTTGTATCACCGCTTTCCAGAATACGCACACAGCTGAAAACCTCTTACGGCAACTGAGGAAGATCATCGCGGAATGGCTTACCCCAATTGGACTCTCCTGTGGATTTGTGGCATCGGACAACGCCAGCAATATTGTGTGTGCATTAAATATGGGCAAATTCCAGCACGTCCCATGTTTTGCACATACCTTGAATTTGATGGTGCAGAATTTTTTAAAAAACGACAGGGGCGTGCAAGAGATGCTGTCGGTGGCCAGAAAAATTGCGGGACACTTTCGGCGTACAGGCACCACGTACAGAAGACTGGAGCACCACCAAAAACTACTGAACCTGCCCTGCCATCATCTGAAGCAAGAAGTGGTAACGAGGTGGAATTCAACCCTCTATATGCTTCAGAGGTTGGAGGAGCAGCAAAAGGCCATTCAAGCCTATACAATTGAGCACGATATAGTAGGTGGAATGCACCTGTCTCAAGTGCAGTGGAGAATGATTTCAACGTTGTGCAAGGTTCTGATGCCCTTTGAACTTGCCACACGTGAAGTCAGTTCAGACACTGCCAGCCTGAGTCAGGTCATTCCCCTCTTCAGGCTTTTGCAGAAGAAGCTGGAGGCATTGAAGAAGGAGCTAAAAGGGAGCGATTCCGCTAGGCATGTGGGACTTGTGGATGCAGCCCTTAATTCGCTTAACAAGGATTCACGGGTGGTCAATCTGTTGAAATCAGAGCACTACATTTTGGCCACCGTGCTCGATCCTAGATTTAAAGCCTACCTTGGATCTCTCTTTCCGGCAGACACAGGTCTGCTGGGGTTGAAAGACCTGCTGGTGACAAAATTGTCAAGTCAAGCGGAACGCGACCTGTCAACATC
This sequence comes from Pseudophryne corroboree, assembly GCF_028390025.1. NCBI lineage: Eukaryota > Metazoa > Chordata > Amphibia > Anura > Myobatrachidae > Pseudophryne > Pseudophryne corroboree. The sequence continues at coordinate 599,122,521 of NC_086448.1, forward strand.
TCCTCCTTCACATTCTCCCGCAACTGGGGGTGCGAGGAAAAGGCTCAGAATTCCGAGCCCACCCGCTGGCGGTGATGCAGGGCAGTCTGGAGCGACTGCTGATGCTGACATCTGGTCCGGACTGAAGGACCTGACAACGATTACGGACATGTCGTCTACTGTCACTGCATATGATTCTCTCAACATTGATAGAATGGTGGAGGATTATATGAGTGACCGCATCCAAGTAGGCACGTCACACAGTCCGTACTTATACTGGCAGGAAAAAGAGGCAATTTGGAGGCCCTTGCACAAACTGGCTTTATTCTACCTAAGTTGCCCTCCCACAAGTGTGTACTCCGAAAGAGTGTTTAGTGCCGCCGCTCACCTTGTCAGCAATCGGCGTACGAGGTTACATCCAGAAAATGTGGAGAAGATGATGTTCATTAAAATGAATTATAATCAATTCCTCCGCGGAGACATTGACCAGCAGCAATTGCCTCCACAAAGTACACAGGGAGCTGAGATGGTGGATTCCAGTGGGGACGAATTGATAATCTGTGAGGAGGGGGATGTACACGGTGATATATCGGAGGGTGAAGATGAGGTGGACATCTTGCCTCTGTAGAGCCAGTTTGTGCAAGGAGAGATTAATTGCTTCTTTTTTGGGGGGGGTCCAAACCAACCCGTCATATCAGTCACAGTCGTGTGGCAGACCCTGTCACTGAAATGATGGGTTGGTTAAAGTGTGCATGTCCTGTTTTGTTTATACAACATAAGGGTGGGTGGGAGGGCCCAAGGACAATTCCATCTTGCACCTCTTTTTTCTTTTCTTTTTCTTTGCATCATGTGCTGATTGGGGAGGGTTTTTTGGAAGGGACATCCTGCGTGACACTGCAGTGCCACTCCTAGATGGGCCCGGTGTTTGTGTCGGCCACTAGGGTCGCTAATCTTACTCACACAGTCAGCTACCTCATTGCGCCTCTTTTTTTCTTTGCGTCATGTGCTGTTTGGGGAGGGTTTTTTGGAAGGGACATCCTGCGTGACACTGCAGTGCCACTCCTAGATGGGCCCGGTGTTTGTGTCGGCCACTAGGGTCGCTAATCTTACTCACACAGCTACCTCATTGCGCCTCTTTTTTTCTTTGCGTCATGTGCTGTTTGGGGAGGGTTTTTTGGAAGGGACATCCTGCGTGACACTGCAGTGCCACTCCTAGATGGGCCCGGTGTTTGTGTCGGCCACTAGGGTCGCTAATCTTACTCACACAGCTACCTCATTGCGCCTCTTTTTTTCTTTGCGTCATGTGTTGTTTGGGGAGGGTTTTTTGGAAGGGCCATCCTGCGTGACACTGCAGTGCCACTCCTAGATGGGCCCGGTGTTTGTGTCGGCCACTAGGGTCGCTAATCTTACTCACACAGCTACCTCATTGCGCCTCTTTTTTTCTTTGCGTCATGTGCTGTTTGGGGAGGGTTTTTTGGAAGGGACATCCTGCGTGACACTGCAGTGCCACTCCTAGATGGGCCCGGTGTTTGTGTCGGCCACTAGGGTCGCTAATCTTACTCACACAGCTACCTCATTGCGCCTCTTTTTTTCTTTGCGTCATGTGCTGTTGGGGAGGGTTTTTTGGAAGGGACATCCTGCGTGACACTGCAGTGCCACTCCTAGATGGGCCCGGTGTTTGTGTCGGCCACTAGGGTCGCTAATCTTACTCACACAGCTACCTCATTTCGCCTCTTTTTTTCTTTGCGTCATGTGCTGTTTGGGGAGGGTTTTTTGGAAGGGCCATCCTGCGTGACACTGCAGTGCCACTCCTAGATGGGCCCGGTGTTTGTGTCGGCCACTAGGGTCGCTAATCTTACTCACACAGCTACCTCATTGCGCCTCTTTTTTTCTTTGCGTCATGTGCTGTTTGGGGAGGGTTTTTTGGAAGGGACATCCTGCGTGACACTGCAGTGCCACTCCTAGATGGGCCCGGTGTTTGTGTCGGCCACTAGGGTCGCTAATCTTACTCACACAGCTACCTCATTGCGCCTCTTTTTTTCTTTGCGTCATGTGCTGTTTGGGGAGGGTTTTTTGGAAGGGCCATCCTGCGTGACACTGCAGTGCCACTCCTAGATGGGCCCGGTGTTTGTGTCGGCCACTAGGGTCGCTAATCTTACTCACACAGCTACCTCATTGCGCCTCTTTTTTTCTTTGCGTCATGTGCTGTTTGGGGAGGGTTTTTTGGAAGGGACATCCTGCGTGACACTGCAGTGCCACTCCTCTGTAGAGCCAGTTTGTGCAAGGAGAGATTAATTGCTTCTTTTTTGGGGGGGGTCCAAACCAACCCGTCATATCAGTCACAGTCGTGTGGCAGACCCTGTCACTGAAATGATGGGTTGGTTAAAGTGTGCATGTCCTGTTTTGTTTATACAACATAAGGGTGGGTGGGAGGGCCCAAGGACAATTCCATCTTGCACCTCTTTTTTCTTTTCTTTTTCTTTGCATCATGTGCTGATTGGGGAGGGTTTTTTGGAAGGGACATCCTGCGTGACACTGCAGTGCCACTCCTAGATGGGCCCGGTGTTTGTGTCGGCCACTAGGGTCGCTAATCTTACTCACACAGTCAGCTACCTCATTGCGCCTCTTTTTTTCTTTGCGTCATGTGCTGTTTGGGGAGGGTTTTTTGGAAGGGACATCCTGCGTGACACTGCAGTGCCACTCCTAGATGGGCCCGGTGTTTGTGTCGGCCACTAGGGTCGCTAATCTTACTCACACAGCTACCTCATTGCGCCTCTTTTTTTCTTTGCGTCATGTGCTGTTTGGGGAGGGTTTTTTGGAAGGGCCATCCTGCGTGACACTGCAGTGCCACTCCTAGATGGGCCCGGTGTTTGTGTCGGCCACTAGGGTCGCTAATCTTACTCACACAGCTACCTCATTGCGCCTCTTTTTTTCTTTGCGTCATGTGCTGTTTGGGGAGGGTTTTTTGGAAGGGACATCCTGCGTGACACTGCAGTGCCACTCCTAGATGGGCCCGGTGTTTGTGTCGGCCACTAGGGTCGCTAATCTTACTCACACAGCTACCTCATTGCGCCTCTTTTTTTCTTTGCGTCATGTGCTGTTGGGGAGGGTTTTTTGGAAGGGACATCCTGCGTGACACTGCAGTGCCACTCCTAGATGGGCCCGGTGTTTGTGTCGGCCACTAGGGTCGCTAATCTTACTCACACAGCTACCTCATTGCGCCTCTTTTTTTCTTTGCGTCATGTGCTGTTTGGGGAGGGTTTTTTGGAAGGGCCATCCTGCGTGACACTGCCGTGCCACTCCTAGATGGGCCCGGTGTTTGTGTCGGCCACTAGGGTCGCTAATCTTACTCACACAGCTACCTCATTGCGCCTCTTTTTTTCTTTGCGTCATGTGCTGTTTGGGGAGGGTTTTTTGGAAGGGACATCCTGCGTGACACTGCAGTGCCACTCCTAGATGGGCCCGGTGTTTGTGTCGGCCACTAGGGTCGCTAATCTTACTCACACAGCTACCTCATTGCGCCTCTTTTTTTCTTTGCGTCATGTGCTGTTTGGGGAGGGTTTTTTGGAAGGGCCATCCTGCGTGACACTGCAGTGCCACTCCTAGATGGGCCCGGTGTTTGTGTCGGCCACTAGGGTCGCTAATCTTACTCACACAGCTACCTCATTGCGCCTCTTTTTTTCTTTGCGTCATGTGCTGTTTGGGGAGGGTTTTTTGGAAGGGACATCCTGCGTGACACTGCAGTGCCACTCCTAGATGGGCCCGGTGTTTGTGTCGGCCACTAGGGTCGCTTATCTTACTCACACAGCGACCTCGGTGCAAATTTTAGGACTAAAAATAATATTGTGAGGTGTGAGGTATTCAGAATAGACTGAAAATGAGTGTAAATTATGGTTTTTGAGGTTAATAATACTTTGGGATCAAAATGACCCCCAAATTCTATGATTTAAGCTGTTTTTTAGTGTTTTTTGAAAAAAAACACCCGAATCCAAAACACACCCGAATCCGACAAAAAAAATTCGGTGAGGTTTTGCCAAAACGCGTTCGAACCCAAAACACGGCCGCGGAACCGAACCCAAAACCAAAACACAAAACCCGAAAAATTTCAGGCGCTCATCTCTAGTATATTTAACTACTTTTCGCATGCTATCACGAATTGGTTGTGGCAAGGTTATCACATAGGGTAGCCATATTGTAAAAAACTTGGAAGAGTTGGATTCCGCTCTAAGAGAGCATTCAATCCAGTCCATTTGGTATAGATGCGTCAGTCTAGGGAATAAAAGGGTTATGGGTATAGGGGTTCCGTGTATCCATTGGGATAGTATGGTCTTTTTCGAAGCTGCCGCTATCCTAGCTAATAACAGTTTATTGCCTGTAGGTAATGAGCAACTATCAGAGTCATATTGGTTCCAGAAAGCCCAGAGTAAAGTTGGTTTGATAGGGATGTTTAGAGTCATTGTAATGTAATTACAGACGTCTTTCCAAAATAGCTGTATTATAGGACATGACCAAAGGCAGTGGATTATGTCAGCATCAGGTGTGGAGCACTTGAAGCAATTGGAGTTATCAGAGATGCCCGTGAGGTATCTGAGACGGGGAGTATAATACGCCCTGTGCAATATTTTTAAATGCATTTCTGCATAGGAAGAGGATACTAAAGATTTATTAAGTAACAAGTGCCAGTGTATTATGGTCTGTAGAGGGATGTCTGGCAGAGTGGTCGTCCATTTAGCTAGGCCTGTGGTTTGACAATCTAGGTCAAGTTGGCGTCTGGTGTGTGCATAAATAAAGGATGTTGGATAGGAAGATTGGGGGTTTAAACGCAGTTGGGTGTCCAGGGGAAAGTTATAGTCTGCTGGCCGTAAGCGTGTTATCAATTGTGTTGTAAAGCTGCATACTTGAAAATATGCGAATAGTGGTATATGTAAGTTCGGGAATTTAATCTTTAATTGTGACAAGGTAAGTACTTCGGTGCAGGTGACATTTAAGAATTGATACACTAAACGTAAGCCTTGGGAGTACCAAGTCTTGATAATAGCATCTGTGTCTCCGCCTTGAAAGTCTGGGTTATGCAGGAGCGGTTGGAATAGGGAGCAGGTAGTTGTCAGCCCTTTGCGTTTTCGAAGATGTTGCCACGCTTTGTATGGAGCGAGTAGCAGCGGGTTCGAGCGGATGGACGTCAGTGTGAAGGGGTCTGGAAAATTTAATATGGTAGACAAAGTACCATGGGATAGCATACTCTGTTCCAAAGATATATTAGTGTAGTTAGAGGAACCTCTCACCCAGTCAAGGGCATATCTGTAATTAGCGGCTAAAGAATAGTCTTCTGGGCATGGTATATTCATGCCACCCAGCGTTGTCTGTTGTTTCAGTTTAAAAAGGGCTATACGTGGACGTTTGTTTGTCCATATGAAAGTATTAAGGGCCTTGTTAATTGTTTGTATATCTCGTTTGGTCAGAAGATATGGGAGCATTTGGATCGGGTATAGTAGACGGGGGAAGGAGATCATTTTATATAAGTGGCATCTACCTATATATGAGATTGGTAAGGTTTGCCAGCGTGTAAAATCTTCAATCATTTTGTTAATGGCACGGGAAAAGTTCAGTGGGTACAGTTCGGCTAGGGTAGGTGAGAAGCGTAAGCCCAGGTAGGTTATGAAACCAGACGCCCATTTAAAGGGAAATCTGGAGCCCCAATTTCGTGCGGCCTTGGGTCCAAGAGCCAAAGCTTCTGTTTTCTCGAAATTGATTAAGAAGCCCGAGATCAAGTGGAAATCATGTAGCGTGGTCAGTAATGAAGGGAACGCCTTTATGGGATCACTAAAATATAATAAAAGGTCATCCGCAAAGGCCGAGACCTTCACTGGTTGCGTGCCAATTTTTATTCCTTCCCAGGCATCATTTTGCACGCAGGTGCGTATCAGTGGGTCTAGAGCTAGGTTAAAAAGTAAGGGAGATAGGGGGCATCCCTGGCGCGTACCTCTATGTAAAGAAAAGGCCGGTGTGTTCAATCCATTAATGGTTAGGTGAGCTTGTGGATTAGAGTAAAGCATACTGAAGACTTTAGTGAACCCCTCTCCGAATTGTTGAGTGTGGAAAATTCGAAATAGATGTGCCCATGATACACGGTCAAACGCTTTGTCAGCATCACAGCTGACCACAAGTGCCTTGGATGTTGTGGAGTCTTTGACACTATGTATTGCTGCTATCAGGGTTCGTACATTATGTACTGATGTTCTAGTTTTAACAAACCCCGTTTGGGCAGGATGTAAAATACGCATTAGTATCGGTTGGAGACGAGTGGCCAATAGTTTGGTGAATAGTTTTAGATCTTGGTTAAGAAGAGATATGGGTCGGTAGGACTGGACATATGATGGGTCTTTACCCGGTTTAGGGAATACTACTATTCTAGCTTCTGTGAATCTCGGGGGTGGTGGGGACCCTTTCAGCAGTGAATTAAACAACGTCAATAAATATGGTGTTATGTGGGGAGCTAGCATTTTGTAATATACTGCTCCAAACCCATCCGGGCCTGGTGATTTTCCATTGTGAAGTGACTTAATCAAGAACAACAGCTCTGTGTCTGTTATAGGGCACGTTAGTGATTCTCGTTCTTCCTCTGTCAATGTAGGTAAGTTAGCTTCGTCCAAAAACTTCATACCCTCTGTGGGGCTATCTAAAGGTGCCGCGTATAAGTTTGAATAGTATTGTAGGAAGGTGTTTGACATAATTTGTGTGTCCATAGTTGAGGAAGTCGGGTCGGTATGTAAGCTAGTTATACGGGAGGGAGCAGTAGATGATCTCACTAAGTTGGCCAATAATTTACCCGACTTATTACCCCCTCGGAAGAATTTATTCCTCTGTACGTCATAGGAGAAACTGGCTCTCTCGGTGCAAAGTGCATCATAGAGATGTTTCGCATCGATATAATTTTGTCTGTTGACTGGAGAATCATTTAATGTCAGAGTATTATACGCTGCGGTCAAAGCCTTGCTCAGGTCACTCAACTGGGTATTCAGATGTTTACGTTTCCTGGAAACGTATTCTAATAATTGTCCTCGGACAACTGGTTTGGAAGCCGACCAGAACAAATTAATGTCGTTCTCATGAACCTTATTATCCTCAGTGTAGTTAAGGAAGGCTCTGGTGAGAAATTGTTTAAAGTCCTCAGAAGTTTCTAGATAAGCGGGGAAGCGCCAATTATAGGACCTAGGTAAGGGAGTATCTAGGTTGATTGATAACCAAATCGGAGCATGGTCCGAGAGTGAGATTGGTTCAATTTTAGTATCCACTACATGATGTAAAAGAGAATCAGTGATTAACCAATAGTCTAATCTGGAGGAGGAATGATGTGGGTGGGAGTAGAAGGTATATTCGCGAGCGTCAGGGTTACGAATTCTCCAGGGGTCGGACAGTCGTAGAGAAGTGGTGAGTATGGTGAGTGAGGGTGGAGTGGTGATCGTATGAGTACCGGATATAGCTGTTTTGTCAATACCAGCTGACTGTACACAATTAAAGTCTCCTCCCATGATAATTTCTCCCTCTGCCCAATCTTGCAAATTTTTGTAGATATCAGAAAAGAATGATGCGTTAGGGCCATTAGGGGCATATATGTTGGCTATCGTATAGAGCGTATTTAGTATTTTTATTTTCAAAAACAGGAATCTACCCTCTTGGTCGACCAAGCTATCTAAGATAGTGGCAGGGAGTGATCTATTGAGAATAGTTAGTACGCCTCTACGTTTGGATGTGAAGGAAGCTGTTCTATACTCTCCAACCCACGTATCCCGTAATACATTCGGATCTGACATCCGCCAATGAGTTTCCTGCAATAATACTATATCTGGTTTCAGTCGTTTCAAACAGGCCAGGACCTTTTTCCGTTTAATGGGAGTATTAAGCCCATCTACGTTCCAGGACACTAATCGAAATCGTGACTGCATTATTGTGGAAGGATCATGAGTCGACGGCATTCAGCCGATACCAACCCTAGGCCATCCACGGGGAATAATATACCATAACTGTCGATCCCAGTCCGTCCCAGCGAGCGGACCGATGTGGATCGTTGATGATAAATAATAAGTGTAAAACATCAGGTACATTCCTATCATTATACGTAAACCATGTGTGTGCACAGTGTCAATATTATGAACTAAGTTATAAAACCATTTTAACTTTTTGCGAACCCAAATGGGCGCCCTGTTAAACAATAGCGATCTCCAAATGGAGAGCAGTAAAACATGTGGGGAGGATATTCTCCAACCTGGTAACCATGGGCACCATATTCTAAAACAATATGACAAAAGATGAGAAAAGAGGGTGGGGGGAAAGGGAGGAAACAAACAGAACAATGTCAGAGACAATTGTACGGGGGAAAAGTTATACAGAGAGAAAAGTAGTAGAACACAACCAATATGGTACTGTCGCACCGTAGCCTTCTTCAAGCTCCGGTCGCTACAGTAAGCCTTCTCCACAGTGTAGAAATACCTTCAATTCAGCTTATCAAACAAAAAGGCATTATTTGACTGAAACATAAATGAGTCAAGTAATGGTGGCGATTAACCCACTTGAGAAGGATATATTAAGTCAGTCAGCATCATCTGTACCCGATAGAAGAGCTGCATCCAAGGAGTTCACAAAATTTCTAGCCTCTTGCGCTGTTTCAAAAAGGTGGATTTTTCCACCATAGGTGATTCTCAGCTTGGCTGGATACAACAACGCAAACCTGTGGCCCATCTCGAAGAGGCGTTTGCAAATAGGTGAGAATTCTCGTCGTCTTGCAGCAACCAGATATGAGAAGTCTTGGAATAATAGAATTCTGGAGTCTTGGTATCGGAGATCTGTGTGTCTTCTATAGGCCTCCAGCAACCGAACCTTATCGGCGTAGTTGAGGATTCTCATGATGACCGGCCTGGGTCTATCTCTGCCGGACTGACGATCAGGACCAATTCGATGGACACGTTCCACTAGGATGGAACCTGTGGCAGATACGCATCCTAGCTCTCTGGGTAACCACTGGGAGACCAGAGCCATGAGTTCGGAGAATTTCACAGATTCTGGAAAGCCCACCAGACGTACATTATTTCTTCTATTCCGATTTTCCAAATCTTCTAATTTGTCTTGCAGAAATGCCATCAGCTTATCGTGTTCCACCTGGGTTGTTTTAGCTGCTGATAGATCATCCTCTAAATCCGAGATTCGTTGCTCTGCCTCCGAGATACGTTGATCATGGGCTGTAAGTTGTGCGAGCGCTGAATCCAGAGAGGTTTTCAAAGGTGCCAGTTTTTGATCTAGCAGGGATGATAGTATGTTTGTGATTTCATTCGTGGTGAAGGATTTAGATGGATCCATAATTGGTGCGGGTTGTCCCCGGGGGCTAGAGCCCTGACTATACGTCGGGGAAACAGGGGCACTACTAGCGGGATTTTCGCGATTTTTGCCTTTACCCGACTGAGCACCCCGTGGGTTACGTAATGATTTAGACATGAATTTGTCCATAGCAATTATAGACTCACTCTAATGTGCACTTCTAGCCTGCAATCTGCAGGGGGCGTCAGGCTTATGTTTCTTCTATGTGTTTCCACGTTACTCCTCTCCTTTTCTCCCTTTCCCTCTCCTTCCCTCTCCTTATTGAAGTTTGAAGGTATGAAAATGTATAATATCAGGGGGGGGAGGGGGTGTCAGGTGAGGGAGGTTTTATTCAGTTGCTGGTGCTTCAGTATCTGGCTAACCGGCATAAAAATAGATAATGTCTCAATATGAGTATGAAAAATGCAAGGCCCTCTGGTGGATGAACTGCAGGTCGTAATTGAGGGTCCAGTCACCACTGTCCAGTACACCCCTTTGCAAAATCACTGCACTACTACCTCCTTGCTCCGCTGGGGTCCCTCAGATAAGTGTAGTGAAGTGTAAATGTACTTACAGGGCCCAGCAGGAGTGGAGTAGCAGAGATGTGGCAGCTGGGAGCCGTGGGCATGTAGCTGGGGCCGTCTCCAGTCGTCCTGCGGCCTCGTCCCTCGTTGGGATGTTCAGCGGCTCTTGTGCAGTGAGGGTGTGCGGCGGGTGGTGAGGAAGGTCCCTCAGCCGCGGCTAGCGGCAGTGCGGGTGTCCGGCATCCGGGAGCTGTTCACGGCCGGATCTGGTCACACCTCCGGTGTGAGGTGATAATCGAGGCCCCGGCTTGTGGGCTTCTCCTAGGCCGCAATCCGCGGGAGTAGTAAAAACTACTCCCCGATTCCGCGGCTCGTTCAGGGGTGCTGCAGGGGGAATAAGGGGGACAGGAGGGGCACTAAGCGTCAGTATGAAGCCCTGGAGTGGGCTATTTGATGAGTTAGGAGCCCCGTTTTGCAGGAGCTCCTGTGATGCACCTCTGTCTCCTTCTGCAGCCAGGCCACGCCCCCAGTTCTATTTATTTTAATCAGAGATGTGCAGGTTTGGATCTCAGAGATCCAAACCCCCGAATCCCCCCCCCCCCCGAACTTCAGGATCCAAGCCAGGAACTGGGTCTGGCTCGGGACTTATCGCCAGACTCTGATCCCAGAAGGATGCAAATCGTCATCATACCGCTGTCGGATTCTTGCGGGTTTTGGATTCCATATAAAGAGCCGCGCATCACCGCCATTTTCACTCCGGACTTGGAGAGTGAGGGAGACAGACCTCTGTCTCTCTGTGGGTGGTGGCGTTGGGTGGAGTCAGTGTGTGCTTGCTAGGGGTGCTGTCCTGTCTCTGGTGTCACTGTCATGTGCTGTTAGGGGTGCTGCAGCTGTACATGGGTGTTGCTGTCCTGTCACTGCTGTACAGGGGCACTGTCCTGTATGCTGTGAAAATACAGGGGTGCTTGCCCTGTCCTGTATGTTGTAAAATGTGCTGTGAAAATAAATGTACACTGACCCTGTCTTGTATGCTGTAAAACTTCAAGGGTGCTGTGAAAATAAATGTACACTGGCCCTGTCTTGTATGCTGTTAACTTACAGGGGTGTTGTTAAAATACAGGGGTGCTGGTCCAGTCCTGTATGCTGAAAAATTAAGGGGGGCTGTGAAAATAAAGGTACACTGGCCCTGTCTTGTATGCTGTAAAAATACAGGGGTGCTGTTGTTAAAATAAAAGTACACTGGCCCAAATACATGGGTGCTGTTGTTAAAATAAAATTACACTGTTCCTGTCTTGTATATTGTAAAATCACAGGGGTGTTGTTCAAATAGAGGGGTGCTGGCCCGGTCCTGTATGCTGTAAAAATACAGGGGTACTGTTGTTTAAATAAAAGTACACTGGCCCAAATACAGGGGTGCTGTTGTTAAAATAAAATTACACTGGCCCTGTCTTGAATACTGTAACATTAAAGGGGTGTTGTTCAAATACAGGGGTGCCGGACCTGTCCTGTATGCTGTAAAAATACAGGGGTGCTGTGGTTAAAATAAAAGTACACTGGCTCTGTCCTGTATGCTGTAAAATTACAGGGGTGCTGTTGTTAAAATAAAATAAATAATCAGACACAAAATAATAAAGACAAAGCGATATTTCTTGTTAGACAGAAGGAGACTAAGAAGTTAATCAGATGTGCAAAGGCACAAGCTGAAGAGAAAATGGCCCAGTCATTGGGTAAAGGAGGCAAAACTTTTCTTAGGTAGACAGGTATAAGCGAAAGGAGGAAAACAAAAGGCGGAATAATAAGACTAAAGACAGAGACTAGGAGTCTTCTTGAGGGAGACAATGTATTAGCAGATCATCTTAATAATTATTTTTGCTCTGTATTCACTGCTAAAAGAGAGGGGAAAGGGCCACAGTTAAGTTTCAGTGATATTCAGAAAAATGAAACAAGTGCATTTAGGTGAAGGTCCTAACAGAACTCTCAAAGCTGAAAGTGGATAAATCAATGGGGCCAGATGGGATACACCCAAGGATACTTAAAGAGTTTAAAGGGGTGCTGGTAGCACCATTAACAGAATTATTTAACCAGTCACTAGCTATAGGAGTCATTCCAGATGACTGAAAAGCGTGAATGTAGTCCCACTGCACAAAAGTGGAAGTAAGGAAGAGGTGAGCAACTACCGAACAGTGAGACTTACATCAGTAGAAGGGAAATTGATGGAAACACTCTTAAAAGAAAGAGTTGTAGATTATCTCAAATCCTGCAATTTACAGGGTCCTAGACAGCATGGATTCACTTGGGGGAGATAAGGTCAAACAAAACTTATTGACTTTTTGACTGTGTGACTAAAGTAAGAAATAAAGGTGTAGCCGTATAGCTTATCTAGACTTTATTAAGGCTTCTGACACTGTCCCTCATCGCAGGCTGCTAAATAAACTCGAAAGCTTGGGATTGGATAATAAGTTGGTTGATTGGATAATATCTTGGTGGCAGGATAGAAGAAAGAGAGCAGCAGTAAATGGACTCCACTCACAGAAGGGAAATGTTACCAGTGGAGTGCCCCATGGATCTGTACTTGGACCAATGCTTTTTAATATCTTTATTGGTGACATTGCAAATGGGAAAGTATGCCTTTTTGCAGATGACACAAAGGTATGCAACAGGGTAGACACACCAGGAGGAGTAAAACAAATGACTGAGGATCTAGGTAGACTAGAGGAATGGTCAAGATCATGGCAATTACAGTTTAATGCCAAAAAATGCACACTCATGCACTTGGGTCTCAAAAATCCAAAAGCTAAGTATAATCTTAATGGTACTATACTGGAAACTACTGTGGAGGAAAGGGATCTAGAAGTCACTATTTCAGGTGACTTAAAGGCAGGTAAGCAATGTAACAAAGCAATAAGGAAGGCTAATCAGATGCTTGGTAGCATAGGGAGAGGAATCAGCAGCAGAAAGAAATAATAATGCCACTGTATAGGTCATTGGTATGTCCTCATCTAGCATACTGTGTTCAATTCTGGAGGCCATATCTTCAGAAGGATATTAATTAGTGATGAGCGGGTTCGGTTCCTCGGAATCCGAACCCCCCCGAACTTCACCCTTTTTACACGGGTCCGAGGCATACTCGGATTCTCCCATATGGCTCGGTTAACCCGAGCGCGCCCGAACGTCATCATCCCGCTGTCGGATTCTCGCGAGATTCGGATTCTATATAAGGAGCCGCGCGTCGCCGCCATTTTTCACTCGTGCATTGGAAATGATAGTGAGAGGACGTGGCTGGAGTCCTCTCACTTTGTTTCAGTGGTCTGCAGTGCAAATATCTTTATTCTGGGGACCAGCAGTATTATAGGAGGAGTACAGTGCAGAGTTTTGCTGACCAGTGACCACCAGTATTATACGTTGTCTGCCTGAAAAACGCTCCATATCTGTGCTCAGTGTGCTGCATATATCTGTGCTCAACCTGCTTTATTGTGGAGACTGGGGACCAGCAGTATTATATAGGAGGAGTACAGTGCAGAGTTTTGCTGACCAGTGACCACCAGTATACGTTGTCTGCCTGAAAAACGCTCCATATCTGTGCTCAGTGTGCTGCATATATCTGTCCTCACACTGCTTTATTGTGGAGACTGGGGACCAGCAGTATTATATAGGAGGAGTACAGTGCAGAGTTTTGCTGACCAGTGACCACCAGTATACGTTGTCTGCCTGAAAAACGCTCCATATCTGTGCTCAGTGTGCTGCATATATATGTCCTCACACTGCTTTATTGTGGGGACTGGGGACCAGCAGTATTATATAGGAGGAGTACAGTGCAGAGTTTTGCTGACCAGTGACCACCAGTATTATACGTTGTCTGCCTGCAAAACGCTCCATATCTGTGCTCAGTGTGATGCATATATCTGTGCTCACACTGCTTTATTGTGGGGACTGGGGACCAGCAGTAATATATAGGAGGAGTACAGTGCAGAGTTTTGCTGACCAGTGACCACCAGTATTATACGTTCTCTGCCTGCAAAACGCTCCATATCTGTGCTCAGTCGCCATCATGAGCGGATTCGGTTTTACTCGGTTTTACTCGGTTCTCAAAACCGAATCTTATTGGCTCACTGATGTCACGTGTTTTGGATAGCCAATAAGATTCGGTTTTGAGAACCAAGTAAAACCGAATCCGCTCATCGCTAAATCTGTGCTCACACTGCTTTATTGTGGGGACTGGGGACCAGCAGTATTATATAGGAGGAGTACAGTGCAGAGTTTTGCTGACCAGTGACCACCAGTATTATACGTTCTCTGCCTGAAAAACGCTCCCTATCTGTGCTCAGTGTGCTGCATATATCTGTGCTCACACTGCTTTATTGTGGGGACTGGGGACCAGCAGTATTATATAGGAGGAGTACAGTGCAGAGTTTTGCTGACCAGTGACCACCAGTATTATACGTTCTCTGCCTGAAAAACACTCCATATCTGTGCTGCATTGTAGTATATAGTAGGAGTACAGTGCATAATTTTGCTGACCACCAGTATATAATATATAGGAGTACGGTACAGAAGGCCACTGCTCTACCTACCTCTGTGTCGTCAAGTATACTATCCATCCATACCTGTGGTGCATTTCAGTTTTGCACAGTTTGCTGACCACCAGTATATAATATATAGCAGTACGGTACAGTAGGCCACTGCTCTACCTACCTCTGTGTCGTCAAGTATACTATCCATCCATACCTGTGGTGCATTTCAGTTTTGCACAGTTTGCTGACCACCAGTATATAATATATAGCAGTACGGTACAGCAGGCCACTGCTCTACCTACCTCTGTGTCGTCAAGTATACTATCCATCCATACCTGTGGTGCATTTCAGTTGTGCGCAGTTTAGTAGTAGGCCATTGCTATTGATACTGGCATATAATTCCACACATTAAGAAATGGAGAACAAAAATGTGGAGGGTAAAATAGGGAAAGATCAAGATCCACTTCCACCTCGTGCTGAAGCTGCTGCCACTAGTCATGGCCGAGACGATGAAATGCCATCAACGTCGTCTGCCAAGGCCGATGCCCAATGTCATAGTAGAGAGCATGTAAAATCCAAAAAACAAAAGTTCAGTAAAGTTACCCAAAAATCAAAATTAAAAAGCGTCTGAGGATAAGCGTAAACTTGCCAATGTGCCATTTATGACACGGAGTGGCAAGGAACGGCTGAGGCCCTGGCCTATGTTCATGGCTAGTGGTTCAGCTTCACATGAGGATGGAAGCACTCATCCTCTCACTAGAAAAATTAAAAGACTTAAGCTGGCAAAAGCACAGCAAAGAACTGTGCGTTCTTCTAAATCACAAATCCCCAAGGAGAGTCCAATTTTGTCGGCTGCGATGCCTGACCTTCCCAACACTGGACGGGAAGAGGTGGCGCCTTCCACCATTTGCACGCCCCCTGCAAGTGCTGGAAGGAGCTCCCGCAGTCCAGTTCCTGATAGTCAAATTGAAGATGTCAGTGTTGAAGTACACCAGGATGAGGATATGGGTGTTGCTGGCGCTGAGGAGGAAATTGACAAGGAGGATTCTGATGGTGAGGTGGTTTGTTTAAGTCAGGCACCCGGGGAGACACCTGTTGTCCGTGGGACGAATATGGCCATTGACATGCCTGGTCAAATTATTTTTACACAAATGCGGACAACAGGTGTCAAGCCGTGTGTTGCCTTTGTCAAGCTGTAATAAGTAGGGGTAAGGACGTTAACCACCTCGGAACATCCTCCCTTATACGTCACCTGCAGCGCATTCATCATAAGTCAGTGAAAAGTTCAAAAACTTTGGATGACAGCGGAAGCAGTCGACTGACCACTAAATCCCTTCCTCTTGTAACCAAGGTCCCTCAAACCACACCACCAACTCCCTCAGTGTCAATTTCCTCCTTACACAGGAAAGCCAATAGTCCTGCAGGCCATGTCACTGGCAAGTCTGACGAGTCCTCTCCTACCTGGGATTCCTCCTATGCATCCTTGAGTGTAATGCCTACTGCTGCTGGCGCTGCTGTTGTTGCTGCTGGGAGTCGATCGGCATCCCAGAGGGGAAGTCGGAAGACCACTTGTACAACTTCCAGTAAGCAATTGACTGTCCAACAGTCCTTTGCGAGGAAGATGAAATATCACAGCAGTCATCCTGCTGCAAAGCGGATAACTCAGGCCTTGGCAGCCTGGGCGGTGAGAAACGTGTTTCCGTTATCCACTGTTAATTCACAGGCAACTACAGACTTGATTGAGGTACTGTGTCCCCGGTACCAAATACCATCTAGGTTCCATTTCTCTAGGCAGGCGATACCGAAAATATACACAGACCTCAGAAAAAGAGTCACCAGTGTCCAAAAATATACACAGACCTCAGAAAAAGAGTCACCAGTGTCCTTAACCACAGACATGTGGACAAGTGGAGCAGGGCAGACTCAGGACTATATGACTGTGACAGCCCACTGGGTAGATGTATTGCCTCCCGCAGCAAGAACAGCAGCGGTGGCAACAGTAGCAGCATCTCGCAAACGCCAACTCATTCCTAGGCAGGCTACGCTTTGTATCACCGCTTTCCAGAAGAGGCACACAGCTGACAACCTCTTACGGAAACTGAGGAACATCATCGCAGAATGGCTTACCCCAAATGGACTCTCCTGGGGATTTGTGACATCGGACAATGCCAGCAATATTGTACGTGCATTACATCTGGGCAAATTCCAGCACGTCCCATGTTTTGCACATACATTGAATTTGGTGGTGCAGAATTATTTAAAAAATGACAGGGGTGTGCAAGAGATGCTGTCGGTGGCCCGAAGAATTGCGGGCCAATTTCGGCATTCAGCCACCGCCTGCCGAAGACTGGAGCACCAGCAAACAGTCCTGAACCTGCCCTGTCATCATCTGAAGCAAGAGGTGGTAACGAGGTGGAATTCAACCCTCTATATGCTTCAGAGGATGGAGGAGCTGCAAAAGGCCATTCAAGCCTATACATCTGCCTACGATATAGGCAAAGGAGGGGGAATGCACCTGACTCAAGCGCAGTGGAGAATGATTTCAACGTTGTGCAAGGTTCTGCAACCCTTTGAACTTGCCACACGTGAAGTCAGTTCAGACACTGCCAGCCTGAGTCAGGTCATTCCCCTCATCAGGCTTTTGCAGAAGAAGCTGGAGACATTGAAGGAGGAGCTAAAACAGAGCGATTCCGCTAGGCATGTGGGACTTGTGGATGGAGCCCTTAATTCGCTTAACCAGGATTCACGGGTGGTCAATCTGTTGAAATCAGAGCACTACATTTTGGCCACCGTGCTCGATCCTAGATTTAAAACCTACATTGTATCTCTCTTTCCGGCAGACACAAGTCTGCAGAGGTTCAAAGACCTGCTGGTGAGAAAATTGTCAAGTCAAGCGGAACGTGACCCGTCAACAGCTGCTCCTTCACATTCTCCCGCAACTGGGGGTACGAGGAAAAGGCTAAGAATTCCGAGCCCACCCGCTGGCGGTGATGCAGGGCAGTCTGGAGCGAGTGCTGACATCTGGTCCGGACTGAAGGACCTGCCAACGATTACTGACATGTCGTCTACTGTCACTGCATATGATTCTCTCACCATTGAAAGAATGGTGGAGGATTATATGAGTGACCGCATCCAAGTAGGCACGTATACTGGCAGGAAAAAGAGGCAATTTGGAGGCCCTTGCAGAAACTGGCTTTATTCTACCTAAGTTGCCCCCCCTCCAGTGTGTACTCCGAAAGAGTGTTTAGTGCAGCCGCTCACCTTGTCAGCAATCGTCGTACGAGGTTACTTCCAGAAAATGTGGAGAAGATGATGTTCATCAAAATTAATTATAATCAATTCCTCCGTGGAGACATTCACCAGCAGCAATTGCCTCCAGAAAGTACACAGGGACCTGAGATGGTGGATTCCAGTGGGGACGAATTAATAATCTGTGAGGAGGGGGATGTACACAGTGAAAGGGGTGAGGAATCGGACGATGAGGAGGAGGTGGACATCTTGCCTCTGTAGATCCAGTTTGTGCAAGGAGAGATTGATTGCTTCTTTTTTGGTGGGGGCCCAAACCAACCAGTCATTTCAGTCACAGTTGTGTGGCAGACCCTGTCGCTGAAATGATGGGTTTGTTAAAGTGTGCATGTCCTGTTTATACAACATAAGGGTGGGTGGGAGGGCCCAAGGACAATTCCATCTTGCACCTCTTTTTTCTTTCATTTTTCTTTGCATCATGTGCTGTTTGGGGACTATTTTTTTGAAGTGCCATCCTGCCTGACACTGCAGTGCCACTCCTAGATGGGCCAGGTGTTTGTGTCGGCAACTTGTGTCGCTTAGCTTAGCCATCCAGCGACCACAGTGCACCTCTTTTTTTCTTTGCATCATGTGCTGTTTGGGGACTATTTTTTAAATCGACCATCCTGTCTGACACTGCAGTGCCACTCCTAGATGGGCCAGGTGTTTGTGTCGGCCACTTGGGTCGCTTAGCTTAGTCATCCAACGACCTCGGTGCAAATTTTAGGACTAAAAATAATATTGTGAGGTGTGAGGTGTTCAGAATAGACTGGAAATGAGTGGAAATTATGGTTATTGAGGTTAATAATACTATGGGATCAAAATGACCCCCAAATTCTATGATTTAAGCTGTTTTTGAGGGGTTTTTGTAAAAAACACCCGAATCCAAAACACACCCGAATCCGACAAAAAAATTTCAGGGAGGTTTTGCCAAAACACGTCCGAATCCAAAACACGGCCGCGGAACCGAATCCAAAACCAACGCACAAAACCCGAAAAATGTCCGGTACACATCACTAATATTAATACATTAGAGACTGTACAAAGAAGGTAAACTAAAATGGTGCATGGCCTACATCACAAAACATACACAGAATGACTAAAAAATCTCAATATGTATAGTTTGGAGCAGAGAAGGGAAAGGGGGGACATGATAGAAACTTTCAAACATATCAAGGGTTTTAAGTTAGCAAAGTCCAGGGGGGAAACATTCTTCAAATAAAGAGAAGTATTAGAACACAAGGACATGCACTGAAACCGGAGGGAGGGAGGTTCAGGGGAAATTTGAGGAAAAAGTACTTAGCAGAGAGAGTAGTGGACAAGTGGAATAGCCTCCCATCATAGGTGGTTGAGGCTAAGACAGTAGAGCAATTTAAACATGCATTGGATAGACATAAGGATATCCTTACAAAGAAATCAGGATCAAATAAGGTTTGAGGTAAAAATATGGTAAAAAGGGGCAGACTAGATGGGCCTAGTGGTTCTTATCTTCTGTCACATTCTATGTTTCTACAGGGTGATAATCGTTATATCGGCGGCCGGGATCCCATCGGTCAGCATCCTGACGCCAGGATCCTGGCTGCAGATTGCAGGCAGGGAAGGGGGGGGGGGGGCAGGGGACAGTGCAAGAAGCCCCTTGCGAGCTGCGCTCACCCCGCCACAAGTTCTATTCCCACTCTATGGGTATCGCGGACACCCACGAGTAGGAATAGTCCCTGTTGGTAAGCATGCCGACTGTCGGGATTGTGAAGGAGCGGGATGTAGGGGGAGGCAATGAGACCATTTCACCAATATGTTTCATCAGATGTTTAACTCTGCAATGTTGAGGATCCACTGTTACCTCACCATCGCTAGATTTCTCCCCCCGATGTTTTTCTCAGTTTTTCAATGTTTTTGTGTTACTGTGTGATACTTTAACTGGAGCCAACTCACTCTTTCCTTGTTTTATATTAGATACCAACTTAAGAGACTGATACAAAAAAAGTAACATACACTTGACAATGTCTATAATATTTGTCCTATTAAAAACACGTTAAAGGTTAAAGAACACAGTACGCAATTGGCGTAAAAAGTACCGCAAGGGTACTCCCTTAACTATACCTTAAGGAATGTACTTATACTGTAAACCTCTGTGTAGTGGGAGAGTGTAGATGCAACACAGTATAACCTTATTACCTTTAAAGCTGTTCGAGCGTCACTGACGCTCTGAGATTACTTAATACTATAAGAAATACACAGATACCGTGCTCAGGGTCCAACGCCTAAATATATATTATGAATGATATACTTGCAAAAGAATTTAACACAATACAAGTCATACACTACAATATAACATAGACTACCTAACCAGATAACTACACGGGAAATACAATACAATACAATTACGTTTAAGGGAAAATAAGAGGGGAAGAGGAGAAGAGAGAGAGAGAAAGAAATGGCTCACAATAACAAGAAGACAAATATGATTGCAGAGAAAGCTTACACATGTGAGGAACAATCGCTGCGCAGTCAGTCAATGCTGAGAATCTTTGTTTAGAAAGTACTTGAGCTTACCCATGCTGCCTGTCCCTATATACACAACACCCAGCAACACAATTGTCCCTACAATGCCGCATGGGGCAGAAGCTAGACTCCATTTTGGGAAAACTCCACTTGATTCCAAAGACTACACCACATGGCTGAAAGGGGGAGGGGAAAATACCCGGCAGCAGCCATTTTAGATTTGCAGGTCCAAACACATGGCACTCTCTACTACACCACAATCACATAGCAGAAAACACAAGACTCCATTTTATTCCAAAATGTCCAAGCCTCAAAACAATGCATATGTTCTGATTTTACAATTCCAAACCATCTAAATCACCTTTCACAATTTCAATCCAACTTCCTAGAACCATCTTATTCACTTTCACATTCCAAACAACTTCAGTATCTCAATAACCAGAGCATATTCATCACAAGACCAGATCACAATGTAACCACACATCTCAGCCTGCCATTGCTACCAGCACATGTTCAAACGTAACTGCATGGTGGTATTTATGATTAACAAGATATATTATAACTAACCAGTACAATCTATTTTAAATCACCACAGGCAAACAAATACCACAAATGCTATGCTACAGATTGTCTACTGTTCCAATTCATCACAGACTTCACAGAGTATCAACAGAAACACCCAACAATCACACAACTGCCCAAACCTCGTTAACCTTAAGCCATTTGTATCTCCAAACTAACTAATCTATGCCAATCAGCCATGAGATATTGAAATTATGATACTTAGCCTTTCGTAAGGAGCCTGGTGATGATCCAGCCATGCTTGCTGTGTGTCAGGTAGCTGTATGAGTGAGTGAGTGAGCCCTGTGATCTCCAGTGGGTATATCATACCCTCATTCCAGCTGTGGGGGTGTGTCAACAACAAGATGTGTGTGTGTGTCCCTCACAGCATGTGAGCCAGCTGCATCAGTGGCCTTGCTTATGCAAAACAATGGGTGATGACCGACACATTCCTGTCTTGTGGGAAGCTATTGTTTGGCGAATACTGTCCCACTGTCCACTCTCAGTTGAGACAATGACATCTCAGCAATCATTCTTCTGTATACAAATCCAGCCCCATTTCGTAAACACAGGTGTTGGCCCTCCTCATTGAGTCTCAAAGCTCAGTGTAATTAAAGGCTATTGTACTTTGTCTGCGGGAAAGATACTGATTCGGAATACAATTAATCTTCAATTACTATTCCTGTGCTTTAGCTATGCATATGAAGATGTGAAGCCCTCACAACATGCAAACTATTGTTTGGGGGATCTCTAAGGTCAAAGAGCCATTTGAGACCCACTGATACCTGTTGGACTCAGGGGAATATTAACTTATAAAATACATTATATGGTTGAATTATGTAACGATTGAGTCGCACGCTGGGCACACAGAAACTCTACCGTAAATGCGCATACAGTGCGCCTGCGGGTGCACGTAACAGCGGGTATGCGCACGCACGGGAGAGCGCCCGCATGCGCAGCGCGGACATGTATGAGGTGCAAATATGGCAGTGTGCATAGTGATATTTTTCTGACTTTGACACACTTTCACTGACTGGACTTCTGTGTTCGCGTTTCTGCTGCTGCTGCTGCTGCTGCTGCTAGGGGTGGTGGCTGACAGAGTGATAGAAACTCTGGTCAGCCAATCATCAGCAGCACATAGGACAGGGCTTGTTGTCTATTGTGAATTCAGCAGTGATTGACAATGTCAGTTAGTCACTGTGTGTGATAGATAGATAGATAAATAGATAGATAGATAGATAGATAGATAGATAGATAGATAGATAGATAGATAGATAGATAGATAGATAGATAGATGTGCCTACTGTGTGCTACAGCAGGGTGTGTGATGTTGAAGGTGTATGTATTATATATAGACATAAACTAAGTTAATGGACCATCATACGCTGGGTCACTTCAAGCTCCGCCCCCATTTTGCCCCATTCTGTCCTCTACTCTGAATTTAGAGATGTGCGGCGGACACTTTTCGGGTTTTGTGTTTTGGATTTGGATCTGGATCCCCGCTCGTGTTTTGGATCTAGATTGGTTTTGCCAAAACCACACTTTTGGGTTTTAGTTTTGGTTTTGGCTCTGGATGATTTAAAAAAAACCATTAAAACAGATAAAATTACAGAATTTGGGGGTAATTTTGATCCTGCAGTATTATTAACCTCAATAACATTTATTTTCACTAATTTCCAGTCTATTCTGAGCACCTCACAATATTGTTTTTAGGCCAAAAGGTTGCACAGAGGTAACTGAATGACTAAGCTAAGCGACACAAGTGGGCGACACAAACATCTGGCCTATCTAGGAGTGGCACTGCAATGTCAGACAGGATGGCAGATTTAAAAACTAGGCCCCAAAGAGCACATAATGCAAAGAAAAAAATGAGGTGCAAGATGAAATTGTCTTGGGCCCACCCACCCTCTCTTATGTTTTTTAAACAGTACATGCACAGTTTAATAAACCCATCATTTCATCAAGAGGTGGTCCCCCTGGAAAAAGCTCGGCAAGTTCTCTGAATCATAGCTAGCTACAAACATACCACCTCCATAGGCAAGAGGAAGAGGACAGTGTCAAGAAGGTCATTAAAAATTAGAGAGGCACATGCAATCAAGAACAACACACAGTCTTTCACCTCCACTCCTATATTGGTGTGGAATAGAAAGGACTTCAACCAAGCAAATATATAATTATTAATTACCACATTACTGGACAAACTGAAAAACTTAGGGCCAAAGCCTCCAAAATTGTACCCCCTTCTTCATTTTCAGGGATTAAGATAATCTCGGATTTAATGCTGGGATGCAAATAAACTGGTGTATACCACAGGATCAAGATTGGATACTGTAATTTCCCCTCCATGGAGTCTGGAGATTTATTTTGTAAAAATCTCGTGGGTTTCCTTTTTTTCAATTTTTTTATTGCATTATTATTTACATATTTTGTGGTAGATGCCTTATGTTTGTTTTTCACAGCTCCTAGTTACACGCATGTGAGCATACCTGTGTGTCCCAGTTACACGCATGTGAGCATACCTGTGTGTCTTGTTTATTTTATTCATATTTTATTTTTAAATAAAGCAGCCCATTAGATGTTTTAGCAGCCCCTCCTGAGCCCCCACAGCAGCACCGGATGGGGCAAGTTGACTTCGGGTGGGTTTGGTAAAGTACTAAACACGACTGTGCTGTAATATTTTTTATTGAGCCCACTCTACAGTCCAAACGCATTTCATACTAAAAGTAGGAATGTGGAAGGAAGCAATGATAACCTCTGTGCCCACAGCATGCCTCAGCCTGGCAAGCAAGACATCTTTCTGGCTGTAAGCCACCATGAGACTCCATACTGGGCCTTATTCAGTAACTGTTTATGCCTCACAGGAGCTCCTGGCCCACCTAGTGCTGCAGTGCAATGGAAAGCTTATGCAATGCAAGATCACTGAAACTCTGTTCTTTTAACACCGCGAGGTCTTGCGATAACCCTATGCAGCCCTTAGGAAAAGAAGATCTGTGTACAACAAATGCGCATCTTCTAAATAAATTATCCCAAAATGTGGAACATCAATAATAAATCAAAATTAAGATTGACTAATTGGAGCCATTCTTTTGAGTGAGTCCCTAATATGAAATAATTGAGAAGAACCTCTCTCTAATGCTCTGGCAGAAAATCTCCCTTTTACCTCTCCGGCTGTTGCGCTGGGTTATGATTCAGTCTCTTCTGAGTCACACTGACTTTGGCCACAAATGAAATGTGGTCTCTCCTAACTTTATTTAAAAACCATTCGGCAAAATAGCTATTTCCATTTCCACCTTTGCGGCTATGTTTTCACAAATCTATTTGTGATGTTGAAGCTTGTTTCATATCTGCTCTAGGCTTTCATTTAAACCTAGGATCAAGTACAGCAGCACCCCTGGACTTATACAGCATAGGCAGCACCCCTGGAGAATTACACAGCACAGCAGACAGGCAACATCACCCCTGGATTTAAATGGCAGTGGGGCAGCACCCCATATAGGGCAGCACCCCTGGAATGATGTGGCAAAGAAAAGACGTGCAAGATGGAATTGTCCTTAGGCCCTCCCACCCACCCATATGTTGTATAAATAGGACATGCACTCTTTAACAAACCGTAATATAATAATAATAATAATAATAATAACAACAACAACAACAAGTCCCTTACAGTGTTGCTGTGTTGTGCTGCATCAGACCAGTGGTAGTGTCCTGGCCATCAGTCATTCCAGTGACCAGGCAGTCACAGTGGTATACGCTGCTGCTATATGTCCACTGCTGCCGTATAATAATAATAATAACAACAAGTCCCTTACAGTGTTGCTGTGTTGTGCTGCATCAGACCAGTGGTAGTGTCCTGGCCAACAGTCATTCCAGTGACCAGGCAGTGACAGTGGTATACGCTGCTGCTATATATCTACTGCTGCCGTATAATAATAATAATAATAACAACAAGACCTTTACAGTGTTGCTGTGTTGTGCTGCATCAGACCAGTGGTAGTGTCCTGGTCATCAGCCATCAGTCATTCCTGTGCCTCATATTGTGTTATATAATTCCAAAAAAATAATGGAGAACAAAAATTTGGACGATAAAATAGGGAAAGATCACGAACCACTTCCTCCTAGTGCTGAAGATGCTGCCACTAGCCATGACATAGACGATGAAATGCCATCAACATCGTCTGCCAAGGCCGATGCCCAATGTGATAGTAGAGGGCATGTAAAATCCAAAAAGCCAAAGTTTAGTAAAAAGACCCAAAAAAAGAAATTTAAATGGTCTGAGGAGAAACGTAAACTTCCCAATATGCCATTTACGACACGGAGTGGCAAGGAACAGCTGAGGCCCAGGCCTATGTTCATGACTAGTGCTTCAGCTTCACATAGCGATGGAAGCCATCATAACTGAGGCCTTGACACTTATGTTGGTGTTAGACGTGCGTCCGGTATCCACCATTAGTGCAGTGGGATTTAGACAACTAATGGAGGTATTGTGTCCCCGGTACCAAATCCCATCTAGATTCCACTTCACTAGGCAGGCGATACCGAGATTTTACAATTTAATTCCAGTGATTTGGATGTATAATTCCAGTGATTGTGCCATTTAATTCCAGTGATTTTGCCATTTAATTCCAGTGATTTGGCCGCATAATTCCAGTGATTTGGCCGTATAATTCCAGTGATTTGGGTGTATAATTCCAGTGATTTTGCAGTATAATTCCAGTGATTTTGCAGTATAATTCCAGTGATTTTGCCATTTAATTCCAGTGATTTGGACGTATAATTCCAGTGATTTTGCCATTTAATTCCAGTGATTTCGCCATTTAATTCCAGTGATTTGGACGTATAATTCCAGTGATTTGGACGTATAATTCCAGTGGGAATTGTTTGTTTCACTTGGCTTAGTCATACAGCTACCTCATTGTACCTCTTTGACATCTTTGCATGAGGTGCTGTTTGGTGCCTAGTTTTTGAAAAGTGCCATCCGGTCTGACACTGCCGTATGAGTCCAGGGGTACTGCTGTATTAGTCCTGGGGTACTGCCGTATAAGTCCACCAATTGCAGAATCTTAAAAAAAAATGACAGGGGCGTGCTGGAGATGCTGTCAGTGGACCGAACAATTGCGGCCCACTCTCGACATTCAGCCACTGCGTGACACTACTAGATGGGCCAGGTGGTTGTGTCACTTAGCTTAGTCATACAGCAACCTCAGTACACCTTTTTTTCTTCTTTGCATCATATGCTGTTTGGGGCCTTTTTTGATATCTGCCCTTCTGTCTGCCACTGCAGTACCACTCCTAGATGTGCCAATTGTTTCTGTCGCTTGGCTTAATCATACAGCTACCTCATTGCAACCTCTTCTACATCTTTGCATGAGGTGCTGTTTGGGGCCTAGGTTTTGAAAAGTGCCATCCTGTCTGACACTGCAGTGCCACTCCTAGATGGGCCAGGTGTTTGTGCCGCACACTTGTGTCGCTTAGCTTGGCCATCCAGCTACCTAATTGCATCTCTTTTTCTTCTTTGCATCATGTGCTGTTTGGGGACTAGTTTTTGAATAGTGTCATCTTGTCTGCAACTGCAGTGACACACCTAGATGGGCCAGGTGTTTGTGCCGCACACTTGTGTCGCTTAGCTTAGTCATACAGCCACCTTGGTGCAACTTTTAGGCCTAAAAACAATATTGTGAGGTGTGAGGTGTTCAGAATAAACTGGAAATGAGTGAAAATTAATGTTATTGAGGTTAATAATACCGTAGGAGCAAAATCACCCCCAAATTCTGTGATATTAGCTGTTTGTATGTTGTTTTTCAAAAATCATCCAGATCCAAAACCAAAACACGAAAGGGTTGTATTGGCAAAACCAATCCAAAACCAAAACAAGAGCGGGGAATTAGAACCAAAACCAAAACATAAAACACGAAAAGTGTCCGCCGCACATCTCTAATAAAAACAATATTGCGAGCTGTGAGGTGTTCAAAATAGACTGGAAATGAGTAGAGATGAGCGCCTGAAATTTTTCGGGTTTTGTGTTTTGGTTTTGGGTTCGGTTCCGCGGCCGTGTTTTGGGTTCGAACGCGTTTTGGCAAAACCTCACCGAATTATTTTTGTCGGATTCGGGTGTGTTTTGGATTCGGGTGTTTTTTTCAAAAAACCCTAAAAAACAGCTTAAATCATAGAATTTGGGGGTAATTTTGATCCCAAAGTATTATTAACCTCAAAAAACATAATTTACACTCATTTTCAGCCTATTCTGAACACATCACACCTCACAATATTATTTTTAGTCCTAAAATTTGCACCGAGGTCGCTGTGTGAGTAAGATAAGCGACCCTAGTGGCCGACACAAACACCGGGCCCATCTAGGAGTGGCACTGCAGTGTCACGCAGGATGTCCCTTCCAAAAAACCCTCCCCAAACAGCACATGACGCAAAGAAAAAAAGAGGCGCAATGAGGTAGCTGTGTGAGTAAGATTAGCGACCCTAGTGGCCGACACAAACACCGGGCCCATCTAGGAGTGGCACTGCAGTGTCACGCAGGATGTCCCTTCCAAAAAACCCTCCCCAAACAGCACATGACGCAAAGAAAAAAAGAGGCGCAATGAGGTAGCTGACTGTGTGAGAAAGATAAGCGACCCTAGTGGCCGACACAAACACCGGGCCCATCTAGGAGTGGCACTGCAGTGTCACGCAGGATGGCCCTTCCAAAAAACCCTCCCCAAACAGCACATGACGCAAAGAAAAAAAGAGGCGCAATGAGGTAGCTGACTGTGTGAGTAAGATTAGCGACCCTAGTGGCCGACACAAACACCGGGCACATCTAGGAGTGGCACTGCAGTGTCACGCAGGATGTCCCTTCCAAAAAACCCTCCCCAAACAGCACATGACGCAAAGAAAAAAAGAGGCGCAATGAGGTAGCTGTGTGAGTAAGATTAGCGACCCTAGTGGCCGACACAAACACCGGGCCCATCTAGGAGTGGCACTGCAGTGTCACGCAGGATGTCCCTTCCAAAAAACCCTCCCCAATCAGCACATGATGCAAAGAAAAAGAAAAGAAAAAAGAGGTGCAAGATGGAATTATCCTTGGGCCCTCCCACCCACCCTTATGTTGTATAAACAAAACAGGACATGCACACTTTAACCAACCCATCATTTCAGTGACAGGGTCTGCCACACGACTGTGACTGATATGACGGGTTGGTTTGGACCCCCCCCAAAAAAGAAGCAATTAATCTCTCCTTGCACAAACTGGCTCTACAGAGGCAAGATGTCCACCTCATCTTCACCCTCCGATATATCACCGTGTACATCCCCCTCCTCACAGATTATCAATTCGTCCCCACTGGAATCCACCATCTCAGCTCCCTGTGTACTTTGTGGAGGCAATTGCTGCTGGTCAATGTCTCCGCGGAGGAATTGATTATAATTCATTTTAATGAACATCATCTTCTCCACATTTTCTGGATGTAACCTCGTACGCCGATTGCTGACAAGGTGAGCGGCGGCACTAAACACTCTTTCGGAGTACACACTTGTGGGAGGGCAACTTAGGTAGAATAAAGCCAGTTTGTGCAAGGGCCTCCAAATTGCCTCTTTTTCCTGCCAGTATAAGTACGGACTGTGTGACGTGCCTACTTGGATGCGGTCACTCATATAATCCTCCACCATTCTATCAATGTTGAGAGAATCATATGCAGTGACAGTAGACGACATGTCCGTAATCGTTGTCAGGTCCTTCAGTCCGGACCAGATGTCAGCATCAGCAGTCGCTCCAGACTGCCCTGCATCACCGCCAGCGGGTGGGCTCGGAATTCTGAGCCTTTTCCTCGCACCCCCAGTTGCGGGAGAATGTGAAGGAGGAGATGTTGACAGGTCGCGTTCCGCTTGACTTGACAATTTTGTCACCAGCAGGTCTTTCAACCCCAGCAGACCTGTGTCTGCCGGAAAGAGAGATCCAAGGTAGGCTTTAAATCTAGGATCGAGCACGGTGGCCAAAATGTAGTGCTCTGATTTCAACAGATTGACCACCCGTGAATCCTTGTTAAGCGAATTAAGGGCTGCATCCACAAGTCCCACATGCCTAGCGGAATCGCTCCGTGTTAGCTCCTTCTTCAATGCCTCCAGCTTCTTCTGCAAAAGCCTGATGAGGGGAATGACCTGACTCAGGCTGGCAGTGTCTGAACTGACTTCACGTGTGGCAAGTTCAAAGGGCATCAGAACCTTGCACAACGTTGAAATCATTCTCCACTGCACTTGAGACAGGTGCATTCCACCTACTATATCGTGCTCAATTGTATAGGCTTGAATGGCCTTTTGCTGCTCCTCCAACCTCTGAAGCATATAGAGGGTTGAATTCCACCTCGTTACCACTTCTTGCTTCAGATGATGGCAGGGCAGGTTCAGTAGTTTTTGGTGGTGCTCCAGTTTTCTGTACGTGGTGCCTGTACGCCGAAAGTGTCCCGCAATTCTTCTGGCCACCGACAGCATCTCTTGCACGCCCCTGTCATTTTTTAAAAAATTCTGCACCACCAAATTCAAGGTATGTGCAAAACATGGGACGTGCTGGAATTGGCCCAGATTTAATGCACACACAATATTGCTGGCGTTGTCCGATGCCACAAATCCACAGGAGAGTCCAATTGGGGTAAGCCATTCCGCGATGATCTTCCTCAGTTGCCGTAAGAGGTTTTCAGCTGTGTGCGTATTCTGGAAAGCGGTGATACAAAGCGTAGCCTGCCTAGGAAAGAGTTGGCGTTTGCGAGATGCTGCTACTGGTGCCGCCGCTGCTGTTCTTGCGGCGGGAGTCCATACATCTACCCAGTGGGCTGTCACAGTCATATAGTCCTGACCCTGCCCTGCTCCACTTGTCCACATGTCCGTGGTTAAGTGGACATTGGGTACAGCTGCATTTTTTAGGACACTGGTGACTCTTTTTCTGAGGTCTGTGTACATTTTCGGTATCGCCTGCCTAGAGAAATGGAACCTAGATGGTATTTGGTACCGGGGACACAGTACCTCCAACAAGTCTCTAGTTGGCTCTGCAGTAATGATGGATACCGGAACCACGTTTCTCACCACCCAGGATGCCAAGGCCTCAGTTATCCGCTTTGCAGTAGGATGACTGCTGTGATATTTCATCTTCCTCGCAAAGGACTGTTGAACAGTCAATTGCTTACTGGAAGTAGTACAAGTGGGCTTACGACTTCCCCTCTGGGATGACCATCGACTCCCAGCGGCAACAACAGCAGCGCCAGCAGCAGTAGGCGTTACACGCAAGGATGCATCGGAGGAATCCCAGGCAGGAGAGGACTCGTCAGACTTGCCAGTGACATGGCCTGCAGGACTATTGGCATTCCTGGGGAAGGAGGAAATTGACACTGAGGGAGTTGGTGGGGTGGTTTGCGTGAGCTTGGTTACAAGAGGAAGGGATTTACTGGTCAGTGGACTGCTTCCGCTGTCACCCAAAGTTTTTGAACTTGTCACTGACTTATTATGAATGCGCTGCAGGTGACGTATAAGGGAGGATGTTCCGAGGTGGTTAACGTCCTTACCCCTACTTATTACAGCTTGACAAAGGGAACACACGGCTTGACACCTGTTGTCCGCATTTCTGGTGAAATACCTCCACACCGAAGAGCTGATTTTTTTGGTATTTTCACCTGGCATGTCAACGGCCATATTCCTCCCACGGACAACAGGTGTCTCCCCGGGTGCCTGACTTAAACAAACCACCTCACCATCAGAATCCTCCTGGTCAATTTCCTCCCCAGCGCCAGCAACACCCATATCCTCCTCATCCTGGTGTACTTCAACACTGACATCTTCAATCTGACTATCAGGAACTGGACTGCGGGTGCTCCTTCCAGCACTTGCAGGGGGCGTGCAAATGGTGGAAGGCGCATGCTCTTCACCTCCAGTGTTGGGAAGGTCAGGCATCGCAACCGACACAATTGGACTCTCCTTGTGGATTTGGGATTTCGAAGAACGCACAGTTCTTTGCGGTGCTTTTGCCAGCTTGAGTCTTTTCAGTTTTCTAGCGAGAGGCTGAGTGCTTCCATCCTCATGTGAAGCTGAACCACTAGCCATGAACATAGGCCAGGGCCTCAGCCGTTCCTTGCCACTCCGTGTGGTAAATGGCATATTGGCAAGTTTACGCTTCTCCTCCGACAATTTTATTTTAGGTTTTGGAGTCCTTTTTTTTCTGATATTTGGTGTTTTGGATTTGACATGCTCTGTACTATGACATTGGGCATCGGCCTTGGCAGACGACGTTGCTGGCATTTCATCGTCTCGGCCATGACTAGTGGCAGCAGCTTCAGCACGAGGTGGAAGTGGATCTTGATCTTTCCCTAATTTTGGAACCTCAACTTTTTTGTTCTCCATATTTTATAGGCAGAACTAAAAGGCACCTCAGGTAAACAATGGAGATGGATGGATTGGATACTAGTATTGGATACCTGCCGACTGCCGACACAGAGGTAGCCACAGCCGTGAACTACCGCACTGTACACTGGTTGATAAAGAGATAGTAGTATACTCGTAACAACTAGTATGACACTATGACGGTATAAAGAATGAAAAAAAAACCACGGTTAGGTGGTATATATTATAATAATAATACAATTATGGATGGACGGACTGCCTGCCGACTGCCGACACAGAGGTAGCCACAGCCGTGAACTACCGCACTGTACACTGGTTGATAAAGAGATAGTAGTATACTCGTAACAACTAGTATGACACTATGACGACGGTATAAAGAATGAAAAAAAAACCACGGTTAGGTGGTATATATTATAATAATAATACAATTATGGATGGACGGACTGCCTGCCGACTGCCGACACAGAGGTAGCCACAGCCGTGAACTACCGCACTGTACACTGGTTGATAAAGAGATAGTAGTATACTCGTAACAACTAGTATGACACTATGACGACGGTATAAAGAATGAAAAAAAAACCACGGTTAGGTGGTATATATTATAATAATAATACAATTATGGATGGACGGACTGCCTGCCGACTGCCGACACAGAGGTAGCCACAGCCGTGAACTACCGCACTGTACACTGGTTGATAAAGAGATAGTAGTATACTCGTAACAACTAGTATGACACTATGACGACGGTATAAAGAATGAAAAAAAAACCACGGTTAGGTGGTATATATTATAATAATAATACAATTATGGATGGACGGACTGCCTGCCGACTGCCGACACAGAGGTAGCCACAGCCGTGAACTACCGCACTGTACACTGGTTGATAAAGAGATAGTAGTATACTCGTAACAACTAGTATGACACTATGACGACGGTATAAAGAATGAAAAAAAAACCACGGTTAGGTGGTATATATTATAATAATAATACAATTATGGATGGACGGACTGCCTGCCGACTGCCGACACAGAGGTAGCCACAGCCGTGAACTACCGCACTGTACACTGGTTGATAAAGAGATAGTAGTATACTCGTAACAACTAGTATGACACTATGACGACGGTATAAAGAATGAAAAAAAAACCACGGTTAGGTGGTATATATTATAATAATAATACAATTATGGATGGACGGACTGCCTGCCGACTGCCGACACAGAGGTAGCCACAGCCGTGAACTACCGCACTGTACACTGGTTGATAAAGAGATAGTAGTATACTCGTAACAACTAGTATGACACTATGACGACGGTATAAAGAATGAAAAAAAAACCACGGTTAGGTGGTATATATTATAATAATAATACAATTATGGATGGACGGACTGCCTGCCGACTGCCGACACAGAGGTAGCCACAGCCGTGAACTACCGCACTGTACACTGGTTGATAAAGAGATAGTAGTATACTCGTAACAACTAGTATGACACTATGACGACGGTATAAAGAATGAAAAAAAAACCACGGTTAGGTGGTATATATTATAATAATAATACAATTATGGATGGACGGACTGCCTGCCGACTGCCGACACAGAGGTAGCCACAGCCGTGAACTACCGCACTGTACACTGGTTGATAAAGAGATAGTAGTATACTCGTAACAACTAGTATGACACTATGACGACGGTATAAAGAATGAAAAAAAAACCACGGTTAGGTGGTATATATTATAATAATAATACAATTATGGATGGACGGACTGCCTGCCGACTGCCGACACAGAGGTAGCCACAGCCGTGAACTACCGCACTGTACACTGGTTGATAAAGAGA
Organism: Pseudophryne corroboree; assembly: GCF_028390025.1. Classification (NCBI taxonomy): domain Eukaryota; kingdom Metazoa; phylum Chordata; class Amphibia; order Anura; family Myobatrachidae; genus Pseudophryne; species Pseudophryne corroboree. The sequence continues at coordinate 599,155,434 of NC_086448.1, forward strand.
TAGTAGTATACTCGTAACAACTAGTATGACACTATGACGACGGTATAAAGAATGAAAAAAAAACCACGGTTAGGTGGTATATATTATAATAATAATACAATTATGGATGGACGGACTGCCTGCCGACTGCCGACACAGAGGTAGCCACAGCCGTGAACTACCGCACTGTACACTGGTTGATAAAGAGATAGTAGTATACTCGTAACAACTAGTATGACACTATGACGACGGTATAAAGAATGAAAAAAAAACCACGGTTAGGTGGTATATATTATAATAATAATACAATTATGGATGGACGGACTGCCTGCCGACTGCCGACACAGAGGTAGCCACAGCCGTGAACTACCGCACTGTACACTGGTTGATAAAGAGATAGTAGTATACTCGTAACAACTAGTATGACACTATGACGACGGTATAAAGAATGAAAAAAAAACCACGGTTAGGTGGTATATATTATAATAATAATACAATTATGGATGGACGGACTGCCTGCCGACTGCCGACACAGAGGTAGCCACAGCCGTGAACTACCGCACTGTACACTGGTTGATAAAGAGATAGTAGTATACTCGTAACAACTAGTATGACACTATGACGGTATAAAGAATGAAAAAAAAACCACGGTTAGGTGGTATATATTATAATAATAATACAATTATGGATGGACGGACTGCCTGCCGACTGCCGACACAGAGGTAGCCACAGCCGTGAACTACCGCACTGTACACTGGTTGATAAAGAGATAGTAGTATACTCGTAACAACTAGTATGACACTATGACGACGGTATAAAGAAAGAAAAAAAAATACCACGGTTAGGTGGTATATATTGTAATACAATTATGGATGGACGGACTGCCTGCCGAGTTCCGACTGCCGACACAGAGGTAGCCACAGCCGTGAACTACCGCACTGTACTGTGTCTGCTGCTAATATAGACTGGTTGATAAAGAGATAGTATACAATACATACAACAATATACTACTATACTGGTGGTCAGGCACTGGTCACCACTAGTCACACTGGCAGTGGCACTCCTGCAGCAAAAGTGTGCACTGTTTAATTTTAAATTAATATAATATTATGTACTCCTGGGGGCTCCTGCTATAACAACCTGCAGTGCTCCCCAGTCTCCCCCACAATTATTATAAGCTTTGCCTTTTATACATTGATGTGCAGCACACTGGGCTGAGCTGAGTGCACACAGACTGAGTCACACTGTGTGACTGGCTGCTGCTGTGTATCGTTTTTTTTCAGGCAGAGAACGGATATAGCAGAGAACGGATATATTAAAATAAATAAAAGTTAACTAACAACAACTGCACTGGTCACTGTGGTAAACTCTGTCTGACTCTGCACAATCTCTCTCTCTCTTCTAATCTAATTTCTAATGGAGAGGACGCCAGCCACGTCCTCTCCCTATCAATCTCAATGCACGTGTGAAAATGGCGGCGACGCGCGGCTCCTTATATAGAATCCGAGTCTCGCGAGAATCCGACAGCGTCATGATGACGTTCGGGCGCGCTCGGGTTAACCGAGCAAGGCGGGAGGATCCGAGTCTGCTCGGACCCGTGAAAAAAAACATGAAGTTCGTGCGGGTTCGGTTTCAGAGAAACCGAACCCGCTCATCTCTAGAAATGAGTGGAAATGAATGTTATTGAGGTTAGGTTAATAATACTGTAGGAACAAAAACACCCCCAAATTCTGTGATTTTAGCGGTTTTTATGATTTAAAAAAAAATTTGAACCAAAACACAGATTGGTTGTTTTGGCAAAACCAATACAAAACTAAAACATGAAGAAAAAAAAAAGACCAAAACCAAAACCTGAAAAATGGCCATACGCACATCTCTAGTTAACAAGCTGATAATGTTCATTACCCACTTACCTGGTTAATTTAAAAAAAATGGACAAAATATTTAAATATGTTTAGAACATACTGTACTTTCAAAAAGCTATTTACATTTTTTAATTAAAAATGTCTTGCAACCTCCTCCACCCACTGTGTCCTTAGGCCATAAATGTAGCAATGCCCCCACCCCCTAGTGGTGATAAATTCCCAGTAGTACAAACCTCCCCCAGCCCACACACCTACCAGTGTCTATAGACCTTCCTGTATCAGTACCAACCCTATATAAGTATTTACTTGTCTCCCCCTAGTGTATTTAAAAAAATTGGGGGGGTATAACACCTCCCCTCTCCCCACCATTCCCGTGGCACAGTGCTCCTCCCCTTGAGACTGCCCTTCCCTCCTAGACCACAGCGCATACCCAGATTAAGTAGGGGGGAGGGGGGCGGTTGACATACTCTACCCCGTGCCACCCTTTGTCAGGGGCCCCTGGCCAGAGGACACTGACATTACTAGCTTTCCCTCTTATGCAGCAGCAGAACCAGGCAGCCAGATTGCAAGCAGGACAGTATGCAGTGCAGGCAGAGACACAGGAGTATCAGGTTTCATGAGCTACCCATGGATCTTTCATTCTGGTATATTTACCAGTGACTTGCAGTCAGTGCCGTTTCTTGCGGTGGGCGAGCCGTGCAACCGCACGGGGCGCCCGCTGCGCCCGCTGCGCCCGCTGCGCCCGCTGCGGCACTTCTTGTGTTCTTTGATTCCCCTTTCTCCCTCCTCCCGAGTACCCAGCTCGGGGGGCGAAGTTTCGCGAAATGACGCGGGTGCGCCGTGACGTCACGACGCACCTGCGTCATTCCGTGAAACTCCGCCCCCTGAGCTGGGTACTCGGGAGGAGGGAGGAGGCCAGGAGGGGGAGCCAACTGCCGCGAAGACGAGGGAGAGGCTGCCGAAGAGTGGGAAGAACCACTTCAAACATAAGTCAGCCTCTCCCTCTCTCTCCCCCCCTCTGCCATCATGTGTAATATGGGGGCTCTTGCCTGCCATCATGTGTAAAATGGGGACTGTTGCCTGCCATCATGTGTAAAATGGGGATACTTGCCTGCCATCATGTGTAAAATGGGGACTCTTGCCTGCCATCATGTGTAAAATGGGGACTCTTGCCTGCCATAATGTGTAAAATAGGGACTCTTGCCTGCCGTAATGTATAAAATGGGGACACTTGCCTGCCGTATTGTGGAAAATGGGGACTCTGGCCTGCCGTAATGTGGAAAATGGGGACACTTGCCTGCCGTAATGTGGAAAATGGGGACTCTTGCCTGCCGTAACGTGTAAAATGGGGACACTTGCCTGCCGTATTGTGTAAAATGGGGACTCTTGCCTGCCGTAATGTGTAAAATGGGGACACCTGCCGTATTGTGTAAAATGGGGACACTTGCCTGCCGTAATGTGTAAAATGGGGACACTTGCTTGCCATATTGTCTAAAATGGGGACTCTTGCCTGCCGTATTGTGGAAAATGGGGACACCTGCCGTATTGTGTAAAATGGGGACACTTGCCTGCCGTATTGTGGAAAATGGGGACTCTTGCCTGCCATATTGTGGAAAATGGGGACTCTTGCCTGCCGTAATGTGTAAAATGGGGACTCTTGCCTGCCGTAATGGGGATTTAATGTATCAAGGGCATTGCGGTGTATGGCATAATATTTATTTTTTTATTTTTTTCCTGTGCTCGCCGTGATCTGTTGGTGCAAGGTCAAAAACTGGGGTGTAAGGTAGTCTTTTCGGACAATGCCATGCCTATTTTACAGAGACCACGCCCATTTTATAGCGGACACGCCCCCTTTGCCGGGGACGAGCGCGCATACCTTTTTCCTTTTCTTTTTGTAAAATGGGGGCTCTTGCCTGCCATCATGTGTAAAATGGGGACTGTTGCCTGCCATCATGTGTAAAATGGGGATACTTGCCTGCCGTCATGTGTAAAATGGGGACTCTTGCCTGCCATCATGTGTAAAATAGGGACTCTTGCCTGCCGTAATGTGTAAAATGGGGACACTTGCCTGCCGTATTGTGTAAAATGGGGACTCTGGCCTGCCGTAATGTTGTAAATGGGGACACTTGCCTGCCGTAATGTGTAAAATGGGGACTCTTGCCTGCCGTAACATGTAAAATGGGGACACTTGCCTGCCGTATTGTGTAAAATGGGGACTCTTGCCTGCCGTAATGTGTAAAATGGGGACACCTGCCGTATTGTGTAAAATGGGGACACTTGCCTGCCGTAATGTGTAAAATGGGGACACTTGCTTGCCGTATTGTGGAAAATGGGGACACTTGCCTGCCGTATTGTGGAAAATGGAGACACTTGCCTGCCGTATTGTCTAAAATGGGGACTCTTGCCTACCATAATGTGTAAAATGGGGACACTTGCCTGCCGTATTGTGGAAAATGGGGACTCTTGCCTGCCGTATTGTGGAAAATGGGGACACCTGCCGTATTGTGTAAAATGGGGACACTTGCCTGCCGTATTGTGGAAAATGGGGACACTTGCCTGCCGTATTGTGGAAAATGGGGACACTTGCCTGCCGTATTGTGGAAAATGGGGACTCTTGCCTGCCGTATTGTGGAAAATGGGGACACCTGCCGTATTGTGGAAAATGGGGACACTTGCCTGCCGTATTGTGGAAAATGGGGACACTTGCCTGCCGTATTGTGGAAAATGGGGACACTTGCCTGCCGTATTGTGGAAAATGGGGACTCTTGCCTGCCATATTGTGGAAAATGGGGACTCTTACCTGCCGTAATGTGTAAAATGGGGACTCTTGCCTGCCGTAATGGGGATTTAATGTATCAAGGGCATTGCGGTGTATGGCATAATATTTATTTTTTTATTTTTTTTCCTGTGCTCGCCGTGATCTGTTGGTGCAAGGTCAAAAACTGGGGTGTAAGGTAGTCTTTTCGGACAATGCCATGCCTATTTTACAGAGACCACGCCCATTTTATAGCGGAACGAGCGCGCATACTTTTTCTTTTTATATCTATGGGGGTGCGCATTTTTTGTTATGTCAATGGGGGTGGGGGCGCATTTTTAAATCTCGCACTGGGAGCCAAATTGGCTAGAATTAGCCCTGCGTGTGGTGAGGTGAGGCAGGGCCTCTCCGGACTTACTCCAGTATACTCCAGAGTTTTAACTATATACATTTTATAAAAATACAAAGAATATATTAGAAATATCTTCTTTGTATTATTCTAGTTATATTTATAGTAAACAAAACACTGGAGTAAAAAGTCTATAGCAGGTGAGGCAGTGCCACCCCTGCCTTTTCTGCATATCTATGAGCAAAAGAACCCACCAAATTTCTAGCAGTATATACTGCCACACCTGTGTATAATGCCCACATGAACCCTTGGGCTCATACATTGTGTGTATATCTGGCTCTGGTACTAGCCAGGGCCTCCTGAGTCATTTACGTCACTGCACATCCGTGATATTTACAGTGACATGCAGTGAGATAAATGGCTGAGGAGCAGTAGCAGATTTACCCCTAGGCAATATAGGGGGCTACTTAGGGTCTAGCAGGTCCCAGGGAGTCGCCGTAGTGAAGCGACCCACAGCCTGCAGCATAACGATTTGACTCATTATGAGCAGCCACTTGCTGCAGGCCATCAGTACCCTGAAGCTGCTAAGCTGCTTTCTGAGATTCACTCTAAGCCGGAAGGGGAGGATGAGTGGGGGAATGGAACAGTCATAGTTAGAGGAGGGTCCTCAGTACCTGCTTATAAAAGTGAGCGGTACAGTCAGGTAAGTTGAGTAAGGCGAGTTGCCAGGTAAGCAGCACCTGCTGTTGGTTTAAGTTTCCCGGCAGCCACGGCGGTGTGGCTGTGCATAAAGAGCTCCATCTTTATGAGCAGTACTCCTAGGTGTTGTGTGGGGTGCAGAGGGGAATGGCAGCGGCTGTGTGAAGAGCTCCAGCAGTTTCACTGCTGGCGGCAGGAACACGACCCCCAGCAGGAGATCATGCATGACCTGTTTGTCTTCTGTAAGGTGCAGTGCTCTCGTATGTTCCTGGTATGGCTTCTGTTTTTTGGGTGCAGGGGGAGCCCTTGGGGTGAAGGTATGGTCCTTGTCTCACCCCTTGAGGGGAGACATATAAAGTGGATAATATGGGACCGAATGCCTATATGGTCCCTTGAATAAAGGAACAGGCTGTTGCGCATGGTGCTTTGAAGAGGGTCATGTGTGCTGTGAGTGAGTGTGTAAGCCTTGAAGGGGTATCAGCAAGTTCTGGGAGGGGGTGGTAGTGAGGGTCAGAGACATGCGGGGATGGTGCTGGAGAGATATGTGGGGATGGTGCTGCCTGTTACAATTAATTAATTGGGGGCCTGTCTGCTACAATCTGTGGGGGGGCAGCTATGGATTGTTTGAGGAAGGGGGCCCCAAATGGGTGTCTTGTTTAGAGCCCCATGCGATCTAAATGCTCCTCTGCTAATTAGGCATAGGCTACTGCCAGAGCCAGTTTTACACACTATATATGAGCCAAAGGGTTCATGTGGGTATTATACACAGGTGCAGCAGTATATACTGCTGGAAATCTGGTGAGTTTTTAGCAGAGATGTGCGAACAAGGTGGGCAGGGGAGGCAGTGCCACACCTGTTATAGCCTTTTTTGCTCCAGAGTTTTGACCATAAAATCAATTAATATGATACAAAGAAGATATTTTTAATATATTCTTTATATTTTTCATATATTTTTTATAGTCAAATTCTGGAGTATACTGGAGTATGACAGGAAAGGCCTCACTTCAACACACGTCACTGGACATTTATCCTCCTCCGGGAGAGATAACCTACTGTATGTAGTGAGCAATAGATGGCTGCCTGGCCTGGTACTTTCAAGTACAAGATGAGCAACTGCTATACCCAGGGGTTAAAGTGGGAGTGACGAGGTAGAACTGAGTTCCACCACCTCCATTGCCCTGCACAGTAATTCCAACAGAAAAATCTGCCCGATTACCTATATCAATAGATGATGCTGGTGGCTCCATGGTCCTCCTCCATCTACAGCCCACCCCTCCTGGTACTCACACACGCTGTGTATGTTGTACAGCATTCATAACCTCCTCAGGTCCTAGTAGCTTCCTTTTCCAACACGACATATGTGATGTCATGCTATCATCGCTGCTGAAGTGGAGGCATAAAGAGGAGTAGGCTCTGTGCATCTTGAAGACAAGTAATTTGAATTGGGGGTACTATTATGTGACCACGCTGCTTCTTTGTGAGATCAATGTCCCTTTATAAAGTATGGGAAGTAGGGCACTAATTTATAGTTTGCTGAGGGTGCCGAAAACAGAGGGTGCCTGGCTCTGCTTAATGTGAGGTTGGGGGGGTAGGTGGCGGGGTAAATGTGTTCCACCACCTCTCCAGGACCACTTTAAGCCCTGGCTATACAATTTTATTTCTACCTGTGAGTCCATTTGGAAAAACATTGCTATATATATAAAAGTATTATTATTATTATTATTATTATTATTTGCATAACAAAGTTATTGTCTAAAATTTATGGGAAGCAGAATTACAAACTACACTTACACAGTCAGAGACAATTTTTTTTTATTGTTCTTGCATGTCTTAGTATATAAACAATTTACAAATGCTCCTCAAAGTAATACATTTACATTGATAGTACTTCACTCCTGATAGGATGCACAATATATACAGTAGCTGAGTTCATATCATACAGTATATATATGTTCTGGAACTAGGGAAACAAGCTACCAATGGGCTTAAGGCAGCTAAGTTGACAGCTCTGCAGTGGCAAGATGTCGTCGTCACTACAATCCTCATCTTCACCCTCATCAGTGTGTACATCATGCTCACACAATATCAGTTCATCCCTGCTGGAATCCACCATTACAAAGTCTCTGTACTTTGTACTTTGATGTAATATTTATTTATTACCAGTTATTTATACAGCGCACACATATTCCACAGCGCTTTACAATGATTGCCAGTGGTCTTCCACATGGAATTTGTAGTACATTTTTGATAAACGTCATCTTTTACACATTTTACGGAACTAGCCTCCTATGCCAATTGCTGATGAGGCTCCCAGATGTGCTGAAGCCTCTTTCTGAGTACACACTGGAGGGTAAGCAGCTTAAGTAATACACATCCAAATTGCCTTTTTTGCCTTCCAGTAGTCAAAGGGAATCTGTGACATGCCTATTTGTACAGTGCCACTATTCTTAGGGGAACGATATGCGTGACCAGTGGACGGGATCCCGGCACTCGCAATACTGACACCGGCATCCCGATGGTCACAATCCCGACAGGGGTGAGAGAAGTATTCTTACTCACCCTACCCTTTCCCAAGAGCTAAACACTAACCATTCCAGCTAAACTTCCCTGTTGGGATATTGACCTGTTTGGTTTGCCAAAATGATACAACAATATACAGTATATATTTTTTCTATGTTTAACTGTCAGCTCGGCTCACACTGTGTGGAGTCATAGGGCTTACGTGAAGTGAACAAAGTGTACTGGGCTACAGAGCATACTGGGACTGGTAGAGTGCACAGAACAGTACAAACAAATTATACAACAATTCGTTTTAATTATTTTTTTAACCAGCAGCTCGGCTCACACTGCGTGGAGTCACAGGGCTTACGTGAAGTGAAAAAGCACACTGGGGCACAGAGCATACTGAGATAGGTAAGGTGTAAAGAACAGTACAAACAAATTATACAGCAATATATTTTTAATCCTTTTCTTTTTTCAGCTGGCAGCTTGGCTCACACTGTGTGGAGTTAGACCACTTTAATATGTATATAAAATGAACAAAGTGCACTGGGGTACAGGATACTGGGGTGCAGTGCACAGAACAATACAAACAAATTGTACAATTATTTTACTTTTTATAACTTTTTTTTACTTTTAACCTTTTATATTTATTTTTAACTTTTTTTGCAACTGACAAACAATACTGAGTCACACTGATTACTGAATGTCAACTCAGTTGGTGGGGCCTGCGGAGTGTAGCACCACAATGTGATGGAATTAGACTAAGGGGACTGGAAACAGCGTGTGGCTGGACATACCACAGCCACTTGTGGATGGACATAGCACAGCCTCTTAGAAGGACAAAGCACAGCCACTTAGATGGACACCCCACACAGCCACTTAGATAGACACTGCACAGCCCTTAGATGGATGACAAAGCAAAGCAGAGCGCAGCATATAGCAACAAGTCTGGCTTGAAATGGCATCCGGGTGGATGACATTTTGACTCGATTTGGAATTTGAGCTTATCGGGAAAACCCGAGCCAGGGCTCAGATTTACTCGGATCCCAGAAGTTCAGGTGCATTCGGATTTCCTAAAATCCAAACCACTCATCTCTATCTGGAAATGCATAACAATTTAACCCCTATGGGCAGAAACATTTGAGCTGTAAGAAGTAAACAATAAGGGGTTCATTTACGAACCCAGAGGTTCTGTTCGTGTTTATGGTCAAATTTAAAAGGGCAATGCTTTTACTAACCTCATCTTGCTAGTAACAGGATTGTCCTTTTAAGTATCTGGCCCCTTTGAGAAGACAGTGTTTCGGAAAGTGATAATTTTCACCTCTGCAGCACACTTGTCTGCCCTGTGTTCTTAATACTGCGCTTGAAGAACACAGAGGAAGAACACCCAAATAAGAGATTTTTATATATATATATATATATATATATATATATATATATATGTATATATATAGCTTTATCAAGCCTTGATAAAAGCACTATATGGCGCTGAAGCGTTGCCCAAGCATAGCTGTCTACTGTCATTTGTTCAGAGCTAGTCCTGAGTGCTGACATTGGAGGTCTGTGTAGTGTGCAGCCGTGCTGGCTGTGTCGTGGAGAGCACCGGGCGGAGTAACTACATGGGAGTCTTTGGAGTGCCAGAGCTGGGAAATTATATATATATTATAGGGAGTGCCGCAGCTGAGACAGCCCGGTCCGTTCTTCTCTGGCTGCATAAGTCTCGCTGTGGCCTCCACTCACCTTCCCCTACTGCCGGCAACTATCACCGGGGATATCCAGCTGCAGAGATCACACTATATAACACATGTAAATGGCAACTTGTGCTGAGATTCGGTAGCTGTTCGACATCTCAGGATGGCGAACAGTTTCACTGTCAAACTCTGGAAAAAATGCATTTCCAAAAGTTGATGAATGTCACAATTTCTACATTCCCTGGGAAGTGTAAAAATTGTGACATTTTAAGGTTTATGAATATGCCCCTAAGACCCTAATACTCCATAGCAGTAGCCTATCCTTCCTCTTAAAACTTGAAAATAGTTCAGTATACTGTAGGCTGTTTAATTAGAATTATTTTTAATGATATACACTTAACTGGATAACAGTGCAAGTAAGTAAAATAGTTTAGATTTTCTTGTCAGAAATGTGTATGTCTACCAGTGAAGCAGTAATGTGCTGCGGTCAGCGAGGCAGTGATGTGCTGCTGTCAGTGAGGCAGGGATGTGCTGCTGTCAGTGAGGCAGGGATGTGCTGCTGATAGTGAGGCAGGGATGTGCTGCTGATAGTGAGGCAGGGATGTGCTGCTGTCAGTGAGACAGGGATGTGCTGCTGTCAGTGAGGCAGGGATGTGCTGCTGTCAGTGAGGCAGGGATGTGCTGCTGTCAGTGAGGCAGGGATATGCTGCTGTCAGTGAGGCAGGGATGTGCTGCTGACAGTGAGGCAGGGATGTGCTGCTGTCAGTGAGGCAGGGATGTGCTGCTGTCAGTGAGGCAGTCACGGGTTCTCTCCGGGTCAGCGACCTTCTTACAGTGGGACGAGTGGACCCAAGTCTCTCTTTCGGCAACCTTTAATGCTGTCGTGCTGGTTAGCAAGACTTGGTACGGTCCTTCCCACCTGTCAATGAGGCAACCTGAGCGTAGAAAATTTTGAATCATTACATAATCCCCAGGTTCAATGTCATGACAATTACTGTTCGGTAGGTCAGGAATCACCAGCTTTAGATTTCTATTTTGATTCCTCAGCTGCTAGCTAATCCTAACCAAATTTGTTACAGTCACTTCGTTATTGCATTTCAAATCATCCTGGGGGTCTATCACTACATGAGGTTGTCGGCCAAAAAGAATCTCAAAGGGTGATAGGTTAAGGGGGGACCTGGGAGTGGTTCTGATGCTGTACAATACTAGTGGCAAAGCTTCTGGCCACAACAATCCAGTCTCAGCCATCACTTTGCTCAGCTTGTTCTTAATAGTGCTGTTCATTCTTTTCACCTTCGCACTCGCCTGTGGTCGGTACGGAGTATGCAGCTTGCTATTAATTTCCATCAGTTTGCACATTACCTGAAAGACTTCACCTGTAAAATGGGTACCCCTGTCACTTTCAATTATTCGAGGGATACCATATCTACACACAAATTCCTGCACAATTTTCTTTGCAGTGAACGTAGCAGTATTTGTGGCAGCAGGGAACGCTTCTACCCAATTGGAAAATACATCAATACAGACTAACACATATTTTAAATTCCTACAGGGTGGTAACTGTAGGAAATCAATTTGTATTACCTGAAAAGGGCCGTCTGTCGGAGTGATATGGGATGGTTCTGTTGGTATTGACTTTTCAATATTCTTCCTCAAGCAAGTAAGACATGTCATTGCTCTCTTACCCGCATGAGAAGAGAATCTTGGCGCACACCAGTAGGCTCTCACCAGCTTACACATACCCTCTTTACCCAGATGAGTCAGACCGTGTGCCGCCACAGCTAAGCTTGTAAGATATGCTCTGGGGGCCACTGGCTTACCGTGTCCACCTGTCCAGAGTCCTGAGGACTCCTGGTCATACCCCTTTGACCTCCAGACCGCCTTTTCCTGGAGAGAACACAAATTTTGCATTTCAATTAATTTTTGTGTGTTGATTGTGTTGAATGTCATCAGTGATGTGATGTTCGTTTGTATGGGGGTGCTGGCTGCTGATTTAGCAGCTTCGTCTGCCCGGCTGTTACCAATTGAGATTGGGTCTTGGTTGTAAGTGTGTGCTTTGCACTTGATAACAGCCACTCTGTCTGGTTCTTGTATCGCTGTTAGAAGCCTTTTTATGTGGGATGCATGCGCTACAGGTGTGCCAGCTGCCGTCATAAAATTTCTGAGGCGCCATAGGGCCCCGAAATCATGCACTACTCCAAAGACATACCTAGAATCTGTGTATATATTGGCTGTCTTACCCTTGGCCAATTCACACGCTCTGGTTAGGGCGACCAGCTCAGCAACTTGTGCTGAGTGCAGTGGGCCCAGGTGTTCAGCTTCCATGATATCTCTGTCATCTACGACTGCGTATCCAGTGCACAAGTCTCCCGAGTCCGTCTGTCTGTGGCAACTACCGTCAGTGTAAAAAGTAAAGTCTACGCCTTCCAGTGGGTTGTCACTGATGTCAGGTCTCGCAGTGAAATTCTGATTCAGGTATTCCATACAATCATGCGTATCAGTATCTGCACTAAATCCTCCTTCACCATCATTCTCATCCTCCACCCTTTGTGCCTGTCGAGGCACACTTGGCAGATAAGTTGCAGGATTTAGTGCGCTGCATCTTTTGATGGTGATGTTTACAGGGGCCATCAGTGATAATTCCCACTTTGTAAACCGTGCCGATGAGACATGTCTGGTTTGGGTGGAGTTCAGTAAGGCTGATACTGCATGAGGTGTATGGATTGTCAGGTTGTGTACTAGCACTACGTCTTCACTTTTACTTACTAGCAAAGCTATCGCTGCAACACTTCGCAAGCATGTGGGGAGAGACCGCGCTACGGTGTCCAACTGTGCACTGTAGTAAGCTACCGGTCTGCTGGCATCACCATGTCTCTGGGTTAAGACTCCTGCTGCGCACCCTGCACTTTCTGTACCGTATAATTCAAAAGGCTTCTCATAATCTGGCATACCTAATGCAGGTGCCTGTGATAGGCACTGCTTGAGTCTCTCAAAGGCCAATTCGGACTCATCTGTGTGCGAGATCCGATCTGGTTTGTTCGAGGAGACCATTTCTTGCAAAGGTAAAGCCTGCATGGAGAATCCTGGGATCCAGTTTCGGCAGTACCCACACATTCCAAGGAAAGTGCGGATCTGTTGCTGGGTTTGTGGCAGGGTCATGTCACGAATCGCCTGAATTCTATCAGCGGTGAGATGTCTAAGTCCTTGAGTCAAGCAATGTCCCAAATATTTTACCCTGGACTGGCACAGCTGCAACTTATCCTTTGAAACCTTGTGTTCCGTATTGGAAAGGTGAAACAGAAGCTGTTTCGTGTCTTTCAAGGACGATTCGAGTGAATCAGAACACAGCAATAAGTCATCGACATACTGTATTAATACTGACCCGCTCTCAGGTTGAAAAGATTGTAAACAGTCATGCAAAGCTTGGGAGAAAATACTTGGGCTGTCAATGAAACCTTGGGGTAGGCGAGTCCAGGTGTACTGTACTCCCCTGTATGTGAATGCAAACAGGTATTGGCTGTCAGGGTGCAGAGGGACAGAAAAGAAAGCAGAACAGAGGTCAATGACAGTGAAAAATTTTGCAGTAGGGGGAATTTGCATGAGGATGACAGCTGGATTGGGCACTACGGCGAATTGGCTCTCAACTATCTTGTTTATCCCCCTTAGATCCTGCACTAGCCAGTAACCCCTCCCCCCACTCTTTTTCACAGGGAAGATGGGACTATTGGCAGTGCTGGACGTCCTAACTAGTATGCCCTGTTGTAGCAACCGCTCTATGACGGGGTACACTCCTAATTCTACCTCTGGCTTCAGAGGATACTGTGGGATTTTTGGAGCTATCCTACCGTCTTTTACTTGCACTACTACCGGAGCTACATTCGCCATCAATCCAGTGTCTTGTCCATCTTTGGTCCAAAGGGAACCCGGTGTTTGTGAGATCATTTCCTCTACCTTTGATGGACACTTGTCTATAACAGCAGAATGCGACATTAGCCTTTGAGGGGTGTCTAATATATCTTGCACTTCCTGAACGTGATTCTCAGGTATATCCAAGAATACACCCTCAGGAGTACAGTATATGACACACCGCATTTTACACAATAAATCTCTTCCAAGCAGGTTAGTCGGAGCCGCTGCAGCCAGCAAAAAAGAATGCTTGGTTTGCAAGAGCCCTATCGTAATCTCTGCAGGTCTACTCAAAGGATAATGTTGCACTATTCCTGTTACTCCCATTGCCGAAATTGTTTTACCCGTGGTTTTCATATATACAGTTGAATTTAACACTGACCTGGCTGCCCCTGTGTCTACAAGAAAAGGTAATGGTACACCAGCTACATCAACCTTGACCTCAGGTTCACTACCAAGGCTAGCAATCAACTTCACTGGCTGCAGACTACAGGTGTGGCCCAACCCCTATTGTGTGGTGAGACCCTCCCGCAGCGCGTTGGCAGCTACGATATGTGGGGGAGGTAGCTTAGAATTTCCGGAGGTCTGCCCATCTCTCCTTGGGGGGTACCTCCTTTTTTCCCCTGCATGTGGCTCGTAACTTCTCCTATGTGGTCCCTGATCCCAATTATGTGAGTAGTAGTGTGGTTCGTATTCGCTGTCTAGGGTTCTATCTTGGCTATGCGCTCTACTACTCCTACAGTCTTTGGCAAAATGCCCTTCCTTCCTACAAATGAAACATGTTCTAGGTCTGTCCCAAACAACAGGAGTCCGGGTTTTTGGCTGATGGGGTTTTGCCGTAAGGGCCTGTATACTTACCGTCATCAGTTTTTCCCCCTGTGACTCCCTGTGTTTAATGATGTTCCTATCATGCTCGACAGCGGACTCTCTCAATGCAGCCACTGAGATAACTCTCCAGTTTGGTAGAGAGGTCTGTACCCTTGTTCTGAGTGCCTCCTTCAACCCGTCCATTAATACTGAAACAGCTACCTCCCTATGATGTGCATTGTCTCTAATGTCCTTGATCCCAGTGTATCTAGTCATTTCCTGCAGTGCTCGATGGAAATATTCGGATGCTGTTTCACATTCCTTTTGTCTTATGGAAAAGATTTTATTCCATTTGACAACAGTAGGGAAATATATTCCTAATTGCAGATTGATTTGTCGTACATTCTCCTGAGTGTACTCATCAGTGATAGGTACTTCTTTGTCTAAATTGTAATCAGTTATGAACTTCGCGGGGTCAATATTGGAGAGTAAACATATCCGTAGCACTGTTCGCCAATCTTTGTTTGTGGGTTCGGTGGCGTTACCTAACTCTTTAATGAACCTCTGGCATGCACTAGATCCTTTCTGGGATCGGGAAATTCTGACATAATTGACCTCAATTCTGTCTGGGACCAGGGACAATGCATGGCAATGTTCCTGATGGGAGTGACTCCCTGAGCGTCAGTCTTCCCATTGGGGACTGCAATCACCCTGACAGGATTTAATTAAATTACATCATTCTGGTTTGATTCTACAATGTGGGGTGCTATGGTTTCTGCATAATGTACGGTACCGTACTTACCTGTTGACACGACCTCACTTATCCCTCTGCTAGGGGGCCTGACTACTGCTCTTGTTGGTTATGCCGTGCCCACCTGAGTGTCTTGTATGGTGACTGATTGAGAGAGTGCCGATATCGTGCTGGGCTCATCTTCTTGTTCGCAATCCTGGGGATAATTTAAAACAGGGTACAACTGGCAAGGGTTAGGGTTAGTACATTTTGCAATTACACTCTTATTCTGTACCAATGTATCATTGCCTGTAGCCATTTTCTCCCCAACAATATATGGTGGTGGTGGTGCGGTCGCCATTGTTTTCCCCGCTAGGTTTGGAACCTGCTGCGCGAGCTAATTCCTTTTGCATATCCCCCTCCTGTTGCCATAAATTTAAACAGTCTGTATGTTTAATCCTTTGTTTCTTGGATTTTATCAGACATATCCTTAACCTTAAGTTCTGTAATACCTCTGGTTCAAAGCTGCCCACTCTAGGGAATGGTACCCTATCATTGTTGGTCATACATATCCACTCATTGCATAAACCTTCTGTGTGTGAACCATATTTTTCACACATGATAAACCTTGCTGAGCCTTTTGGCCACAATTCTGCCTGAACCCTTTCTAAACGTCTCTTACTTGAGCAACTGGCTCCCATATTTGTGGGTCTCTTCTAATACCTTTAAAAAAAAAATTCCCACAAACACCAAAATACTCAATATAAGTAGACGGTGGAAGTATACCTGAGCGCCTTCCACTCGCTCGCACCCACGCTGGCCAATACAACGATACGCTGTTGATAGCGGATCGCAATGTACCCAACTTAGGGCTCCTATCAGACCTTACAACACCGTAATTTCTTTCGGTGGAAGTTCTGTTTGGAATATTTTCCTGAGAGAGGCAGTGAAAATTTCCTTTTCGGTATCTTTCAACTGGAATTGTTTGTAGGGTGAAAAACAGAGAAATTAGATAACTATCCTTCACCCTTTCCAGTGAAGCCCACCAGGGAGATTTCCCGAAGTGATCAAAGAAAAACCCCTTTGTCTATACAATCACGTCTGCGTATGCTCTTCCACAGCAAATGTGACACAATAATATCACATTGCGCTATGCAGAACAAACGGACATGTGATGCAATAGCACAGCCTATAGATACTAGTTATCTATATGCCCTACGATTGTTGTAGACCTCCTAGTAGACCACCTAGAGTTGTATGGGATACCACTCAGTCCACCAAGACCACCTAGTCCACTTTTTTTAATAGCGCAGGGTTGCGAACCTTACGCCACCGGGCCTCTACTAACCCAGTGTGTCCACCTAGACCACCTAGCAATCCACCTAGTCCACCTAGTTCTTGGGTTCAGTATCCACTCACTCCTGCACTCGCTCACTCAAATACACTTTATTTATTTTTTCTGTACAGAAAATTATCATTCAGACAAGCAGCTTTACTCCCAGAGGCAATACAGTAAATAAGGATTTTATACTAAACTTTGGAAACTGGGCAATCTAGTGTTATTGTAGCGTGGCTATTATCCCACCTTTAAACTAAACGACCTATCGTGTGGTTTTATTATGCGCACACAATGCTACGCAAGCTTGCGTAATTACGCAACCGTGCGTACCTTTATGCCACGTGTGCGGCCTTGCGTTGCGTGCACATTTTGTGTACGCTGTCCTCACGTTCCGTACCACATGTACCAATGTGCGGACGCAATAAAACAACTCACACAATTTCTATAAATGTGAGCAATATTAACTATAATCGCTCACTTAACACGCCACACAGTTTCTTTTCTGTATAAACCTTTATAACTAGGCCAGACTGCGTTTGTGTCTTACACTTACTTCCTTAATATTTATATTATGAATCTAGTAATCTGAATGTTATGGCAACAATGTGGGACAGTATGCACAGAGTATGGGTGTACGCTTTTGTTGTGTACGCATTTGGCGCCAAAAATAAATGCACAGATTTTAAATAGCTTTTTTCCTGCTTACCTTACAAGTTCGACCAGCATCCCTACAAACCATATAGAGCAGACACCATCTAATCAGCAATTAAGTAGGGTTTTCAGTGCATCCACCGACCAAGAAAAGGATACGTAGGATCCCTGTCAAATCTTATGCTGATAGATTAAGTCTGCTTGTGACCTGTTAAGCAGTAAAAATTTGGAAAATCGGACGATGTCCCCAATTGATAAAGCTGACTATCTTTACAGGAATAAAAGCTAAACCTTAAACATACCTTAAATATACTTTAAACCTTTAGCCGCTGCGGCCGCTATACTTAATTCACACTCTACGCACCTTTTACGCTATTAGCGTACAGAGTCCCGTACAGGGTACGGACTTTGCGTACACATGCCGCGCTGACAGTACAAAGTACTCACAGCGCGTACACACCCAGAGATACACTTTAAACCTTCTACAGCAATGCAATGCAATAATAATACACTTTAAATCTTAGCAGGGCAATGAGGACACGACACCAATTGTGATTTTACCGCTGGGTTCCGACACCACAGTGGATTATTTCTGAAAGGGGGTTTACAATACAAATTATACACTACAATACAAGACAATATAACAGAATAATGGCTACAGGTCAATGTACATACGTGAGTATATTCGCGTGCGCTTCCCGGTCCGGTCCTCCGTCATCAAATAGATAACGTTGTGAGTCTTGTGTCAGGCCAGGCTGCAGCAGGCTTTATTTATACAATTCTTCCAAAAGCAATACAATGGATACTGTAATCCCTTTGTCCATTGGACACAGGAATGCACTTTTACAGTACAGGAGAGGTCATAGGTTGATTTGAAAAGGTAGGCGATGTCTTTCTCAACTGCTCTTGTGGGTGGTCTCCTCTGGATTCCCACCGCATACATAATATACAGTAAATACAGTTTATATCTATAGTCTGCTTCTGCACATAACTATCCGCAGGAACATGCGATCTTCCGCAGACCAACACCGGAATGTTACCCTTAAAATACCCTACAGCTGGATACCAAATACCACCTTATAACCTTAGTTTGTCCCCTCTTATCCTGTAAAGGTGAATCCCTTTGTTCTGCAACCATTTAAACAGCTATAACTTTCTGATGTGGTGCAAGGAGACTATGTGTACATTGTGCACTATTTGGATTAAATATGTAATGTGTTTTGATGGCTCTCCATGCATACACAAACTCTGCTGTTAATACCCATACCTCGCGCCGATGCGCAGGACCGCGGGAGCGACCATATGCAAATTGCGGATATGTGCACGCACGGCAGAACAAGTGCACGCGCAGCGGGCATGTGTGTGCAGTTTGTACGTGATGTGTGTTCTGCAATATTTTTCGACTTTGACACATCTAATCATCTCACGTAAACTTGTGAAGGGTAAATCACTCAGAGACTATGACTAATTAACTAGTATCTTTAAATAACTGCATTTTACCTTACTTCTGCCCTACTACTAAATATAGACAGCCCAAAAGCACAGTCTTCATATCAGCTGTAATTTCCTTGAAAAGGCATTTCAAGTACATTATAAAGCTAGAACTGAATTAGCTCTTAAATCAAAGTGCGACTGAAAAGCTTAGCTGGACCCTGTGTGAAACTACATTGTTCGTTGTAATAGTATGTCTCGCGTGCACATTGCGCCGCATACACATGCGCAGAAGTGCCTTTTTTTGCCTCATCGCTGCACAGCGAATGAATGCAGCAAGTGATCAACTCAGAATTACCATCATAGTCATATACCAGCCTACAGGATATCATCTTTAAATCAGTGGACTCTCAGACACCTCTATTTGATCATATTCACCAGCCCTGCTGGTAAACAGAGACTGATGCTGTGTCTATCACCTGTATTCTGTTATTAATAAATATCTCTTTCTATGAAAAGGAACTTGCTCAGACCTCCTAGTTTCCTCCATACACCATCCATCTTTATTAACACCTTGGCCCAATCACAGATACTGACACCTGCAAGCTACATGTACGCAGTGACATAACTAAGGCGTGGCGAGCAGAGTGCGTGCCCTGGGCGCTGTGTCTGGTCCAGCAGAGGGGGCGCTGCCAGCCAGAGTATCGTACCCGCACCGTGCCCACATGTCACCATTATGCTGCAGCCGCCTGCCCGATACAATTACGCTGTTGAGTAAGGCCCGTGGTACTCAGCAGCTCCCAGCTTACCACTTTCTAAGGCTACTGTTGGGAGCGTGTCTGAGATGCCAGCATCGCGCTCCATGAGCTTCAGCCTGCTGCCAGGCCTCACCGCGACTCCCAGCTGAAGGTGAGCGTGACAGACAGAGAGACATAAAATAAGGGGTAGGGGAGAGACAGAGAGGAATAGAATGGAAACAGAAAGAGAGGCACAAAATGTGCCTCTCTGTGTTCCCCTCTCACACAGAGAGGCAAAGAATGAAGGGGGGACACAGGTAAAGAATGAAGTGGGAGGGGGAGACACACAGAGAGGCACAGTATAAGGGGGGTGCTCAGAGAGTCAAATAATGAAGTGGGGGGGCACAGAGAGGAAAGAATAAAGGGAGACACAGGGGTAAATTTACTAAGGTCCCGATTTTGACCGAGATGCCGTTTTTTCTTCAAAGTGTCATCTCGGTAATTTACTAAACTCAAATCACGGCAGAGATGAGGGCATTCGTATTTTTTTGGAAGTAGTTGTAAAAAAATACGAATGAATACACCATCGGTCAAAATACACCAGCAAATTAGTAGAACTCGGTAATTTACTAAAAAGTGCAAATCTCCAAAGAGGAAAACACTGCCGTAAAAAATTACAAATCGCAAAAAAGTGCTAAAAAAAAGCAGACCTGCTTTTTATATTCGTGATTGCATAGGCATGCAGGGATCCATGAGATCCGTGCATGTCTATCAGTGGGAAGGGGTGGGAAAGTGGTTTTTTTCCCCAAAAAAATTGCGTGGGGTCCCCCCTCCTAAGCATAACCAGCCTCGGGCTCTTTGAAATATGGGGAAAAAATTGACAGGGGTTCCCCCATATTGAAGCAACCAGCATCGGGCTCTGCGCCTGGTCCTGGTTCCAAAAATACGGGGGACAAAAAGAGTAGGGGTCCCCCGTATTTTTAAAACCAGCACCGGGCTCCACTAGCTGGACAGATAATGCCACAGCCGGAGGTCACTTTTATATAGTGCCCTGCGGCCGTGGCATCAAAAATCCAACTAGTCACCCCTGGCCGGGGTACCCTGGGGGAGTGGGGACCCCTTCAATCAAGGGGTCCCCCCCCAGCCACCCAAGGGCCAGGGGTGAAGCCCGAGGCTGTCCCCCCCCATCCAATGGGCTGCGGATGGGGGGGCTGATAGCCTTTGTTGTAAATGAAAAGATATTGTTTTTAGTAGCAGTACTACAAGTCCCAGCAAGCCTCCCCCGCATGCTGGTACTTGGAGAACCACAAGTACCAGCATGCGGCGGAAAAACGGGCCCGCTGGTACCTGTAGTACTATTACTAAAAAAATACCCAAATAAACACAAGACACACACACCTTGAAAGTAAAGATTTATTACATACATGCACACAAACATACATACATACATACATACTTACCTTATGTACACACGCAGGTCGGTCCTCTTGTCCAGTAGAATCCAAGGGGTACCTGTAGAAAAAATTATACTCACAAAATCCAGTGTAGATCGGTCCTCTTCAAATCCATTTGTAATCCACGTACTTGTGAAAATAAAAAAACGGTGTCCCAACCACGAACTGAAAGGGGCCCCATGTTTTCACATGGGACTCCTTTCCCCGAATGCCAGAAACCCACTCTGACTTCTGTCTAAGTGGGTTTCTTCAGCCAATCAGGGAGCGCCACGTTGTAGCACTCTCCTGATCGGCTGTGTGCTCCTGTACTGAGTGACAGGCGGCACACGGCAGTGTTACAATGTAGCGCCTATGCGCTCCATTGTAACCAATGCTGGGAACCTTCTGCTCAGCGGTGACGTCACTTTAGGTCAACCGCAGGGCAGAAAGTTCCCACCATTGGTTACAATGGAGCGCATAGGCGCTGCATTGTAACACTGCCGTGTGCCGCCTGTCATTCAGTACAGGAGCACACAGCCGATCAGGAGAGTGCTACAACGTGGCGCTCCCTGATTGGCTGAAGAAACCCACTTAGACAGAAGTCAGAGTGGGTTTCTGGCATTCGGGGAAAGGAGTCCCATGTGAAAACATGGGGCCCCTTTCAGTTCGTGGTCGGGACACCGTTTTTTTATTTTCACAAGTACGTGGATTACAAATGGATTTGAAGAGGACCGATCTACACTGGATTTTGTGAGTATAATTTTTTCTACAGGTACCCCTTGGATTCTACTGGAGAAGAGGACCGACCTGCGTGTGAACATAAGGTAAGTATGTATGTATGTTTGTGTGCATGTATGTAATAAATCTTTACTTTCAAGGTGTGTGTGTCTTGTGTTTATTTGGGTATTTTTTTAGTAATAGTACTACAGGTACCAGCGGGCCCGTTTTTCCGCCGCATGCTGGTACTTGTGGTTCTCCAAGTACCAGCATGCGGGGGAGGCTTGCTGGGACTTGTAGTACTGCTACTAAAAACAATATCTTTTCATTTACAACAAAGGCTATCAGCCCCCCCATCCGCAGCCCATTGGATGGGGGGGGGACAGCCTCGGGCTTCACCCCTGGCCCTTGAGTGGCTGGGGGGGGGGGGACCCCTTGATTGAAGGGGTCCCCACTCCCCCAGGGTACCCCGGCCAGGGGTGACTAGTTGGATTTTTGATGCCACGGCCGCAGGGCACTATATAAAAGTGACCCCCGGCTGTGGCATTATCTGTCCAGCTAGTGGAGCCCGGTGCTGGTTTTAAAAATACGGGGGACCCCTACTCTTTTTGTCCCCCGTATTTTTGGAACCAGGACCAGGCGCAGAGCCCGATGCTGGTTGCTTAAATATGGGGGAACCCCTGTCATTTTTTCCCCCATATTTCTGCAACCAGGATCGTCTCAAAGAGCCCGAGGCTGGTTATGCTTAGGAGGGGGGACCCCACGCAATTTTTTTTTTAATTTTACACTGTTTAATTTAAAAAAAAAAAAAATGAACCCCAGCACGGATCACACAGATCCGGCCGAGATTCATTTTTAAAAAGTCGGCAGTGTTTTGCTAATCACTGCAGTAAAAATAGAAAAAAAAACACGAATGACATCGACATCGGAACAAAAGAAAAACCCGAATACGACAGCTTAGTAAATTAGTCATGATCAATTCAAAAAGTTGCAGTTTTACACTTTCGATGTCATTCGTGATTGAACTTTGACCTTTTTCCGAAAATTACGAATGTTAGTAAATTTACCCCACAGAGAGGCAAAAAATGAAGGGGGAAGGGACACAGGGAGACATTGAGATAAGCGGGAGACAACACAGGTGGGGAAGGTGATGGTGGAGTGAGAGACGATACAGGAGAGATAACGGTTGGCTGAGAGACAATGTAGGGGAAGGTCATGGTGTGCTGAAAGATGATGCTGGAGGAGATGATGATGTGGCTGAGAGACGACGCAGGGGGAGGTGATGGTGTGGCTGAGAGACGATGCAGGGGGAGGTGATGATGTGCTGACAGATGACACAGGGGAAGGTGATCAGGTGGCTGAGAGATGACGCATGGGGAGGTGATGGTGTAGATGAGAAACGATGCAGGTGGAGGTGATGGTGTGCTGAGAGATGATGCAGTGGGAGGTGATGGTGTTATGAGAGACAACGCAGGGGGAGGTGATGGTGTGATGAGAGACGATGCAGGGGGAGGTGATGGTGTGGTGAGAGTCAGTGTGGTTCGGAGATGATGGTGTACTGAGAGAAACGAGGTGGGGAGGAGATGGTGTGCTGAGAAATGCAGGGGGAGATGATATTGTGGCTGGGAGATGCAAAGTGAGATGGTGTGGCTGAGATACACGGGAGCAGGAAGTGATACAGGGTGCACGAGTCTGGTTGAACCGCTTTTGTAAGATAATGATGACCCTCTTAACAGGCATCTTCCTGACGATGTGACCTACATGAATAGTGAATACCGACTGAAGATGCCGTCTTCCCAGGGAGGATGCATTTCTTCAGAGGTTCCACATTGTGAGAAACCATCATATAGGTAAGGTGCATATACAATGGAAAGGAATGATCCCAGAATGATGAGAGATGGATGGCGTATCATATCGACGGCCCATTTTCAGTGGCCACACCCCTCACAGTATGCCCAATTTTAGTGCTATTTTTTTTATCTTGCCTTGGGCGTTGAAAGCCCTAGTTACGCCTCTGCATGTAGGTGTAGTGGTGGAGCTCCATAGGGCTCTGAGCCCTGTGCTATGGCAGTACTAACACACTCCTGCTTCACTCCCCCTGCTTCAACTATTTTAACCAACATAAAATGTAGAGATGAGCGGGTTCGGTTTCTCTGAATCCGAACCCGCCCGAACTTCATGGTTTTTTTCACGGGTCCGAGCAGACTCGGATCCTCCCGCCTTGCTCGGTTAACCCGAGCGCGCCCGAACGTCATCATGACGCTGTCGGATTCTCGCGAGACTCGGATTCTATATAAGGAGCCGCGCGTCGCCGCCATTTTCACACGTGCATTGAGATTGATAGTGAGAGGACGTGGCTGGCGTCCTCTCCATTTAGATTATAAGAGAGAGAGATTTACTGGAGCTTAGGACTAGGAGGAGTACTGTAGAAGTGTAGAGAGTGCAGAGAGTTTACTAGTGAGTTACCACCAGACAGTGCAGTTTATTTAATATATCCGTTCTCTGCCTGAAAAAAGCGATACACACAGTGACTCAGTCACATACCATATCTGTGTGCACTGCTCAGGCTCAGCCCAGTGTGCTGCATCATCTATATATATTATATATCTGTCTGACTGCTCAGCTCACACAGCTTATAATTGTGGGGGAGACTGGGGAGCACTGCAGTGCCAGTTATAGGTTATAGCAGGAGCCAGGAGTACATAATATTATATTAAAATTAAACAGTGCACACTTTTGCTGCAGGAGTGCCACTGCCAGTGTGACTGACCAGTGACCTGACCACACTGACCACCAGTATAGTTAGTAGTATACTTATATTGTGATTGCCTGAAAAAGTTAAACACTCGTCGTGTGACTTCACTTGTGTGTTGTTGTTGTTTTTTTTATTCTATAAAAATAAAACTCATTCTGCTGACAGACAGTGTCCAGCAGGTCCGTCATTATATAATATATAATATATACCTGTCCGGCTGCAGTAGTGATATATATATATTTTTTATATCATTTATCATCCAGTCGCACCAGACACAGTACGGTAGTTCACGGCTGTGGCTACCTCTGTGTCTGCACTCGGCAGGCAGTCCGTCCATAATTGTATACCACCTAACCGTGGTTTTTTTTTCTTTCTTCTTTATACATACATAGTTACATAGACATCTCTTTATCAACCAGTCTATATTAGCAGCAGACACAGTACAGTACGGTAGTTCACGGCTGTGGCTACCTCTGTGTCTGCACTCGGCAGGCAGTCCGTCCATAATTGTATACCACCTAACCGTGGTTTTTTTTTCTTTCTTCTTTATACATACATAGTTACATAGACATCTCTTTATCAACCAGTCTATATTAGCAGCAGACACAGTACAGTACGGTAGTTCACGGCTGTGGCTACCTCTGTGTCTGCACTCGGCAGGCAGTCCGTCCATAATTGTATACCACCTAACCGTGGTTTTTTTTTCTTTCTTCTTTATACATACATAGTTACATAGACATCTCTTTATCAACCAGTCTATATTAGCAGCAGACACAGTACAGTACGGTAGTTCACGGCTGTGGCTACCTCTGTGTCTGCACTCGGCAGGCAGTCCGTCCATAATTGTATACCACCTAACCGTGGTTTTTTTTTCTTTCTTCTTTATACATACATAGTTACATAGACATCTCTTTATCAACCAGTCTATATTAGCAGCAGACACAGTACAGTACGGTAGTTCACGGCTGTGGCTACCTCTGTGTCTGCACTCGGCAGGCAGTCCGTCCATAATTGTATACCACCTAACCGTGGTTTTTTTTTCTTTCTTCTTTATACATACATAGTTACATAGACATCTCTTTATCAACCAGTCTATATTAGCAGCAGACACAGTACAGTACGGTAGTTCACGGCTGTGGCTACCTCTGTGTCTGCACTCGGCAGGCAGTCTGTCCATAATTGTATACCACCTAACCGTGGTTTTTTTTTCTTTCTTCTTTATACATACATAGTTACATAGACATCTCTTTATCAACCAGTCTATATTAGCAGCAGACACAGTACAGTACGGTAGTTCACGGCTGTGGCTACCTCTGTGTCTGCACTCGGCAGGCAGTCCGTCCATAATTGTATACCACCTAACCGTGGTTTTTTTTTCTTTCTTCTTTATACATACATAGTTACATAGACATCTCTTTATCAACCAGTCTATATTAGCAGCAGACACAGTACAGTACGGTAGTTCACGGCTGTGGCTACCTCTGTGTCTGCACTCGGCAGGCAGTCCGTCCATAATTGTATACCACCTAACCGTGGGTTTTTTTTCTTTCTTCTTTATACATACATACTACTACGACATCTCTTTATCAACCAGTCTATATTATTAGCAGCAGACACAGTACAGTACGGTAGTTCACGGCTGTGGCTACCTCTGTGTCTGCACTCGGCAGGCAGTCCGTCCATAATTGTATACCACCTAACCGTGGTTTTTTTTTCTTTCTTCTTTATACATACATAGTTACATAGACATCTCTTTATCAACCAGTCTATATTAGCAGCAGACACAGTACAGTACGGTAGTTCACGGCTGTGGCTACCTCTGTGTCTGCACTCGGCAGGCAGTCCATAATTGTATACTAGTATCCATCTCCATTGTTTACCTGAGGTGCCTTTTAGTTGTGCCTATTAAAATATGGAGAACAAAAATGTTGAGGTTCCAAAATTAGGGAAAGATCAAGATCCACTTCCACCTCGTGCTGAAGCTGCTGCCACTAGTCATGGCCGAGACGATGAAATGCCAGCAACATCGTCTGCCAAGGCCGATGCCCAATGTCATAGTACAGAGCATGTCAAATCCAAAACACCAAATATCAGAAAAAAAAGGACTCCAAAACCTAAAATAAAATTGTCGGAGGAGAAGCGTAAACTTGCCAATATGCCATTTACGACACGGAGTGGCAAGGAACGGCTGAGGCCCTGGCCTATGTTCATGGCTAGTGGTTCAGCTTCACATGAGGATGGAAGCACTCAGCCTCTCGCTAGAAAAATGAAAAGACTCAAGCTGGCAAAAGCAGCACAGCAAAGAACTGTGCATTCTTCGAAATCCCAAATCCACAAGGAGAGTCCAATTGTGTCGGTTGCGATGCCTGACCTTCCCAACACTGGACGTGAAGAGCATGCGCCTTCCACCATTTGCACGCCCCCTGCAAGTGCTGGAAGGAGCACCCGCAGTCCAGTTCCTGATAGTCAGATTGAAGATGTCAGTGTTGAAGTACACCAGGATGAGGAGGATATGGGTGTTGCTGGCGCTGGGGAGGAAATTGACCAGGAGGATTCTGATGGTGAGGTGGTTTGTTTAAGTCAGGCACCCGGGGAGACACCTGTTGTCCGTGGGAGGAATATGGCCGTTGACATGCCAGGTGAAAATACCAAAAAAATCAGCTCTTCGGTGTGGAGGTATTTCACCAGAAATGCGGACAACAGGTGTCAAGCCGTGTGTTCCCTTTGTCAAGCTGTAATAAGTAGGGGTAAGGACGTTAACCACCTCGGAACATCCTCCCTTATACGTCACCTGCAGCGCATTCATAATAAGTCAGTGACAAGTTCAAAAACTTTGGGTGACAGCGGAAGCAGTCCACTGACCAGTAAATCCCTTCCTCTTGTAACCAAGCTCACGCAAACCACCCCACCAACTCCCTCAGTGTCAATTTCCTCCTTCCCCAGGAATGCCAATAGTCCTGCAGGACATGTCACTGGCAATTCTGACGATTCCTCTCCTGCCTGGGATTCCTCCGATGCATCCTTGCGTGTAACGCCTACTGCTGCTGGCGCTGCTGTTGTTGCTGCTGGGAGTCGATGGTCATCCCAGAGGGGAAGTCGTAAGCCCACTTGTACTACTTCCAGTAAGCAATTGACTGTTCAACAGTCCTTTGCGAGGAAGATGAAATATCACAGCAGTCATCCTGCTGCAAAGTGGATAACTGAGGCCTTGACAACTATGTTGGTGTTAGACGTGCGTCCGGTATCCGCCGTTAGTTCACAGGGAACTAGACAATTTATTGAGGCAGTGTGCCCCCGTTACCAAATACCATCTAGGTTCCACTTCTCTAGGCAGGCGATACCGAGAATGTACACGGACGTCAGAAAAAGACTCACCAGTGTCCTAAAAAATGCAGTTGTACCCAATGTCCACTTAACCACGGACATGTGGACAAGTGGAGCAGGGCAGGGTCAGGACTATATGACTCTGACAGCCCACTGGGTAGATGTATGGACTCCCGCCGCAAGAACAGCAGCGGCGGCACCAGTAGCAGCATCTCGCAAACGCCAACTCTTTCCTAGGCAGGCTACGCTTTGTATCACCGCTTTCCAGAATACGCACACAGCTGAAAACCTCTTACGGCAACTGAGGAAGATCATCGCGGAATGGCTTACCCCAATTGGACTCTCCTGTGGATTTGTGGCATCGGACAACGCCAGCAATATTGTGTGTGCATTAAATATGGGCAAATTCCAGCACGTCCCATGTTTTGCACATACCTTGAATTTGGTGGTGCAGAATTTTTTAAAAAACGACAGGGGCGTGCAAGAGATGCTGTCGGTGGCCAGAAGAATTGCGGGACACTTTCGGCGTACAGGCACCACGTACAGAAGACTGGAGCACCACCAAAAACTACTGAACCTGCCCTGCCATCATCTGAAGCAAGAAGTGGTAACGAGGTGGAATTCAACCCTCTATATGCTTCAGAGGTTGGAGGAGCAGCAAAAGGCCATTCAAGCCTATACAATTGAGCACGATATAGTAGGTGGAATGCACCTGTCTCAAGCGCAGTGGAGAATGATTTCAACGTTGTGCAAGGTTCTGATGCCCTTTGAACTTGCCACACGTGAAGTCAGTTCAGACACTGCCAGCCTGAGTCAGGTCATTCCCCTCATCAGGCTTTTGCAGAAGAAGCTGGAGACATTGAAGGAGGAGCTAACACGGAGCGATTCCGCTAGGCATGTGGGACTTGTGGATGGAGCCCTTAATTCGCTTAACAAGGATTCACGGGTGGTCAATCTGTTGAAATCAGAGCACTACATTTTGGCCACCGTGCTCGATCCTAGATTTAAAGCCTACCTTGGATCTCTCTTTCCGGCAGACACAAGTCTGCTGGGGTTGAAAGACCTGCTGGTGACAAAATTGTCAAGTCAAGCGGAACGCGACCTGTCAACATCTCCTCCTTCACATTCTCCCGCAACTGGGGGTGCGAGGAAAAGGCTCAGAATTCCGAGCCCACCCGCTGGCGGTGATGCAGGGCAGTCTGGAGCGACTGCTGATGCTGACATCTGGTCCGGACTGAAGGACCTGACAACGATTACGGACATGTCGTCTACTGTCACTGCATATGATTCTCTCAACATTGATAGAATGGTGGAGGATTATATGAGTGACCGCATCCAAGTAGGCACGTCACACAGTCCGTACTTATACTGGCAGGAAAAAGAGGCAATTTGGAGGCCCTTGCACAAACTGGCTTTATTCTACCTAAGTTGCCCTCCCACAAGTGTGTACTCCGAAAGAGTGTTTAGTGCCGCCGCTCACCTTGTCAGCAATCGGCGTACGAGGTTACATCCAGAAAATGTGGAGAAGATGATGTTCATTAAAATGAATTATAATCAATTCCTCCGCGGAGACATTGACCAGCAGCAATTGCCTCCACAAAGTACACAGGGAGCTGAGATGGTGGATTCCAGTGGGGACGAATTGATAATCTGTGAGGAGGGGGATGTACACGGTGATATATCGGAGGGTGATGATGAGGTGGACATCTTGCCTCTGTAGAGCCAGTTTGTGCAAGGAGAGATTAATTGCTTCTTTTTTTGGGGGGGTCCAAACCAACCCGTCATATCAGTCACAGTCGTGTGGCAGACCCTGTCACTGAAATGATGGGTTGGTTAAAGTGTGCATGTCCTGTTTTGTTTATACAACATAAGGGTGGGTGGGAGGGCCCAAGGACAATTCCATCTTGCACCTCTTTTTTCTTTTCTTTTTCTTTGCATCATGTGCTGATTGGGGAGGGTTTTTTGGAAGGGACATCCTGCGTGACACTGCAGTGCCACTCCTAAATGGGCCCGGTGTTTGTGTCGGCCACTAGGGTCGCTAATCTTACTCACACAGTCAGCTACCTCATTGCGCCTCTTTTTTCTTTGCGTCATGTGCTGTTTGGGGAGGGTTTTTTGGAAGGGACATCCTGCGTGACACTGCAGTGCCACTCCTAGATGGGCCCGGTGTTTGTGTCGGCCACTAGGGTCGCTAATCTTACTCACACAGCTACCTCATTGCGCCTCTTTTTTTCTTTGCGTCATGTGCTGTTTGGGGAGGGTTTTTTGGAAGGGACATCCTGCGTGACACTGCAGTGCCACTCCTAGATGGGCCCGGTGTTTGTGTCGGCCACTAGGGTCGCTAATCTTACTCACACAGCTACCTCATTGCGCCTCTTTTTTTCTTTGCGTCATGTGCTGTTTAGGGAGGGTTTTTTGGAAGGGCCATCCTGCGTGACACTGCAGTGCCACTCCTAGATGGGCCCGGTGTTTGTGTCGGCCACTAGGGTCGCTAATCTTACTCACACAGCTACCTCATTGCGCCTCTTTTTTTCTTTGCATCATGTGCTGTTTGGGGAGGGTTTTTTGGAAGGGACATCCTGCGTGACACTGCAGTGCCACTCCTAGATGGGCCCGGTGTTTGTGTCGGCCACTAGGGTCGCTTATCTTACTCACACAGCGACCTCGGTGCAAATTTTAGGACTAAAAATAATATTGTGAGGTGTGAGGTATTCAGAATAGACTGAAAATGAGTGTAAATTATGGTTTTTGAGGTTAATAATACTTTGGGATCAAAATGACCCCCAAATTCTATGATTTAAGCTGTTTTTTAGTGTTTTTTGAAAAAAACACCCGAATCCAAAACACACCCGAATCCGACAAAAAAAATTCGGTGAGGTTTTGCCAAAACTCGTTCGAACCCAAAACACGGCCGCGGAACCGAACCCAAAACCAAAACACAAAACCCGAAAAATTTCAGGCGCTCATCTCTAATAAAATGACCAATGCATATTTGAATGCAAAACAGGTGTGATTTCTCCTGCATCTGTAAAGCACTGCAGAATACATATGCGCTATATAAATAACTGGTAATAAATAATAATAAATTATAAAGTGCGTTGATCAATGTGTTTATCCACCTGTGCGCATAGTTTTATCTTAGTAACCAGATCACCATTAGCAGTGTGCACATGTGTAGACCAATATACCATGAGCTCATTATATATCAAGTTTGCCGTTTGAAACTAGCATTTCTTTATTTCTAATATTTCTAATATCTACCCATACATCTTTGTTTTCTCATATATTATGTGGGGAATCTAATTGTTTTTCTCAGCAGATGCCACTAGATGGTGCCCGATGGAGTAATTCAATTGTTGCTCCAGTCGGGCGCAATTTACCACAGGGGGAAACACATTTCATCTCACAGCTTTGGAGGTGGCGAGTTAAAATGTGCAAAACGTCTGTTTGGGCACCCAAACAGCACTTTTCGCATTGTGAGTGACCATTACTTTAGATCAGGCATGTCCAAACTGCGGCCCTCCAGTTGTTGAGAAACTACACATCCCAGCATGCCCTGACACAGCTTTAGTATTCTCTGACAGCAAAACTGTGTCAGGGCATGCTGAGATATGTAGTTTCACAACAGCTGGAGGGCCACAGTTTGGACATGCCTGCTTTAGATGGATTTAGCTGCTTTACATGGCTTTACCCGGTTTGTTTGGGAGCAGCGACATGCGCGTTAAATAGCGGCCCCCCACCCCTCCAATCTCCTCCATCATTTCAGACGTGAAACGGGCACACATAAACAATTGAATTGCCCTCTATGTGTTTCCCAGTTTTGTGTTAATATTTCATCGTTTTTCTTAGCTATACTATTCCTTATTATTTTAATCTTAAGAACATACCAAAATTAATTATTTCACATGTATGACAAGCACACCCTGTAAGTTCATTAGAAATATAATGTTTGCCCTCTGCATTTTTATTTCTTTTCTGCCTATTGTATCCAAATAGCCCCACTTACCTCGTATGTATCTTGCTGTATTTTGAGAAACTTATAATTACGGCTCCTTACAGGCAAAATCAATCCAGCTGTGTATCCTAGTTGTAACAGTGACCCGGATACCTTCAAACATTTATTTATTCTGACTTTCATGCTAAAGTTCAATTTATTCCTGTCCACATGTTTTATTATTTATGTGCAGTAATCCGTAAAATATTATTCTAAGTATATTTATAGTCACGTTTTTAATGATTCTAGCTTTAACATTTCCTGTTGATGTACATGTGCAAGAAAAATACTTTCTTCTCTTAACAGTCTAATGTTTAAAAACATCCCCAGTGTCAATATCTGCACAAAGCATTTTAATGGTAGTATCAATTACTGTCAAAGATTTTTTGGTTGTTTTGTTGCAGAGTTCTGGTATGCCAAAAAAAATTGAACACCATATTAAACTGTGTGTGTTATTATGTAATGTGCTCTAGTTTTAATCTAAAATGCAGTTTTGAGGTAGGGCTATTGTATAGCGACACATTTAGGGGGACATGTACTAAGCAGTGATAAAAGTGGAGAAGTGTGCTAGTGGAGAAATTTCCCATGGCAACCAATCAGTTGCTCTGTACGATTGTATAATATGTAAATTAGAAATGTTACATCAATGCTGATTCGTTGCCATGGGCAACTTCTCCACTGGCTCACTTCTCCACTTTTATCACTGCTTAGTACATGTCCCCCTAAGAGATAAAAGGGATCAGTTAAGGGGGGTACACACGGAGAGATCCGTGCTTAAAATCTAAGCAATCTTGCTAGATTGCTTAGATTTTAAGCACGGATCTGCCGTGTGTATGCCCTCCAGCGATAGCGATGCGCGGCCCCGCGCATCGCTATCGCCGATGCTAGATTGAGCTGCATGCAGGCTCAATCTAGCGGGTCGCTCACTTCACCGTTGTGTGAAGTGAGCGGCCCCCCCGTCGGCTTTCCCCCTCGCTCAGCACATTGCGCTGTGCTGAGCGGGGTGAGAGATGTGTGCTGAGCGGTCTGTGTTAAGATCGCTCAGCACACAT
Organism: Pseudophryne corroboree; assembly: GCF_028390025.1. Lineage (NCBI taxonomy): Eukaryota > Metazoa > Chordata > Amphibia > Anura > Myobatrachidae > Pseudophryne > Pseudophryne corroboree. The sequence continues at coordinate 599,188,150 of NC_086448.1, forward strand.
CTCTCCCGTGAGTACCCCCTTTAGAGTTGGACACATTTGTGGCCTAAACATAAACCTCAAATGCAATGCAGGCAGCATCAATATTAGGTCTAGTTGCCCATAACAACCAATCAGCTGCTACTTATAATTTTATAGAAAGCACTTGATAAATGTTACCTCAAAGCTAATTGGTTGCCATGGGCAACTTCTACACTGGCTCACTTCTCCACTCTTTTCACTGATTCATGAATAGACCTGTGTATGTTTAAAGTGCATCAGTATGTGCTTTAGGAACACTGTAATATGGCAAAATAGTAGATACACCAGTCATTATCTATGATCCCCTGACATCTCCCCTTCTGTACTATCTTGTGCAACCATTTCTCTGATCCACATGAATCTACTAGAGATGTGCGGCGGGCATTTTTCGTGTTTTGTGTTTTGGTTCTAATTCCATTTTCGTGTTTTAGTTTTGGCTTAGTTTTGCCAAAACCACCCTTTCATGTTTTGGTTTTGGTTTTGGATCTGGATGATTTTTGAGAAAAAACATAAAAACAGCTAAAATCACAGAATTTGGGGGTAATTTTTCTCCTATAGTATTATTAACCTCAATAACAATCATTTCCACTCATTTCCAGTCTATTCTGAACACCTCACACCTCACAATATTGTTTTTAGGTCTAAAAATTGCACCGAGGTGGCTGTATGACTAAGCTAAGTGACACAAGTGTGCGGCACAAACACCTGGCCCATATAGGGGTGGCACTGCAGTTGCAGACAAGATGGAACTATTCAAAAACTAGTCCCCAAGTAGCACATGATGCAAAGAAGAAAAAGAGGTGCAATTAGGTAGCTGGATGGCCAAGCTAAGCGACACAAGTGTGCGGCACAAACACCTGGCCCATCTAGGAGTAGAACTACAGTTACAGACAGGATGGCAGATTTAAAAAATAGGCCCCAAACAGCACATGATGCAAAGAAGAAAAAGAGGTGCAATGAGGTAGCTGTATGACTAAGCTAAGCGACACAAGTGTGCGGCACAAACACCTGGCCCATCTAGGAGTGGCACTGCAGTGGCAGACAGGATGGCATATTTAAAAAATAGGCCCCAAACAGCACATGATGCAAAGAAGAAAAAAGAGGTGCAATGAGTCAGCTGGATGGCCAAGCTAAGCGACACAAGTGTGTGTCACAAACACCTGGCCCATCTAGGAGTGGCACTGCAGTTACAGACAGGATGGCACTTAAAAAAACTAGTCCCCAAACAGCACATGATGCAAAGAAGAAAAAGTGGTGCAAGATGGAATTGTCCTTGGGCCCTCCCCCCCACCCTTATGTTTTATAAACAGGACATGCACATTTTAACAAACCAATCATTTCAGCGACAGGGTCTGCCACACGACTGAGGCTGAAATGACTGGTTTGTTTGGGCCCCAACCAAAAAAGAAGCAATCAATCTCTCCTTGCACAAACTGGCTCTACAGAGGCAAGATGTCAACCTCATCATCATCCTCCGATTCCTCACCCCTTTCACCGTGTACATCCTCCTCACTGAGTATTAATTCGTCCCCACTGGAATCCACCATCACAGGTCCCTGTGTACTTTCTGGAGGCAATTGCTGGTAAAGGTCTTCCCGGAGGACTTTATAATTCATTTTGATGAACATCATCTTCTCCACATTTAGTAGAAGTAACCTCCTACGCCGATCGCTGACAAGGTTACCGGCTGCACTAAACACTCTTTCGGAGTACACACTGGAGGGGGGGCAACTTAGGTAAAATAAAGCCAGTTTGTGCAAGGGCCTCCAAATTGCCTCTTTTTCTTGCCAGTATACGTACGGACTGTCTGACATGCCTACTTGGATGCTGTCACTGACAGTAGACATGTCAGTAATCGTTGGCAGGTCCTTCAGTCCAGACCAGATGTTAGCTTTCACTCCTGATAGCCCTGCATCACCGCCAGCCGGTGGGCTAGGAAATCTTATTGTTTTCCTTGCAGCCCCAGTGGCGGGAGAAATTGAAGGAGGAGCTGTTGACGAGTCACGTTCCGCTTGAGTTGACAATTTACTAACCAGCAGGTCTTTGCACCTCTGCAGACTTGTGTCTGCTGGAAAGAGAGATACAACGTAGGCTTTAAACCTAGGATCGAGCACGGTGGTCAAAATGTAGTGCTCTGATTTCAACAGATTGACCACCCTTGAATCCTGGCAAAGCAAATGAAGGGCTCCATCCACAAGTCCCACATGCTTTGCGGAATCGCTCCGTCTTAGCTCCTCCTTCAATTTATCCAGCTGCTTCTGCAAAAGCCTGATGAGGGGAATGACCTGACTCAAGCTGGCAGTGTCTGAACTGACTTCACGTGTTGCAAGTTCGAAGGGTTGGAGAACCTTGCACAAGACGGAAATCATTCTCCACTGCGCTTAAGTCAGGTGCATTACCCCTCCTTTGCCTACTGTATATCATAGGTGGATGTATAGGCTTGAATGGCCTTTTGCTGCTCCTCCATCCTCTGAAGCATATAGTGTTAAATTCCACCTCGTTACCACCTCTTGCTTCAGTTGATGGCGGGGCAGGTTCAGGAGTGTTTGCTGGCGCTCCAGTCTTCGGCACGCAGTAGCAGAATGCCGAAAGTGGACCGCAATTTTTCGGGCCACCGACAGCATCTCCTGCACACCCCTCTCATTTTTCAAGAAATTGTGCACCACCAAATTAATTGTATGTGCAAAACATGGGACATGCTGGAATTTGCCAAGATGTAATGCACGCACAATGGCCCTCATTCCGAGTTGATCACTAGCTGCCGTTGTTCGCAGCGCAGCGAATTAACAACTGCTGCAGAGAAGTATCTCTCTAGAAGCATTGGGATGGGGGCCCCTTCAAAATGTTGCTATGGGGCCCACAAAGTTCTGGCTACACCCCTGACAGGAACCGTCCCGCTCTGCTGACCTTTTTTTATTTTTTTTATTTCAAAGGGCCCATGGGAGGGAAGCCGCAGCTATATTTTATTTTGTGAGATAGATCCCTTTGTCTCATCTGGCTGCCGCTGCATTCCCTTCAGAGGCACGGATCAGTTGCCACAGCGCAGATATGCCGAGTGCCCAGGATATCTACTGCGGTGCAAGCTTCTCCCAGCAGCTCCCAATATCATTTTAGTTAACTATGGTGGTCATTCCGAGTTGTTCGCTCGCTGCTAATTTTAGCAGAATTGCTAATAGGCTAAAATCTGGCAGTTCTGCGCATGCGTATGCACAGCAGGGCGCACGCGCTAAGCAATTTTACACAAAACTATGCTATTTTACTCATGGGCGAACAAAGCTTTTCAATCGCTCTGCTGATCGTAGTGTGATTGACAGGAAGTGGGTGTTTCTGGGCAAAAACTGGCCGTTTTCAGGGAGTGTGCTAAAAAAACGCAGGCGTGCCAGGTAAAAACGCAGGAGTGGCTGGAGAAACGGAGGAGTGGCTGGCCGGACGCAGGGCGTGTTTGTGACGTCAAACCAGGAACTAAACGGACTGAGGTGATCGCAATCTAGGAGTAGGTCTGGAGCTACTCAGAAACTGCAAGGAAATACTTAATAGCAGAATTGCTAATCTTTCGTTAGCAATTCTGCTATTAATAGCAGAATTGCTAATCTTTCGTTAGCAATTCTGCTATGCTAAGATACACTCCCAGAGGGCGGCGGCCTAGCGTGTGCAATGCTGCTAAAAGTAGCTAGCGAGCGAACAACTCGGAATGAGGGCCAATACTTCAGAGACCCGTTTCCCATACCATAGAGGAGAGGGTGTCCTGCCTGCAGACAGGATCCGTGCCCCTGTGCTCTTGCCGTGCTGCTAATGTGCAGGGTGTGCGGCATACTTGCCTACTTTTGAAAAAGCATTTCAGGGAGATTGTGAAAGTAACACCTATCAGTGTGGACGTGCATGGCTACATCTGAGAGGCGTGTCATAAACATGACTTACATCCAAATGTAAATGAGCCCCAAAGTTAGTAAGATCTACTTGTTGAAGAAAAGACACTGATATTTTTCAGGAATTGTTTGTGTATTATGTTTTAGAAGAGCTTCCATATACTGTAAGTGGCCAAGAGAAACCTTATTTAAAATGCATGTAGCCATAGGGATCATTGTGCCTTATAACAATGCAGGAAATGGCACTGATGAACTAATTTGAATGTATTTATCTCTGATTTATTTTTATACCTCAAGAATGTAAAGTAAAATCAAGGAGATTGCTGGTCTATTCAGGGAGTGAGGGAGATTGCTAGTGCTACTATTTCAAGGAGTCTGCTGCAGAATGAGGGAGGGTAGGAAACTCTGGTGTGTGGTATGTGTCAGAAACAGGAGGGAGAGGGTTTGTGCGGCCAGGAGTAGTTGCTGTTGCAGTATTGTAGAGATGTGCCCTGTATCACAGGGCACATCAGAGCAGCGGCGTAGTGCAGGGGATCTGCGTCCCCTTCAAGGTGCGGCGGTGGCCGGCGCTGTGGCGGTGTGTCTGTCCCCAGTGCCGGTAAAGAAGCAGCGATGGGCAGCGGCACAGCGGCGTTTCAAATTTGGTGCCAATCTGGCCGCCAATGAGAAGCGCCGGCCACGTCAATTCAAATCCGGCACCGTCCATGAGCTAATCACGGCTCGCGGGGCGCCGGCCAATCGGAAGAGGGGGCGGCGAGCCAATCGGCACTCGCCGCGTCATAGGCCCCGCCCCCAGCATCTGACGTCAGACGCTGGGCGGGAGCGGAAGCAAGAAGACGCCGCCGAGAGGAGCAGGAGAGAGAAGACCACGCGGAAGAGCGCAGAAGAGCCGGACGGAGGGAGAAGACGTCGGACGCGGGAAGAAGAGATCCGGTGGCCGCTGAAGAGGCCGGAAGATACAGGCGTCAGCGGAGAAGATGTCCAGCGGTGGCTGGACGCGGAGGAGCGACGGCGGCGCCGCAGGCCAGCGGCAGAAGAGCCCATCCAGGCCTGAGAAGCGCTGCAGTGGTGGGAAGCAATGGAGCTGTGAAGTTCCTCACTGCAGCCTTCTCCACCGCAGGTAGGCTTTTGTAAGGTCCCCCCCCTTTCCCTCCCTAGACCACCAGGTGTTCGGGCATTAGGCCACTGGGCACAGTCAGGCCACAGGCCTGTGACGCTGTAGGCAGGCACTAGGCCCGTGGGCAAAATCAGGCATTAGGCCTGCGGGCATATTAGAGGGCATTAGGCCCTAGTTCAGTTTGGCGGCCGCTAGGGATATAAGGTGGCCCTGGGCAATAGGCCCAGGTCACCCAACGGGCCCCAGGTTAGGCCCGTGGGTGATGCCAGGGCTCTGGCCTGTGTGTGATTAGGGGCGTTAGGCCCAGTAAATAAGTGGTCCCCCAAGGTGAATAAAGGTGGCAAGGGGCACTAGGCCCAGGCCACCTCGAAGTGTATAGGTAGGCAGGCCCACTTGGCCTGAGCCCCATATAAGAAAGTGTACAGGAGGTGGGTAGGCTGTACAGTGCCCACCCCCCCACCCCCCCAGCGGCAGATAGGGATTTAAAGGAACAGCACCGTTTAATCTTGTACTCTGATATTGTTATGCGTGTTGTTACCGTGCAGGGCAAAGTGTTTGTTTTAAAGTTTGTGCATAGTTTGTGTTGCACCACCCACACATGCTAGTTTGAGGGCTCTGTTCATGTAGCTAGTGTAGCGGATGCACACTAGGGTAGTTCTTGGCCCTGCACGGCTGTTTTCTCTTTACCTCCTTACAGGGACCTGTAAGTGGAGAAGATCGGATTGCAAGACTTGTGACAGTGAGTAACATCTGTCCGTGTTTTCCTTTTGCGTGTGTTTGTCTCTATCTGTCTCCCTTCCTTCAGGGCAAACGGTGAGCCTTTACACCTGGTGCAAGATTACTGATAGGTGAAATTCGGGCTCTGAGGCCGTGCACCCAGGATGACCTTCACCTAGCCCGAAAACTCTATTTTTCTGTTTCGGAGGGCGTTTCGGTCCACAGTTAGGAGGAACGGCACTCAGCAATCTCCTTCCTCCTAGGTCATCGTGTCCGGGTCCAACTGAAGATTTCCAGGTCCGTTGAAGGCTCCAGTACCTGAAGGTGAGAGAGTGCGGCGCCTGGTGAGTAGTGAGTCTACACCTGCACGGCAGCAGGCACTACACCGCACCGCCAACCTCTTACAGTATGTACAGAAAATAATCTCTGTAGTCTCTGCTGGGTTTTGCTGCTACTTAATATTATCCACAACTTTTTCTTGCACAGTCATGTTACCCACAGTTGCTCTCCAACCCCACCCTGTGCCATCACCCCTGGAACAGGATCCAATAGGTACTGCTATCCCTCATTGCTATTTTGGCTCCCACTTGTCACTGTCACTATGTGAAAAATATACTTGCTGGTTACTTGCAGCCTGGAACTGTGTACAGTATGTATATGTGTGTTACCCTCCTCTATGCAAGAAGTATATGTCCTTAGAGGATGGTATTGGGATCCCAGCATTTGGGGTGCAGTGGTCAGAATACCGACAGCAGCATCCTGACTGCAGCATTCCGACGTGCAGGATCCCAACACCTGTAAGGTATGTAGTCTAACCCTAGCCTTCTACCTAACCCTCTCTTCCCTCAGCCTGAACCTACCCGGTGGTGCCTAACCCTAACCCCCACTTCCCGCACCCTAACCCTAACCCCCCTCCTTTAGTGTTTCACCCTAGCACCTCCCTTCTTAGCGCCTAAACCTAACCCTCCCTCCCCGCAGCCTAACCCTAACCCCCCTCTTCGCAGCCTAGCCCTAACCCTACCTGCAGACTAAAGCTAACAATCCCCCCCCCCTCCCAGCAGCCTTACCCTAACCTGCCCCGACATACTAACAATTGGATGCTGGCAGTGGGGATTCTGGAGGTGGCATTGTGATCAATGTTGGGATCCCAGAGTCAGTCTTCTGACCAGTGAGGGATGGGGAAAGCCCCAGGCCAATGGTATGCATTGCAGGATGGCGTCAGGCTGGAGAGGTGCCATCCCCACTCCACTGGGCTGCCCACCTTTGTACACTGGTAAAGCAGCAGCAACGCACACCTCTGATTGGTCACCTCCCAATCCCCCCCCCCCCCGACTAGCGTAATCCACAGTCTGCATGGCCATCAAGTAAGACCATTAATGCTGTACAGGTATTAGCGACAGAAGTTGTGGGGGTAGAAGACAGCAACGGTCAGGAGATGCTGGGCTTCAAAAAGGGAAAAAGGGAGAAGCTGCAAGTGAAAGTCATTAAAACAGATAATTGACAAGTGCCGCCAACAGTGCCCCCCTACCCTGAATCGCTATGCCCCCTACTGTAGTTATGGCCCTGCTCTCTCAGTCCTATCACGTCCACCTTAGAAATCTTGCCAAAATATACCATTTTGTCACTCAAGATGCTACCAGAATATTTACCCACTCTCTCATCACTACACCTCATGACTTCAGGAATCTACTGTTATCTTGCATTGCCCTTATCCATCTATCACCACTTTAATCCATCTTAAATGTCACAGCAAGACTAACCTTCCCCTCCCACTACTCCACATTTACTGCATAACTTTGCAAATTCCTACACTGGCTCTGAGTCTTCCAAAATTCAATACAAATTACTCACTCTTTAACTACAAAGCCATAAGCAACACAAGCTCTGCAGTCATCAGGTACCAACGCTGCACTCTCTCTATGATGCAGTGACACTGTTGTACAGCGACCTGGGACTGATATCAGTAACACAGACTGTCACTTAGACAGCAATGGTTACAATTCAGGGAGTTTCTAAGCTCTGTAGCCAAGAACCCATATGTTGTGTTGCTGTCTGGGCAGCACTAAAAACCCAAAAGACTTGCTGGTGCCTCACCCATGGCAGTAAGTATACTTGCCTACTCTCCTGGAAGTTGTGGGAGACTCACAATTTTTCAGGTAGTCCTCCGCACCCCTGGGAGAGTGGGTATCCCTCCCACATCCCGCCCACATTTTAGCAAAGTGAGCAGGATAGAGAGAAAATGCAGAAAAATCGTGTGTCTGTAAGGAGCGGACAGGGCTAAAATCATGCAAATCACTGTCATTTTAGCCTCACCCTTTCAGAAGACCAGCGATTCACTGGATTTATCGCGATGGTTTGAGGCTAAATGATGTGGATGCCTAGCCCCACCCCCTGAAGAGCCCAGCCGCTGTTCCGTTCTGGGCATCGTCACAGAGGGTAATGAAAAGGTCGGCAAGTGTGGCAGTAAGTAGTTGAAATAATGATGCCAAGTCTGCTGATAGTTACTGTTACCGTTACAAAGGACTGGGTGCAGGAAAAGAGGCTGCTACTGTTACACAGGGCTGGGTACAGCGGAGGGGTTGGGTATGAAATGCCGGCGGCCTAGATGCCAGTGGTTTTATGACCAACCACTGCATCCAGACTGTGAGAATCCCGACACCGGATGGGGGTATTTTACCCCTCTCCCCTCCTCTCCCCTCCTCTCCCCTCCCCTAGCCTTAACCCTCCGGGGGTGTCAGCTAGGGCTAACCCTCTGGGGTTGCCTGCTATGGTTAACCCCCCCTAGTGCCTACCCCTAAGCCCCCCCCCCCCCTTAGTGCCTAACCATAACCCTCCCCCCGGGCCCTAACCCCCACCCGATACTCAACTTTGGAACGTCGGCTGACGGTCTCCTGAGGGATGTCGGGATTCTGGCGTCAGTCACATGACTGCTGGGATGCCAAACACATCCCTAGTGGAGAATGGTCGGTTACTGTTACATATATAGGGCTGGGTACAGGAGAAGTGGTTGTTACTGTTACACAGGGCTAGGTACAGGAGAAGGGGCTGTTACTGTCACACAGGGCTAGGTACAGGAGATGGGGCTATTACTGTTACACAGGGCTTGGTACAGGAGAAGGGGCTGTTACTGTTACACAGGGCTTGGTACAGGAGAAGGGGCTGTTACTGTTACACAGGGCTTGGTTCAGGAGAAGGGGCTGTTACTGTTACACAGGGCTAGGTACAGGAGATGGGGCTATTACTGTTACACAGGGCTGGGCACAGGAGAATGTGCTGTTACTGTTACACAGGGCTTGGTACAGGAGAAGGGGCTGTTACTGTTACACAGGGCTTGGTACAGGAGAAGGGGCTGTTACTGTTACACAGGGCTTGGTACAGGAGAAGGGGCTGTTACTGTTACACTGGGCTAGGTACAGGAGAAGGGGCTGTTACTGTTACACAGGGCTTGGTAAAGGAGAAGGGGCTGTTACTGTTACACAGGGCTTGGTACAGTAGAAGGGGCTGTTACTGTTACACAGGGCTTGGTACAGTAGAAGGGGCTGTTACTGTTACACAGGGCTTGGTACAGGAGAAGGGGCTGTTACTGTTACACCGGGCTAGGTACAGGAGAAGGGGCTGTTACTGTCACACAGGGCTTGGTACAGGAGAAGGTGCTGTTACTGTTACACAGGGCTTGGTACAGTAGAAGGGGCTGTTACTGTTACACAGGGCTTGGTACAGGAGAAGGGGCTGTTACTGTTACACAGGGCTGGGTACAGGATGTCACGATCCGGGTATCTGGACGCCATTACTTACCCTTCAGATGCCTCCTAAGGCTGGCTCAGCGTTCCAGGACCGGATCCCGCTGTTCCTGAGTTTCCACATGCAGAATGTCAGAGTGGTGATTTCATCAGCCGCGGCCTCCGCTGTGCCCGCGTGGTTAAATGTGCGCTTGTCAGTCTGGCGTCTCCTGTCTCCTGTGGCCGGCGTCGCCATTACTGTTTCAATTCTCACATGGATTACAAACCAAACTTCCCTCCAAGTGTCTGCATGGGCGCAGCCATCTTGGATTTTGTCATCTGAGCATTTCCACCAATCTGCTGTCTGTATTGTTGATTTGCATAATTGCCTAGCCAACCCCTTCCTTGCTGCAGGTATAAGTAAGCTGTGCCTGAGCAAGGAAGGCGTCAGTGCTTTGGTTGTCTAACCTAGTTCCAGTTTGTCTCTCTCCTGTGGTTGTCTTCCAGGTTCCAGCTCCTGTCTCCAGACTTCTGCTATAGAGACCCGCACCAGCATTCCATCTGCGGTGTAGCCTGACTCTCCGATCCATTCTGGACTCACCTGTTTCCAGTTACAACAATCACCTGCTTCCAGCCCAGCTTCCAGCAGTGTACAGCTTCTCTTAAAGGGCCGGTGTCCTTTCTGCAGTTTACCACTCTCCACCGGTATTATTATTTCACCGCTCTCAAACTCCAAACTTCATCAATCACCTGCTTCCAACCCAGCTTCCAGCAGTGTACAGCTTCTCTTAAAGGGCCGGTGTCCTTTCTGCAGTTTACCACTCTCCACCGGTATTATTATTTCACCGCTCTTAAACTCCAAACTTCATTATTATTTCATCGCTCTCAAGTTCGTTTATTATTTAACTGGTTCCAGCCAGTATCCACTCCGTACCAACAACAGTCTGGTTCCAGCCAGTATCCACAGCAGCCGTTTTATCTTCAGCAACCCAGCCTTTCCTGGAACACCAGCTGGTACGATCCTGGGTTCTCTCCATTGCTACAGTCAGGTCTGGTAAGAACTTTCCAACTAGAAGATTATAAGAACTGTCTCACTCTACCAGTGCCTGTGGCCCTTGCCACCCTGTAGTACCCAGGAATTGTATTTATCCTCTGTTGACTTTTATGTTTCCTTTACTGCTGCTGTGTTACGGAGTTTGTCATAATAAACATCATTGACTTTTATCCTGGTTGTCGTGGTCACGCCTTCGGGCAGTTATTCTACATGTTACTTACATGTCTAGGGGTCTGATACAACCTCCCAGGTTCCGTTACATCTCAGCCCCTACAACTGAGGCTGCCTCCCGTCAGCTCAGGCCCTCAGTTGTGACAGTAAGCACTGACCTAATGAATCCAGCCGGAGACCAGGATCAAGCGGCCAGGCCGATGCAAGAACTGGCAGCCCGACTTGAACATCAGGAGGCTGCACAGGGCCACATCATCCACTGTCTCCAGGATCTCTCTACACGACTGGATGGGATTCAAACGACCCTCCGTGGACCTGGCACGTCCGGTGCGTCCACTACAGTGACACCAGCTGTAACCCCACCCACCTTACCCATTTCCAGTCCACATCTTCATCTTCCAACGCCAGCAAAATTTGATGGATCTCCAAGGTTCTGCAGGGGATTTCTCAATCAATGTGAAATCCACTTTGAGCTTCTACCTGGCAATTTCTTCAGTGACCGTACCAAAATTGCCTATATCATCTCCCTTCTCAGTGGCTCAGCCCTTGACTGGGCATCACCTTTATGGGAGAAGTCTGATCCCCTGCTATCCTCCTATACTGACTTTGTAGCTACATTCAGGCGCATCTTCGACGAGCCAGGCCGGATAACATCTGCTTCATCTGAGATTCTCCGTTTACGCCAGGGAACACGTACTGTGGGACAGTATCTTATACAGTTTAAAATCCTGGCATCCGAACTGGCATGGAACGACGAGGCCCTGTATGCTGCATTCTGGCATGGCTTATCAGAACGCATCAAGGATGAGTTAGCTACCAGAGACTTGCCCTCTAAGTTGGATGAGCTAATTTCTCTTTGCACGAAGGTTGATCTACGTTTCAGAGAGAGAGCAACTGAGCGAGGAAGATCATCTACTCCTAAATCTTCTGCTCCTCCTCCTCGTCAACCATCTCCATCCAAGGATGAGCCTATGCAAATTAGTCGTTCTCGTCTATCTCCCGCTGAGCGCCGAAGACGTCTCTCTGAGTCTCTCTGTCTCTACTGTGCAGCTCCGTCGCACACTATCAATGCCTGTCCCAAACGTCCGGGAAACTCCAGATCCTAGCTCGCCAAGGAGAGGGCCGGCTAGGAGTAATGATCTCCTCTCCATCTCCTCATGACTGTAACCTCCCAGTGTCGCTCCAAATTGCTCAACGTTACAGGAACGTCATTCCCCTCCTTGATTCCGGAGCAGCTGGGAATTTCATAACCGAAGCTTATGTTAAACGGTGGTCCCTACCCACCGAGAGACTGTCCTCGTCCATCTCTTTGACTGCCGTGGATGGCAGCAAGATTTTTGACGCAGTCATTTCCTTAAGGACTCTTCCAGTTCGTCTGAGAGTGGGAGTTCTTCATTCTGAGTATATTTCTTTTTTAGTGATTCCAAGAGCCACACATCCAGTGGTTTTAGGCCTTCCATGGCTCCGTCTCCACAACCCATCAATTGACTGGACGACTACGCAAATACTGGCATGGGGTCCCTCCTGTGCTGAGACTTGTTTAGCCAAAGTTCTTCCTGTTTGTTCTTCCTTCCCCAGGTCATCTGATGTTCCGCCTCCTCCATATCAAGACTTCACGGACGTGTTCAGTAAAGCCTCTGCTGATATCCTTCCTCCTCATAGAGAATGGGACTGCCCAATCGACCTCATTCCAGGGAAGGTTCCACCGCGAGGCCGAACTTATCCGTTGTCTCTGCCTGAGACACACTCCATGGAAGAGTACATCAAAGAGAACCTGGCGAAGGGTTTCATCCGACCATCTTCTTCTCCAGCCGGCGCAGGCTTCTTCTTCGTTAAGAAGAAAGACGGTGGTCTGCGTCCGTGCATCGACTACAGAGGTCTGAACGACATTACCGTCAAGAACCGATACCCTTTACCCCTGATTACCGAGCTCTTTGATAGAGTTAGTGGTGCAACTATTTTCACAAAGCTGGACTTGAGGGGTGCCTACAATCTCATCCGAATCCGTGAGGGTGACGAGTGGAAGACCGCCTTTAACACCCGTGACGGACATTATGAGTACCTCGTCATGCCCTTCGGATTGAGCAATGCTCCAGCAGTCTTCCAGCACTTCGTGAATGAGATTTTCAGGGACATCTTGTACCGCCATGTCGTGGTTTATCTAGACGACATCCTCATCTTTGCTAATAATCTCGAAGATCATCGTTTCTGGGTAAAAGAGGTTCTTTCCCGTCTCCGTGTCAATCACCTCTATTGTAAATTGGAGAAGTGTGTGTTTGAAGTTATTGGGGTATATGCAATTGCGGTCGAATTCCCGAAATTGTCGAATTTCGGGTCATTTTCGACCAAAAAAAAAATTCGCCTATGCAATTCAGTGCTTTCCGACCAAAAAACTGACTTTCAAAATTCGACTTTTTGAAATTCGAATTTTTGCAAATTCGACTTTTCTGCAATGATATAAGTGCTGCAATTCGACCAAAGCATATTCAATTCAAGTTTGGAAATTCGACAGCAGTGCTTTTAGACAGCAAATTCGTCATTTTCAATCCGCCACACTTTGGAGGGTGAAAACAAATAAAAAAAATTTAAACATGTTTTTTTTGTGTTTTTTTTTTTGGGAATAGCAGATCTATTTATATTAGAAGGGATTAGGTACTTTTTTTTTTTTTTTTTTTGGAGGCACAAATATTATTTATATATTTTTTAAAATATTATTTTTTTTTATTATTTTTTTATTGCTGGAACGGTAAAATCCTAAAAAAAAATGGCGTGGGGTCCCCCCTCCAAAGCATAACCAGCCTCGGGCTCTTCGAGCTGGTCCTGGTTCTAAAAATGCGGGGGAAAAATTGACAGGGGATCCCCCGTATTTTTAAAACCAGCACCGGGCTCTGCGCCTGGTGCTGGTGCCAAAAATACGGGGGACAAAAAGCGTAGGGGTCCCCCGTATTTTTAACACCAGCATCGGGCTCCACTAGCTGGACAGATAATGCCACAGCCGGGGGTCACTTTTATGCCGTGCCCTGCGGCCGTGGCATTAAATATCCAACTAGTCACCCCTGGCCGGGGTACCCTGGGGGAGTGGGGACCCCTTCAATCAAGGGGTCCCCCCCCAGCCACCCAAGGGCCAGGGGTGAAGCCCGAGGCTGTCCCCCCCCATCCAATGGGCTGCGGATGGGGGGGCTGATAGCCTTTTGTTATCATGAAAAGAATATTGTTTTTTCCAGCAGTACTACAAGTCCCAGCAAGCCTCCCCCGCAAGCTGGTACTTGGAGAACCACAAGTACCAGCATGCGGGAGAAAAACGGGCCCGCTGGTACCTGTAGTACTACTGGGAAAAAAATACCCAAATAAAAACAGGACACACACACCGTCGACAGTAAAACTTTATTTCATACGTCGACACACACATACTTACCTATGTTCACACGCCGACATCGGTCCTCTTCTCCATGTAGAATCCACGGATACCTGAAAAGAAAAGATCAATATACTCACCTCAGCCATGGTCCAGAGATAAATCCACGTACTTGGCAAAAAAACAAACCGAACACCCGCTCCATGCCGGACTGAAAGGGGTCCCATGCTGACACATGGGACACCTTTCCACGAATGAGACCTGTCAGTGACAGCTGTCACAGAAAGGTCTCTAAGCCAATCAGGAAGCGCAACTTCGTTGCGCTCACCTGATTGGCTGTGCGCTGTCTGTACTGTGACAGCACATCGCAAAGCCGCTCCATTACTTTCAATGGTGGGAACTTAGCGGCTAGCGGTAAGGTCACCCGCCGGTCAGCGGCTGACCGGCGGGTGACCCCACCGCTACCCGCAAAGTTCCCACCATTGAAAGTAATGGAGCGGCTTTGCGATGTGCTGTCACAGTACAGACAGCGCACAGCCAATCAGGTGAGCGCCACGGAAGTAGCGCTTCCTGATTGGCTGAAGGGACGTCAGTGACAGGAGTCACGTGATGTCCCGGCATTCGGGAGAAAGGGGTCTGATGTGAAAGCATTGGACCCCTTTCTAGTCCGGTATGGAGCGGGTTTTTGCGTGTTTTTTTTTTAAACAAGTACGTGGATTTTACTCTCTGGACGTGGATTTATCTCTGGACGCTGGAAGGTGAGTATAATTTTTTCACAGGTACCCTCGGATCGTCGGAGACCGTGGCAGTCGGCGTGTCAACATAGGTAAGTATGTGTGTGTCGGTAGTGTGTAATAAAGTTTTACTATCAAGGTGTGTGTGTCCTGTTTTTATTTGGGTATTTTTTCCCCAGTAGTACTACAGGTACCAGCGGACCCGTTTTTCTCCCGCATGCTGGTACTTGTGGTTCTCCAAGTACCAGCTTGCGGGGGAGGCTTGCTGGGACTTGTAGTACTGATGGAAAAAACAATATATTTTTATTATCACAAAAGGCTATCAGCCCCCCCATCCGCAGCCCATTGGATGGGGGGGGACAGCCTCGGGCTTCACCCCTGGCCCTTGGGTGGCTGGGGGGGGGGGACCCCTTGATTGAAGGGGTCCCCACTCCCCCAGGGTACCCCGGCCAGGGGTGACTAGTTGGATATTTAATGCCACGGCCGCAGGGCACGGCATAAAAGTGACCCCCGGCTGTGGCATTATCTGTCCAGCTAGTGGAGCCCGATGCTGGTGTTAAAAATACGGGGGACCCCTACTCTTTTTGTCCCCCATATTTTTGGCACCAGCACCAGGCGCAGAGCCCGGTGCTGGTTTTAAAAATACGGGGGATCCCTGGCCAATTTTTCCCCTGCATTTTTAGAACCAGGACCAGCTCGATGAGCCCGAGGCTGGTTATGCTTTGGAGGGGGGACCCCACGCCATTTTTTTTTCGGGTTTTTCACGTTTTTTTACCGTTTTTTAAAATTGCTGCAAAATCCGCCAAATCGCCCGATTTTCGCCCGCGACTCTGGCGAATCATTTTTTCATTGAATATGGTGAATTCCGGAAGCCACCTTCCGGGATTCATCTGTCGAATTGAGTCGAATTAAAAAACGGCGAAAATTGCCGCGAATTCGACCGCAATTGCATATACCCCATTACCATTCCGTTTCTAGGTTACATTGTGTCCGGTTCCGGACTAGAGATGGATCCTGAGAAACTCCAAGCAATCCAGAATTGGCCTATACCCTTAAGCCTCAAAGGGGTCCAGAGGTTCTTAGGGTTCGCCAATTATTATAGAAAATTTATACGAGACTTTTCCACCATTGTGGCGCCTATCACTGCATTAACCAAGAAAGGTGCTAATCCGTCCAAGTGGTCCGAGGAAGCTACACAGGCCTTTCACCTTCTGAAGCAACGGTTCATCTCTGCACCAGTTCTGAAACAGCCCGACACCGACTCTCCTTTTATCTTAGAGGTAGATGCCTCCTCCGTTGGAGTAGGAGCAGTGTTATCCCAGAGGGCCAAAGATGGACATCTACATCCTTGCAGTTTCTTCTCCCGGAAGTTCTCCCCAGCTGAGCGCAACTATGCCATTGGCGATCAGGAGTTGCTAGCCATCAAGCTCGCTCTGGAGGAGTGGAGATACCTGTTGGAGGGAGCTTCCCACTCAATCACCATTCTTACCGACCACAAAAATCTTTTATATCTCAAAGGCGCACAATGTCTGAATCCTCGTCAGGCCAGATGGGCACTTTTCTTCTCTAGGTTTGACTTTAAACTCCAGTTCTGTCCGGGTTCTCAGAATCGTAAGGCCGATGCCCTTTCCCGCTCATGGGAGCAAGAAAATGAGTCCGAGTCTGCAGACAAGCATCCTATTATTAATCCGTTGGCATTCTCCACGGTAGGGATGGACTCTACGCCTCCACCAGGGAAAAGTTTTGTTAAGCCAGTTCTAAGGAAGAAGCTCATGCATTGGGCCCATGCTTCCCGTTTTGCTGGACATACAGGCATTCAGAAAACCCTTGAATTTATTTCTAGGTCCTACTGGTGGCCAACTCTGAAGAAGGACGTTATGGAATTTATTGCCTCCTGCCCAAAGTGTGCCCAACACAAAGTCTCCCGCCAGTCGCCTGCGGGGCAACTGGTTCCATTATCTGTTCCCCGTCGACCCATTTGTCGATGGACTTTGTTTCCGATCTACCTATCTGCAACAAGTTTAATACCATCTGGGTGGTAGTTGACCGGTTCACCAAGATGGCACATTTCATCCCTCTCACCGGTCTTCCGTCAGCTTCCAAGTTGGCTCAAGTGTTTATACAAGAGATCTTCCGACTTCACGGTCTTCCTGAAGAGATCATCTCGGATCGTGGAGTACAATTTGTAGCCAAATTTTGGCGAAGTTTGTGTCAAGCCCTCCAAGTTAAAGTTTTCCACGGCTTACCATCCTCAGACCAATGGTCAAACCGAGAGGGTGAATCAGGACTTAGAGGCCTTCCTCCGTATATATGTGTCTTCCTCTCAAGATGACTGGGTTCAACTCCTTCCTTGGGCCGAGTTCAGCCACAACAATCAATACCATTCCTCATCTTCTTCTACACCATTCTTCATTAATTATGGATTCCACCCTAAAGTCCCAGAATTCCAACCGCTTCCCGCAACTTCTGTTCCAGCAGTGGATGTCACCTTGCGTCAGTTTTCAAATAACTGGAGGAACGTCCGCGCAGCCCTGCTTAAAGCCTCATTCAGGTATAAGAAGTTTGCCGATAGAAAGCGTAGAGCGGTTCCTGCTCTCAAGGTGGGTGATCGTGTGTGGCTGTCCACGAAGAATTTGAGGTTGAGAGTTCCCAGCATGAAATTTGCACCTCGCTACATCGGACCCTTCAAGATTGAACAAGTCATCAATCCTGTTGCCTACAGGTTACAGTTACCATCCTTCTTGAAAATACCCAGGACATTTCATGTTTCTTTGTTGAAACCGCTGATCCTGAATTGGTTTCATTCCGCACTTCCTCCAGCTCCCAAAGTTCAGACTCAACGGGGAGTCGAGTACGAGGTGGCCAAGATTTTGGACTCACGTTTCCGTTACGGTCAGTTACAATACCTCATTGACTGGAAGGGCTATGGTCCTGAAGAACGCTCTTGGACCAATGCCTCAGACGTCCATGCTCCTGCCTTGGTCCGAAATTTCCACGCAAAGTTTCCTTTAAAGCCTAAGAAGTGTCCTGGGGCCACTCCTAAAGGGGGGGGTGCTGTCACGATCCGGGTATCTGGACGCCATTACTTACCCTTCAGATGCCTACTAAGGCTGGCTCAGCGTTCCAGGACCGGATCCCGCTGTTCCTGAGTTTCCACATGCAGAATGTCAGAGTGGTGATTTCATCAGCCGTGGCCTCCGCTGTGCCCGCGTGGTTAAATGTGCGCTTGTCAGTCTGGCGTCTCCTGTCTCCTGTGGCCGGCGTCGCCATTACTGTTTCAATTCTCACATGGATTACAAACCAAACTTCCCTCCAAGTGTCTGCATGGGCGCAGCCATCTTGGATTTTGTCATCTGAGCATTTCCACCAATCTGCTGTCTGTATTGTTGATTTGCATAATTGCCTAGCCAACCCCTTCCTTGCTGCAGGTATAAGTAAGCTGTGCCTGAGCAAGGAAGGCGTCAGTGCTTTGGTTGTCTAACCTAGTTCCAGTTTGTCTCTCTCCTGTGGTTGTCTTCCAGGTTCCAGCTCCTGTCTCCAGACTTCTGCTATAGAGACCCGCACCAGCATTCCATCTGCGGTGTAGCCTGACTCTCCGATCCATTCTGGACTCACCTGTTTCCAGTTACAACAATCACCTGCTTCCAGCCCAGCTTCCAGCAGTGTACAGCTTCTCTTAAAGGGCCGGTGTCCTTTCTGCAGTTTACCACTCTCCACCGGTATTATTATTTCACCGCTCTCAAACTCCAAACTTCATCAATCACCTGCTTCCAGCCCAGCTTCCAGCAGTGTACAGCTTCTCTTAAAGGGCCGGTGTCCTTTCTGCAGTTTACCACTCTCCACCGGTATTATTATTTCACCGCTCTTAAACTCCAAACTTCATTATTATTTCATCGCTCTCAAGTTCGTTTATTATTTAACTGGTTCCAGCCAGTATCCACTCCGTACCAACAACAGTCTGGTTCCAGCCAGTATCCACAGCAGCCGTTTTATCTTCAGCAACCCAGCCTTTCCTGGAACACCAGCTGGTACGATCCTGGGTTCTCTCCATTGCTACAGTCAGGTCTGGTAAGAACTTTCCAACTAGAAGATTATAAGAACTGTCTCACTCTACCAGTGCCTGTGGCCCTTGCCACCCTGTAGTACCCAGGAATTGTATTTATCCTCTGTTGACTTTTATGTTTCCTTTACTGCTGCTGTGTTACGGAGTTTGTCATAATAAACATCATTGACTTTTATCCTGGTTGTCGTGGTCACGCCTTCGGGCAGTTATTCTACATGTTACTTACATGTCTAGGGGTCTGATACAACCTCCCAGGTTCCGTTACATCTCAGCCCCTACAACTGAGGCTGCCTCCCGTCAGCTCAGGCCCTCAGTTGTGACACAGGAGAAGGTGCTGTTACTGTTACACAGGGCTTGGTACAGTAGAAGGGCCTGTTACTGTTACACAGGGCTTTTACAGGAGAAGGGGCTGTTACTGTTACACAGGGCTGGGTACAGGAGAAGGGGCAGTTACTGTTACACAGGGCATGGTACATGAGAAGGGTCTGTTACTATTACACAGGGCTTGGTACAGGAGAAGGGGCTGTTACTGTTACACAGGGCTGGGTACAGCCGGTCAATTCAGTATCATGTTACAGTGATAATCTGACGCATCAGATCATCATTCATAAAGAATTCCTATCAGACTGAACTTTTTCCATCTTTCTTTTGTGGTTCTTTATGGTGCCTTGATACTTATTCATACCTCCCAATATTCAGAATGAGTAAGTAGGGACTCCTGCGCATGGCAAAGCCGCATGCCTAAAAAGGGCATGAAGTGGACAGCAGGGGGCATGGCCTAGCAGGAATGCTGCTATGGCTAGGCCATGGCTCACATTTGCTACCACTGTGGGGGCATACCCAGCGCTCTGGGATGCTGTGCGCATACACATAAAATATAGTATTTGCAGTGTCACAGAGCAGCGTCACGCACTCCACAGGGAAGGGGCGTTGTGCCCCTCAGCCAGGAAGGGCACAATTAGTACAACCACTCTACCCCACGCAACCAGAGGAGGAGACTACTGCTGCACACACTTGCCTACTCTCCCGGATCGGCTGGAAGGCTCCCAAAAATCAGGTGGTGCTCCTGGCTCCCTGGAAAGGTAGGCAATCCTCCCAGAGCCGGCCGCAGCCCCCGCACCGCTCATTGAAGTGGGCTGTCTAGGGAGGCCGATTACGTGATTCGCGGAAAATTGTGTCATCGTATCCCCGTCCCCTACTTTGCAATGCCAGTAATGTGGGCATTGCATAGCGGGGGGCGTGGCTACGATGATGCGATCGCATCTACACGTCCCCAAACAGTCTCCTTTTTCATACCCCCGCCCCCTGTTCAGTTGACCTGGCTGCTCCTTCCCGAAAGACGGCAAGCCTGCTGTTGCAGCAGCAGCCTCCCTGTATCCACTGCAGAACAGAACAGCAGTGTGTGCTGAGCTGGGCAGACAGGTGGAAGGTAAGGGGAAGGAGGGGGGCAGGGGTAGCAGTCATCCTGCTGGGCCCCTCCATCAGGCCCTGATAATTAGTACCCGCTACCTACTGTCTCAGAGCCACTGTAAGGCATTTTGAAGCCTGCTGTATGCAAACACGGGCTGTCTGTTGAACAGAATGGAAATAAAAGCAAAACGTTTCTTAAGCCATTCATGGAGTTTAACAGTAATGATTGCACCATTGTTCTCCACAGTATTTTTGCAGGCACTAATGTAAAAACAGGTAGTGCAATTTTAATACATTAAAAAAAGGTCACAGTCTACTTTAATCCCTGTAAATATTGTGAATTCCAATTATCTTTGCTGGGGGGAAATACAGAGTAACCACAGACTACTATTAGAATTTAGAACATAATTTGTCCTCCATTGGCATAATAATAATAATAATAATAATAATAATAATGATAAAAAATCAGAAAACCTTAAAAATTTGCTTAGCATTTGGTGATTACTAGGTTCTCCAGTTTCCTGTATATATCACCTTGTAGACTAGCTAGAATGTTTTACCATTACATGTGTAATCTTTTAAGACCTGGTGAGGGAGGTATAGGGAGATAAAGGAGATAGTACACTAGGATATATATAAATCAGTAGCGGATCTTGCCACGGGCAAGCAGGACTTTTGCCCGGGGCGCCGCCTTCTGGAGGGCGCCGGCGCCATCCGGAGGGCGCCGCACCATGGCAAGATCCGCTGCTGCTGTGCCCCCCGCTGCCAGCTGTCCCACTGCCCGCTGTGAAGGGAAACTAGACGCGCCTCTAGTTACCCTTCGTCGGCTGCCCGTTGTGAAGGGAAACTAGACGCTACGCGTCTAGTTTCCCTTTGTGGAGAGGACCTTCACTGTAATGATGTGCGGTGCGCGTTGACGTCATCGCGCACCCCACAGCAAAGGTCCTCTCCACGAAGAGAACTAGACGCTTAGCATCTAGTTTTCCTTCATGGAGAGGACCTTTGCTGGGCGGTGCGCGATGACGTCATCGCGCACCGCACATCCTACTACAGTACAGGGGGCGTAACTGACCATGCCCCCTGTATGAAGCCACGCCCCCTAATGCCACCTGGGGCGCATGAAGCCCCGGAACCGGCCCTGATATAAATATATATCTGTTCTCACCCTCATACAAATCTCCACACACACAGATCTCCCTCACGCAGAGCTCCCCATAGCACAGAAGACACCTACCCCCCTCAGACTGATTCCCCTCTAGCACAGAAGATCACCATGCCCCCCTCCCCCCTAGACTAGTATCCCTCCCTAGCACGGAAGATCCAGCTCTGTGAATGCTGTCAGTCTTTAAAAAAAAAAGTCCTGCAGGTGCTGATCACAATGCCTATAAACCTCTGAGCATCTGATACCCCTGACGCTCCTCATAAATTTAGATAGCACTGTGGGGCACGAGTCCTTATTGCAACTGAATCATGTAACCAACTTGGGGGCAAAGGGACTCCCTCTCGCAACTGAAACCTGTAATCTGTCAGGATGTCCTTTCTGCCCCCGACACATATGCCCCTGACACACGTCTTGCCCCTTTTCATGGTTTTGGCCCGTCCCCCATATGGGTGGTACTGTGCATTTCAGGTTCACGCTCATCAGATTCACTAGCGCCACTCCGTTGGCTTGTCCACAGTGCTTCCGCCTATACTGTGACCTGCTCTGTGAAAAAAGAAGGGTTGTTAGTACAATCTTTCTCCTCGTCAACCTTCTATGTTGTTATCAACTTTGCTTCACCTCCTTATGGGCACAATCCACTGCTCGCTCCTTGCATTACATGAACCATGCACCGCTATGCACCCTTTGCCTTCCATGCCATTCTGGTCTTGGTGGTTGGGAATTTCTTCATTCCATATGGCCTGTCCTGTCCTGCCTCTAACTTATATAGGCACACTCTGTGTGGGTAGGGGCAGCCCCCGCATAGTTACCCTACCTTTCCTCATCTCCTCTTTCCTTGTCCCTCCTCTGCCTTTTGTTTACTGCTACCTAGCTCCCATACCTCTCCCCCCGCCCTCCCTCCCCCTCATCACTCACCCCTCCCCCACAGCATACTTCCTCCTAACATGCTGCTACCAGGGCACATCCTTATTGTTTATTAGCCATCGCGACTATTTATCGCACAGTTTCTTTGGATGCTGCAAACATAGGGGTGTTCCATCTCCCAGCACCCAACTGTCTGGAACACAAATAGCCAGGTGTAAAGAGAGGGAAAAACCAGTATTTTAAATGTGGTGGCAGCTGGCCCCCTGGCTACCAACTCTTACCACACCCTAGCCGAGCATTTGTCATTAATTCAGCCCTGGGCTGCTTAACTCTATATACAAAAATAAACTGTACAGTATAAAAGGGCAATACACAATGCTACAGTAGACTGAATGAGCGCTAATGGTATGTGTTAGAACCAAGTGAGCTGGAAAAAATGGGTTATTAAAACATTTAAAAGCAATTTTATAATGTTATGTTTACGCTCCTTCTATTAAAGGTTGGTTGGCCGTTGTGGGAGTTCAAAGCGGTGATGGTATAGCGGTAAACAGGCACTACCCCTACCTTACCCTAAACACTTGTGGCGTCTCCATCTTCCTAGGATGCAGCCTGATGGTCTGTGCTTGCAGTCGCCGTACCACGTCTCCAGCTGCGGCGCTTCAGCGGTGACGTCATAGCCCACCCGTTGTAGAGCAATGAGATCCCCGCTGGTGTCTGCACTGTAGGTTCACTGTTCCCCAGTTCAATTAAATGCGTTTTGCACCAGTTACAGGTGCTTTTTCAAAGATGATGTGTACTGTTGGTACAAACACTTTTTTTACTTTATTTGATAGGATGTGGTCATCACAAAAGGCAGGGAATTGTGGGAAGCACATGATTGGTCACCATTAAAAGGAAAATACAGTTTACTTGGTTCTAGACTTGTTATGTGCAATGAAATTATGTGCAATAAAATCAGACTATAAAAGAAAGGAAATACCCCTATAATAGACCGCACTATGGCCCTCATTCCGAGTTGTTCGCTCGCTAGCTGCTTTTAGCAGCATTGCACACGCTAAGCCGCCGCCCTCTGGGAGTGTATCTTAGCTTAGCAGAATTGCGAACGAAAGATTCGCAAAATTGCGAATAGAAATTTCTTAGCAGTTTCTGAGTAGCTCGACACTTACTCTGCCACTGCGATCAGTTCAGTCAGTTTCGTTCCTGGTTTGACGTCACAAACACACCCAGCGTTCGCCCAGGCACTCCCCCGTTTCTCCAGCCACTCCCGCGTTTTTCCCAGAAACGGCAGCGTTTTTTCACACACACCCATAAAACGGCCAGTTTCCGCCCAGAAACACCCACTTCCTGTCAATCACACTCCGATCACCAGAACGAAGAAAAATCCTCGTAATGCCGTGAGTAAAATACCTAACTGTTGAGTAAAATAACTAAGCGCATGCGCTCTGCGAACATTGCGCATGCGCAGTAAGCGACTAATCGCAATATAGAGAAAATCGGCAACGAGCGAACAACTCGGAATGAGGGTCAATGACCATAAATCATCATATAGCACCAAAGAAATTATGAACCTTACAACCAAAAGAACTTTTCCTACCAAGCACCAGAACCCTACAAATTAAATACCACCTCCTTTAGAAAAGGTATGAAGGATGCAGAACAAGAATAAACTCATAACTATAGAACTCTTTGAGATTATACTGGCTGTTCTACCCGTTCTTCTCACGGGAGTTTCTGATTTTCACGGTTGTAAAAAATTTGGTAAACCTGCAGAGATGTAAATTTGAGACGTCTTAAAGTAAATATTAACGGTTCTTGGAGTTATCAGAGGAGCACCCATAGCAGATACGGTAAAAAGTGACAGGACCGTTTTTGTAGTTTATTAAATTCTACACACTGGAGGTGCAATCCAAATTTTGTTCAGATTGTCCATTTGAGCGATATCGTTCACGTAACGCAAGCCATGCATCGGTAATGATGTCATTATGTCAACCCCCTGTTCATCCCCTTAGAGGAAGTTTATTGAAATTCTAATAATGTAGTTTTCCTATTTCCCCCCTGAAGAATACCTATGTTATATTTCAGCTTCCTAACATATCGGGAAGTAAGAGAATTAGTGATCAGTCAATGAGTGAGTAAGTACTTTTGCATTTTTGTATATTATTAAATTCTACACACTGAAGGTGCAATCCAAATTTTGATCCGATTGTCCGTTTGGGCATTATCGTTTACGCTATGCAAGACACGCATCGGTAATGACATCATTGTGTCAACCTCCTTTTCATACCCATAGGGAAGGTTTATTAAAATTCTAATTACGTAGTTTTCCTATTTACCACCTGAAGAATACCTATGTTAAATTTAATCTTCCTAACATATTGGTAAGTAAGAGAATTAGTGATGTCAGTGAGTGAGGAGTGAGTGAGTGGGGGGTTTTAGATATAGATAGATAGATAGATAGATAGATAGATAGATAGATAGATAGATAGATAGATAGATAGATAAATAGATAGATAGATAGATAGATAGATAGATAGATAGATAGATAGATAGATAGATAGATAGATAGATAGATAGATAGAATCGGAACCTCAAGACAAAAATCCCAAAAAAGAAGGACAAGAGTCAGGGGATGAAAGCAACCTTGATTTTTTTAGAACCAGATTGGAACATGAAGAAACCACCAGACCAAGTACCATCTGCACAGAAGAAAAGAAGGAACAGCATCAGGCCAGAAAACGAGGAACAAGAGGCGGCAGCTGAAAAAGAAAATAATAAATAAATAAAGCCACAGATGAAGCAAAACAGACAATCATAGGTCAAAAACAATAAAGAATAAATCCTCAAAAAGGGTCTGAAGCTTGTTCCACACTCTACAACAACAAGTAAATTCGATTTGTGCATAGACACTCAAAAGTTTGTTCGAAAAATGTGCCTAAAGAAATTTCACGCCAGAGATTTCCCTACAATACAATCAATAGATACAACCACAGAGTATGTTCACACAAATTATAAACCAATCTCAACATTCTACCCTAATATATATACAGGGATGACACATTGAAACTTTCCAGATGCTTGTCAAAAATGAAATTTTACAATTCCCAGAAAAAAGAAAGATCCCTTATAAGTTCACAAAGGAGGAGAAAAAATGACACTTCAGTTGTCATAAAGCTTGCAGATAAAGGGAGAGGAATCATCATCCAAATCAAACAAGACTACCAGCAAGAGGACATAGAAACATACAAGAAGATACCTAAAGATCCCACAAAAGAGTTCCAAGGAAAAGTTAAAACATGGATGAAGGATTAGAAATGGGCATCATAACGAAAAAATACAATTTTATCAATAACGATCACCCAAAAATACAAACACTATAACATTTACCAAAAATACACAAGGCCCAAAAGAACTCACCAGGGCGACCCATAATTTCAGGTATTGGATTCATCATAAGCAATCTATTGAAGTATGTAGACTTCTTCCTGCAGCCCATAGTTACCAGACAAAAAAAGTTACCTCCGTGACACTACATTCTCCAGATTATCAATGACATAAAATGGGAGGATTCATATGTATTGTGCACATGCAATGTCACATCCTTATACACCTGCATTGGCCACATAAAAGGGTGAGAAGCCATCTGACACTTCCTCTCAATTGACACCGATTTAACAAATGCACAAATAAACTTCATTATGGACAATATAGAATTTATTCTATTTATTCTACTTGCAAACAAAGGGAACATAGGAACCTCCTTTGCACCAAGCTATGCAGTTATGTGTTGCTTGGTGGGAGGAGGAAACAATGGGGGTAATTCTGAGTTGATCGCAGCAGGAACTTTGTTAGCGGTTGGGCAAAACCATGTGCACTGCAGGGGAGGCAGATATAACATGTGCAGAGAGAGAGAGAGATTTGGATGTGGTGAGTTCAATCTGCAATCTAAATTGCAGTGTAAAAATAAAGCAGCCAGTATTTACCCTGCACAGAAACAAAATAACCCACCAAATCTAACTCTCTCTGCAAATGTTATATCTGCGCCCCCCCCCCCCCCCTGCAGTGCACATGGTTTTGCCCAACTGCTAAAAAATTTCCTGCTGCGATCAACTTGGAATTACCCCCAATATGGAATAACAACATTTACAGGGAACATTTAGTATCTTAGAAAGGGTATATAGACGATGTGTTCTTCATATGGAAAAGGACCACAGGAACTTCTGGAACAATTCTTTGTCTACATCAATACCAACAACATCAATCTAAAATTTATGACCATCCATAGTACACAAATGGTCATATTTTTAGACCTGGACATTTTCATTGACAATAACAGAATACAGACAAGAACACACCGGAAGGGAAGTAAACGGCAACAACTTCGTACCCGTTTCCAGCAACCATCATAGACAATGGATAAAAAACATACTGAGAGGACAATTTCGAAGACTCAAAGCAATTTCCTGCCTATTAAATATAGTATAAAAAGTGGATGAACCAACAGTGCACCTCATCCTTGAAAAAGCACCTGTAACTGTGAAACGTGAAATGCATTGGATTGAACTGGGGAACAGTGAGCCTACAGAGCAGATACCAGTGGGGAACTCCTGTTCCACAACGGGCGGCCCATGACATCACCACTGAAGTGTCGCAGCCTGAGATGTGGCACCGAGACTGCATGCACAGACCATCGGCCTGCATCCTAGGAAGACAGAGACGCTGTAAGTGTTTAGGGTAATATAGGTATAGTGCCTGTGTATCCCTATACCACCACTCTGAATGCCCACCAACCCTTCAAAGAAGGAGTGTAAACATAAAATGTATTCCATTGCTTTTAAATGTTTTAACCCATTTTTTCCAGCATAATCAGTTCTAACACATACCTTTAGCGCTCATTCAGTCTACTACAACTTGCATTATCATAATTGAGCAGCTTAATCCTTGCAGCGCAGTACACAATATACTATTTTAACTACACAATGCTAGAGACTGATTTACAATAATAACTTTACCAGGTAGCTGGCAGCTGACCCACTCTGCCTCTGAAGTGTGTGTGTGTGTGTGGCACTACAGTTCAATTTGGGTGGGGACTGGAGGGCCTCTCTCTCACAAGAGGACTGCAATGCCAGGCTGGTTCTTCTCATGATGTCAGCACTCCTCCATAGATGGGCTGCTCTGATTGCTATGACAGATGCCAGCGGACTTCCTATCATGCAAAAAAGCCAAGTGATGCGCTACTGGATGCTGGACTTCATGGAACATATTCAAGGATATTTATAGCATTTAAAATTATTGTATTTTAGAAACCGCGCGTACAGTATTATAGTGTTAGATAGATTTAAAACATAACTCTGTCCGTATCATTATAGTTACACTATAATTGCATACAGAATAGTGTTCGATTTATACTACAGGTTAAACTTGATGGACAACTTGTCTTTTTTCAACCTCATTAACTATGTTACTATGTACATGGGGACCCATTGTCTCACCAGCCCTTCAGGGATCTTTCCTGTTAGGTAAACAGACAATTTTCCACTCTTTAAGGGGCTCCCATTATTACTCTGTCCATTTTGGGGCCTCAGGTGAAGTGAAACACTGCCCTACAGCAGGGCCTTCTTTTCATATCTGCTCAATAGGCAGTTTCCCTCAAGGGCCCAGAAGTATAAGGGCCCTAGACTGATAGCTGAGGGTCTCCTTTTTCCAGAGGTAGCAGATTTTTGAAAATCGGCCCTGGGGAACCAGAGATATCTGACTTCAAAGTAGTGGTCCCCATCCGAGCCTGTTAATTGTTCTTCCCAGCCAGATATCTCGGGTTCTGTCTGACTTAGAGTATTTTTGAGTGTATTTTCCAAAAGCTGGGACTCTTCCCTTTTGGTGGACACTGGCAGCTTGTCTCTATTATGCACTGAACGAGAGATATCAGCCTTCCAGCAACTGGTCCCTGCTCCAGCTCCACACGCCTGATAAGCAGTTTTATATTTTCTTTGGTAGATTGCTTGGGCTCCTGAACTCTGATCCCAAAGTCCCCAGTACCTCCTGAAAGGTAAGACTCTAGTTTTTATCTCATTGAAAGCTAAGAAATCTATTTCAAGGAACTGGAAAAATCTGCAGTCAATGAAGCTGCCCTCCCACCAAAAAATGATGGATATTAAGCCCGCTCCACTATCAACCCCTACCCGTGTATTAAACACCCCCTACCACTCTGGAACTCATGTACCAGAGCCCTTTCATTCAACCCAATGCACACCCCTTTTACAGTTTAGTGTTCTCCCTCCTGCCGCATAACCCATCATTTGTGCAGTAAAGGAGTAACTAGCAGAAATTACTGCTCCAGGTCCTACATGCTGAGCGGAAGATAGAATACCCCCTAATGCCCATGGGACATCAAAGCTGCTGCTAATAGCACCCCCACCCCTACAGCTTGAAGATGGGTAGGGGCCCCAGTGCATTGCTTTGCCCAGGGGCCTACACTGCTGTTAAGATGGCCCTTCCCTACAGACTACAACTAGTGCTGAGCAGTATACTGCAGAACAAAAAGGAACTTGTAGGCAGCACCACTGACTTTCCTTATGTTATGTGACATACATTTTCTCAATTCAGGAAAGGACAGTGCAGTTTTTATGGTAGGTTTAGAATCTGCACACAAACGGAATACTAATGCCGAATATATGTGTGTTCAAATTTGTAAATATATATATATATATATATATATATATACATATATATTTGTATACAGTACCAGCATATGGCTAGTCTGTATGAAATTTTGGATAGCGCTGGGTTGGTGGTGCTCCCAGATAATAGTTCAGGAAAACTTGATGAAAAGGGTTTTTTAATAGAGCAAAAAAAATAGACTGCTAGTCTATCTAGGGCACACTTGTGTTTATAATATATGTACTCATGTATGAATAAATTGGAAATTTAACTTTTATTATATACACTTAGAGGATCAAGACAATATAGACATACATTTAAAATATTATTAAGTCGAGTATTCCCCTTCCAATAATGTTTCTTCCTCAGGCAGATTGGCTGTGTGTCTTTTATTAGTTATAGCCCTGAGGATGTATTGGTCAAAGGAGTGGAAGAATTAGTGAATTAGATGTGATCAGAGTGAAAATATGTGCTGTTCTCTTTACATTCCATAAGATCTAGAAGGTGTAAGTTATATCACAATTTTTATATAAAGAGAGCAGGAGGCTGTATTACTCCGGGTAAACTTACGGTAGGTTCTTATTGCTGGGTCAGTCACCAATCTATTGTTTCTGTAAATATATTTTTGTCTTATGAAATATTCATGAAAGTTGTACAGATATATTATCAGATGAAGAAACAGGTAGACCAACCACGTCTGCTTTTGCACATCTGTTTGATCATCGAATGTGCAATGAGAGAGTGATATAGTCAGAAGGAAGTATAGTTATACACTTCTGCTGTCCACAGTGGTGGCAGTGGTTCCAAATTGGTCTACAGCACTCGGTATTCCCAGGAGGTCTCCCTTCCTCATACTGACCAATCCCAACACTGCTTGGCTTCCAAGATCAGATGAGATTGGGCATATCCAGTGTGCTATGGCTGTAGGTATTAACAGGACTGTCTGCCTGACGCTTAATATTCACTGATGGATGAGAGAGTGTTATGAGAAGGTAAAATACAGAATGTAACAGAGTATATGTTCAGTTTAATGATACTGGGCCTAATTCAGATCTGCTCGCAGCAGCAAATTTGTTAGCAAAACCATGTGCACTGCAGGTGCGGCAGATATAACGTGCAGAGAGAGTTAGATTTGGGTGGGATATTCTGTTTCTGTACAGGGTAAATACTGGCTGCTTTATTTTTACACTGCAATTTAGATTTCAGTTTGAACACACCACACCCAAATCTTACTCTCTCTCTCTGCACATGTGATATCTGCCTCCCCCCTGCAGTGCACATGGTTTTGCCTATTAGCTAACAAATGTGCTGCTGCGATCAGATCTGAATTAGGCCCACTGACCGAGTTTTAGAAATAAAGAGGAATAAGTGTAGTGGTACACTTCTGCTGTCCAAGCAGTAGGCTCTGTTACTTAGTTAAGCCTTGCAGAGTTTAATTCCAATGTATGGATGAGAGAGTGTACAGAAGAGTAAAAGGAATCCGCTAATCTATATATGTATATGTGCGTTAATATATTTGTATTCCTCAAAGATCATATGGTATCATGTAGGTGGAAGATCACAGAGCCCTTTGTTGGAGCCCGGCTAGTAAGAGGAATCTAATACTATATATGCAGAAATTCTAGCTGTAACAAAGAATCAAATGTCTCAAGCATATGCAGGTTGGTATACGTTGTGCAGCAATAATTGAATGGCTCAATTCTATGCAGACAGATATGTGATCAAATAATGCAGCATTAGTTTCTAAAATTGGGTCCAAATAGCAATATACTATAGCAGGCACAGAACCAACTGTTGCAGTTGTACAGCAAAATATGAAAATAAAAAAAAAGAAATTGTTATGCAGACAAATATGTGAGTAGAAAATGCAGCATTAGTTTCCCGTGTTATAGGGAATCATATGTGTCAAACACATGCAAGCAGGGCCGGTGCAAGGTCTCTCTGCTCCCTAGGCAAAGCTTCAGCCTAGCGCCCCCTAACCTGCAACCCCACACCATCATCTCCACCTCCTGGAGGGAAAATGCAGGTGGCCACTAGGTGGTCTGGGGAGAATAGCATCATGATACATATACAGAGAAAAGGGACAACTCTTCAAGGACTTTTAAAGTGATAAAGTATATTGTAAACAAAGTAAACAAATTGAGACTTCACAATATACTTTCACTTTATAAGTCATTGAGTGCCGTCTATTTTTTATATACTGTATAATACTGTATATGGGGTCTGGTGGGGATATTTAATTGGGGTTGGGTACGGGATGCAGCTGGTCAGAAATACCGACAGCGGCATCCTGGTTACCATAATACCGACATTTTGATTGAAATGTATTAACCTTACCCTTATGCTAGCCCTACTTCCCGCAAGCCTAACCATAACCCTCCCTGGCATATTAACATTCAGATTCCAGTGTCGGCATTCTGACAGGTATCGTTATTTTGCTGCAAGTATTCTGAACACCAGCAATCCTTTCTCTGGGATGTCAACTACTTCCCTTTAATTGCATGTGTATACAGGGCCGGTTCAAGGGCGCTCTGTGCCCCGGGCAGGAAGGGGGCGTGGCCTAATACAGGGGGTGTGGTCCGTTACGCCCCCTGTACATTGCTAGCGCCGCTTGAATGCTGAGCGGTGGGCGATGACGTCATCGCGCACCGCACAGCAAAAGGTCCTCTCCACAAAGGGAAACTAGACGCTATGCGTCTAGTTTCCCTTCGTGGAGAGGACCTTTGCTGTGCGGTGCGCGATGACGTCATCGCGCACCGCTCAGCAAAGTTACTCTCCATGAAGGGAAACTAGACGCATAGCGTCTAGTTCCCTTCACAGGAGGGGGACGGCAGCGGGCAGCGGGCAGCGGAGGCGGACGGGGGACACAGCGGGCAGCAGTGGCGGATCTTGCCACGGTGCGGCGCCCTCCAGATGGCGCCAGCGCCCTCCGGAAGGCGGCGCCCCGGGCAAAAGTCCTGCTTGCCCGTGGCAAGATCCGCTACTGTGTGTATAGATACATATATCTGCACAGACATACATACAGTATATTTGTATGCTCCTTATTGTGTTCCATCCCCCCATCTGTAAATTCATTACTGACCCGCATACAGATACATCTTTAATTTTTTTAATAAATGACTTTAGTGGTGCCCTCTAGTAGCCGGCGCCCCTAGGCAACCGCCTAAAGCTGCCTAATGGGAGAGCCGGCCCTGCATGCAAATTAGTATTACGTTGTGCCACAATAAGTAAATAGCTCAATTTTCTGCAGAAAAATATATGAACTAGAGATGCAACACTATGGGCTCAAAATGATAGTATATAATATCACATGCACAGACCCAAATGTCTCAGTTAACAATTCATTCAGCATTGGTTTCGAGTGTGGGTTCATAGCGGCTGTATATAATGTCAAAGGTAAAGGACCAAATGTCCCAGACTTCTACACGTTAGTATTGATATTTTTGGCTAAATCAAAGA
Organism: Pseudophryne corroboree; assembly: GCF_028390025.1. Lineage (NCBI taxonomy): Eukaryota > Metazoa > Chordata > Amphibia > Anura > Myobatrachidae > Pseudophryne > Pseudophryne corroboree. The sequence goes on from NC_086448.1 coordinate 599,220,513, forward strand.
ATCAAAGATCTACATATGTAAATTAGTATCACGTTGAAGAGGGATAAATGAGTAGCTTAATCACACAAAAGTTTGCCGGAAAACACAATGCAACATTGGTTTCCAGTGTTTTATTTATAGCAACTATATCCTGAACACTGGATCCATATGGGTTTGTGATGTATTGCACAAAGAAGTATTGTTTAAGCAATGTTACAGAGGGTATACCTGGTAAAGTATTTAGAGTAGGCTGGTGACCAAGTGTCACAATGAGAAATAATTAGCGGTATCCCTGTGGTGTGCTTTGCCTCAGTGGTATACTGTATTATTCTAACAAACTCTTCTATGTGGGTTAGCATATAGTACTTACATTCCTATTGCTGTTAAACATTCACTAATACACATGCATATCCATGTGTATGCATGTGTATTAGATCAGGGTAAAGACGTGGATGTAATCTTTTTAGACTTTGCCAAAGCGTTCGATACTGTACCACACATGAGACTTATCTACAAGCTACAAGAATCAGGGCTAGGAAGCACAATATGCACTTGGGTCAAAAACTGGTTAGATAATAGGAAGCAGTGCGTTGTGGTTAATGGATCTTTTTCTACTTGGACTGAAGTGCTAAGTGGTGTGCCGCAAGGCTCAGTATTAGGACCGCTATTGTTCAATATTTTCATTAACGACCTAACAGAAGGTCTAGAGAGCATGGTGTCAATTTTTGCAGATGATACCAAATTGTGTAAGGCTATAAATACAGAGGAGGATGCCGAGTCTCTTCAGAACGACTTAGTTAAATTAGAAGCATGGGCAGCCAAATGGAGAATGCGCTTCAACACAGACAAGTGTAAGGTAATGCACTGTGGTAACAAGAACATAAATTACACCTACCTACTAAATGGGGTAAAATTAGGGGATTCTGTACTGGAAAAGGACTTAGGTGTCCTCATAGATAGCAAGCTAAGCAGTAGTACCCAAAGTAGGACTGCAGCAAAGAAGGCTTATAAGATATTAGCATGCATAAAACGGGGTATTGATGCTAGGGACGAGAGTATTATACTCCCGTTATATAAATCACTAGTGAGGCCACACCTTGAATACTGTGTACAATTCTGGGCACCGTACTACAAAAAGGATATCCTGGAGCTTAAAAAGGTACAGAGGAGGGCGACCAAACTAATTAAGGGCATGGAGACGATGGAATACAAGGAAAGGCTTGAAAGACTAGGCATGTTTACATTGGAAAAGCGGAGACTAAGAGGGGATATGATCAACATCTACAAATATATAAGGGGACAATACACAGAGCTTGCGCGGGACCTGTTTTTGGTTAGATCAACACAGAGGACTTGTGGACACTCGCTCAGGTTAGAGGAGAGGAGATTCCGCACAATACGGCGTAAAGGCTTTTTCACGGTAAGGACAATACATGTTTGGAATTCCCTGCCCGAGGGAGTTGTAATGGCGGAATCTGTCAACACCTTTAAGAATGGGTTAGATAAATTCCTAATGGATAAGGATATCCAGGGGTATGGTGCATAGTCATGCATTATAGTTACTATAAATAGGGATAAAATGTAACGGCTGACAGCAGCATCAGTCAGAAACTTTAGTCAAATCATCATGCATAGGAGACCACAAATAGGTTGAACTCGATGGACAATTGTCTTTTTTCAACCTCAGATACTATGTTACTATGTTACTATATGTACATAGGCTGTTATTAGGGGAATTTGCTAAGATATATACAATACCACCATGGTTTTAGAGGCCTCCAGAGATAGTAGGGCAGCAGTGTTCCCATACTGCCCCGTGCGTGAGAGCAGAGACGGCAACCGGTGCCATGCTGCCGTTGATACCAGAAGTCGGACGCCGGACCGGAAATGATGCGCGTTTCGCTCAGGGAGCTTGTTCACCTGATCGTCTGATCAGATAGCTCCCGTGTGAAGTATTTAGAAGCAGCGCCGACCAATGAACATGTGGATGGGCGTGCATAATTTGTGTCCTGATTGACAGGCATGACAAGCATTCTGTATCAGTTACAATAGGCTGCGAGCTGATGTTTACTTTGGAATCCCCTCTGCCGCTATCAGCTGATATCTAAGCATGTAGTCCAGTAGGTTTATAATCTGCTGGTAAGTAGTTTGTTGTACCAGAAACAAAATGATAATGGGTTGGTTGTGTTAAGGGGATAAGGGGAATTCACAAAATAAAGTGAAGGATGTGATTGCCGGGACTGGACAAACATTATTTTTTCTCTGTTCTAACAGGGATTAAAGGCTGTTGGTGCAGTTGAACGGTAACTAGTGCTGTAAGCAAAATTGTGTATATTTTCACATTAATGAATTGATAGTGTTTGAAGTGAGTAATAGTTGCTTGTTTGATGATTGTTGTGATATAGAAGTGTTGCTGTAAGTGAGTAAAGGGTGCCTAATGTGATCAAAATGAAAATGAAAACAAAAAGTGGAGTTGTGTCATAAATGTGGAGGAGGAAGCAATAGAGTCTGTTGAGACGTGACTGTGGTGATGATTGTGTTCCCGGTAATGACCTGGGTGAGCCAGTGGAGGGCGCAGAGAAGCAGAAGTAAGGTGGCTTGAGATATGGACAAGTCATATGCTGGAGGGCTCTGGAAGATTACACAATGAGCACAGAGAATTGTCGAGATCTGAAGCAGAGGCGCGGAGTCTAACTCAACAGGGGTTTTCGCCAGTGACCCCTGCCGGGGGATATGGTCTTTGCTGCGCCTGACGAGCAGGTCACGGACCTCTGCTCAGGTTCCTCCGTGGAGGCTGTGAGACGTTCTGGTATACAGGGATGCTTAGTACTGGATTATACCAAAGTGATTAACCAAAAGTCCGATGGTGAAGTAGTAAGTAAGTATATCGGAGATGGTGAACTCAGAAGTACTTGGGTAGCTGATAGCGTGAGGACAGTCTGTGTATCGATGGTGCAGCCAAATGGGCGATAACAGAGCTGGGCAGGAAACTGATGATGCGGCCTGTGAGCCGAGAGCAGGGTAGGTCTAGGAACTGATGGTATAGCCTAGGAGCTGAGAATATCCGGAGCCTGTGAGGGTAAGTAATCAGGAAATGCAGGTACAGCAGGACTCAGGTAACCGGATCTCTGGAGCAAGCCTGAAGCCTTGGGAGCTAACGCTGGAGAACTTGCAGGAGAACTGACAAGTTGTTCAAGGCAATGAGGACTCTGGGAAACCTGCTTATATCCCCCCCCCCCCCCCCCCCCCAGAAGGATGCTGATTGATTGCTGCAGCAGCATGCACAGAACCAGGAAGTAATTACCTGGATACCTGGATCATGTGACTCTGCCAGAGTCAGTGGACATTATGCCAGTAACCACAGAAAGCACCAGCGGCTGATCTGCGACACAGAATACACCAGCGTGCCAGTAAGTGGCGTGTGCGAGCAGTGTGGTTCCTGACACACTATATGAAAACATTTATATGTTGGTATATTTCTACACCATAAATCTCTACAGTTTAATGTTGCTCAATACTGCCCACGATCTCTGTAAAAGACAGTGTTGCAAGGTGACTGACATTTTATTCATTCATTGTTGTACATTATGATAAACCATAAAATATAATAAAATGTGCAAGGGCACAACGCAACAGATAGCTGTAACAATTACTGGGTACAACGAATGTATGACCTACTGTACAGCATGTTTAACTTCTCCCCTAGAATGCGATACAGTTTCTTTTAAAACATTATGTTTTATTATAAAAACCAGACATATTTCTATGTTTAAAAAAGTTTTTTAAAAAATAGGACCCTGCTTTTGTCACTTCTGTCTATGTACTTTTACGTTACTGTTACTGAAGGTCAATGCAATTGAATTAATGTACTGTAGCCTAGCCTGCAGATGAAGTTTGTCTTTATTTATTTTTTGCCCAGTAGGTGCTATGCATTCTTATTGAAAAATACAGCGGATCCTAAACTTTTGTGGATATTTTTTACTAACTATTAACTAAGATTAATTATAAAAGATACTGTCAGTTGAGTATGTCTTAAGCTGGGTACACACCGGAGCAACTGCCAATCGTTCCAACTTTACTGAAGATTTCCCTTGAACCCAGAACAAACTCCCATTTGCAGAGCCGTAACTAGACTTTTTGTAGACTTTTTGGTACCCAGTGCCAGAAAGATAATTGGTGCACCCCTCTTATTTTTCCAATAGGGACATAAGGTGCATGCCTTTCTGGGGAATGAGCATGACAAATTGATCCCAGGGAAAGCCCATGCTATCAGGGCCGTTTTAACAGCAGTGTGGGCCCCTGGGCACAGCAATGCACTGGGGCCCTTACCCATCCTTCAGCGGTAGGGGTGGGGGGGGGGGGTGCTATCAGCGGCAGCTTTGATGTTTCTCAGGTGGTAGGGGGTGTTCTATCTTCCACTCAGCATGTAGGACCTGGAGCAGTAATTTCTGCTAATTACTCCTTTACTACACAGATGGTGTGAGATGGGGCGGGAGGGAGAACACTAAACTGTAGAAGGGGACATTGGGCTGAATGAAGGGGCCTCGGTACATGACTTCCAGGGTGGTATGGCGTGTTTAATATAGGTAGGGGAGGAGTCGGTAGTGGAGTGGGCTTAATATTCTTCATTTTCTGGTGAGAGGGCAGCTTGCTTGACTGCAGATACAGTATCTCAAGTTTCTGGAAAAAGATTTCTTAGCTTTGAATGGGATAAAAAAAAATTAGAGAGTCTCACCTTTCAGGAGGTACTGGGGACTTGGGGATCAGAGTTCAGGAGGCAGAGCAATCTACCAATGAATATATAAAACAGCATATTAGACGTGTGGAGCTGGAGCAGGGACTGGCTGCTGGAAGGCTGATCTCTCTGGTTCTGGGCAAAGTAGAGACAAGCTGCCAATGTCCACCGAAAGTGGAGACTCCCACCTTTTGGCGTATACCCTCAGAAAAACTGTAAGTCAGACAGAGCCAGCGAGATCTGGCTGGGAAGAGCAATTAATAGTCTCGGATGGGAACCACTGCCTTGAAGTCAGATATCTCCGGTTCCCTAGGGCCGATTTTCAAAAACCTGGTACCCCTGGAAAGAGGGGACCCTCAGCTATCAGCCTAGGGCCCTTATACTCCTGGGGCCCTTGGGCAAGTGCCCATTGAGCCCATACGAAAAGACGGCCCTGCATGCTATAATACCCCTTCCCACATTACACATATATATATATATACATATATATATATATACACAGTGTGTGTGTGTGTGTGTGTGTGTGTGTGTGTGTGTGTGTGTGTGTGTGTGTGTGTGTGTGTGTGTGTGTGTGTGTGTGTGTGTGTGTGTATATATATAGTTTGGTGCAGCCCGGCACTCCCTAGTATGGTGCAATAAATGGCCCAGGTGCCCTCCGCATTGGGGCGTAGACAAAAGTGAAGAAAATCGGCGGCACTTCAGGACTTGTGGTATCAAAGATGGTGTATTAAAACATCACAAATACAGCAATTTCCGACGTTTCGGGGCCTGCAGCCCCTTTTTTTTCACATACACCTTGAAAAAGGGACTGCGGGCCCCGAAACGTCGTAAATTGCTGTATTTGTGATGTATTAATACACCATCTTTGATACCACAAGTCCTGAAGTGCCGCCGATTTTCTTCACTTTTATATATATATATATATATATATGTGTATATATATATATATATATATATATAGCATAGAAGAGCTGGCACTCACCCTATAAAACTTTGCTCCGGTTCCCTCTGGAATAATTGATATAAGACGAACAGAGACATGCAGCGGCACTCAGAGACTGATCCCAAATCAATAATGTGCAAACGGCAGTTTAATCCATAGGAAACAAAGTGGGGTGACCAACGTTTCGGGGCACTAACGCCCCTTTGTCAAGGTGATCACCTTGACAAAGGGGCGTTAGTGCCCCGAAACGTTATACACACACACACAGTATCAGAGGCGGAACTACGGCTAGTGCAACCAGTGCGTTGCACTGGGGCCCGCCTCTGTCCAGGGGACCAAAGCATGTAATGAGTCAAACTGACTCATTACATGCCGCTGTGTGCTGCGGGCAACCGCTGCCCGCAGCACACAGCCGCCCGGAGAGAGAGGAGAGGAGCGCAGCGGTACGGGGGAGGGAGGTGGAGCAGGGAGCCGCAGCAGCGCTGTTATTGGTTGAGGCGCTGCTGCTGCTGTCCCTCTGCTTCACTATAGGCTGTCTTTCGCCGCTGTGAAGAGCATCCCAGCATTCACAGCGGCGGAGAACAGCCTATAGTGAAGCAGAGGGACAGCAGCAGCAGCGCCTCCACCAATAACACAGCGCTGCTGCGGCTCCCTCCTCCTCCTTCTCTCCTGCCCAGGAATCGTGATCTGCCAGAAGCTGCACCGAGGAGCCTGAGCCAGTGGAGAGGGTAAGTATAATTCTTTCATTCTTTCTCTTTCTTTCTTTATGTGCAAAAAGGGGGACTGTCTGTCGTAATGTGTAAAAAAGGGGGAATCTGCCTGACGTAATGTGTAAAAAGGGGAATCTGCCTGCCGTGATGTGTAAAAAGGGGACGCTGTCTGCCATAATGTGTAAAAAGGGCACGCTGTCTGCCGTTATGTGTAAAAAGGGGACGCTGTCTGCCGCTATGTGTAACAAGGGCACGCTGTCTGCCGTTATGTGTAAAAAGTGTACGCTGTCTGCCATTATGTGTAAAAAGGGCACTCTGTCTGCCGTTCTGTGTAAAAAGGGGACGCTGTCTGCCATTGTGTGTAAAAAGGGGACGCTGTCTGCCGTTCTGTGTAAAAAGTGTACGCTGTCTGCCGCTATGTGTAAAAAGGGCCCGCTGTCTGCCGTTATGTGTAAAAAGGGGATGCTGTCTGCCGTTATGTGTAAAAAGTGCACGCTGTCTGCCGCTATGTGTAAAAAGTGCATGCTGTCTGCTGTTATGTGTAAAAAGGAGGACGCTGTCTGCCATAATGTGTAAAAAGTGGACGCTGTCTGCCGTAATGTGTAAAAAGGGGAATCTGTCCGCCGTAAGGTGTAAAAGGGTCTCTACCTGGTGTAGTGGTGCTACTGTGTGGCGTCATTTGAATAATGGAGACTACTGTGCACCGTTTTATGAATTGGTATTATTTTGTGGCCACATCCCTTCCCCACGAAGCCACGCCCCTATGTATTTTTGCGCGCGCCTACGACGCGCACTACCCCTGTTTTGCATGCAGGGGTGGGGCTCCGATGCCATTTCTTGCACACAGTGCTAAAATGTCTAGCTACGGCACTGTTGCTAGGTATCCATTTCTCTGGCCCTGAGCAGGTCCCCCTCACCAGATCCTCTCCAGGGGTGAGGGGGTGGATTTGGATGGGATGGGGGGGGGGGCCAAAGCATTTTGTCGCACCTAGGCCTACTGCTCGCTAGTTCCGCCACTGCACAGTATATATACAGTACACCCGGAAAGTATTCCCAGCGCTTCACTTTTGCCACATTTTGTTATGTTACAGTTATATTCCAAAATGGAATAAATTCATTTTCTCTTACGTCCTAGAGGATGCTGGGGTCCACAGTAGTACCATGGGGTATAGATGGGTCCACCAGGAGCCATTGGCACTTTAAGAGTTTGAGAGTGTTGGCTGGCTCCTCCCTCTATGCCCCTCCTACCAGACTCAGTTTAGAAAATGTGCCCGGAGGAGCCGGTCACAGCTAGGGAAGCTCTACTGAGCTTTTCTAGTTAAAGTTAGTTTAGAGTTTATTTTTTTACAGGAGGCTGATGGCAACAGCCTGCCTGCAGCGAGGGACTAAGGGGGGGATCAGTGTCCGCCCTGTGGTGTCTGAGCCACTGACTCTACTGACTGGACATTGAGCTCCAGAGGGGTCGGATCCTTCTCCGCCACAGGGGACCGCTCGCCCCAGCAGCATGCCACCAACCCCTTACAGAAGCTGAAGAGTGGTGAGTGAGACACCAACCCCCCTAGCAAGCGGGGGGCTGGTGTGAAGATGGCGGCAATGGGGAGGGAGCACAATACTAACTTTGCTCCTGTGAACGTTTAGAGGCACATGGTGCGGTGCTGTGAGCGGCGCCCTGGGCCAGCGCTTACCCCCACACTGGTCAGCAAGTCTGTTGGGGTCCGCGGATCTCAGCCAGCACATTTCTCCTCAGGCCAGTATAATTCGTGAAGAGCGGAAGACAGCGCCATTAAGGGGGTGGAGCTTCTCCTCAGAGCGGGCCCAGCAGCGTTCCAGCGCCATTTTCCTGTCTGCACAGCACTGGATGGAAGAACAGGTCCCTCCACAGCAGCTCCAACTGTCAGTACACGGTACCAGGGGGTTGTAGAAGGGAGGGGAGGCTGTAAAACGACTGTGTCTCCTATTAAGGGACACAGTCTGCGCTGATAAGGGGTCT